>NC_142609.1:48379141-48997141 GCF_041222555.1 Hakea prostrata | reverse complement strand
TGAGTAAGTCCTAGAAGGTCTGAATTTGCTGGCTTTACACTTTCAGAAAAACATTATTGACAATTTTACATGGTTAGGGTTCTTTTATTTGTTCTGCCCTCTTGAGCCATCTAAAAGTCTTTGGTTTTACGGTTTTACCTATCATTTGAGAGGAAGTCATTTCCCTGAATTAAGCACGCACCAAGTGTCTCCTCTAGTGTGGTCTGATTTAAACCCTTTGTTTTCTGTTACAACTGCTTACTTAGGAAAGGTGCACAACAACGTATATTAGCATTTTCAATGGTCAAATCAAAGTTGCACCAGAGTTGTCAAATATGATTTCCCCAATTCAAAATGCTGTATCTCCCTGTGGGGAAACACAACTAGGTTAGGTTCACCACATATTGGATAATAATGTAAACAGTGTGTGGTAGAAAATGTGAGCCCCAAATTGGGCCATGGAAAAAAAGGAGCGTTTAGAAAGCTTTACAATGCCCCACCCTCAGGGGGGGCACAAGAAAAAAAAGAAAGGCCTGCTGGTATAAGTGTTTTGCATTCATTTCGACTTTGTACTAGAATTGATCTCTTGACAGGAATTGGTTGAACCCTGATTTTGAAGGTCAAGTTATTCTGTTATTGTTGCCCAAATCTTGATGTTTGTTTTCCTTTGCAGTGGTAACCCGAAGGAAGAACCTGGTGCAATTGTCTGTAGAGTTGCTCAGTCCTTTTTACGTTTTGGTTCATACCAGATACATGCCTCCAGAGGCAAAGAAGACCTGGATATTGTTCGAGTTCTGGCGGACTACACCATCCGGCATCATTTTCCTCATATTGATAAAATGAGTAAGAGTGAGAGCCTCTCTTTCCAGATTGGTGATGAAGGTTCTTCAGTTGTGGATTTGACATCCAACAAGTATGCAGGTGACTTTCTTCTTCATGTATTTCACTAAGTACTGGTCTTACTACATACAAAAGGTTTAGGACTTCAGGAAGTACTGGGAAGTTTAAACTTTTCCTGGTACTCCATAAATTCATCAGGGAACATTAAGCGTCTCAGCCCAGTGTGTTAAGTGACATTTAAATGTGGAGAACATATTTTATATCCTTGCATCTACTTCACAACATGGGAAGGAGATGACCCTGAACTCCAGAAAGACTGGGGAACAGGAGGAAAGTAAGAAATTCTACCTTGGATAAGAAAATGTAAGAACTTCTACATTAAATAAGAAAAACAATTTGGTTGCCTCATTTCTCATGTGCACAAGTCCAGATTTATGCATGAAAAAGTCAGATTTCTTGAGGATTCCATATTAACAGTCATTTTCTTCAAATATTGGATATCAGCTTGGGCAGTTGAAGTTGCTGAGCGAACAGCTTCGTTGGTTGCCAGCTGGCAGGGTGTTGGATTCACTCATGGAGTACTGAATACTGATAACATGAGTGTGCTTGGTCTCACCATCGATTATGGTCCCTTTGGCTTTCTGGATGCTTTTGATCCCAGTTACACTCCCAATACTACAGATCTTCCTGGGAGAAGATATTGTTTTGCGAACCAACCAGACATTGGCTTGTGGAATGTTGCACAGTTCACTGCAACTCTATCATCTGCAAATTTGATAACTGACGAGGAGGGAAACTATGCCATGGAGAGGTATGTTATTACAATCTGACACTTGGGTTTAATGTCTAGATATCTGAAATTTAATTGGCTAACATTGATGATTCTGTTCTTTGATTTTTAACAGATACGGAACAAAATTCATGGATGAGTATCAGGCTATAATGACCCGTAAACTTGGTCTGCCAAAGTACAATAAACAGTTAATCAGTAAACTTCTCAACAACATGGCAATTGATAAAGTTGATTACACGAATTTCTTTCGGTTGCTTTCTAATATCAAAGCGGATCCTAATATCCGAGAGGACCAGCTGTTGGTTCCTCTAAAGTCTGTTTTACTGGATATCGGCAAGGAGCGCAAAGAGGCATGGATTACCTGGGTGAAGAGTTATATTCAAGAGGTACAATGATTTGGTTGTGGCACTAGAAATTTCTTGGTTCTCTTACATTGTTTTCTTTCCCTATGATTTTGACATTCTTCTACAAGTCAAGTAGCAAAACCTGTATGGTCCTTAACTCCTTATTAGCATTAATGAAGATGAACAGCCTCAAAATAGACAATGAATTGCATTAAATATGCTTCAGAGTTTTGGGATTAAGTGCATTTTGGTGGAAACTTTCTTGCACATCTTTCTGCATAATTTGGGGTGGACATGTGCACATGTTTATCTAACCCTGCCCCCAAACAAACCATGTGTTGTCTATTCTTTTTTTTTTTTTTTTTTTTTTTGGGGGGGGGGGGGGGGGGGGGTTGGGTTGGTGGTGGTTTGGGTCTTATGAAGGTGGAGACCTTCCTCTTGGGAAAATTTCCTCCACATCCTTTTTCTCTCCTTTCTGCATGAATTTGTGTTAAGTACATGGACATGTCTATTCAATCATGGCCCACACCATAGTAAACATGGAAAAAAGCTTGATGTCAGCAACCACTGTTCATGACGTCATCACTCAGGCGGATTCTAGAAGCATTTAAATCCACGAATTCCAGAGCTTTTGAAGTCTGGAACCATCCTTAATAAATAGGGACACCCCCCTACATTCGGGACATCCTTCAGAAGCCTCTTTGGGCCTCCCCTACTCTACAGCTCTAGCTTCTTCTTTGGGTTGAATTCTTGGTATTCAAGAGTGCTGTATTTAGTAAGTGTGTGGAGTAGTTTTGACTGAGTTTTAAAAGCTCCAAGAGTTTGGAATTCTTGTGCAGCCTTGTAGATGTGATTTTACATAACATATGAATGTATCTTTGCAGAGGGTGGACCTGGTTATAGCAGTAAAGGTTGCTTGTTGTGACCAAGTGGTCATGGTGTTTTGAGTCCAGAAACTGTCTCTGTGCAAGAGCAGGGTCGGTCAAGGCTGCGTAGATGATGACCCTCTCCATACTCTGCAGCGGCTGAAACCCTGTGCACTGGATATTCCCTTTTAATATGAATGTATATTTGCAGGTTTAAGGGAGACTCAGGTTGTTTTGGGAATGGTGTTATTTATTTATTTATTCATTTTATTTTTTATTTTAAATAAAACATGTGTTTGGCAGAAGAAGATAGTTTTCTTTCTTTCCTTATGTTTTTTGGGGTTGGGGGGGGGGGGGGAAACTCACATTATAGTTGTGAAAGACAGACCTGACTTGGGGCGCATGTCTAATTGGTGATATTGGTTATAAAGTAGTTTTTTTTTTCTCTCTTTTTTTGGAGGAAGAAGGGGGGGGGGGGGGGGGTTTGGTCTGTCAGGTTGTGGATCTTTTAGGTCTGGTCTTTGTCTAGGACTCTACTGTTCTGGTGTTTTTGGATATTCTTCTTCTTTTTGGTTGCATTGATTCCCCCCCCCCCTGATGATATAAAGATGCATTATTTTTTCTGCCCTAGGAGTTGTATTAGCTGTGGGTCTGTAATAGCTACATGTTAGCCTAGATTCTACCATGGCATCGATTCTTCTCATTTTTACCTTTTCTGTTCTTGAAGCTTGCTGCTAGTGATATCCCAGATGAGCAGAGGAAGGCTGAAATGAATTCTGTGAACCCCAAATTCATTCTTCGGAACTATTTATGCCAAAGTGCAATTGATGCAGCTGAACAAGGTGATTTTGAAGAGGTCCGTAGGCTTCTAAAGGTTATGGAGCGGCCATATGATGAGCAAGTGGGAATGGAGAAATATGCACGATTACCGCCTGCATGGGCTTATCGGCCTGGTGTGTGCATGCTGTCATGCTCTTCTTGAGTGGTATGCCTGCCAGATACAAGTTTTTCACAAGAAAATGTAACTTTTGTTGTATATAATAGTTGAAATTCAGGTTGAAATTAAGTTTGAAGATGCCTCTACCCACTGCAGAGTTGTTTGCGTTAATGTCAGCTATTCTTTAGGCCACTGTAGCCAGTCAGCAGTGAGCTGCGGCTGCAATTGAGGCTACAATTGTTTCGTCTTCAACACAAGTGAATGTGAGCATGCTGAGTTAGATTTTCACAACCTCAATTATAATTAAGGTTACTTTCTGTGAAGCTGGACTCAAAGATGGAAGGGTTATTATGTCAGTAATCACGTCAGTCAAATGAAGCTGTGTTGAGGGATCAGATGGTTGCTGAGGTAGATTCACTGAGGTGTGGTGCTTTGTAGCGCTATTTGAGAAAATATTTGATGGCTTAAATGATCTCCTGGTGAGAATGAAAAGCATGCCATTCATGGTGCTCGGCTACGTATATTGTTAATGATTTGTGGGCAGGTTGAAGTTATTGGCCAGACTGTTGATGCTCACTACATGAAGCAAGCAGGCTAGGTTTTCTGAAATCATACCAATTTCTTCTCAGGTTTTTGTATGAATCATGATTTCAGATCTGGTTTCTTTGTTGGTTTATGGGTTGCATTCGTTAAGAAGCAGCTAAAACTAACAAGTTGGAAGAATTGCAAGTACAGGCTAAAAAATAAGTGTGTTAAAATGCCGTTTTGAGTTGGTTTGGCAAGATTTTTCTTACCCTTGTTTTTCATGTCATGTTTACACATGCTGATAAAAGCTACTTAAAAAATGATTAGAATGAGGTCTTTGCCCAAAATCTTCCGTCTATTATCCATCACGGATTATTTTATTCTTTTAAATAAAAATAAGTTTCTGGTAAATACCAAAGATATAAGAATGAAAAATTGTCAAACAATGATAACGAGAACTGATACTAAAAAGACCTTTTATAAACGCCTTTTCTGGAAAAACTTGTCGGATTTTTATTTTCAGGTTATGGACTGAGTTTTCGGTTCACTTTCTTTTCTTTTGGTTTGTCTTTGGGAAACCAAGAAAATGCCAATAAACAAACAACCAGAAAGATTTCTCTAGCAGCTGATTGCTATTGGAGTAATCCAAGTACAACAAAGAACTGTTTGAGTTACTACCAAAATCTGTAGGTATATTTCCAAACCTAAAATATGCCTAGAAACCAAGAACTAAATTGGTACTAAATCACAAGGCCATGATAGTTGCCTTGGCATAAGCAACAGATTAAAGAGTTTATTGCAGTCTGTCCAAACTTCCTTAATCAGAAAACCTCGTTCGGAACCTGTTTTCCGCCCTTCTAAGAGTCCTAGCACTGCCTCCCATCTTGAATTATGTCTCCCAGTTCTCCCAGCCTAGAAGAGGCACCGCCTGTCCCTTCCAGCCGCTATGAGCCACTTCCCAACTTCCTCTGTCCTTCTCTGTAACCTGAAATAATAAGAGTTCCTTGCTTAGTAATATTCCATTTAAGAGATTTTGGATAGAGACTTCCTCTCTTAGTTGGTCGATGCTTTCAGTTTCAACATGACATTGTCTTCTTTTGGGTGGAGATACATGGAATTTTTAGAGCCAGAAAAGAATAGTGTAGAGTCATACCTGGGTCTCTTTTTTCCCTGCAAAAGCAACTTCATTCCTAGTTTTCCAAATGAAATAGAAAGACATGAGTTTTCTATTCATCCACAACTTTTGCTAGTTGGATGAGATTTTTGAAAGAGGGAGCCACGGTGAAAATATGCTTTTTCCATCTACTTACCAAAATGAAACATTCTTATTACCATAATATTCAAACATAACGTTTCTGTAGTTGTATTTTTCTTGTTATTCAACACCATTGCACAAGAAAAAGAGGGTGTGATTGATATAACTTGCAAATGGTTTTTGATATATTAGGCCGTTGAGTCTATGTTAGATCTCAAATGTATGTGAATCATGGGAGTATTTTTTTTGATATATTAGGCCGTTGAATCCATGCTAGATCTCAAATGTATGTAAATCATGAGGGTATTTTTTTTTGAATGAATAAAAAATTCGTTACAAAAGGAAAGAAAGCGAGAGGGCAATACAAAAGAAAACCAAAAGGATTCAACATACTGCATTTGAAGCCTTACAACAAACCTAGAAGAGTACACATAAAAGAAGATACAATGCAGAGTAATAATGGACCAAAAGACAAGGCCAAGAGATCAAACTCGACTGACTCAAACCTAGAGATCTAACTATTCTTTTTCTTCTTGACTTGGCAAGGATTGCATGTGGCATAACATCAAATTATAAGGATTTCTGGACCTAGATGCTTCTATAGTGACCACAGCAGTATCACAGTATTCAAAAGTTGTAGTAACATGGCCAAAGAGAGTTGCTTCAGGCATTGCAGGGCTGACAAAGGATTCAGAAACTCTAATATCAACAATCTCAAAACTAGAGAACAAAGAGGATGTACTAGGTGCAGAATCTTCATTGCTAGCAGGGTCTTCAACATAGTTGATTTCATAAGGGCTCATGATGGCTTTCAAAATGGTGAGAAAGAAGTAGGAAGAAATGAAGACAGAGGAAGAGTAAGTGAGAGCCAGGAGGAGAGACGAGTAGAGAGACAGAAAGAGATGGAACGGGAGAGAGTGAGAGAAGGAAAAGAGAGACAAAACAAGAGAGAAGAGACTCGTCAACACAAGAAAGAGTGCCGGAGGGAAGAGAGGGAGTGAGAGAGGGAAGGAAGAGAGAGAAGAGACCATAGAACAGAAGGGAGGGAAGAAAAAGAGAGACAAACAAAGAGGCCACCTTAAAGGAATCTCCTGCTCTGAGCCCTGACCATCTTTGAACCACGGGGGTATTGCATCTATGGAACTATAACTTGTAGTATCAGTTTAAATCAAAAGAAAAAAAGCAAAACAATGATACTAATTGCAGCAATGAAAATAAAACAATGTATCTGAAAAATCTCAGACTTAAATTTTTTAGGGCTTCTCGACCTTTGTTAGCCCAATGCATCTTGACTGATCTCCTAAATTAGGTTTTTCATATTCTCTTATTTAATAATTTGATAAGCCTAAGAATTCCTTTCATTATATTAATCGATTATATGGAAAAAAGAGACTGAAAAGACATTATTAGACTAAAAAATGATTAGGAGCCATATTTGGATTCATTAAGGAGTCATTATATAGCATATCTGGAAAATCCACACAAACCATTCGCGGACAACAAAATTAACATAATCTGAATGCTTAGGTTGACCAAAGAAAAAAAGACAACTTATAAAAGCATCAATATTATCACTAAAATTAAAATATATCGTTCATTTTATAACTATGGAAGTCCGGAATGGTGGTCATCTAAATTTAGGATTTATTATCCTTCGAGAATTTCGAAAAAGTGAGAGTTTTAAGTGTAATTCTTCATCTTGTGAATCTTTTCATGTCAATCACACAAAAGCAGTCGTAATTCTATGGAAACAGAAAAACAACTAATCTTCCAGACTGGTAAAGACTATGTATGATAACATTTCACTATCTATTGTAGGCTTAGAAATACTAGAAAAAACTTTGATACCATGTGTAAACTGTGTGTGGATTAAGATACTAGTACACAGATATATCAATAACCATGTTCTTTATCGTTTATTCTCATACCAACATACTAGCTCACGGAATTCGTGAAAGTATGAGAATGTAAGCGAAGAATCCAGATGAAATCTACCCAAAAAGGGGTCCCACAGTGTATTCACCGTATGCTTCACGTGCATGCGTTCATGTACGCTCGTATATGTAAAGATCCACAGGACTCCCAATTTACATCCTCTATAAGGAATTTTTCTTTCAATCTATAAACTCCTTTCCCATTTTTGCCCTACTCGCTCATATTGGTTCAATCATCAGTAAGTACCCTCCCTTGTCTCTATAAAACTTTCTCCTTTCTCATCCATCAAAAATTTCTCAAGCATAGATGAGGATCCGAAGACAATACTTGAAGAATCTTGCAGCTTCTTCTGCAATGGAGTCTGAGAAGACATCTAAGGAAGTCTCAACACAGCAAAAGAGAGATGACAGTAGATGTTTCTCTGTGGTTGAAGAAAACAGACGCATCACTTGGTCTGCTTGTTATCTGTTCAAGAGTCAGTGCCGCAGCAGCAAAAGAGAGAGGGCTTATGATCGGAAGGTAAAGATTGATAGCGATGTCACTGGTTCAGTTTACTCTGATCTTGTTGACAGGAAGAAGGGGAAGAAGAGGGGGAGGAAGAAGGGAAGGACTGTCTGCAAGTCAAGCCAAGTTCAGGTTTTTAACGTTTAATATATATCACCATTTCGTTTTCCTTCATCGAGACATTATCTTTCCTTCTTCATCCCCTTGCTCATGCATGCTACCATGAACTTTGACTAAAGTTTATTTTGATCAAATGTAATTGACTGTTTCTAGGCACTTCAAGGAGGAAAAGACAACAAGAGTAGATCTACTTCGATTTGCAGAGATCAAATGTATTCTCTCTCTCTCTCTCTCTCTCTCTCACACACACACACTCACTCATGCACAAACTCAAGGTTATACTGGTGTAGCCGAACTGGTCATCGCCAATGCCTAACTGATGCGATCTCGATTGTGCATAGATTTAAAAACATATTGATATTTTATTGGAGCCGGGTATCTGCTATGCTCATTTAATGCGTCAGATTTAAAATTTAATTCATCCAATTGAAGTTTAGGCTTTGTTTGGTATGCATTATTTGAAATCTCTTACGCAAATTTAGAACCAAGAACCTATTATGTAAATGTACTTCAATATTTCAAAAAATCTAAATTGGATCAATCGATCAGGTAATTTGGATCAGAATATGTTGCGATAAATTGATCCAGATTCTGGATGGATTGAATTGGCTAATTCAAGGGTTTTTGAGATTGGACATTTTGGTTTTCAAATTGAAGGGATCAATTTCGACCAAAAGCTAAGACTATCTATGAGGTGTGTTTCATTTTTTTGGGCACTAAGTAGTAACATGTTTCCCTTACAATCTTATAGGAACATATGTTACGCGTATGGAGAAGGCAATGGTATGCCAATCTTAATCTACTCCCCTCCTTTCCAGGTGTTTCATGTCTTTGTACTCTTTCATTTGAGGTTCAACATGCATAACAATGAGATTCAAGACCAAGGAATTATGCATCATTAGTAGTATGTTGCATCTATTTAGTCATAATCAGGGTTTTAAGGCTTGAGAATCAGATTGGTGAATCCACTAGCATCAGTCCTGATTGTTATCGACCAGACCCAACCCCTTTCCATCTTTGATTTCACATGTTAAACTACTGAGTTCTCAGAATACATTATACTTCATTTCTTACCTTCTGTAATGAATTGTTTCTGTTGCAATTGTCATCAGCTAAGGAAAATCGAGATGAAGAAGAAATTATTTCCTTGAAGAAGGGAAGAGGGAGGTACAGGGAGAACATGAAAGGGGTAATGAAATATAACAAAAATGAAAAGACAACAAAAGAGGTGGTCATGAAAACCATGAAACACAGTGGAGATGCAACGATGAAAGACGGAAACAGAGAAGTGAAGATGATTAAGTCAGTGGATTGTGGAGAAGAATTTAGCCAAACGACACTACTTGGGCGCTCCTTAAGGCGAGCAAGGAGCAGCCGCCTCAATATTGATGTCGACACCACTCCATCAATGGCTGCTGAACCAAAGAGCTGCAATTGACCCACTGAGTGAGTCATTCACCTGGTTTTGGATCCAAAATTTGGAAATGGTAATCAGAAAAAGGTTTTAGAATGCAAAGCCCAGTTTGAGAACAGTGATAACAGTTTGGAACTGGCATGACCCATTTCAAACTTGCATTTCATCATAAATTTGGTGTTGATGGTGTGGATTTTCGAATTGTTAATATTGGTAAATGAAACTTCTTTATTGGTATTTTGGTAAATGGAACTTTTTATTTGCTACTAGTCGTGATGTCTTCAGAGGTTATCTTTTTGTTATTTGCTCCTGGCCTTAATGTCTTCAAGGATAGTCCTTTCCTCATAAAACAAACCTTTTTTTTTTCTTTTCTTTTTTCTCCTCTTATTTCCCTACCTATAACTAATAACCTAAATAGGCAGCAATGGAAACCATTTTGTTGCATTTCCAACCAAATGGACGATATGCCTCATTTACCAAAAAAGGAAAGAAAGTAGCATACCTCAAGAATTCTCACATGCTCCAACTAGAAACCTCTCCATCCAGCAGACTGAGCAGGTTTGCTTTCCGTGCTCTTTGACTCACTATACTGATGGGAGCTTTTCCTTGGACCAGGAGTACTGGAGCTCTGAGAGCTGGCAGGGATTGCTTTGAAACTGAGTTTCAAAACCACAGGTTTGAGAGCTGGAACTCTTAAAAGGCAGAGACTTGGGCTCCTCGGGAAATGCTTGCCAAGGCTTGGAGTCTGGGTCACCTTTCTGGAACTCCCTTTCAGTTCCCTCAATATTCTTCCTCTGCTGTGGTAGGAGTTAATAGAACACAGTAACTGTTAGAACGTACAGATTTATGACTAATCCTTAAAACAAAATAGCAATGGCAGTCATACATCTGAGAACGTACCAGAGGAGAGGTAGAGTGCCAACTTCCAGGAGAATTTTCGGTTCTTTGAAGCATCTTTATTGGGGAACAAAGTTCTAGCAGCCAGAGCTTGTTTCGACTCCTGAATATCTCGCTGTTGAGAACAGAAACTATAAGACAACTTTTCATATTTGGACAATATTTCAGCTTTCTCAATACTGGCCTTCTTCAACTGCTCTTTCTGCATACCCAATTCAGCTTCAAGTGCTTCTTCCTTGCCCAATTTCTTATTATTACTTGCAGAGTCAAGTTTTCCGGTATCAAATTCAGCTACAAAGGTGTTGAACACTTCATTCTGAGAAGTTGCTATATTCTTCGACTCTGATGATCTTTTACCTTCAGAACCAGGGCAATGATTCTCTGGAATCCACTTGTCATGCTCTGATGTGCTTTGGCTGGCTGCTTCTTGATTAGAAGCGGGCCTACCACGCGAGTCTTCAGTGTGTAGGGACCAGAATGCACCTAAATGTCCTTCCTGTCCACCTGCCTCGCATGGGAGCGATGCAGGTAATACATTCTGAATTTCCTCCCTGGATGGAGGTGGGGGATGGAAGACTCCTACGAGGCATCAGAGGAGCTATGTTTGCAGAATTCGGGATGCTCACTGGAAACAATAGAAAGAATCAAAACTATCAGAACTGCAAGCAAATCATAAGTAATATTCCATTTGCATAGCTCCTCTGATCTTTGGAAATACTTCCTCACCATCAGCGTGACCAGTTTGCAGATGCCTGTCTGGGGCTCTTTCTGGTAGTGACTTCCGCAACTCCATAGGTACTTGCTCATTAACATGAAACCAGACCTTCACCCCCCCCAAAAAAAAACCAAAAGAGTATCAGCAAGCAGAACAATTCCGGTTGTATCTAAGACTAACACAGACATCAAGAGCCTATAACTAACCTAAACCTACATCATAGAGATAAATGTCCAATCAAGCAAAGACCTTGCCTGTGTGATGTCCGCTCTGGCATCTGGATGTGCTTGAAGCGTCGCCCTGATTAGGTCTGTAAGGGACGAAGTGAATTTTGGTAATTCTGGGATGCGGTAGTTCCCATTTAAAATTTGCAGCTTTGACTCTCCATCAAATGCTGATTTGAAGTAGCAAATCTGGTAAATAAGGCATCCAAGAGCCTGCAGTGAGTCAAATTAATTCAGTTCATTTCTCCACAAAAGTTTTAATTTACAGGGACTGAAAAAGTTCCTACTGCTAATAGATATTCGACTTACCCAGATGTCTACCTTCTCATTTATTACTTCTTAACAAAATACATCCGACATCTGAGATCCATCAAAAAGAGAATGATATAGAGTGATCATTTTCATCAACTGGATCATATTAAGTTATTCAGAGCAGAATGGTTATTCTTTTGACCTCAGAAGCCCTATAGGCTGATGTTGGATGCTTCCTGATGTTGTCTTCTTCTATTCTCATTTCTTGTGGCTTTTCAAATCGCTTGTGATAGGTTGATGTGCTACCCAAATCGCACAACTTCCATTTACCATCACGCCCTAAAAGAAGATTCTCAGCTTTCAAGTCTCTGAAGAATAATGAGAAGAAAGCCACTCAAATAATTTTTTTCAGAAAAACAAATTCAAAATAAGAAACTTAAAAGAGGAGAATAAGCAAAGAGGGTGAAGCCAGAAACTTAATGCATTTATCTACATTCTTATCTTTCTCAGCTCATTAAATATTTATTAAGAAGAAAGATGAGTTAATTATGCAGATACCTAGATCAATATTAGATTTAAATATGTACCAGAGCTCTCTTTTAAGCAGTTGTACTCATGGGTGAAGGAAGGTGGAGGGAGAATGTAAAACAAATAAATATGACTTCCAGATCAAGCACTCTAAAACACTACTGTTGGTTACATAATCTAGAAACCAAATAGGAGACTGATCTTCTTCACATCTAACATAGTTGGCCGAGGTCTTGTGTATGCATGTGATGAAAAGGGCAACAAATACTCACTTCACAACATGTACTCTTCCTGATTCTTAAATATGATAAACCTTCAACATTGCCAAACCTCCAATAAAGATGACCTTGATAGACCATCAGTTAAGTAAAAAATCATCATATTTCTTTTCAAAGGGATTAAGAAAGCATAAATTACCAGTGAGCACTGGGTGGGGATTGGCAGTGCATCGCAAATACAGCATTGCATACATCCCTGAAAATTGAGAGTATTTGTTTCTCCTCAAAATAACCCTCTCCTCTGTTCTTGATCACATTAACCAGAGATTTTTCACAAAATTCCATAAACAAGAAGAACTTCCTTTGTCCTCCCCATATCCAAGATTGTATGAGCATGAAGAGTAATGACATTTGGATGTCCTGTAAGCAATTTCATCACTGAGATCTCCTTCATTACCAACTCCAGGGACTCCTCATCATTATATTTGATGTGCTTCAAGGCATACTGCTTTTATGCCTAAACAACATCTTGAGAAAAGTAAACACTAGAGAATCCCCCCTTCAGCGATAACATTCCGGACGTGAACTTTCAGATTACTAATATCAATTAATTGTATGGCCTTCTAAACAGTTTGTTCCTTCCAAGTGAATGGCTTGAACATCCACATCGTAAAACTGCAAAAGTAATATAGACAATGCCCTGTTTTCAAGATGAGCCAGTTAAATATCCAAGCACTTAATACGACATAAATAAAAGCAGAAATGTGACCATCTGAAGCTCCACAGTTTACCATGCAAAGATCAAAACTCTGTTGCATAAAGTATGGATTGAAGCTATGTGATGGAGCATCTCTGGAAAGGACATCAGATTCTCATTCTTTCAGAGCTTCCCACTAAGATTTTCCTTTTCGTAGTTAAAGTCCACTGTTAAGTACTACATACAGATCAAAGCATCTTGCAAAAACTGAAACTTTGATGTGTGCAAACCACATAAACAAGTTTATTTTACAAGAAATGCGCCTCAGGTTGGGTCATGTATATGCTGGGTTTCGTTTATTTTTTTCCTCCATAGAAAATGGCCACCTTGTGTGCCTAAATTATGGCACAAGGTAGGAATAAGCAATTTACTTCATTATATTTGCTATCCTTTTACTTTAAGTTGTCTAGTTAGTCTTAAACTCTCTCATCTATGTGTGAGCTATTTCCTTTCAAAATTGCAGCCCATTTGAGTTATTGCTATTTATTTATTATTTATAAATAGTTTTGCGATTTTGGCTCCATACTATTCATGGTTAAAAGAATTAAGCTTTGCTTCAATAAAATTCTGAAAAGAGATTCAGTATAGGATACATCCTACCCCCATGGAGAGATAAAGTAGGAAAATTAGGAAAAGTTTAAAAATTCTCCTCCTCGTGCCTCTGTGTTTGCAAAGACTTCCCAATAGCCCGAGTATCCCCCGTCACAATGATTTATCGAAAAAAAGAGAGACAAATTCCCGGGCATCCAGCCCTTGTGCTAGACAGGCATTTAACAGTGGTAAGAAATCGACCCACAAATCCATGCCACAAATTCAAGAGGTCCTCCACCTAACACAACAAATCTTATGTACAGATTATATCTTCATGCATAATCTCCAATTCCTACAGCTGTCTTGATATTTTCGAATTCATGCATGTTAAAATGAAACGTAAATCACACATTTAATGGATAGCTACGGTTAACAATTGAGTTTCATAGGACAAATGATCCATCTTGATGGTATGAGAATCGGAGTGAAGGGGATAACATGAGACAGTCGGTGCGCTAGGTTTGGCACCATTTTGTTCGCCCTGCCTGTTTTTGTTTAGACAGGGCCTTGCCCTGTTCGATTTGTATCCCCCTTCTCTCTCTCTCTTTCATTCATTTATTCATCCCCAACAAACAATCTAGTTTTAATTTTGGAAGGGACATCAAGCTTCCAAGGTAACTTTATGATCACATTTCTGCCAACAACAACAACAGTCGTAATCTTATCACATATGAGATTTCTGCCAGAGTTCTTTAAATAACAATAGTGATAATGATAAATACATAAAAAAGCCTAAAACTGAGCTATTCACAGGTCTACCATGCATTATAACTCCTCCCTTACTGTAGTATTTACATATCCATAATAACGTATAATCGTTCGAAGTTCATCAATGAAGCAAAACAAATAGGCATTGGAATTCTCGCAGAGGAAGACGGATTTCAAAACACAAGTTCTCAAAAAATAAGAAAAATATAATCCTTTCTTTCTGTAATCCACAAGACCAAGATCAATGTACTTAGCAGTAACTCAAATCTGACAAGAACTAACCAGCCAAATCTCAGATCGTCGTCTCTGGACGAAAATTAAGGACAAAATATTGCAAGAGAAGGAAAAAAAGAAAAAAACGATAGAACAAGTACCTGAAGGATTCGATGATCGGCTAAGGGCGAGGGAATGAAACTAGCAGCTAATAGAAGAACTTTGTTGAGTAGAAAAGCATTTCCTGAAATCTCAGGAGGCAGGTTCAGGGTTTAAGAACCCGGAGGCGGAACGGATCCGGACCATATCAGGATCCATTCAAATTTGGGTTGAGTTCGATTATAATACCCGTTTGGATCGATCCAATCCGCCTACCCGTGTTTTCTGTGTATCACTTTTTCCTTTTTTTTTTTTTTTTTTGGGGTATATTTTTGTATCATTTTCCTGTCACTAAACAAATGTATTAATCTTCGGACACCCATGGTTTCTCTATTGGACACACAAGGGTAGAGTCAGGATTCAACATTAAAGAATTATAATAATTTTTCTAACCATTATCTTTATTCTTAAAATTAAGGTAGCACGACCACGTTCAACGGAGGCCTTTAGATGCTCCTATAAGAAAAAATAATCTAAATTAAAGGACCTTGGAAAGCTAGAGGTAAATTTAAGATAATCTTAAGAAGGTTGGTGGAAAATAATATGTATATTATAGGCCTTGTATCTAGTATGGCTTCAAACAGGGTTGATTGAAGGGCAATAATTCATATAGTTGATCCCCTTTTAGTTGTGAAAATGCTTATTAATATTGTTGTTTTTGTTTTTATTTTTAAGTTTTTTTCTCCTACAAGTGGGGACCAAATATTTACATAAACAAAGGACAAAATGACTAAAAAACAAAGAAAATGGCCTAAACAGAAAAAGGGGGGGGGGGGGTTTAGCCAGGCCTTAGGGTAGCTCTGCTTTGCTGGTGTTTGATTGCAAGGAGAATGAGAAATGAGAGTCAAAGAGATGAAAGAAAGTGGAATGAAGTGAAAGCAATTGCTTTTTCCTTTTACGTCATTGGCTGGAAGTTGAATAAATTGGAATTTATTTTAACAAATTATTTGGTTGCAAAGTTGATATAAAATTAATTTAAAATTAATCAATTCTATTGTTGTAGTATACTATTATATTAGACTCGTAATACTTTCTTCCAAAAAAAAAAAAAAAAAGATTCCTAGTGCAGTGTATTGCATTGAAAACATCACATATCTTGTTGATAGACATATATACAATCGCACAATATTAATGATTGCATTTGTAAACATGCATGCACATTCACGTCCATATGCTCATCTTGCATAATCACATGAATGGTTTCGTCATTTAACGTTTGTTGTTTTGGGCTTGTGAGGTTACAAGGCTGAGGTACAAATAGGTTTGCTTTCAATGAAGATTAAATGAAGATAAAAAGTCGAAAGCCAAAGTCCTCTCAATTTTTAATTTACCTGTGTTTCTTATGAGTAAATTTAAATTACATTTTCATTTAAAATGTGAAAATGATTCTATTTAAAAAATTAATACCTTAACAACCAAAATTCACTTTACATCAAAATATTTGCATTTCGTGTGAAACCAAAAGAACTGATAGGAATTTGAGAGTTGATGATGAATCTAGAATCCATCATAGTGTTGCTTCTCTTTTTTTTTTGGTAGAATAGTGTTGCTTCTCTTCATGCACCCTAAATACACAAGGGTGTCATTCAGAAATTCCCTTGGTTATATGCAAGACCCTTTGATTCAGAAAATTAACTACATGCTTAGTACTTGTGTGATTAATTTTTAAGTTCTTCCAAGTGTTCCCCCATGTGTAGACTAGAGACACAGGAGTCTTTAGAGCGACCCTATGAGTTTTCTGGTTTATCTGAGCTGAAACATATAAGATACCAAAGGTACATATCTGTCAAAATTTTAACTTTCAAATTTGAATGACAGGGGAAGTGCTCAACCAAGTATGACACCAGAACCCATCTGGGTAAGAGAAAAATCCAATCAAGAAGCTTCATTCAATCACTTTATCATAAAGCCATAAATGAAGAACAAGGAGACTAAAGCAACCCAGTTTCCTTGTAACAAAGCTTGATTTCTCTCCTATAAAGCAGTAAAAGAAACTGAGAATAAAGGAAACAAACACAAGAGACAGTGGGAGAAACAAAAGAAACATCTTTAGTGTCTCTTCGCCTTCAAACAATCCCAAAAAAGCACTATTGACTGGTCTAACCTCCATGACCAGATCAAAACTTCCCCTTTGTGGTTTAGTACACCAGATTGAACTTTAAAACAAACAGATTTAAACGATCATCACTGTGGGTAAAGAAAATCTGTTTCCATAAAATTCTGAAACCTGGAATAATAATCAATGATCAATCATATATATCAGAAAGATTGTGGGAAAGGCAAGGGAAGACCAGTTCCAACTAAATGAAGCAATCGTAGTGTGCGATTCTCCTCAAGATTTGCTTATACAATTTCAATATTCGTGTTTGTACTCAATAATAGTTTTAAGGGTTGTGAGGGGGTTGCTTAGCTTATTCAACCACTTCATATGAAAATTATTGTACTAAGAAACAGAGTATAGAGACTATTTCCAATCTGATCATTCCTTGATGAATTATAAATGTATTATTGGTCTCTAATGACCTAAATATGTAACTGAGGATGACATGAGGGAGCAGTTAGTCTTATGTCTGTATGATACCTCATAATGCATGCCTTGATTATGTGAACTACATCATCAATTGGCAAACCTCCCTCATTCATTCTAAAGAGTTCCCTTTTCTGGTTTCAAATTTGAATTGCATATGAAAAAGAGAAGGAATGACTTTGTCACAAAATAAACATCTACGATGTTCGAATCGTTGCACACCTCATGTGTGTGTTCGTGAGAATGTGATTAAAAGGTTTTAAAAAAAATGAAATGATTAGTGGGGTAAAATTGTTTTGTTTAACAATCTTTATGCTTAAAGTCTCTGGTTTAAAAGCTAAGAGAACAAATGATTAGAATGTGTAAGCTAAGAAGAAGAAGAAGAAGGACAAGATTTGTTAAAAGTTCAACTAATTCATTGAAGTGGCTTGGAAGAACATTCAACAATTGAACTTAAATCTGCAAATTTTGTGAGACCCATAAAAACTTCTTTCTAACCCATCAAGGGGAAAGATAAATGGACAACAAAAAACCAAAAACCCAACCTATAACCAATTTGTGAACCACCAATGAGATACAGTAAGGAGAAAGTGAGAAACAGAGGAACAGAGTTCCTCTCTCATGCTGTCAAATGCTTCTAGCCATCATTTCATGGTATCTCCTGTAGGACTCTTGCTTCTCTAACCTAAACTTCTCATGACAAGTTGCGATGAACTTGGCGGCGAGTCGATCAATTTCGTCGACTTCTACATCAACTGCTGAACTCTCAGGGACCTTCTCTTCCAGCCAATTGAGGTAACCTGATAGTTGTGACTCTGTTCCATCTTCACAGTACTTCTCACCAGCTGCTGGGAAAACAGAGTCCCAAGTTGCATCATAGTAGGAATGGCTAGCACTGAAGCCATCCATAGAATGCTGCTTGGTCACAGGCATGGGTATGGGTCTCACATGAGAAGAACACCAGGGGTAGTGTGCTTCAATTGAACCAAACAGCTTCTTCATCATCTTCTTGTTCTTCAAACTCTTATTGATGCTTTCAATGTAGTAGTCTGGTTTGTTCTCCTTGAGAAGTTCAATGAGCTTGGATTTGGCTTTGGTTAGTGCACAGACAAGTCTGCAAAAATGTCTGAAGATATGAAAATGAATAAGAGTCTTCATTTTCATGGAATTTTGATCTGGGTATGAAAGGGTCTTCACAGAGAAATGGTTGAGGAACTGAAGAGGTTTTAGATATGATGGGCCAACCATTTTCTCTGTACAAGGTAGTGTTACTGCTCAAAGGATCCTATATAAAGGGTCAGGTTACTGAATTGCCCTTGGGTTTTGGACAAATCACCATTTCTGAGCCTTATGGGTTTGTGAATTGTGACTTGTTCAAAGCTTTCTTTGTTGTGTACACTGTACAAACTCTGCTTCTTTACCTGCTGGTGTTTCTCACATGACAAGGACTAGAGCCTTTTAAACTGGCTAAGGGTTTGTTTGTTTGAAGCAATCAAACACTATTTTTCAGTTTAAATGACCAATTTTTCATTTGGTCGGGTTGTGTCGGGTAAAAGCAGGCTCTGATATTGAGATCCAGTTAGGCCTTGGTATGCAACAAATACTAAGGGACAGAAAAGAGTGGGCCCCAAGGAACCAGGCTAGGTTGGACCAGGTCAAGCTTTACTGTGTTACTGG
This sequence comes from Hakea prostrata, assembly GCF_041222555.1. Classification (NCBI taxonomy): domain Eukaryota; kingdom Viridiplantae; phylum Streptophyta; class Magnoliopsida; order Proteales; family Proteaceae; genus Hakea; species Hakea prostrata. The sequence goes on along the minus strand of NC_142609.1, from coordinate 48,978,163 downwards.
GCTTGGGCTCAGTTTGGGGTGGGTAGGTGATGTTGAATTTCCATGCTCAAAAATCAAGACAGTGGGTTTGAAGTCAGATAGGTGGAACCGGTCCAATTCAAAATAGAACTGACTATGAGGAGTTACTATCACATAAAATCCAAACGTTTGTTAGGTAAAGTTTCACCAAGGATAAGGTTAAAATTTTAAAAATGCCAACTTGAATCCGCAGCTTCCATAGCATAGTGGTAGTGCGTTCGCTTCGTAAGCGAAAGGTCGCGAGTTCGATCCTCGCTGGGAGCTATTTTGTGTGGATTTCTGTCCCCTCTTTTATTTTGGACCTCGAATTTGTATTTTTTATTTTTACTTTTATTAGTAATTTTAACAATATTTATGTAGATTTTATTGTTCGATGTTAGTACATTTAATATCTCTAGAATTTGGTGGAATTGCTCTCCCTATTTTGTGTTAAACAACTTTTTCACTGTTTCTATGGATTTTCACTTAGAGAGTTTTATATAAGCTTATTTCTGAAAGAAAAAAAAAAAAATTTCACGTGAAAGTGTTTTGTATATCTTGTACAGAACCATCAAAGATTGGATCTCCCATTTCAACTCGTATAGAAGAAATTGAATCTTCTATTGTGGCGATTGTCTTCTATTTTTTTGGAATCTTAAAAATAAAATTAATTTGATTATTTATTAAAAGAAAGTTGGATTGAGTAATACTAGTACTTTTTATTGACTTGATCAAGAGTTTGAATATTCCTATGGGCCTATGGTATATCCCTATATGTAATAATTACCGTTCTCTATTATAAAAAGCTACTAATTTAAAAAAAAAAAAAATAAATTGAATAAGGATAAACCTTTTACTATAATAAAGAGTTAGGTTTGAACGGAAGGTGGGTTCTCTATCATGTGAATGATGGTTTTTTTGTTTTTTTATGTTTATTTTTTTTAGGGTGGCGAAAAGCAAATTTTGTATCCCTACCTGTTTGGTAGTGTTAGGCTTTTTTTTTCTCCTTTTTAAGAATTTGTCAATTTTCCATTACCTAATTTTGGTTTGTACAGGAGCTCATTGGGTTAGGGTTAGAATATTAAATTTTTTTTTGAAATAGATTACTTTTTCAGTTCTTACTACATGTAAGCTGGAGATTAGCCTACTTTTAGCATGTTACAGGCTTTTTTTTTCTTCTTTATTTTCTTTTTACTACCTTCGTTCTGAACTAAATGGCAAAGATCCAAATTACAAAACTTAGCAAGCCAAGTTATGAAGTAGGCCAGTTAACTCTTTTAGGTAAGGGGTTAGCACAGTTGTTAGTTCCTTGTAAGGAAGAAGAAAAAGATAAAAAAAGAAGAGAAAAAAAAAAAAAACTTGTAATCTAAGAATTTGAAGGCTAGGAATTTTGTGTCCCGAAAAATGTTGTTGATGCAAATCACGACATCCAACTCCCCCTTGGTTATTCTCTTCGAAGACTGATCAACCTTGGCTTCAACCCAATCAAAGCCTTCATTCAAGTACTGCAGAAGACCTTTCTACAACACAAGCATGTTATAAGTGTTAGAAAATGTACAATAATTGAGTTTGCATCCTGCAAAAGAAATTTGGTGTAATGCACTTGATATTCTAGTTTCTTACCTGCTCCCATGAAAATTGATTGACAATTCTAACTAAAAGGAAAATCGATTAACACTAAAAGTGTTATTCTTTGATACTCATGAACCTGTTGATCATTTTAATTATTTAGCACCAGTCGTTGGCTTACAACAATGTTTCTGTGCTATCAGTGATGTAACTACTAACTACAAGCATTCTTTCATAATGCTTCTTTAATTGAGGCATCTTTGGCGAATGGTATTTACTAACCCTTATTTTGGGAAGTGCTTTGTAGGATTCATGGTTTTTTTTTTTCTTTCCACAATTACATCCTCAAAGGAAGCTTTGTTGTCCGCAATGGTCGAACCATGACCTCTCCACCGAGAAGTATGGATCATATCATTTTATCAACCCTGCATTGACATGATTCATGGTTTATTTGCTCTAGACATGGTTGATAACTATGTTGAGACATTTTTTTGGTATGTAATCAGATTTGGTTCTTATATACATGAAATATAGGCTGACACCTAAGTCGACATATTTGGTACCATTGGTTCTAATTTGTTGACTTAGATATTGATAAGATAAATGCCAACTCTAATAGGATCGAGTTGGGTTTGATATTTTTAAATCCATGACGCTAAATCTTGAATGCCTTGCATTATCCTGAATTTAGTCATGAAAATAAAACAACTCATAACTCCATATTATTGCCTCCTATTTTTTGAAAATTTTCTATAGGTTGATAAAATCAAAGTCTAGTCATGTAAAACGCTCAATCATATTCAACCTTCATTCTAATTCAGATTTGAATTTTAAGCTTAAGCTCTATCTAGGCATAGGATAAGTAAGGATGGATATGGGCTATTAGAAATAAACCTTTAAACTAATACATGAAGTTTGTCATTTAGAATGTGTTTACATGTTTGGTTGTAAATGTGCCTCTATATATATATATATATATATATATATATATATATATATATATATATATATATATATATATATATATATATATATATATATATATATATATATTTTTTATATATATATATATATATATATATATATATGTGGGTAAAAACCTCTTCAATGCCACCATAATTTCCTTCCCATGGCAAAAGATACATATGGCACCTACTTGCACCAAAAAAATATGGCACCTACATCTTTTTGGTAGAGCTAACTACAATTCGTGGAAGACACTAAGATGGTATTTACATTACAAAACGAATTGATGTACATTGGATCGGGTCTGGGTTGGAGTTAGAGTGAATTCTTTTGTTTTTTAATTTTTGGGTACTGAGATTCACCCGCTCAGACCAAATATGAGATAGTTGTTATATAATTTAAATATTAGGTGAATCTTTACCAAAAAAAAAAAAAAAAAAAAAAGGTAAACCTTTGTCTATGGACCCAAGAAGATTCTAGCCTTAACCTCTTACTTGAGTTTTTTTTGGGTAAGCAGTGACATAGTGCCCCCCACTACGTAATGTTTGACTTTTTATCGAATGTGACCTATGGAAGCATTAGCCCTGTGCACTACCAGCTTAGGCATTGACCCCATCAGCGGAGCCGCACTAGAGGCCTACTACAATCTATGCCTACTACAATCTACAGAAACAGATAATACTCATGCCTAGTGCAAAGAGCACACAATTGTCCAATGCAAGATACAGATGAACAGATTGATTGGTAGATGTCACAACTCCAAAACACACAGCTATCTTTCTATATATATTCCCTAATTGGTTTCTCGCCGTAACTAAAGAAATCGTTTCAGAATCCAGAAGAAGAAACAGGAATGAGAGACAACGGAAGGGAAAAAAATCTGGAACCATCGTGGAATCGATTAGAAGGCAAAGTAGTGATGGTAACCGGAGCTTCTTCCGGATTAGGGCGAGAGTTCAGCTTGAATCTCGCCAAAGCAGGCTGTTACATTCTCGCCGCAGCTCGGAGGAAGGATCGGTTGAAATCTCTGTGCGATGAAATCAATCAAATGAACGCCGAAGAAGATGATTCCAGATCCAAATCTTCTCCAGAAAAAATCAGAGCTGTTGCGGTTGAGCTCGACGTAAGCGCTGCGGGTCCTGCAATCGACGCCTCTGTGCAGATTGCTTGGGATGCATTTGGCAGGATCGATGTCTTAATTAATTCCGCCGGAGTCAGAGGTAAGCCTAATTCTCCTTTCCAATCCGGATCTCTCTTCTATGGATTTCTCTCGAGAATCATTTTTGTTACTTGTTTTGATAAGAATTCTTTTTGTTGCATAGATCTGGAATCATTCGTTGATTTCTGTTAGAATTCAAATGAAATGATGTATTTGTTTTTTGATCACCAGAAATGGTGTGTTTATGGTAATACTGTGAGCCAGACCTAGTTCCATTATCTGAGAAAAAGAAAACATAATAATGCAAATTGTAGAAACAAATTTCAGGAACGGAGTATTATTTCGCTGAGAGGAGTACAGAGTACTGTAGTGCTTTCCCTTATCCAAAATATTAAAAAATGCAGTGTTTTTTCACATAATAATTTAGGGATAATTTATTATATCGCAGGAAAGGTTGAGGTTAAAAATCTGGTGGGATGCTGCTTTTATCTCATTAAAAAAAAAATTATAAAAAAAAAAGGAAAATGTGTTGATGAGATTTTGAAGTTACGGATTTATTTTGAGTCTGTGTTTTTTATCCGAAAAAAATCTTCTACTGTTCACAGCAGTGCACTCTCTATGCCAAATAAAAGATTGAGATTAGTAGGTCCAACAATAATTATGCAGATTATATTGTTCGTATTTTTTTTTTGTATAAAGACCATTTAATATCTCTAGAATTTTGACATATATATATTTTTTCTCAATCACTTTATTAACCAATGTCCCACGAATTTTATGTTAAAACTCTTTCATTGCGGCCATGGATTTTCACCTAGAGAGTTTTATATAAGTTTACTTTTGAAAAATAAAATGTAAAATAAATGAGAAATTAATGTTGAGTATAATATAAAAAATAGAAGGTGGGTTGGGGGAAAGAACCAAGTCTTGCTTTTTCGCCTTCCACTTCAGTTTTATTGGTAGGTTTTAATAACATCTATTCTCTATTTGATGTATGTGCTAGGTACGGTGAATTCCTCACTGGATTTGTCCGAAGAGGAATGGAATAATACTGTTCGAACCGACATGACTGGCTCTTGGTTAGTAACAAAATCTGTTGGTCGTCGAATCCGTGAAAATGGTTTGGGAGGATCGGTTATATTTATTTCATCCATTAGTGGTATTCAGCGTGGAGAGTTACCAGGAGGAATTGCCTATGGAGCAGCAAAGGCTGGTCTAAACGCCATGACTAAGGTAAACAATATCATTTAATTAATCATGCATTTGGTTCATCACGTGTTTGTGGATCTAGAATTTTTTTTTTCTTCCGGATATGAGGTTCATCCGGACCAGCTTATGCACACCATGATTACATTCTCAAGGGAGCTTTTATATAATTAATGCCGCAAAATGTGTGTGAACCCAAGACCTCCCCTAGGGAGGTTGGGCCTTTAACCGCTTTACTAACCCATCATTGGCTGGATCTAGATCCTTTGCGACCAAAGGTGGGGTTTTTTTAATCACAACTATCAGATTGATAAGTTATTGATTTTAGAATGTGCACTATTTGACGACTTGGAAATAATGCATACATGTGGCATTTATCTAACGACCCAATGGATTGGACAAAGAGGATTTGTGTATCCTGTTTGTCCATATCACAATTTTATCTTCTGTAAAACAAAGGCAGTTGAGTGATCGTTTCTCGCTCTCGTGTCTAAAAAAAGGGGGGGGGATCATATTGATCAATCCCTTGTAAGGTGAAATTCGTACCCCCATTGTTATGTGTCTAATGAGAGTCCAATTTGGTGTATAGATGCTAGATTGGGCGAATCTACTATAGAATAGGTTAAAGGGTTTAATTTAGTTCGTTCCATCAACATTGAAGTTTTTGACGTATTGGTCTCATACATAACATTTGGTGTTAGAGCCAAACAACACATCAAGAGGCTGATGAAATGAATTAAGTCAAACCTTTAACCTATCTCATATTAGGCTGAATCAATCTAACACAATACACCAAATTAGATCCCATTAGGCACATAGCCGCCTACACCCCGATGATGCCAATACTATGCTCTCATTTGACCTTGGAGGCAGGGCACCATGCTTCCACACAGAGATCAGTGACTAAACTTTAAAAAAAAAAACCACATAAATGGAAGAAGTTGGGTTTCTTTCTTTCCATTTACGTTGGAGACAAATAAACTTTTATAGTTGTTTTGCTTGGACACAGATTATGGCTATAGAATTGGGGCAGCACAAGATCAGAGTGAACTCAATAGCTCCTGGGTTATTTAAGTCAGAGATCACAGCAGGACTTATGGAGAAAGGTTGGCTTGACACTGTGGCTTCAAAGACTGTACCGTTGAGAAAATTTGGCACAGTCGATCCAGCATTGACATCTCTTATTCGATATTTGATTCATGACTCCTCTAGCTATGTCACAGGCAACGTATTTATTGCTGACGCAGGGAATACTCTTCCGGGTTTCCCCATTTTCTCCTCCCTTTAGTGTTATCTCTTTCTCTCCCTGTTTTCATACAAATAAATTTAAATTTGGGGTAGATGCTTGTTTTTTCCTTTCTCTTTTTTCCTTTTAGCAATGGAATTCTTCAGTGTTATTGACATCCTGAGAGCATTACATACAAGAATTAAATTCAAACACTCCCCTAGTGGTGTCTGGTATTATTTTTCTTATCCAAGTGTAAAACTCACTTAGAAGTTCCAACAATGCATACCAAAGGAAACTCTAAAGTATTTAGAAATGAAATTTGACATTTAACTATCTATTGATTGTCCTATCTATCCTGTCCAACAATTGGAGTTCTTATATCACCTTGGGGCTTATTCAATAATTTTAACAATCTGTTGGAGTAGCTAATCAGATGGAACCCTACTTTGTTGGAGTAGCTAATCCCTTGCTTGATTGTTAAGTTCAACTTAATCTAGAGTCTACAAAAAAATCAAGTTTATTAATGTGGTGAAGTTTAGGGTTTAGGGTTTAGGGCGGAGGGGTGTCAAATGGCTGCTTCTTACATCTATAAGATGGATCATAGTAATTAAATCTTCAATTCAGACTTAGTGTTTCAATCGCTACTTACCTAAGCATGCCTAGCAATCTTAATGTTTTTGAAGTAGATTAACTAAACGATATTCAGAAAAAAAGTCTAGAAAGAATCTCCAACATTGGTAGAGAAAGGTAAGATTTAGCAGGACAACCCCTATCTTAAGCCATGGGAGATGTGTACTAATTGTAAGGGATCCATTAATCTTAATTAAAAAAGAAAGAAGAAATCAAAGTCTCAACATGAGGATACCATCATATGAAACATAAGATAAAAAAAAATTTAAAATAAAAAACCATTCCATCTAATCAAAGCTTTTGTCATATTTAATTTAAAATTACTTGGCTGCATTTAGGTATAATATGAGTCATGAAATTAAAGATGTGTTGACACACCAAACTTTTGTGGTCCCACATGGTTGTTGGGCATGCAAACGGCATGTGTTATATTCATACCATCGCTACCCTTTACTCTTAGTCTTTTTCTTCTTGACATGACACCGTCACCAACTTGGTAGGTAGGTGTTTTAAAGAACAAAAAATTTCTTCAGTGCTGTAATTAATGCACAACACCTGTAACGAAACTTGATTTCTATCGTCCATTTTTAAAAAGTGTATTTTTATACTTTTGAGAAACAGACGGTTGAGATCGAAATTTCGATTCTAACCGTTTGCAGCAATAAAGTCAAAATCGAAAAAACATTGTAAAATGGTAATCAATACGGTAGGAGAAGAAAACTAGTGATAATGACTTCAAGATTACAAAGTTTGAGAAGATGAAACTCAAGCACGGTGTTTTGTTAAGAAAGCAAAAGAAAACGACAGACATCTGTGTTATTTGTCTTAAATTTTTTTTTTTTTGGTGGGAGGCTTTAATCTTAATTGAGATGAGTTTTATCTGGTGTTGACCAAAAGAAAATTATAATTTTGATTGTCATGACTCATGCATTTGTTATGGACGTAGTAGAAAACACTAGCATCCGTTTTCTTATTATTAAAAATCTATTTTTTTTTGGATAAATATTAATAAAAATTTAAAAATCCACCATTTAACGTATGACCTCTATATCCACGGATCAACTCACACACGCATTGTCATTATAGGGTTAGAATAGTCATTTGGTGGTTCTTCTTCTTCTTTTTGCCCAAATTTGGCTCGTTTTTAAGCATTCAGTTTGAAGGCTTCCAATGTATTTATTGGGCGAGCAAAGTTTGGAGGATTGGCGCTTCACATTCGGTGTGGTTACAGCAGAAGTAGGATTTGATTGAGAGAGAAGAATATGGAAGATCAGGGAGGAGAGGGAGATATTGAGGTATGGAATCAATTGGAGGGGAAGGTAGTGATGGTAACGGGGGCATCTTCAGGGCTAGGGCACGAGTTCTGCGTGAATCTTGCAAAGGCAGGATGCAAAGTTATCGCTGCTGCTCGTAGAACAGATCGACTGAAGTCTCTCTGCGATGAAATCAACCAAATGTCGAACACTTCATCGACGGAAACTAGAGCTGTTGCCGTAGAACTCGATTTGGGTGCTTCAGGAGATGTGATCGATGCGTCTGTGCAGGTTGCGTGGGATGCTTTTGGCCGGATTGATGCCTTAATCAACACCGCCGGCGTTAGAGGTAAACACAATCGTCTCTCGTCTCTCTCTCTTCCTCTCTCGGTTTCCCGTACATTCTTGGATTTTCAGATCCGTATGAAGCGGTCTTGTCGACAACGCGGTGATGTTTTCTCTTTGATCCGGCATACTTGCACGTGATTTACTTGTGGTTTGTTTTTACACTTTTACTTTAGGGCACGTTTGCTTACAGGGATCTAAATGAGATTAGATTTCAAATCTATTCGGATTCATGATTTAAAAAATCTAACTGTTTGGTTACTCTCAAATATATCGAAGTTTGTGGAGTTCCATCAAGTTTCATCAATTATATGGTGGAATTCATGGATTTCACCCAATATCCTAGAATGACTTAATTCATTTTTTTAGGCAAAAAAAAAAGAAATCCCTTGATTTCATGAATCCATGGATGTTTTACAACCAAACATGTATAAATTTTAGATTCATGAATCCAGGGATTTGAAATCTTTGGATTTAGATAATCAAACACGGCCTTAGTTCATAGTATCGATACCATCAGCAAGCAATCGATGCCATATGGGTTTTAATATTTTTAGCGAATTTGCATTTACACTCTTTAGTCCTTCCTTATGTTGATAAACAACTACATTTGTTCCCCATTAAATTTATTCTATATGGTGTTTACATTTTATATAAACACCATATCCTTAATGCTAGAATAAGTGGTTCACCCATGATCTCTCCACTGAAAAATTTGAATCTTATCACTCTACTAACCCTGCAATAGCAGACTCAATATATATTATCTTTTCTGAGAGAGAAAATACTGTTTAATCTGTTTAACTAGTACATATATACTATTGCATAATATATATTGTATTTAGACAATTCTTGATATTACCCTTGTTCATTTTAATCCTGAAAAAAAATAAAAATGAAAGAAAAGCAAACGACCAACCAAAAATAATTGTCTTCCTAAAGAGAATTCATTGACTCGTGTATATACATATTTTTAAACTTACATTATAATTTTTTTTTGGTGAAAACTTTACATTAAGATTCATTGAAGATAAATATATCTTTTACATTCAAAAGTAGAGGTATTAAGCACGGGAGATGTTTGTAACAAAATAAATTTCAGAAGATATAAATATAATTATTCACAAACGTAGGAGCTGTAAATATAATTTACTGTTATTTTTTTTGGTAACCATAGATTTTTAGACTTTATTATCACTTATCTATATCATGCGGATAATACTATTGGCTCGATATTCATATCAACTAAGTCGTCTAAGTGTAAAACCGAAATTTGTCGCCCAGTATGAACTGTACAATACTTGATTCAGATCATATTTAAAATTTTAATTCAGATTTAGTTTTGAGGTTAAATCATTGGAATTGAACCCCATATCAAATATAGCAACACAAGTACTTTAGCAGCTATGGTATTTAACTTTTTCCTTTTTCCCCCTTTTGGTATAATCATTCACTTTGACCAAAAAAGGGTATAGTCATTCACTGCTCATAAATCTTTCATCTTTACTTGAAAGAAAATCTTCTAACAAGTAACAACTCAGGTCCTCATCAATAAAATTCGAATTGGAGTTGGGATCAAATTGAATTCAAGTAGGTTGGATTTGCATTTGGATCTAACTCTAAAATCAACTCAATTCTTGAAAGAAAGAATATTCAGGATTCATGTAGCATATCAGCTCTGTATTGTCAAGTATTAGGCCTGACCAACTTTTTTCAAGATTCTTGTGATAAATGTTGCAAGGGAGATTAACATCATTGTGCAGAATGGAGTCATATCCTATGAGAAATGAACTACATTATTGGAAAAAAAATTGGTCAATTGATTACATCTTGGTGTTTTCTTTTTCTATTTATCGTGGTCTGGTTGACATTTATTTTCCATTTAAACATGTCTTAGGTACTGTGAGTTCCCCGTTAGATTTGTCTGAAGAGGAATGGAATAGTACTATTAAAACTAACCTCACTGGTTCCTGGCAAGTAACAAAGGCTGTCGGCCGGCGTATTCGCACAAATGGCCTGAAAGGGTCAGTTGTTTTTATTACTTCTATCGGCGGAATTCAGCGTGGGGAGTTACCTGGAGGTACTGCTTATGTTGCCTCAAAGGCTGGTCTGATTTCCATGACCAAGGTAAGTTAGTTAGTACTATTTCATCCTACAAATTATATTAAGTGTTGGATTGGGAGGAAAGTGATACAATTTCTTTTGCTTTTTCTTTCTGAATAGATCATGGCTATAGAGTTGGGGCCTCTCAAAATGAGAGTTAATGCAATAGCTCCAGGGTTATTCAAGTCAGAAATCACAGCAGGGCTTTTGCAAAAAGATTGGCTCAACAATGTGGCTTTAAGGACTGTACCTCTAAGAAAATTTGGCACAATTGATCCAGCACTGACTTCACTTATCAGATATCTGATCCATGACTCTTCCAGCTATGTCTCAGGCAATGTGTTCATTGTTGACTCGGGGAACACTCTTCCTGGTTTTCCCATTTTCTCTTCCCTTTAGCTTTAATACTCCTGTCTCCCCCTCTTCTTTCTTTCTCTCTCTAAAATAAATAAATAAATAAATAAATAAATAAATAAATAAATTTCATTGACTTGTTTCTTCATTCTTTTGGCTTGTAGAATGTGGAATTGATGGTAAATGACTAAAAATTGGTGAACAGATAGATGCTATTAATTTTCAAAAGTGGAATTTCATTATCAATTACCATGCAATGCAATGTATGGAAAGATGGTTAGCTGACTCTTCACATCAAGGTTTGAGATTCTTATGATACACATTGGAAGAAGGATGTAGATGGTTTCCTTTGATTCTTTCTGTGTCATGAGAAAACAAAATAAATTGGAAGAAGAAAAAAGAAGAAAAGACTAGTTCTAACTTCTTCACAAAGAAGCCTTCAAAATGCGAAGCTCAACCTTCTCCATGGATTACAGTTAAAAGTGACAAACATTATGGTAAGTACTGGATTCAAGTCCTAAAACGGAGAAAAATTATATTACAAAATGGAGATCTAAATACCAACCCATACAACAAATGATACATAATGACAAAGCAGAGAAAGAGGAGTAGCTAGACATTACTCGCATGATGTAGAAACAGAGTGGTTTTAACTGTCAACAGCTGAGATGGAAAGATAAGGGTAAGGAGGCACAGAAACTTCAACAATTCCTTCTAGCATCTGCACAACCATTCTCATAGAGGGTCTCATTGATGGCTCTTCTTGGATACACCAAATTGCTACCCTCAGTAGCCTCTCTAACCTTCCCAAATCATTCGTTGCTTCAATATCATTCTCCACCAGAGCATCTAGCTTTCCTTCTCGGTAGCAATCATATGCCCAGTCAGTAAGAATTGCTCTCTCATCACCATCCGTTTCTTGTTCAACACTTTTCCTACAACAAATGATCTCCAATAGCATGACACCATAGCTATACACATCCACCTTAACTGTGATAGGCATGTGCCTGAACCACTCAGGTGCAACATAGCCTTTGGTCCCTCTAATGGCTGTGTTAGTTTGACTCTTACCAGTCATTAAAAGCTTGGCCAATCTGGCCAATCCGAAGTCAGAAATCCTTGCTGTATAACAGTCATCTAGAAGTATGTTTTGAGGCTTTATATCACAGTGGATTATCTGGCTACTGCACTCTTCATGCAAATACACAAGCCCTCTTGCAATACCTAAGCAGCTAGAAAAATTAAATTGAAAAACATCGAGCTACCTAATAGCACAGCTGCAACAACGCTGAAAGAACTTCTATTTTTCTCCTCTCCAGTGGCAACCGAGGGAGGCTGATGATCTCTCTGGGTGATATTACCTGCTGAGACTTTGACGAAACCCTTCACACTTATATCACTCCTCTGTCTTCCATTTCTAAGTGGTAAGGTCTTCTTCCAACAGTGACTACCATTGGAATTAGCAGCTGCACATTGACAATCATACAAGCAAGAATTTCGGCAATCTACTTCCGCACAAGGGTAAAGCCTTTGATAGCCTGACGAATGCGGCCAATCCATGTCACGCAACTCCTCCATTCTATATAAAATCTCAGCGGATTCCGATCCATTTCCATTGCATCCTTCTAGTATTAAGTCAGGTTTGCAGCCACTCAATGTGTTGTTTGGATCAACCAACGAATATTGAGTTGGGCATTCACAAACAGGTCGATTTTGCACAATTCTACAAATGCTGTTATAACCACAAACCCCTTCCCCAACATCCTGACTACTAAAAGGAACATATGTTGTCAGGCATAGACCAGACAATGGACCAACTTTCGTTGTCATTGCTACTCATTGAGGACTTTGGTCGCGCATATTGCGTGAAGACCCCATCGAAATCCATGGTTGCTCGGTGGTAATGGGTTTCAGTTGAGGGTATGCTCCAAACAGTGAGGTTCAATAACATGGCTCCTGTTATGTTACTAATATAAATGGTCGCTGTACTCTCATTGAAGACAACTTGATAACCAGTACCTTTAGTATTGCTTGCATAATAAGCAGCATAAGTGTAATCTGTTGGTAACTATTCAGTATTCATAACAAGAGTTCCACCGCTGTAAGCAGGCGGAGCTGGAACCTTCCTCTGGAGTAATTGGTTGGTTGTTGTCGAGAAGAAAGCGTGCTACCCAGTTCTAGTACCTGTTGAAGAGATGTAGCAAAAGAAACAGACATAGTGAGAAAGTTGCCATTTTCAGGCGGACGCAGACCCTCTCCACCCCGGCCAACTGTCCCCCATGCCCCCACTCCCTACCCTCACAAAGGGCCTGACACAAGCATGTTGTGGCACAGATGAGGACTGGCACTTGAGTGGAGAGGATCTGTCAATCTATCAAGTGTATTACAAACGGGAAATTTACGAGATCCATTTCTGACATGTGACAAGTGTCCCAACATTACATCAAATAGTGAAAATTCTTTTGCAGGTCACATCAATCAATGAATTTCTATCATTTGATGTGATGCAGGACACTTGTCACACATATCCTTGTAAGAAATGGAGTGATATTGGTCCGATGTGATTTGCCCCTACAAAAGTATCAGTGCATGCCTATGTTGCGTTTGTGGACTTAGTACACCGTCCTTGCTTGTACACTGCATTGCATTAACTTGTCCTATTAAGATTATGACAACTTATATATAGACTCCTTATGTTGGTAATCGAGTACATCTACTACTCTTGAAAAACAAAATCAATTAAAGATGCCCTTACTTTTAAGAATTGAAAGTTATAAATGGACAACTATGCTAAAATAGTAATGGATCATTTGTAATTGATTTTTTCCCCCAAGGAATAATAAATATAGTTGTTTGCAAACATAAGAAATCTATATATAATTTGCCCTTAAAATTAATAAACAACACCTAGTAATTAATTAGATTCGACTCTTGATTCCTGTGTGACTAAATAAACACACTTTCCTCACAAGAAATATAACCATCAAAGGTAAGGATTTGATCATCCTTGATCCTTAATGATATATGTAACACACTTAACCCACTATTTCTACTAAGTTAATATAAAACACTCTTTAAAAAAAAAAGGTAAATTGCACTGACACCTCAAAATGGAGGTTTCAAAGTTCTGACACCTCACTTTTTATTTGAAAAACACCGTCACCCCAATTCATTTAACACATAAATCCATTATGTTAGTAAAACAGTTAATCCACTGTTTATTTTTCTTCAATTTCAAAAAATATCCTTACCAAAATCTAAGGGAAAAAAAAAAATAGAACAACCAACAACAATGTCTTCATCAAATAACCTTCGTAGGCTTAAGAACGTCTTTTTCTTATTTTTTTGATAAATGAGAATAAGATTTATTAGAAGGGTATAATAATTTTTGCAATAATATAATTGATCATTCTAACATAATAAGATATGTTTTTCAAACAAAAAGTAGGCTGGAAGAGTTGAGCTTTAAAGCCTTCACTTTGTTAAAAAAAATAAAAAGAAACAAAAGAAAGATTCATTTCACTTAATTAAATCCATGAATATGAAAAACCTTTTATTTTTATTATATTAAAAATGATGCAACAATACCTGGGAAGGGAGGATGGTGTCACTAGGGTTTTCGAAGCTCTCCCATACACGAACAGAGTTGTCATCTACAAGGATGAAGTTGCCAGTGTCAAGCATTGCTGCATAGCTGGCGTTACCAACGGTACTGGATTGGCCACTCCATATCTCCTGACCATGAGGGCTGTTGAGCTGGAGGTTACCATCAAGGGTAAGCTGAACTTTTGATTCTCTAGGTGCTGGTTTATCTCCATTTGCATACCAAACTACAGTCTTTTCAGGTATTTTGTCATACCAAATAGCAAGCAAAAAGTCATCTTGATTGTTGATAGCTTGGAACCCAAATGCAAATTCCCCTGAAGGAGAGAGCCATGAAGAGTTTTCACTCCCTGCAGTGAGAGATGCGCCCAAGCTCACATTACTGTAAGTCTGAGCTGAAGCAGAGAAGGGGAAGAGGAAGAAGATGAAGAAGAAGTAAAATCAGAAGAAGATTGTGAACCATAGGAGCTGGCATGCATGAGCTTTTTTAATTATCTAGGTGAGGGAAACAATTGAAAACTGATGTCAGTACTACAGTATATAATAATGGGTTTCAACAACATTGCTCCATGTTAAATGGGCAACACTATGCTGTCAATAGTCAAGCTTGAAATCTCGACTGTCTACCTCCTTTTCAATCACTTGTGAGACGGTGGTCGAGATCCAAATCTTAACAACTGGATCCAAATCTTAACAACTGTTGGCAACCGGTGTCAGCATTCAAGTTTGCCCCATGATAATGAGCCCATAAAACATGAGTCAAGTAAGTCCAGTCAAGCAACTAGTCTAGATAACACGGTTAAACTTAAGTGCAAAATGCACAACATTATACTGTAAAGGGTCAAAATCGAAATCTCGATGTCTGTCTCGCTTTCAACCACTTGCAAGACAGACGAGTAAGATCGAAATCTCGGTTGAAATTTTAATTTTAATCGTTTACAATAGGACCAAATGACGTGAGTAAATAAAGTTAGTCAAGCCACTAGCCCTGATAACACGGGTCGACGGTTGAAGTGAATGAAATTACAAGTTCAGTCAAGCCACTTCATTGTCATACATGGTAGAATTTAAACGCATTAGCTGTGATGGCATCATCTTTCGTCCATCTCTGTGTTTTTTCAAAGATCTTAATCAATGGTAGTCAAACAACTATTTCGTAGGACAGTTCAGGCTTGTGTCGGTGGAACCCCTCATGAAGTTACCTGTGTCATGACAAAAAATGATAATTAAACCGATTAGAAACCAAGAAGGGTCGAATCAACGTTTGCTACACGATTCAGAGTTTGAAAAGCCTAGGGATTACCATTGAAAGACAAAGATACAATAATGCATATACAAGAACTCACTAACCAATGAAATAAAAGGTCAAAGAAAATCCTACCAATCGAGTCTGGCTGGAGAGAGAGAATATGAATGCTCTACTCTTGGCCAGTAGGGCTAGCAGTCATGCATCCAGTCGCCAAGAAATCCAAAAGTAAAAGTAAAAGCACGAAAAAGTCCAGACCCATCTCAGGATTATTCAGAGCTTGGAACCCCCAACAAATAAGATTTTTTTTTCTGTTTATCTTACCAATCACGAAAATAGAGGGATTTCTGATTCTCTGGTTTTGTAAAGTGAGAAGCTGCTTTCACCCATCTTTTAAATTAATAAGTTATAAAAGGATAATTTTACAATTTAAATCAAGGGTAAAGCAATATTATAACATGTTGGTTTAGGTATTCAGAAAATTATACAGATGCCATGTCATCAGTTAACTCACGGCATGGGGCAATAGTAAAAATAGGTAAAAGTATAAGATTCTATTAGTAACTTCAAAAAATGTAGGAGATTATTAGTGATTTCAGCGATCAATCAGATGTGATCCTTTCCGCCCCAGCAAGCTGTCCCCCAACACCCCACCCTCATGAAGGGCCTAACACAAGCCTGTTTTGGTATTGATGTAAGATTGGCAGTTGGGTGGAGAGGATTTGCGAACTTTTCAAGTGTGTTACAAAGTTATTGTCAGACGTAATTTGCCCCTACAAAAGGAGTTCGATGCGCAACACTGCTGTTCGCTGCAGGTCCTGCGCAATTAACAATTTCCCTACAAAAGTGTCGAGTGCATTGCCCATATAGCGTTTGGGGGCTTTGTACACCGTCCTTGCTTGTAGGGCACATGGATTAGACTGTCCTATTAAAATTAACAAGCAACACCCATTAATTAATTAGATTCGACTCTCGATTTGTGTGCCAAGGGCGAAGTTGCCAGTGCCAACAAGGCATGTGATTGGTAGCTGAAACCATTTCTGTCTATAAAGGCTCTCAAATCTGACCAAGATTTCAGCACTAGTAGCGTTGGCATCTACATTTAATCCATCTATTAGACTCCAACTGCTATATTAAGTATAAAAAAACATCACCGACCTACAACGCAACTGGACCTGCAGTCGAATCAACCAGAAGAATCTTCTAAATGCTTACTGTAGAAGACAAAAAAAAAACTTGGGAATTCTCCAGCATTCACTTTCACTGACAATGTCTTCACAAGCTTTTGGCCAAGCATTTGCCTTAGAAGCTGAGCTCAACCTGGAAATAAATCGGTTAACCAACCAAAGGGATCAAGGATTCAATCATTTCAGGAATTCACACTGCAGAGAGAATTAAATAAATGGAGTACCTGATGAGAGGCTTCTGCCGAGTTATCGATGTTGAAGCAGGCAATGCATTAACAATTGGAGTGGTCAATGCAGTAGGCTTTGCAGGCAGGAGGGGGGAGCGAGAAAAGAAAACAAAACCATCTACCTTCCTGCTCTTCAGAACAGATCAACACACATCTCAACAGTATCTAAATTGTTATGTATACTTATTCTGGTTAAGTGGCGCCCGTGATAGCCAAGTGAAACACCTATTTTAAATCACCCAGATAATTCTCTCACAATTGTCTCGTTCTGACATACAGATGGTCAAGCACACACAGAATGTTAAGTGGTTGAGTAAAGATACCACAAAATATTGTAATTCTTACTCTGTTGGTTGTACAACATCTTCCTCTTTTTTAAGAAACTGCTTGTGAAAAGATCTCATCTCCAATTAAAAGGTAATCACTTTCCACATTCCGCTTTCTTCCTCCCATACTACCACCTAACCCTACGTACCAAAGACAGGAAAGAGAAAAAAGGAAATCCATCTCTTTTTTGCCTTATGCAATTTCTCAGCGCGTCAGTCAAGCACTCACTTGTTTAACACCTGGCCATAGCATCATGATATCTACATATGTAGGGGAACAATGAACAAGTGAGGAAAACAAACCTCCAGCTCCTTTAAGCTTCCGCTCTGGAAAGGGCATGTAGTTGAACCTACTTCTTTCACTTCTACCTTTGTTGTCAAAGACTCAGCACTGCTGTCATTCGCACACCCTCCAGAAGTTTTTGCTCTATCTATCATGCTAAATTCATCTTCAAATGCACCAAGCTCTTCTGGAAGATCTGGGTGGGGAGCTGCTGGACCAGAAATGTTCTCAATGGCAAGCTTCTCTGCCTCTTTGCATGATAAACCAGCACTAGACATCGGTATCACAGGTAGGCTACATCCTACAGATCCTTCAGCTTCATTACAGGGTGAATCAGCTTCAAGTTGATTATGTCTTCCTCCTGAAGTGTTTGCATCCATGCAGCTTCCTATTACAGAGTGTAGGAGTAGTGGGGAAAGAATGCCTAAGAGAAAGAGGGCTATAAAATCCAGACACCTCAGTAATTCTCCCACTGGCAGAAGTAACTGATGACAAGCACTCTGCATTTCTTGTGCTAATATTATCATCCAATTTTCTCTTCTTGTCATCTATGACATCCACATCGCCTGCTGTGGTATTACAATGATTTATCAGCCAAATCAGTTTTTGATTTCGTGACAAACCTACTCTCCCGCATTCCTTTCACAGGACAAGAAGGCCGAACTCCACCAGGAAACACAAAAAGAGGAATATCATTGTGCCTTATACGGGATATTTGGATCTCCATTCCTGGTTTCCATAATGTATACATTCCAACAGAGTGCTTGAATTCTTCTACAGCAGCCCTTATATCAAATTTTTTGCCTTGAACTTCACTTACAGAAACACCCTTTTTTTGTTGGAGGCCCATGAAGTAACAACAATGGAATGGCCTGGATCTGTCCAAAAAATCATTTGGGTGCGGGTGGCATTGAAGCATACCAAATGTGTCTCTCTCGATCTGAATGTAGATAAACAGAACAAATGAGAACAGAAATATGAGGAAAGGACAGGAGAATGAAAAAGCAGTTGACGGCTTATGGCTCCTTGAGATGCGAGCTCAGATCGAAGCTTTATGATCAAAACCCTTTTCTATAGAGTGAGCCCATCCCCTGGCAATATTTTGGAAGAAAAATAAGACCATATGATAGCTAAGGATTTCTTGCTAGGTTGAAACATTATTCATGGCCTGCAGCCCAGATCACTCTACTAGGGTGATGACTAAACAATCTCACCAGCATTGGGAAGGTGAAAGCCATGGTTTAGTCATCACAGAAAAGACCAGCACAAGGGAATGAAAATGTTAAGTTAAGTCTCTTACCTTCAAAGTAAGCTGGCGAAGTCGAGATTCTACCCAACCCTTCCACTTTCTCAGGTCATCATCATTTTCAGCAGTAATGTCAATCTGCAAATAATTTTTATAAACTTCAAAGAAAGGGTAAACCTCAAAGAGAGTATCCCAGTTAGCCTTGTTTTGCTCCATGGCCTGCAAAAATTTAACCAGTACTGTTAGCTCTTGGATGGACATGTATGACCAATAAATATTTGAGGATACAGAAATCTCTTGACACTGATATTGAGAGTCCAGATCGTCCACTTACATGGAAAGGAAAAACTCCATCCACATGATTGGATGTTTGAGACATGTCAAATTACTCAAATCTAAGAACAAAATCTTCTTTTTTAAGGAAAATTCTGAAAATGTAGGAACCCAAAGCTTCTCTCTCATTTCCTAAAAAGGAGGATTTTATTTTTATATTGGACACATGTCAAGCATCCAACTCTGACATTTATATCATTAAGACTGCAGTTTGACTTAACAGACATCTGCATATTGTCTAAATAAAAATCATGCAGAGTCAAGTGTCTGTAATTTTTGTCATTTATGACGCCCAATTAGAAAGTCCTGAGAACTATAAACAGATCATGCAATAATCATAATAACTGGTGGGGAACAAATTTCTACCACAAATTAGCTAGGCATTAAAGCTTAAAGCACACCTCACAAATTTCATTTCCCCTCTGGAACTCCTCTGTCATTATACGCAATGTGCTTGATGAGACATTATAGCTAGAGTTAATACAAGGGTAAGCAGGAGTAATTATGGGCATCAAATGTAGTCCATCTCGGGAATATTTTCTTGGATCCCAAACAGGTAGTCCCAGCGAACCTTCATCAATGGTGCATAGCATGACAGGGTTTGGCCATGGCCACTGGCCAAAAACCCGGAAGAACCGAGATACCAACATACTGGGTAGTGCATTTGGGTATAGCTGGCAGATTCGAGCAACCAGCAATGCCCAGTGTATTCCACCAAGAAACCCAGCAACCTGGCCATCAGACACAAAATAAAAAGAATATGACATCGAATAAAGCCTAACCAAAGTGGTTGGGGTTGGGGGGGGACGGGAGGAAGGAAAAAGCACAACAATAAAACCCTGTTTAATTCAGAAAACGAAAAAAAGAAAAGGAACTGCCTCACATTTGAATAAACACCCCGTCTTTTTGCCCAAAACCTCATGCATCTCAAAGTCATACGGAAATTCTACATTACACATCAGAAAAAATAAATAGATCAATCATAGTACAATTTGATATCAACATAATCATGCAATTTTAATTGTAAAATGCTAGCGAAACCTGAATATTTGGCACTAAACGTAAAATATAATCAGTAACTCGGCATCCATTAAGACTACGAACTGTCCAGTCATCTACATTCTGCAATATCAAATCTTGAGAAACATCCAGGTCCTGCAACAGAAGAACATATTGAGGCAGTTAACAAAGACACATCCAACACAGATCAACAAGATGATCATTCTTAGATGGACAGGACTTGGACCAATGGGTGAAGAGCAGCATCCAAGTCCTGCTACAGAATAACATCTTGAAGAACAAAGTCAACAACTTCACTTCCCACATGGATCAACAAGATAGTCATCTTTTAGATAGATGGATCTTGGAGAAGTAGGTGAGAGCATTAGACATTGGTAGCAAACATGTCCATTAATCCAAGTCTTGAGCAGCAGTATGTCTCATAGTTAATACTTGGGGTACAAAAATAAGGGATAAAACTTGGACATTTCCAGTGGAAACCATGACTTAAAAAACACAGAATTGGGATAGGAACAATCCCAGCTGATTATGATTCAGATTGGATTGGCCAACATTGGACAAATTGGAATTGGTCATAGAATTGACCAAAAACAACACCCATTGGCTGTAGGTGACATAGAAGGATCTCGACATTGTCACCAACAAAGTCATAGCAGAGGAGCAACAGAGGATCATGTACCACTTCTTAGGGAGATAGACCTCAATGCAGATTTCAACAGTGAAGACTTCTAAGTTCTATCATCACGTGTAGCACAAGGTGGAGTCTAATTTCTGGATCAGAATCTTCTCTGGAGCTCTGAGTCCCCCCCTCCAACACCCCTTTTTCCCCTGCCCCCCCCCCTCCTGCTCACACAGTCACACTGTAATGGTCCCATCACCCTTTATTCTCTCATTCTCTCTCTTCTTTTTCTTTTTTCTTTTAACTTTTATTATTATTATATTATTTTGCCCCATGTGATGAGGACACTTGTGTCTAACAAATGTGTTTTTTCCCTCAAGGACCCGGCCCAACCATCTCCTCTCCAACCCCCTTCCCTATTTTTGTGCCTTACCTAACCCTTAAAACCCCTTCCTCCTTCCCTATCCCTTGTTGGCTGCCCACCTCTTTTGAACTTGGGATCTCTAACCTTCTCAAGAGTCTTGCCAACAACCCTTTCCTTCGCTTATGGCTCTAACTACTGAGAATTCTCCAGTAGAGGCTACAAATGATGAGCCCTCTATTCTAGGGACCCATGGTGATCTAGACTCCCCTCTTGAGTGCGCAGAGGGATCTGGCCCTATTGAGGATGATGAAAACCTTGTTTCTTTTGAGGATACCAACATCTTTGAGGGCACCCCTAAGACAGATTGTTACGGTTGTAGGAGAAACAACCGCTCTGCCAAAGGGCACCACCATATTGATGAAGATTTCATTGTGAAAGTCTTCTTCTAGAAAGACAGAAAAAGAACAGACAAAGAAATTAGGTTCTGGTTTCTTGATCCATTTTAGTCTAGTTTGCTCTCTTTCTTTCACTGCTCGCTTGTTTTGCGTTGTTTTTAGGCATTTTGCCATTTGTTGGACCTTTTCTTTTCTTTCTTTGGTTGGGCTTGGCCCTTTGATGTAACCTCACTGGAGTGAGGCCAAAATCCAGGATCTAATAAGGAGAATCAACAGGCCATTATTCTAGAACCCGGTGGTTAGGGATTCAGGGTTGTTAAGGGGTTTTAGGCTTTGTAGGATGGAATACTAAGTTTGGCTAGAGTTTAGAGGATTAGGATGAAGAAAATACAGACCCGATGCTTGCTGTTTTAGGTTTCACAATTGAATTCTAAAAGTTCTAGGGTTTTGGGAAATTACGGTTTATAGTTCCAAGTTTTTTTTTTCCTTTTTTTGTTGGGGGGGGAGTCCGGATTGTCTCCCCCAACGGCTGTTGACCACAAATTATGGGGGGGGGGCCACAAGGTTAGGGTGATGAGATTTATTTTTTTTTAAATATTTTATTATTTTTACTTGTAGTCCCCACATAATTTGTGGTTATAATGCCATTAGGGGAGATGATCCACACCCCGGGGGGGGTCACTAGGGCTAGGGTCGAGTGCTAGATGGAGGGAGGAGAAGACGATCCTAAGAGACGACGGATTTCTATGGTGGGGTTTGGGTGGTCTTGAAGGGTTTGGGAAAAAGAAGAGGGAGTTTCAGATTTTAGGATTTTAAGCAGGTAATTAGGTAAGGTTTGCAATCGAGTGTTAAGGAGGGGAGGGGTGATGATTCCAAAGGGGGTGGGATTTGGAGGACATGTTCGAGAGATATGTAGTTCTACAGTTTGGGGAAGAAAAGGGGGGGGGGGGAAGGGGGACTGGCGATTGGGACTGGAGGGCTGTTAGGTTTGAGTGCGATGAGGGAAAGAGAGGGGAAAGGCTTGGGGATTAAGGACTTACAAATTGAATGCTCAGGGAAGAAGATCGAATGTCAATGTTCCAATAACCACGTTGCCGCAAGCTTCTCTTGAGTTAGAAGCTTTAGAACTCACAATCACACATCCTCACTGTAGTAATCCTCCCCAGTAAATTTGACTCATTCCAAAAATTGATTTGGTCACAAGGAATAGGTTGTAGTTATAGCCCTTATTGAAAGACTCCTACTGGGACTCAACTTTAAAAGCAAAACAGAGGACTCTTATCTTAAGGAATCCTATTAAAAATAAGACAACAACTTAAACTACTCCTAGACTGGCTCCAAGAACAACATAAAAGTAGGACTAGACTCCTAATGAAATTAGGATAGCAACTAAAGGAACTCTGTTTTAATAGAACTCCTAATAGACTAGGACTCTTACTTAACTTGTCATAGGCTAATTCAATTTACAAAATAAGATTAGAGTTGGACTCCAAATAAAAGTCTACTTGTGGCTAGACCTAATTGGGCTTAATTGGGATTGCCCAAAATGACCAAAATACCCTTCATGCTGGCAAAATTTCCTATGCTGATGGCACGGACATAGGGTGCCGGGCAGTGTGTTCTTTTTTTCAAAAGATTCGATTGGACTGACCAAATAGATCGCTCCAGTTAGGTTATTCCCTTTTCTTAGATAAGTATCCTATATAGCATACAATGCACCAACTCCCTCCCCAACCCCCCCCCCCCCCCACACACACAATAATAATAATAATAATCCTAAAAAGAAAAGAAGTCATCAGACAAACCATACCAGATGGGCTAATAAGTCATTTATATTTTACCCACTATAAACAATTAGGATAACAATGTCCAACCTGAAGTAACTAAGGTCATTGAATAGAACCGACATCTTCCATGAAGGACCTCACAGATTCTAGAAAGAGAAAAGTACATAATGAACCAAAAGGCTTTTACATTTGTAACAAACAGTCAAGCTCAATCTGGCATTCATCAATAAATATGTCAACGACTGCAATACATAACTCATAAATTCAGGAACTCCCCCACATATAATGAATAATCATTATCACTTCTAAACCCAAATGATGCTGTTCATCTATACAAACCTATCAACTAATCAAAGAAAGTAAAGTCATTAACACCACCAAAGAAAAGTATCCAATCAATGTGCAGTACACACTTCACAGCTGACCAAATTATATCATATATAAGTAAATAACCAATGCTACAGTAATCATCACTTGCCTATGTTAGTTCACTATACAGAAATTTTACCAGGAATGTTACGAAAAATAATGCTTTGTTGATATGCAATACAAAAAGCTGGGGGGAAACAACATCTATTTCAAAGTCAAGATGTTATTTCACCAAAATAGTGATAGTATCTTGTGTTATGTGTGACCCAAATTCTTGTATCTGGCTTTGAAGGCTGACCCAACGACATATTTGGTGGAAGACCCGAATGATCTGTTTTCCGAGATTTATGATGGAAGCAAAGGGCTTGGGCGGATCAACCAATATGCCTAATTGAAACTCTATACACATGTCCGTCCAACCTCTGGTAAAGTCATTGTGAAATTTGGGGATTTTCCCCTTATGGTGAGAGTTTTGTAACGCCATTACGATAGTTTTGAGAGAACTCCACTGTAAGCTTCTTCCATGCATAGTGAAAGTTCTTCACCCGTGGATGTACCACGTCGTCTTAGTGTATGGACCATGTTAAATCAGTGTGTTGCATTGATTTAATTCCCATTCTGTTTGTGATTTCTGAGTGATCAATTTTAACATTTTGATTATTATTACTCTTGGCACCCATAAAGGACTCAACCCATTCATATAAATGGGGTTGTTTCCGCCCTCAAATCATGTTCAAATATGCTTGTTAGTCATGTCCAACGAAAGATGCCAAATGACAGAAAAATATGAATAAAATTTTCCAATAACTACTATTTTTTTAGTGTATTATTTAAAATAAAACAAATTCAACCTTAGGAAATTATGAAATTTACCTCAGGAATGACCCAAATTGAGAGCTTCGCATAAAGAAGGTCTATAGAAACCCCATTAAATTTGAACTTCATCACAGGGACATAAGCGTTGGGCACAGGGTGTAATTCTGTTACTTCAGGCATCTCAACCAGCATCTTGCGAAGTTCGATGAAGAAATCCTCCTGAACTTCAATTTTAAGGGTAAATAAACCCATCAAAAAAGAAAAGGAAGAATTTAAAACATCCTTCAAATCAAATTTGAAATCAATACATCAACTTGAGCGAAGAGCTGATCTCACTTCTCTTGATGCATGTCTAGGACCCACACATAGTGTATCTATATCTGCACCAGGGCCATGCACCTAAATTTACAGACAGTTCACTATGATGAGATTTATTGAACGACCAGATATAAATGTCATAAGAAGAAAAAATTACAACAATGAGATTGCTTCTTATTACAAATAATTTTTAGTATCACATCAGCCTACACGTAAACCACCAACGAGTGACACATACAAAAGCAAAACTCCTGATCAAGTCAAGGTCAAATTTTCAACTGTAACATTAACCGAGTTAACCACGAATTCAAGTTGTAAGGCAGTTCGGCCCCTATTTATGCCCCCTCAAGGTCGTGGATTTCGCCTGCCATTACAATCTATGATCTTTCACTTTCTCATTGAATTATATCAGCTCCAGCAAGTTCGGTAAATCTTCCCAACCCCTTTATTAATATCATTTTCTTAAATTTTCGGATTCCTTATAACCCTAAATACAAGAACCTAAATCTAGCCCAACCACCCATTGATGTAACCAAATTCTAAGGTTAGGGTTGATTGTTTCCCTAGAAGTAGGGTTAGCCCAGAATCTCTTTTGTTGAACCAGTAGACCGATACCCAAAACTAGGGTGTAATGGTCGCTAATAAAACTAGATGGGATGGATAAAATTGTTAAATGTGGCGTATATGGGTATACTTTGAGATAGCTAGAGATGGGCAAATTTGTTATGGATAGGTTTTGGGATATCTAATGTTTTAACAAATCCTATGGGATGGGTTTGTGATGGATCAGATGGTAACAAATCCGTATGAGATTATACGGATTTGTTAAGAGATACCTAGGAAGCCTGGAATTGGGTATGGGAGGGGTTCTGGGGATCATTTGGTTTAAAATCTTAGTGAATGTTCTTAAGGATTTAACTGGGCAATTCCCATGAACAATTGCCTCAAAGAGTGTGCAAATGGTTTGGTTCACCAATGCTCTCAATCCTCCTCTTTTTCTTTTTCTTTGTTTTTGAAAAAACACAATATAGATGCAGGTCTTGATCCAGGATTCCAACCAAAATTAATGTTTTATTTTTATTATCATCATTTTTTTGGTTTAGGGAGAGAGAGGGGGGGGGGGGTGTTTCAGTCACTTGATTGTAGGTTGGATTCTAGACTGTGGAAAGATACAAGAAGGAACTTGCGGCTACCAAAGGAAGTCAAGACAGTCTTACTAAGTAAAGTTTGACGAAGGTTGGAGTCCGACTTCAATTAGGATATATGTTTTCAATGATAAAGAAAAACTATTTGTAAGACATCAATGGAAGCACAATGCTTGATCATTTTGTGACTACGTAACAATTTGAACTATCAATATTGATTATTTTGGGTTAAGCATCTATGTAATAATAAGGTACCTTATTTTGGATGGAATTGACAAGTACATGGTCATACTATATAATCAAATGATAATGCCATTTTTGTAATTATTGATGCATATTAAAGTGAATTTCTGCCAAGAACAGATAGCTTGGGATATGTTTATCAAACACGTTATTGTTCTGAAAATGTTCAGGAACTATTTTTGGAACATGTTTACCGAACGCCTTTTGAGTCATTCTAGAAGCATTCTATAAACATATAAAACTGAAAAAATATTTTTTTTCCAAAGAACTGTACTCCTAGCATAGAAACGTTATCAAACTTACTGTAAAACCCTGTCATATCTATTTGACCTAGAAAGTGACTCTGCTTACCAGCAATAGTTTGTTGCTTATAGTTTACTACCCTGATGATCATATTCTATCCAGATGCCAGATTACGAATTTATAAAGAAATAAATTTGGAATATATGATAAACCACCACACTTTTGGAGAGCTGCAAGCCAAGAGGGAGATGGAGGGGACAAGGGATGCCAAAGGCACGAAGTAAAAGCCCGAGATACCAACCATGACAGTAAGCCTACAATAAGGATGCAGAACAAGAAGACCAGAAACAACCAGGCTATCAAACCAGACCAGAAATGGACTAAAATGTTAGATTCTGAATGTCCAATGGGTTATATGATTCAAGGGCTGACATATTGTATGTATTTTCCATTTCAATGGGCCATTCTTGAAAGCTCGAATATTTGGGAATTAGTGATAGAGGATTTTTTTGTGGGGGAGGCTTCTTCTTTTTTTTTTTTTGTGGGCATATGCTAGTTCTAAACCCTAGACCCTTTTTCCCTTTCTTTTCCGTCACCAATGCCAAGTGCCAAGGGAAGCTGATCTTCTCTCCTCTTCCCTCTACTTCTATGTCTCTTTCTCCTCTTCCTACTACCCTCTTCTCTAAACCCGAGAGTGCTCAGTGCCCTAAACACCCTCTCCCTCCCCACCCCCCACATCTTTTCCTCTTCTGCGAATTGGTACCAGTTACTCTACTCTTCCCTTTGCTTCTCTCTCTTGTCCAGTTGCCTGCTTCTCTTTCTCTCACCTCTCCTATGCTTCTTGCTACCTATCTACTTCTTGTCTGGAGGAACAGAGCCAGATTGATAATGGTGGCCAGCCCAAGACCGTCGCCTTGTCATCTACTCCACCCTCCTCCTCTACTTCTCTTTCACTTCTGCCTCTTTGCCTAACCAAGTGGAGCCAGATCGATGACGACTGCTGGTTGATCCCTGGCTCTGGTTCACTTGAAGTTCTGAGCAACACCTGTGAAGCCCCATCTGCATATTTTTGCAACCTGTCGCATGGTTGCTATTGGCCCAATTGCTCCTCCTCGGATCCCTCGACATGAGGAGCCAACAACTTGAGAAGTCAATTTCTTGCACCCTTCTCTGCTTGTCTAGCTTGGCTTACTAGCCTTGGATTTTGTCCATTTTGTCTAGTATTGTATTTTAAGCTTAATTGTAAGGTTCGGAATCACTTGTTCAAACTGTCTTCTTTTCATATGGCTTTTCGTCATATTCTTTCCCCTCGCCCTTTCTTCCCTTTGGTTAATAAATTTGTTTATTCATCCAAAAAAAGTGATACAGGATTAAGTAGTTAGTTCTGAAGAATTTATTTAAGCTTTAATAGGGGGATCATAACCACTACCAACAATTTAGCCTTGAACTTTAGAGTCTGTATCTGTGAGAGAGAATATGGTCATGCGGATGCAAAATGCTCTACTGTGGAATACAGCATGGAACCTTGATGGATGCCAAAGCTAGTGTAGGTTGGATTCCTTCTCATAGTTTAGGCTATATCTTTTAATCTAGCTGCTCGGTTTATTCATAGTTTTGGAGATCCACTATTGTCATATCTCCTACATTGATCAGAAATTTATAGAGATCTTGTTCTCTGGTAAATGATCATTTGATTTCAACCAAGCTTGCGCTGATGTGTCTATCAAATCTACTAGCTGGGCAGATCTGAAACCTATTTGGATGTTTAACTGGATTCCAAAAGTTGGCAGAGCCATTTACTGATGACTATGTTCAGCGACTGATATGCAGTAACCTTTCAGTCAGGACAGTATACTGGGCAAACTGAAATAACAGTATGTTGGAAGCAGGTAAATATGGTAAAAACAACATCATCGAACTGAAACTGTGGCCTACTCATAGCAGAAGCTCAACAGTGTGCACCATAATAGTCTCCATAGCAAGGCATTAGTATGGACAAACATTTGCACATAAACAGTGCATTCAACCATCAAATAAAAAATTAATACAATCAGATACCTTGAAAAATAAATTTCCTGCTTCCCCTGACCCCATATTGATTCCTTCGGAACATGTTTTATTTTACAAGCAGAAGCCATTGATTCAATAACAAACTCACAAAAGCAAAAACATACCCCCAGCCTGTATGAACCAAATGTGAATATTTTGGCATTTGCTTCCTGGACCACCTGCTCATTGAAACCCTTAGCTCGGCTAACTGCTTTTATCCATTTCTTAACAATCTGTTCAAGTTTTCAACAATCAAGCAGTGTCAATAGCATTAGAATCAGAAAGATATAAAGACCACAATACCAAAAATTGACACCTTAATCAATGAAACCCACCTGGTCCAAACGCCCAAGCACTTCTTCCCTAGATACAGCCTCTTCCTGACTTTCATACAGGCCAACATCCGCAAGGTACTGAACATAGAAAGTCTCAGCTAAGATTCATGGATGCACAGCACTAGTTCCAAAAGTTAATAATACGAAGAGGATTGGAAGGAACGTGGCTTCCATATAAAACTAACCTTTTCAAGCTCGCGGGTCTTGATCACATCAAATTCGGTAGGGTTACTCAACGATATTGGTTCCGTAACTCCAAGATACTCCCTTTTAGACCCTAGACTTCCCATTGAACCCTTTTTCTTACAGATTTACGAGTTATTAATATATATTTCTATTAGAGGGGATGAGAATTATAAGAGAAGAAACACGAAAATTAACACAAAGGTTAATTACACAGCTGCTGAGTTCTGATGCTTCAAATATATCGGGTAATAATTCATTCAGTTCGAGCCGAGGCTGACACTACAAATCAAACGGAGAAATGGAAGAAACAAGCACAATGCAAACTCTTTTTACTTTTCTTTAACCTACGAAAAAATCCTACGATGAGGATATGATCATTGAAAGTGGTCCAACGAATCTTTCATCTTTCCCAGAAAAAGAAAGAAAAAAAAAAAACCCTAACCAGATATGGACAATTGCAGCTACTACAATGGAGACGAGGATCTTGAATCTTGAAATCGTCACTCAAGCAGGTAAGACACAAATTTCTCCTGTTAACTTGCAGAGTAGTTCAACAGCCATCGGATTATGAGAGTTTTCAAAATCAAAGAAATCTCTACACTTAAACTCAAACAATTCAAAGAACAAAATACAGAGAAAATCGAACCTTTTCAGATTGCAGTCTATTTACTCTGCGATAGGGTACAGTTACCAAGAGAAAGAACTGAAGATGTGAAAATTCACATTGAGGTTCTAACTTCTAACTGAGCTTTTTTTCTTTTTTGGTACGAGAGTAATCTCATTCAAACTGGAAAAGAGGGCGTGAAAAAAGCCGAGGAATCAGGAGAGCATAAGTCCTGAATCCAAGGAGAGGAGCAAGGCCTTATGGTCATACACGGGATAAGACGTGGCACTTCGAACAAAAGCATCAGCTGCACAGTTGATACTTCTTGGAATGTAAGAGAAAGAAACAGTTAACAGTGAAGTCCCCAGCCTTCTGATGTCTGAGATCAATACGAGCAGACAGAAGGAATAGGCTTCTCAGGATGTAGAAGGTATAAGATTACAGAATTACAATCACTTTCCACAACCAGGTGATCAAAACCTTCACCAATATCATGTAGCATTCCATTGCGAATCTGAAAAAAATGCCGAGCTCAAGTTCATCGTGGGCCGTTTACAAAAAAAGAAAAAACTTCATGGGCCACTTGCAAAAACTCCTTACCCAGGCCTACTCCATTGTTGGGCCTTAGTATGTAATGGGAGGCCCTGCATGATCACCTCATCATCATGGAAGCACATACTACTTCTCTGATGCTTTTTCTACACAAAATATGTGTGGCCTTATAGGGTTCACGTCTAATATTGATTAAATAATTTAGAGGTGGAGCCTCTAGTGGGTCTTACATAATTCCACCCCTATTGTGCGGTGGAGAAGCATCAAGGAGCAGTATGTGCTCTCTCGACTAGTAAGTGTTTCGGACTCTAACCCCCCATTCCTTCACACCTTTCACAATGAACATCTGGATGCCTCTAACCTAACCCTAGAGAGATAATCTTTTAAGATGAAGATTTAGATGTTGGAGTCAATGATGAGCTCAAAATGTTTTTTGATAAATGTTGATATGTATACTTTTGTGTGTATGTTATTTATAGAGTAAGCTTTTGGAGGTGACTTAGCGGTTAAGGCTCTAATTTCTAGTATATTTTTCACTAACCAAAGAGTTCTTTTCTTCAAACATCTTGATCATAATTCACAAAGTTTGGTTTAAAGGATAAATATTCTTTGATAATTTAAATAAGAAAGTAAGTTTTATAAATGGTCTCTTTCTATGCACAAAAGCTATGGCACTTTTTGAATGCCTAGTTTTCAATAGTAGAGTTATTAGTATTTGAAGACAGCTTTAGAGTGCAAGACAAAGGCCATTATATCTCACCAACACTGTCTCTAGGTATTAATGTATCAAGAGAAATCATACTTGAGATATAAAATTCAATTCGAACATGATTTTGATTCTTAGCATCTCGACGTAAAATAAAAATTTAGTCATAGTAGCTTGAACTTGGTTAGTTGGGAGAACATTGGATGATTTTGAGTAGAGCTAGAGAATCTTGCTTATTTCAATCCAATTTCTTAAACCCTAGTTCAACAATGGTAAATTAATAGACAAGTAAATGAGTCCAAGCAATTTTGAGTTAAATTTGAGAACAAAATGAATATACCCGTGAGCTTCTAAAATCACACTAAAGTTTTGAAAGTGCTTCTTCATCCATTCACATCTTGACAATCCATGTTTGGAATGTTTATAATGCTCATACACTTCATAACTATAATTTACTAACGGATAAATATTCCCACAAAGAAGTGATGGCTACTTGAGAGGCTATTTGGAATTGTTCTTTGCTAGAGGGATGGAAAAAAGGCTATTGGTGACAATTTTTTTGGAAAGAATGGTAGGAATGTAGCCTTCTAGACTATTCAAATTGAAATCCTACAAATGTATAAAGCAGGTCTTTAGAGGATCTATCATGAGATATGGAGGTTCTGGTCTTGGAGAGTTGGAGGACCATTAGGGATGCTTCCATATAAGATAATGACCCCCACTTGCAACTTGGTGGTTGTACAATTGTACTATACATAAGGTGTAATGGGCCTGGGCTTTGGCCTTTCAGCCCATTTCAGTCTTAATTCTTTCTATAAAAGATTTTGTAAGAGTTAAGATTGCTACTACTGTCATCTAAGTTCTTCTTAGCAAAGAGGTCAGAGTTCAATTCTCCCTACCAACATACGTTCCCATATCAAACATATAGAAAAATCGCCAATTTCCTCACTCGCTCACTAATGAAAGCCCTTATAGAAGCCTTACGAATAGTCTAATTGTAAAGAAGATGTTGCTTTAACGGAAAAAAAAAAAAAAATACTATTATCATCCAAGTTTTTTATTTTTTTATAAAAGATCATTATATGATTGTTCAATTGATAATGACCAATCCTTGTGAAGAAATCAAGGGTTTGTTCGTCCTGGTGGTAATTGTGATGGTCCCCTACTCCCACTAATATAAAACTACTAGTTCCAACAAAAGAAAAAGTTTTTTGATGGAATATTATTCTTATCTAAGTCATTTAGGAAATTTAACTAGTTGTCAAATAATCCGATGGATGCAAAACTTTATCGTATGACACATGTCATACCAGGACTGTTACAATTTTGTAATACTGGCCATGTTGATAGGCCCAAGGTATGATATTGTTTTTGAGTGATAATTTTATTTTGGATTCTATACTTTTATTATCTTCAAATACAGTACTCTTAGAACTTCTGGATAATTTTTTGTTCAATACCTTTATTTATGGATTGAGTATTCAGTCTTAAGGAATGAAAATTTGTTTACGACGACATTTCATATGCATGAGGGAGGGCAGTTTGGAAAACACCCAAGCGCTGTAAGGGTTTTTGAAACTTTAATTATTTTGTTTATTATACTGATGATATACGGGCATTTTTAGTGTCAATTATCAATCTCTATTGGACCAAATTCTAAGAAAATTTGGCACAATTGATCCAACGCTAACTTCACTTATCACATATCTGATCCATGATTCTTCCAACTCTCAGGCAATGTGTTCATTGTTGACTCGGGGAAAGGTTTGAGATTGTTATGGTACACATTGGAAGAAGGATGTAGAAGGTTTCCTTTGATTCTTTCTGTGTCAAGAGAAACAAAAGAAATTGGAAGAAGGAAAGTAAGACTAGTTCTCAATTCACTAAAGAAGCCTTCAAAATGCCAAGCTCAACCTTCTCCATGGATTACAATTCAAAGTGACAAACATTATTGGTAAGTATTGGATTCAAGTCCTAAAACCAAGAAAATTTTGATCACAAAATGGAGATCTAAATTACCAACCCATACAACAAATGGTAGATAATGACAAAGCAGAGAAAGAGGAGTCGCTAGACATTACTTGCTGGATGTAGAAACAGTGTGGTTTTAACTTTCAATAGCTGAGATGGAAAGATAAGGGTAAGGAGGCATATAAACTTCAACAGTTCCTTCTAGCATCTGCACAACCATCCTCATAGAGGGTCTCAATGATGGCTCTTCTTGGATACACCAAATTGCTACTCTCAGTAGCCTCTCCAGCCTTCCCAAATCATTCATTACTTCAATATCATTTTCCACCAGGGCATCTAACCTTCCTTCTTTATAGCAATCATATGCCCAATCGGTAAGAATTGCTCTCTCATCACCACCCATTTCCTGTTCAACACTTTTTCTACAACAAATGATCTCCAATAGCATGACACCGTAGCTATACACATCTACCTTAACCGTGATAGGCGTGTGCCTAAACCACTCAGGTGCAACATAGCCTTTGGTCCCTCTAATGGCTGTGTTAGTTTGACTCTTACCAGTCATTAAGAGCTTGGCCAATCCAAAGTCAGAAATCCTTGCTGTATAACAGTCATCTAGAAGTATGTTTTGAGGCTTTATATCACAGTGGATGATCTGGCTACTGCACTCTTCATGCAAATACACAAGTCCTCTTGCAATACCTAATGCAATCTGGATTCTTTGGTTCCAATCTGGATGAGGGGACCTAAAAAGGAAGCTTGCTAAACTGCCATTGCTCATGAACTCATACACAAGCAGCCTGTGTTGTCCTTCCTCACAGAATCCAATCAATTTGACCAGATTCTTATGATGGGTCTGGCCAATCACAGTCAATTCAGTCTTAAACTCCTTATCTCCCTGTGGTACCACTTTGTCTAGCTTTTTCACAGCTACAAGTTTAGAATCCAAGCCTAAGACTCCTTTGTAGACAACACCAAAAGCTCCACTTCCCAGCTCTTCCTTGAACCCATCTGTAGCTTCGTCCAGTTCTTCGTAAGTAAAAGAATGCAGATTTGTATCAAAAGAACTTGGTTCACGTACCTTCTTTGTTACTTTCTTGTGGTACGTCAAAACCATCATAAGAATTGCAACTAGAAAAATTAAATTGAAAAACATCGAGCTACCCAATAGCACAGCTGCAACAACACTGAAAGAACTTCTATTTTTCTCCTCTCCAATGGCAACCGTGGGAGGCTGATGACCTCTCTGGGTGATATTACCTGCTGAGACTTTGACGAAACCCTTCGTACTTATATCACTCCTCTGTCTTCCATTTCTAAGTGGTAAGGTCTTCTTCCAACAGAAACCACCGTCGATATTAGCAGCTGCACATTGACAATCATACAAGCAAGAGTTTTGGCACTCATTGTCCGTGTAAGGGTAAAGCCTTATATAGGTTGACGAATTCGGCCAATCCATGTTAAGCAACTCCTCCATTCTATACAAAACCTCAGGGGATTCTGATCCATTTCCATTGCATCCTTCTAGTATGAAGTCAGGTTTGCAACCACTAAATGTGTTGGTTGAATCAACCAACGAATATTGATTTGGGCATTGACAAACAGGTCGATATTGCACAATTTTGCAAATGCTGTTATAACCACAAAACCCTTCCCCAACATCCTCACTACTAAAAGAGCATATGTCATCAGGCATAGACCAGACAATAGACCAACTTTCATTGGCATTGCTACTCATTGAGGACTTTGGTCGAGCATATTGCGTGAAAATACCATCGAAATCCATGGTTGCTCGGTGGTAATGGGTTTTGGTCGAGGGTATGCTCCCAACAGTGAGGTTCAATAATATGGCTCCTGTTATGTCACTAATATGAATGGTAGCTGTACTCTCATTGAAGACAACTTGATGACCAGATCTATAAGTATTGCTTACATAATAAGCAGCATAGGCGTAACCTCCTGGTGACGATATAGTATTCATAACAAGATTTCCATCACCAAGCAGGCGGAGCTGGAACCTTCCTGTGGAGTAATTGGTTGGTTGTTGTTGTTGTCGAGAAGAAAGCGTGCTACCCAGTTCTAGTACCTGTTGAAAAGATGTAGCAAAAGCAACAGATAGCATAGTGAGAAAGCTGGCCAAATAATAAGTTTGGATCACCTTCCACTCTAGCGAGCATTAAATCACTACACAAATTGTGTGGGTTCAGGCGGAACCTACTGTTAAATATTTTATTATATTTTAGTTCAATTATTTTAAATTTTTTTAACATAACAATTACTTCAATACAACTTTACAAATATACAATGTTATTAAAACAATTTATTCAATAATTAAATTTAAAAAAATCAAAGAAAGAGATAATACCCACTTTAATATGATGTGAAAATAAAAATCGATTAGTTCAGTAATTAAATTGAAAAAAATCAATTGGTTCATCCTTGCATGATAAGGGCCTGTTTGGTTGCACAAATTCAGAGATTTCAAATCTCTGGATTCACAAATGAGAGATTTTTACCCGTTTGTAGTGTGAATCTATGGATTCATGAAATCTAAAGATTCATATTTTTATACTAAAAATGTGAATATGTAGATTTATGGGTATGGGATGAAATCTCAATTATAAAAATATTAAACATTTGAACCCTGACTCCAAAAATATTTTTTAAGCATGAATCTATAGATTTCATTCTAAAGATTCAGGCAGCCAAACAGTTAATTTTATGAACCATGACTCCTAGATTTATAGATTTCAAATCTGCTGATCCATGATTCAAAAAATTGATGTTTGGTTAGCCTCAAATCTATCGACGTTCATAGAGTTCTATTGGGTTATTCTGCGTGAATTAACAAATTTCATTAATTTTATACTTACGGTGGAATCCATGGATTGCACCCAATACCCAAGAATGGCTTAATTCACATTTTAAGGGGGAAAAAGTGAAATCCTTGGTATAAATCTCGATTCATGAATTCAAGGATTTGAAATCTCTGGATTCAAATTTACAAGCAGGCCCTAAGATTTCTAAAATATAAACTAGAAAATTTGAGAGACTTAAAGAGAAAAAAAAATTAGAGAAAGAAAGAATGAATATTTGATAATTATGGGGATGATTTAGGAAAATTTCAACGTACTAAAAACAATGGTAAAAATAAATGAAATAAAGGAAAGATCCATTTCACTTAATTAAATCCAAGAAACCTTTAATTTTTATTATATTAAAAATAATACAACGATACCTGGGATGGGAGGATGGTGTCACTTGGGTATTTGAAGCTTTCCCATACACGCACAGAGTTGTCATCTACAAGGACGAAGTTGCCAGTGTCAAGCATTGCAGCATACTTGGCGTTACCAACGGTACTGGATTGGGTACTCCATATCTCCTGACCTTGAGGGCTATTGAGCTGGAGCTTACCATCAAGGGTAAGCTGAACTTTTGATTCTCTAGGTGCTGGTTTATCTCCATTTGCATACCAAACTACAGTCTTTTCAGGTATTTTGTCATACCAAATAGCAAGCAAGAAGTCATCTTGATTGTTGATAGCTTGGAACCCAAATGTAAATTCACCTGAAGGAGAGAGCCATGAAGAGTTTTCACCCCCTGCAGTGAGAGATGTGCCCAAGGTCACAATATTACTGTAAGTCTGAGCCGAAGCAGAGAAGGGAAGACGAAGAAGAAGAAGAAGAAGAAGAAGAAAAATCAGAAGAAGATTGTGAACCATAGGAGCTAGCTTGAGCTTTTTTAATTATCTAGGGAAGGGAAACAATTGAAAACTGATGTCAGGGCTGCAGTATATAACAATGGGGGTTCAACTAAAATGCTGCGTATTAAATCTGAATACTGTGCTGTCAAAGGTCAAGATCGACTGTCCGCTTCCCTTTCGCAAGACCATTCAACCACTAGTGAAATCGAAATCTCGACCATTCAACTACTTGCAACTAGCCCAGATAACACGGTTCAACTTTAGTGCTAAGTCCACAACACTGACCCAAAATCTCGACGTGTCAATCACTTGTAGGCAACAAATACTGCACATTTAATGCTCACCATTCAAGTCTCGACCATTCAGATAACATGGGTCGATGACTCGACGACGACGGTTGAAGTGCATGAAATTACAAGTTCAGTCAAGGCGGCTTCATTGTCGTAGCATGGTAGAATTTAAACGCGTTAACTGTGATGGCATCATCATTCGTCCCCCTCTGGATTTCTTCAAAGATCTTAATTAATGTAAGTGAAACTATTTCCTAGGACAATTCAGACTTGTGAAATTAAACCTTAAACATGACATCAATGTTGAAATTAGTAGAGTCACCATAAGCTAGATGATCAACATACAGAGAAAGATTTTTCCATTCAATTTTCTGAGGTATTTTCAGTTTTGAGTACACCCTAACAATAACAAATTGACCAGTCCCATAACTTCATAAACCTTCAAGAACAAGTGCGGTTCTTGATTCTCTGATTTTGTAAAGTGAGAAGATGGGTGAAGGGAGCATGTCTTCACCCATCTTTTAAATTTATAGGTTATCAAAGGATAATTTTACAATTTAAATCAAGGGTAAAACAGTAATATAACATGACTCGCGGTTGGTTTTTTAGGTATTCTGAAAATTATACAAATGCCACCTCATTAGTTATTCTGAAATTTTACATCAGTTAATTGATAGCTTGGAACTCAAATGCAAATTTATCCACATAGGAGGTCAGAGTTCGAATCCCCTCGGGGTTAGGGTGAAGCTCGCCTATATTAATTATATAAAAAGCGCCTTGAGGATGTAGTCGTGGTGCGCACTAGCTGGCCCAAATGAACCTCATTAAAAAAAAAAATAATTTACCAGTTACTTTAAAAAATGTAAGGGATAAGATAATAATTAAGATATAATTCGAGGAGGCATTAGTAATTATCCTTAATATGTATTGTATTTTCAAAATTTACAATAGTAGGGTAAAGTCATCTTGATCAGTTGATTGTTGATAGCTTGGAACCCAATGCAAATTCACCTAAAGGAGAGATTCATGAAGAGTTTTCACCCCCTGCAGTGAGAGATGCCCCCAAGCTCACATTACTGTAAGTCTAAGCGGAAGCAGAGAAGGGAAGAGGAAGAAGAAGAAGAAGAAGAAGAAGAAAAATCAGAAGAAGATTGTGAACCATTGGAGCTAATTAAAGCTTACAACATCTTCAGGAAACTGATTTTGAGAGAATTTCAGCAAATGCGTTAAGTGATTTTAAATATTGTCATTGGTGCGACGTGTTACTTCTTCCTCACAATATCACATTGGTCTGTTTTCGCCAAGTTGATGATGTCTCTGTCCTAGTCATTTGAATTTGAATGCATCCATTAATTTTTCTGGTAAGGTTTTGATTTCTTCTTTATTATGGTTGACAATGGAAATTGCCTTTCTTTACCATCTTCTAAGTCTTTAGACCATGTCAACAAGTCAACAACGCATGTGATTGGCAGCTGAGGCCATTGCTGTCTATAAAGGCTCTCAAATCTGAACTAGATTTCGGTGCTAGTACCGCTGGAACAAGTAAATAACATAGAACACTAGCTGTTTTCATCTACATTTAATCCCTCTATTAAACTCCAACTGCAATGATGGCTGACCCCATTTAATTGGAACAAGGATTGGTGATGATGATGACGATGAAATCCAACAGCAATATTAAGTCTAAAAAAAACATCACCGAGCGGGATCCTGCAGTTGTATCAACCAGAAGAAACTTCTACATACTGTAGAAGATAAAAAATACTTAGGTTGCGTTTGTTTGCAAAAGTGGGGTGGGAAAAAAGGGGTGAGAAAAAAAAACATGTGGGTCCTACATGTAGTGGGGTGAGGGAGAAGAAAAGGAAAGGAAAGGGTTTTGTGGAAAAGTGATGGGGTGGGTCCCACTTTTTACTTTTCCCAACTTTCCCACAAAATCCCACCAAATATGTGGGGTTTTAAAATAGCATGGGGTGAGAAAGTTGAACTACCACATCAGCAGACAAGGTTCCTTGAATCAAGGAACCTTGTCTCCCACTTTCCCACCCCAAGCAACCAAACACTCTACCATTTTAGGATTTAAAGGAAAAGTAAGAAATTTACACATTTTTCAAGAATTTTCCCACCCCTTTTTTCCCACCCCACCTTTATTCCAGCAAACAAATGCAGCCTTAGGCTGCGTTTGTTTGCAGGGTTAAAGTGGGGTGGGTAAAAAGGGGTGGGAAAGTTGTACCCGATTACCACAAAACCCCGAATATTTACCTGTTTGGTTGCCTGGGGTGGGAAACTCAGGCGACAACTTTGGCCACCGTGGAATCCCTGTTGGGCTCATTTTTCCCACCCCAGGCCCTCTCAAAATCCCACGATTTTGATGGGGTTTTGAGGGAAAAATGAGGGAGAATTGAGAAGACTGGCGGGAGATCTGCAACTTTGGCGGGAGCTTCGGTGGAGATAGAAAATGACGGAGGAAGTGGCCGGCGGCAGAGGCTGAGCAGAGAGAGAAAGAGGGAGCGCAGAGCAGAGCAGAGAGAGAAAGACAGAGCGCAGAGGAGAGGGAGCGCAAAGCAGAGAGAGAAACAGAGAGCGAGCAGAGGAGAGAGAGAAACAGAGCGCAGAGGAGAGAGAGAAACAGAGCGAGCAGAGGAGAGAGAGAAACAGAGAGCGAGCAGAGGAGAGAGAGAAACAGAGAGCGAGCAGAGCAGAGAGAGAAACAGAGCACGAGGGAGAGAGAGAAAGAGAGCGCAGAGGAGAGAGCGAGCAGAGAGAGAAATAGAGTGCGAGCAGAGGAGAGAGAGAAACAGAGCGCAGAGGAGAGAGAGAAAGAGAGAGCGAGCAGAGAGAGAAATAGAGTGCGAGCAGAGGAGAGAGAGAAAGAGAGAGCGCCCACCGAAGAAGACGACACGGACACCCTTTGCAACTGTTGCACTTTCCGCCGGAGTAATCCGCTTGGATCCGCTGTGGCGACTCACCGGCATAGCAGAGACAGAGAGAGAGAGAGCGCATCACTCAGAGCACCTCCCACCTCCCACCTCCCATCTGAGTATTTACCTGTACACGATATACATATGAGTAAACTATAGGGAGAAAAAAAATAATGATAATATATCTTTAATTTAAATTACTTTTACAATCCCACCCCATTCAACCAAACAAGTATTAAAACTTGAAAGTCCTCACCCCATCCAACCAAACAAGTATTGAAACTGGAAAAATATATTTACCCATTATTTTTCCACACTTTACTATCCTGTTTCCCACCCCACTAACATATGGGACCCACAAGTACAACTTTCCCACCCCTTTTTTTCCAGCAAACAAACGCAGCCTTAGGGAATTCTCCAGCATTCACTTTCACTGACAATGTCTTCACAAGCTTTTGGCCATAGCATTTGCCTTAGAAGCTGAGCTCAACCTGGAAATAAATGGGTTAACCAACCATAGGGATCAAGGATTATACAATGTGAAATAGCCTAATCATTTCAGGAATTCACACTGCAGAAAGAATTAAATAAATGGAGTACCTGAAGTGAGGCTTCCGCAGAGTCATCGATGTTGAAGCAGGCAATGTATTAACAAATGGAGTGGTCAATGCAACAGGCTTCGCAGGAAGAAGGGGGAGCGGGGGGGAGGAGGAAGAAAACAAAAACCATCAACCTCCTTCCTCCCCCCCCCCCCCCCCCCCCCCCCCCCCCCCCCCCCCCCTCCCTTCTTTTTCCCTTTTCCTTTCTTCCCCCCCCCCCCCCCCCCCCCCCCCCCCCCAACCCCCCCCCCCCCCCCCCCCCCCCCCCCCCCCCCCCCCCCCCCCCCCCCCCCCCCCCCCCCTCCCCAATTCACCCCCCCACCCCCCCCCTTTTTTCTTTCTTCTTTCTCCTTTTTTTACCCCCCCCCTTCCCCCCCCCCCCCCCCCCCCCCCCCCCCCAATATTGAGATAAAACCCCCCCCCCCTCCTCACTTCCCCATCCCAATTAAAAAAACCCCCCCCCCCCCCCCCAAAAAAGGCCCGCCTTTGTTCCCCCTTCCCCCCGAAACAGGTTCCAGGGAATCATGATTCCAAAAAAAAAAATCCATTTGGTTCTCTTTTGACTCGGAATCAGGATTTGTCCATGATTCTATTGGAACCCGTTTTTCAGTGTAAAAACCTGATTTTATTGGAAACCACCTCTTGAGGTGGTTTCCAAATAGAATCACCCAAATCGAACCATGGTATAAATTTGGGAGACTCAAACAGAATCACTATTATCGGGCTTTTCTGGATTTTAGGGTTCAGCTCTGCGAGGTTCTCTTCCGTCGAGCTCGAGTGCTGTTCAGCTCCATCGCCTTCTTAAAAGCTTTCTTCTTCCCATTTGGCTTCCATTCGGAGATTTCTTCTTCCCATTTCTGCAAAATGGCGTCGTGGTTGCCTCTGTTTTGGTGAAGCTTTGGTTGAGCTCCTGCTACCGTATTTCAGCTCCATCGCCTTCTTAAAAGCTTTCTTCTTCCCATTTGGCTTCCATTCGGAGATTTCTTCTTCCCATTTCTGCAAAATGGCGTCGTGGTTGCCTCTGTTTTGGTGAAGCTTTGGTTGAGCTCCTGCTACCGTAGTTCAGGTTGAGCTCCATCGCCTTCTTAAGCTATGATTTGACTTCCATTCAGTGATATCTTCTTCCCATTTCTGCAAAATGAAGTTGTGGTTTTCTCTATTTTGGTGAAGTTTTGATTGAGCTCCTGCTACCGTATCTCAAGCTCATCCTTGAGCTCCATCGAGGTGAATCGCAAGTGCAGTGTCGAGCTTCTTCTTCTGCAACATCTAGGTGAGTCTACCGTTGCCTCTGTCTCGCGAGCTCTGTGGTTGAGCTTCATTGTTGAGCTGTATTTGGTATTATCGGTTTTCCATTCTATCATTTTTTAACGTTTTTTTGTAAACGCAGGTGAATCAACAGTCTTGCATCAACCTGGTCCTGCATCTTCTTGTTGTTCGGCTTCTACCAAATCGAAGGCACATATAGAGTAGCTTTTATTTCAGATTTCTCTGTTATTTTGGTTATGTGTTCTAGTTGCATCTGGGTTAGGAATATGTCAAGTTTTGTCATCGATTGATTGCATTTATTATCTCATATTTATTTGTTTTGGAGGTTTTTTGAGTATTATTAAGTGTTGGTTAGTCAAGGGGATAGTTTGATTACTAGTTGGTATAGTCATTATTTCTATTATTTGTGTAGCCTCTCCAATCTCTAATATTTTGATCAATGATAATCATGCAATAGGTGTTTGTTATATTCTGAGAATTGCATCCCTATTTTGAGAGTTCGTATCTTCACACTGTTTGTAAATTTGTTGTTGTAAATGTGATTCTTGTGATTATGTCATCAATTCCTTGCTGTTTCTGTGGACTTCAGATTTGCTTACTGTTTGTAAACGAATTATTGTAACTATAATCATCAATTCCTTCCATACTAATATATAGGGCTTCAAATACCCTACTTTTAGGTCTTCTAGGGTAATTAAGTGGTGGACGAAGCTATTTCGGGGCTAATGTTATGGGTTGGGGATCGGACCAATAGGATTCAGGGTAATTGGCTTAGAGTTAGGGTTTTAATGGAATTCAGGTGAACCTTGCTGTAGTTGAGATTTCGGAGTTGATCTTCCAGTCGGGGGCTGTGGGAATTAAAGGAACATAGGGCTGAATTTATGTGGCAAGATTCCTAGCTTGACTTCACCCAGATTATCTGTCTATTAAGGACCAACTACTTATTGGAGAAAATGTACCTTCCTTGAATGAAGTCTTCTTTCGCTTAAACTGGCTGGTTTGCAATTCCAAATCTTCTTTTCCTGCTCCTATCAAGGAGAATTCTGCCTTTCTGACTGACTGTGGAAAACCCTCTATTAGGGGTCATGGACAGACCCAAGGACATGGTGTGGTGACATTGGTGTGGTGGACAGCAACAAGATAAGTCCTCTCACCACTCCTCTTTCTGTGAGAAACCAACCACACTTTTAATATTTGTTGAGCGAAACATTGCAAAATCGATTAAGCTCATGAGTTAGCCAGCACTGCATTTACAGAGAGTACTTGTGGCACCTTTTTATTGGCAATTATTCCAATAATCTTAAGGGATCCTGTGGGTAGATGGAAATTGGAGGGAAAGAAAAGGAACCAAACTTGGGATTTTAAGGGTTGTTCGGTTTTAACAAAATCTATATGGGTAGGGTAATTGGGAGGAAAGGTAAAATTAGATTATTTCAATCTTCATGGGATGTAACAAAAATAATGGGGAAAGTATAACTAAGATACATATAAAAAATATGGATTGGATCTTGAACGATTCTCTTCTATCTCCTTCTTGTTCTTTCTCTCTTTCTTTTCTTCTTTCCTCTCTTTTCTTTTCTTTTCTTTCTATTTTCTTTCTTTTTCTTTTTGCTGGATTTTTTTCTTCTGCTAGAAACAAAGAGCCGAATGAGTCAGAATCAGACGATTAAGTTTTAACATTTACTGTTTAAAATGAAGTACATTAATTAAATGTATGCTTTTGAGTTTGAAATGTACTTGGATTTGCTTTAATTTTCTGCTTAACTTTGTAGTATAATTGTCACAATATGTGAATTCTAGTGTTAGAATTGCATCCCTATTATAATTGTGTGGATTTACTATGACCATCATTTTGGTATTAAGTACATCATCTGTTTCAGGATGTCAAGCCATAGTGTAAATGATGTGACAACTTCTTACTTGAAGTATAAGAACAAAAGATGCAATTGTGGGAAACTTGCAGCCGTCAAAATTTCAGTCTCATCCAGGCATCCTGATAGGTTGTACCAAGGGTGTGAAGACTACCCAAATGGATGCTCTTTCTTCCGTTGGTGTGAGCCAATTGGAGAACATCACACACCCTTAGAGACATCCAGTGGTATGCAGATACAACAAGATGTGGATGTGAAAGATGTGTTGAAGTCTCAAAAGAAGAATGTGCAACATATGAAAATTTTAGTTCAAGATATGACCATGGTTAAACTATTACAAATAGGGCAATTTATTGTGTGTTGTGTAATACTATTTATAGTTGCTAGGCATGGTTACTGATTTGTATTGTAGAAATGGATGTATTTTATTAAATTAATAACTCTTTTGTTGTCAGATATACTAAAGCATTTTGTTTTTATCTTAATTATGTGGTAATCTTTTTGTCATATATTATGAAATTATGGTGTGGATTTTTGTGGTAGCATTGCATCATAACTGCATATATACATGTACTTTGTCACTCAATTATATTTGTACCAGATGGAGCCTGTAAATGCATCACAATCACGAGACAAAGACATAGCATCATGGCCAACAAACATATCCCTCACACTCTTGGAGGAGTTCTTACAAATCCATAGAAGTGGTAGAGGTGGAGACAACGGACTGAAGAAAGAACATTGGATGGAGATAAGTAGAAAGATACATCAAATGTATGGCAAACATTATGATTGTGATCAATGCCGTAATCATTTTCGTATCTGGAAAACTAGGCTCCGTGCACTTTCAGATTTACAGAAGCAAAGTGGTCTTGGTTGGAACAATAATGAAATGAGATTTGATGCAGGCCCTCACTTTTGGACTGATGTCAAGGTAACAGTTTATATTCATATACTATCATTTGTCAATTCACAATACTATATGGTAGCTTCTAAGCTGTAATTTTTTATTTAAAATTGTAGAAAAAGGAGCAGAAGTATTGGAAAGAGCATTCTGTGCATCAAATTCACCTAGATGTTGCTGCAGCCTTAGGCAATGAGATTGCAACCGGTCATGAGT
This sequence comes from Hakea prostrata, assembly GCF_041222555.1. Lineage (NCBI taxonomy): Eukaryota > Viridiplantae > Streptophyta > Magnoliopsida > Proteales > Proteaceae > Hakea > Hakea prostrata. The sequence continues at coordinate 48,933,410 of NC_142609.1, read as the reverse complement.
CTCACAATCGCTGCAGATCTTATGTATGACTCACCAATCGAACCACATGACCAAGACACCCCATTGCATGGGACTGGGATAGACAATTTGGGTTTAGACCTTGATGCCAATGCAGCTGAAATACCATGCAACCAAGGAGGACAAGAGGCGGGTGCCAGTCGATCTCGAGGTAGACCACGGGCTGATGATGTCTCTGGACAGCCTAAGAAGAAGAAGAAAGGAGCTGATAAAGTTGTGAGTCCGTTGAAAGAGATATCAGGTGCTTTGAGAGAGTTGGCCAAGAGTGTGGTAAAGGAAAGAGAGGAAAGAGAGGGAAAAAAAGATAAAGAAGAACTTGTTTGTGATGCAATTAATGAAATTCCAGATCTTGACATTGAGACCCGCCTGCTTGCAAAAGATATATTTGCAAAAAATAGCCAGCTGGGAAATGCACTACTGAGTGAGAAAGAGGAGGATAGAGCAACTGTTATCAAGTTTTACTTGGATAGATATAGTTGATGAGGTTAAGATAAGTGTTTACTATTTTTCATGCATTTGTCAGTACATTCAGTTGAATCATTTTCTGTTATTTGTGATATTCGTTTAAGAACTGGAGTACTCAGAATCATTCTACATTATTGTGCAGGTGATCTCAACAGCACCACAAAAGATGAGCTCTGCAGAGACATATACTGTTTTGGGGAGGTCTTACTGGAAATTATAACCAATGGCAAGCTAACAAATGGTGGAGTGAGCATTCACAGCACACCAAGAGACAGAAATTTAAAAGAGATCTATGATAAAAATGAAGTTGGTGCCACTGTTGAACTGAAAGGAGAGACAGAACTTGTCCTTGAGGTTGCTTTGCTTTGTACTAGGAGCAGACCATCCATGGAAGATGCCTTAAAACTTCTATATGGGTTAAGACCTCACAGCAAAAATTGTTGATTTGGAACCACAAGGATTACAAATCCTGTTTAGATATGTCCACGTCGAATGCTATCAGAAAGTGTTTTGTATGTAACCAGCTAGTAGGAGTGACTATGTTTGCACCTATTGATAATTTTATTTTCTCGTGTGTTATGTCATATAAAGTTCCTTGTGTATTCTTAAAAACACTCCAACAGGTTGACAATGGTAAATTTGTTAGACACATCTTTTTACATACACTGAAAGTCGTTTTCATTTCATGTATTGCCTGTTTTTGAATGGATAACATGAGCTGCTTTTGGGCTGCTTTTTGTAACATGATCTAGTTTAATCATTTGATCAATTGACCATGTTTTCCTGAACAGGTGAGGGATTTTGAGTTATAAATTTCTAAATTTCTGGTAAGTGAAATCTGTGTGAGGGGACCTTTGAGCCTTTAAATATAGGAACTGCCCCATTTGACCAAAGTTGCTTACATATCTAGTGAGCAACAATTTTTTTGGGAAGTTGCTTCAAAACCTATTTTAGTTGAGTTGCTGTATTTTTCAAAATCTGGATTAGCATCACCCTGCTTATTTAGAAAATTATGAAATGGGAAGGGTACATTTTTTTCAGATTAGCAGAGGCACAGCATTCTTGTACATTTTTTCTCTCCATTCCTATTTTTTCAGGTACATCAGAACACTCAATTTAGGCACATCTGGGAGCCTGGGATTTCACCAACATTCTTTTGGTTATATTCATTTCTATGTAAGAGGTTGGTACGGTGGATGTCATGGACAAACCACAAGATTGGTGATGATCTTTTGAAGGTTCAAGGTTCTATTATGGTGACTGGTCCAGTTGAAGTACAACATGGGATTCAAAGAGCTACTGTCATGCAAACTTGAATTGTACAGAAAAAATACTATTGATCAACCATACATGTTTATTAGCTCTCAGTGTTGTACCCACATTTCAGAATTGATTGTAAGCTTTTTATATTAAATGTCTTAGCGTGAGCCAAAATGTTAAAATGTCTACCTGTAATTGAAGGTGACAAAGGACTTAAGTTAGATGGCTATACATATGTGGCATGGAAATTAATTTTTTTTTAATACATGACAAGAAAAATCACATACATTTCTTGGATACTTTTTGGGGAGGCTGATGCAAAATGCCTATTTATTTTTGTACAAGATTTTCTAGTTTTTTTTAGACCCAGTACGTCAAGTTGTTGTTGGTCGTTTGTTTAAAAGGTTGAATCCACTCCCAGAATCAGGGTAACCAAACAGTTTTTCAGATAGATTCAATTTCAGAATCAGGGTTACCAAACAGTTTTTCAGACAGATTCACTTTCAGAATCAGGGTAACCAAATGATTTTTCAGACAGATTCAGTTGTCAGAATCAGGACAACCAAACAGTTTTTTTATAACAAATATGATTCTATAGAACCTAATTCCACAGAATCATGATTCTATAGAAACATGACTCTGAATCGGATTCCATAGAATCGCGGAACCAAACACGGCCTAAGGCTTTCTTCCATATCTTCTGCTCCAATGACTTCTACAGCAACCCCATCTTTCCAAATTCCAACATCATCTCATTCTAAAACTCACATCTGATAATTTTCTTCTTTGGAAAACGCAATTATTTCCCATTCTTTGTAGTCAAGAACTTCTTGGACTTATTCAAGGTACAAATGTTTGGAGCCACCGATCCAACACCCAATCCTGCTCATGCTGAATGGAGTCGCAAAGATCAACTTGTCATGGGTTTGATCATATCTAGCCTCTCTCTAGAAATTCTCACTTATGTAGTGGGTTTAGATTCTACTGCTGCAGTATGGGATGCTCTCCAGACAGCCTTCGGCACTCTCTCTCATACAAGTGTTCTACAGTTGCATATGCAACTTCAAAATACATCGAAGGCAGAAAAAACAATTTCAGAATATCTTCGTGAAGTCAAAATTATTTCAGATCAACTTATGGCAGCAAACCAATTGGAGATGCTGAACTCAAAATGCTGTTATTTTCCGCAATCTAGGAGAAGATTATAAAGATATTGCTGCTGCATTAGCTTCCCATCTCTTCATCGTGCCTTAATCAATCATGAACTTAGGTTAAAGAGTGTTCAGACTCCATTCCAAGAAAACCTTGTTCAGTCTCCACATCAACCACAGCACATGCAAAAAGCCTCTTATCTCTCAAACTCCAATACCAACACAACAGAATGCTGCCCCATCCTTCCACATTCCTCTTTCTTCCTCCAACGCTACCACCTACCCCTACATAGCAAAGACAGGAAACAGAAAGATGGAAATCCATCTCTTTTTTGCCTTTCTGCAATTTCTCAGCATGCCAGTCGAATGCTCACTTTCTGAACACTTGGTCATAGGTTCAGTCTTTGAAACAGGGTTAAAGTACACCCTCCAGAAGTTTTTGCTCGATCCATGTTCCCAAATGCACCAAGCTCTTCTGGAAGATCTGGGTGGGGAGGTGCTGGAACAGAAATGTTCTCAATGGCAAGCTTCTCTGCCTCTTTGCATGATAAACCAGCACTAGACATGGGTGTCACAGGTGGGCTACATCCTACATATCCTTCAGCTTCAAGTCGATTATGTCTTGCTCCCTCTGGAGTGTATGCATCCATGCAGCTTCCTATTACAGAGCATGTAGTAGTAGTGGGGATAGAATGCCTATGAGAAAGAGGACTACAAAATCATCACCAATTGACATGCACTTGGCATTTCCTGTGCTAATATCATCACCAATTTTCTCTTCTTGTCATCTATTCCATCCACATCACCTGCAGTGGCTTTACATGATTTGTCAGCCAAATCAGTTTTTGATTTTGTGACAAACCTACTCTCCCTCATTACTTTCACAGGACAAGAAGGCCGAACTCCACCAGGAAGCACAAAAAGAGGAATCATCATTGTGCCTAATACGGAATACTTGAATCTCCATTCCTGGTTTCCATAACAGAGTGCTTGAATTCTTCTACAGCAGCCCATATATCAAATTTTCAGCCTTGAACTTCACTTACAGAAATACCCTTTTTTTCCGTTGAAGGCCGATGAAGTAACAACAATGGTATGGCCTGGATCTGTCCAAAAAATCATTTGGGTGAAGGTGGCATTGAAGCATACCAAATGTGTCTCTCTCAATCTGAATGAAGATAAACAGAACAAATCAGAACAGAAATATGAAAATAGGACAGAAGAATGAAAAAGCAGTCGATGGCTTATGGCTCCTTGATTTTCATTGACTTGTTTCTCGGTTCTTTGGCTTGACCAACTTTCAATAAAAGATTGGCCCTTTGAAATGAATAATTACATCTTGGGGTTTTCTTTTTCTATTCATTATGGTCTAGTTGACATCTATTTTCCATTTAAACATCTGTTAGGTACAGTGAGTAACCCATTGGATTTTGTCAGAAGAGGAATGGAATAGCACCACTAAACTAACAAGTAACAAAGGCTGTTGGCCGGCGTATTCATGAAAATGGCCTGAAAGGGTCGGTTGTTTTTGTTACTTCTTACCTGGGGGTACTGCACTGCTGATGTTGCCTCAAAGGCTGGTCTGATTTCCATGACCAAGGTAAGTTAGTTAATACTATTTCATCCTACAAATTATAGTTAGTGTTGGATTGAAAGAAGGAAATGATACTATTTATTTGGTTTTTTTTTTTTTTGGGAACAGATCATGGCTATAGAGTTGGGGACACTCAAAATGAAAGTGAATGCAATAGCTTCAGGGTTATTCAAGTCAGAAATCACAGAAGAGCTTTTGCAAAAAGATTGGCTTAACAATGTGGCTTTAAGGACGGTAGCTCTAAGAAAATTCGGTACATGATCCAGCACTGACTTCACTTATCAGATATCTGATCCGTGACTCTTCCAGCTATGCCTCAGGCAATGTGTTCATTGTTGACTCAGGGAACACTCTTCCTGTTTTTCCCATTTTCTCTTCCCTTTAGCTTTGGTATTCCTGTCTCCCCCTCTTCTTTCTTTCTCTCTCTTAAATTATTAAAAAAAAAAAATTTAAAATAAAAAATTTCATTGACTTGTTTTTTGGTTCTTTTGGCTTGTAGAACGTGGAATTGAAGGTAAAACGGATAAGATGACTAAAAATTGGTGAACACATCGATGCCATTAATTTTCAAAACTGGAATTTCATTATCAATTACCATGCAATGTATGGGAAGATGCTTAGCTGACTCTTAAATTCAAGGTTTGAGATTCTTACGGTACAAATTGGAAGAAGGTTAAGCCATTTGTATTTGAATGCATCCATTAACTTTCTGTTAAGGATTTGGTTTCTTCTTTCTTATGGTTGATGGCGTGTTAATGGAAATTGCCTTTCTTGTCCGTCTTCTAAGTCTTTAGACCAGATTAACATGGTATGTGATTAGTAGCTGAAGCCATTTCTGTCTATAAAGGCTCTCAAATCTGACCAAGATTTCAACCAGATCCCTGCAGTTGTATCAACCAAAAAAAAGAACTTGGGAATTCAGCAGCATTCACTTTCACTGATAATGTCTTCACAAGCTTTTGGCCATAGCATTTGCCTTAGAACCTAAGTTCAACCTGGAAATAAATGGGTTAACCAACGTGGAAAAACATAAGCGCATAAAAAGAGCATTAACCATCAAATAAAAAATCATTACAATCAGATAACTTGAAAAATAAATTTCCTGCTTCCCCTGAACCCATATTGATTCCTTCAGGACATGTTTTATTTTATAAGCAGAAACCATTGATTCAATAACAAACTCACAAAAGCAAAAACACACCCCCAGCCTATATGAACCAAATGCAAATATTTTGGCATTCGCTTCCAGGAGCAGCTGCTCATTGAAACCCTTAGCTCGGCTAACTGCTTTTACCCATTTCTTAACAATCTGTTCAAGTTTTCAACAATCAAGCAATGTCAATAGCATTGGAATCAGAAAGACATAAAGACCACATTACCAAAAATTGACACATGAATCAATGAAACCCACCTGGTCCAAACGCCCAAGCACTTCTTCCCTAGATACAGCCTCTTCCTGACTTTCGTACAAGCCAACATCCACGAGGCACTGAACATAGAAAGTACATGGCTTCCATAAAAAACCAACATTTTCCAAGGAGAATTATAAGAGCAGAAACACGAAAATGAACACAAAGGTTAATCACACAGCTGCTGAGTTCTGATGTTTCAAATAAATCGGATAATAATTCATTCGGTTCGAGCCGAGGCTGACACTACAACTCAAACAGAGAAATGGAACAAACAAGCACATTGCAAGCTCTTTTTTACTTTTCTTTAACATACGCTATGAAGTGATGATCATAGAAAGTAGTACAACGAATTTTTCATCTCTCCCAGAAAAATAAAAAAGTAAAAAAACTAAACCCTAACCAGATATGGACAATTGCAGCTACTACAATGGAGACGAGATCTTGAATCTCGAAATCGTCACCCAAGCAGGCAAGACGCAAATTTCTCCTGTAAACTTGCAGAGTAGTTCTACGGCCATCGGATTATGAGAGTCTTCCCTATCAAAGAAATCTCTACGCTTAAACTCAAACACTTCAAAGAACAAAACACAGAGAAAATCGAACCTTTTCAGATTGAAGTCAAACTTACCCAGCGATACGCTACAGCTACCAAGGTTCTGACTTTGCTAACGGTTGCAATTATAAATGCCGAGCTCGAGTTCATCATGGGCCGTTTACCAAGAAAGAAAAAACTTCATGGGCCTCCTTACCCAGGCCTACTCCATCGTTGGGCCTGAGTGTGTAATTGGAGGCCCTTCATAATGACCCAGAGTCTCTAATGCCTAGCCATATCCCATTAGTATCAGCTGACCTTATTGGGACATTTAGATGAATCACCTTCTACCCTCAACCTGCCGGTCCGCGTCTAAGTATTGATAAAATAATTTAGAGGTTGAGACCCTAATGGGTCCCAGATAGTTCTATTCCTACTGTGTGGTGGAGAAGCGTCAAGAGAGCAGCAGTATGTGCTCTCTCGACCAGGAGGTGTTTCAAACTCCAAACCCCCCCCTTTGCAATGAACATCTGAATGCCTCTAACTTAACGATGAAGATTTAGGTGTAGGAGTCAATGATGAACTCAAAATGTTTTTTGATAAATGTTGATATGTATACCTTTGTCTGTATGTTATTTCTAGAGTAAGCTTTTCGAGGTGACTTAGCAAGTTAAGGCTCTAGGTTCTAGTAAATTTTTCACTAACCAACAAGTTCTTTTCTTTAAATATCTTGATCATAATTCACAATGTTTGGTTTAGAGGAGAAATATTCTTAGATGATTTAGATAAGAAAGTAAGTTTTATAAATGGTTCCTTTCTATACACGAAAGCTATAGCATTTTTTACGAAGACTATGGCACACAAAGTCAATTATCTAATTATGATGAATGTTTAGTTCTTAATAGTAGAATTATTAGTATTTGAAGACAGCTGAGAGTGCAAGACAAAGGCCATTACATCTCACCAACACTACCTCTAGATAAAATTCATGTATCAAGAGAAATCATACTTGACCTATGAAATTCGAATATGATTCTGATTCTTAGCATCTCGAAGTAAAATAAAATTTTAGTCTTAGTAAGTTGAACTTGGGGTTAGTTGGGAGAATATTGGATGATTTTGAGTAGAGCTAGAGAATCTTGCTTATTTCGATCTAATTTCTTAAACTTAGTTCAACAATGGTACATTAAGAAAGATGTAAACTTCTTTTGAGTTAAACTCGAAAACAAACTTCTTTTTTGTTAAAGAAATGGTTGGTGGTGAGCATTACCGAAAAGAATATACCCGTGAACTTCTAAAATCACACTAAAGTTTTGAAAGTGCTTCTTCATCCACTCACATCTTGCCAACCCATGTTTGGAATGTTTATAATGCTTATACACTTCATAACTATAATTTACTAACCGATAAATATTCCCACAAAGAAGTGATGGCTACTTGAGAGGCTATTTGGAATTGTTCTTCGCTAGAGGGATGGAAAAAAGGCTATTGGTGACAATTTTTTGGAAAGAATGGTAGGAATATAGCCTACTAGACTATTCAAATTGAAATCCTACAAATGTATAAAGCAGGTCTTTAGAGGATCTATCATGAGATATGGAGGTTCTGGTCTTGGAGAGTTGGAGGACCATTAGGGATGCTTTCCATACAAGATAATGACCCACACTTGCAACTTGGTGGTTGTACAATTGTACTATCACATAAGGTATAATGGGCCTGGGCTTTGGCTTTTCAGCCCATTTCAGTCTTAATTCTTTCTATAAAAGATTTTGTAAGAGTTAAGATTGCTACTACTGTCATCTAAGTTCTTCTTAGCAAAGAGGTCGAGTTCAATTCTCCCTACCAAGCATACGTAATAGCCCCCATGTCAAACATATAGAGAAATCGCCAATTTCCTCACTCGCTCGCTAATGAAAGCCCTTAAAGAAGCCTTAAGAATAGTCTAATTGTAGAGTAGATGTTGCTTTAAAAAAAAAAATTTTTTTTTATTTTTTTTTTTTTTTAATAACTTTTTTCATTTTTTTTTTTTTTTTTTTTTTTTTTTTTTTTTTTTTTTTTTTTTTCTTTTTTTTTTGCCCCTCCCTTTTGAGGAAATCTGTTGTAATATTAGTCCCACATCGACTGATGTGGGAATATGTGGAGAGGAAGAGGCTATAAAAGAATGCCTCTTCCTTCTTCTTTAATCATCCCAAATATCTTCTCTCTTTGATATTTCTTTATTTATAGTGGAGTTTTCTCTCTTGCCCATATATTATTGTGTCTTTCTTTTCTCTTAGTTGTTATTATTGTGTTCTTCTTTTCTCTTATTTGCTGATTGTTCTATTCGGTGGGTTCTTCATAACCCGACAGTGGTATCAGAGCGAGGTTTTTCTAAAGTATGCTCTGTGGTTGCAGCATAGTCTGAGCTTCCACATCAGAAAAGGAAAATTCCTTGGGGGTTTGTTTGTTTGGTTTAGGGTGTGAGTATCTACTTATAGTATGCTCTGTGATTGCCACTTAGGTGGATCCTTCACATCAGAAAAGTAAGTAAGATATTGTTTTTCATCCTACGGAGGTGCTGCAGAAGTCGCAATTTCACGTGGTTTCTTTTCGGGTACCCTAGAAAGGTGTATTGGGTGATTAAGTGCATGTCTAGGAAAATTTTGTCTAAGGAGTCTGGTTTTTAAGCGGACCGCTTGTGTCCCTCCGGTCTTTCCCGGAAATTTTCTGGTGCATTTTGGTTCAACCTTATACCAGGTGGAGATAACCTGAGAAGACAAGTTTCACGTGAAATAGTGGGAGTTATTCTGCAACCAACAACAGTTCGTGATAGAAGCAATGGCAGCAAAAATCGACATCGGCAAGTTTGATGGCACGAAATTCTCATTATGGAAAATGAAGATGAAGGCATTATTGATAAAAGATAACTGCCTGGAAGCCATCAGTGTTCGGCCGGCGGAGTTCACAGACAACGAAAAGTGGAACAGAATAGATGCGATTGCTCTTTCTGATTTGCATCTAGCATTATCAGATGATATTTTAGCGGGCATAGAAGAGAAAAACCGCAAAGGAGGTTTGGGATCACCTCATCAAATTGTATGAAGCCAAATCACTTCACAACAAAATCTTCTTGAAGAGAAAGTTGTATACCTTACGGATGTCAGAATCTACATCAGTTACAGAGCATTTACATACTCTGATTTCGTTATGTTCTCAACTTTCAATGTTGGGACATAATGTTTCACCATAGGAACGTGCTGAAATTCTACTCCAAAGTCTTCCAGATTCATATGACCCAATCATTATCAATTTAACCAGTAATATCCTCTCTGATTATTTGGTATTTGATGATGTCGCTGCTACAATTCTTGAAGAAGAAAGTAGACGAAAAGGCGGGGAAGATAGACAAGCAAGCTCACAACAAGCGAAGCTTTGTCTATGACTCGAGGAAGGTCAACGAACGTGATTCCGGTGGGAGTCACAATCAAGGGAGGTCAAAATCCAGGGGTAAGAAGAATTTCAAGTGCTACAATTGTGGCAAAAGGGGACACTTAAAAAATGAGTGTCGATTCAAAAAGGGTGTAGATAAGGCGAGAGACATCTCAAGGGTGCATTGTTTGAAGGAGATATTCTTTACGGCGAATCAGCAATGGCGACCAAGGATAGATTGGAATATAGTGATGCTTGGATCTTGGATTCGGGAGCAACATGGCACATGACCTCTCGCAGAGATTGGTTTCAAACTTATGAACCTATCTCTACGAGTGCTGTGTACATGGGAAATGATCATGCCTTGGAGATTGTTGGAGTTGGCACCATCAAGTTGAAGATGTACGATGGTATGGTACGCACTATTCAAAATGTGCGGCATGTGAAGGGCTTAAAGAAGAATCTATTGTCTTTGGGACAATTAGATGAAATTGGGTGCAAGACACGCATCCAAAATGGAATGATGAGGATCGTCAAAGGAGCGCTAGTTGTAATGAAAGCTGAAAGGGGTGCTTGGCAAATTTGTACGAAGTAATGGGAGAAATATGTCGGAGGCGAAGCATCGGTTGCATCAACCGGTGCTGAGAAGAGATGACAAAAGTGTGGCATCGAAAATTGGCCCACATGTCGAGCAAGGGTTGAAGGTTCTCGCGAACAGAAATTACTCCCGGGTCTCACAAAGGTTTCATTACCCTTTTGTGAGCAACGTGTTACAAGCAAGCGACATAGATTGAAGTTCAATGCATCGATTCCAGGAGTAAAAGTGCTCTGGAATTAGTTCACTCTGATGTATGGCAAGCACCGGTTACATCTCTGGGAGGAGCAAGGTACTATGTATCTTTCATTGATGATTATTCCAGAAGATGTTGGGTGTTTCCTATCAAGAAGAAGTCGGATGTGTTTTCGTTTTCAAAACATTCAAAGCGCAAGTTGAACGAGAAAGCGAGAAGAAAATCAAGTGCCTCGGAGACGGAGACAATGGCGGTGAATATACGGGGGATGACTTCTTTGAGTTTTGTAATCAAGAAGGCATCAAGAGACAACTCACGGTGGCTTACACTCCTCAACGAGAATGGAGTAGCGGAGCGGTTGAATAGAACTCTACTCGAAAGAACGAGAGCAATGTTGAGAACTGCAAGTATGGCTAAGTCCTTTTGGCGCGAAGCCGTAAACACTTGCTGCTATGTGATTAATCGATCACCAACAAGATCGATTGATTTGAAGACACCGATGGAGATGTGGACTGGCAAGCCGTTGATTATTCATGCCTGCACACATTTGGGAGTCCTGTGTACGTGATGTATCATCCCCAAGAAATTTCGAAGTTGGATCCAAAATCCGGAAAATGCAGATTCTTGGGAAATGCTTGATGGAGTCAAGGGGTATCGATTGTGGGATCCCACGCCCACAAAGTCGTCATCGAGCGAGAGATGTCACTTTTGCGAGAAGATAAGCTGCAAATGGAAGATGTGAGTAGCATTTCAATAGAAATTCCGGAGAGTACAACAGTTCAGGAGGAAGAGAAGTCCAATCCAGAAAAATTCTTACGGAGCGAGAATCGAAAAATGAGGAACAAGTACCGGTTGAGTCTACAAGCTGTAGAAGTTCGACGGTCACCTCGTGAAAGACATACACCAACTTTGCGATCTGATTATATTATGGAGAGCAACATTGCATCTTGTCTTCTAACGAGAAGATGGTGAGCCATCAACATTCGAGAGAAGCGATTGATAGCTCGAAGCGTCACTTTGGATGGCGGCTATGCGGGAAGAACTAGAAGCTCTTCATAAGAATAAGACGTGGGAGCTTGTACCTTTACCGCACGGAAGGAAGCCCATTGGTAACAAATGGGTTTACAAGATCAAACGAAACAGTGATGATCAAGTAGAGCGGTATCGTGCAAGAATGGTGATCAAAGGATATGCTCGAGAAAGAAGGTATCGATTTCACGTAAATATTTTCTCCGGTGGTTCGACTTACTACTGTCCGGATAGTTCTAGCACTTTGTGCTACGTTTGATCTACATCTTGAGCGGTTAGATGTAAAAGCTGCATTTCTTCATGGAGATCTTGAAGAAGAAATCTATATGCTCCAACCCGAAGGTTTTGAAGAACCGAGAAAAGGGAACTTGGTTTGCGAGTTGAACAAATCTCTATACGGCTTAAAACAGGCGCCAAGATGTTGGTATAAGAGATTTGATTCCTTCATATTGAGCCTTGGATACAACGGACTTGCTTGAGACCCTTGTGCGTATTACAAGAGGTTTGGTGATGATGATTTCATCATTTCTTGTTGTATGTCGATGATATGTTGGTGTCGAGGCCCCAACAAAGATCGGATCGTAGAATTAAAGGCTCGATTGGCTAGGGAATTTGAAATGAAGGATCTCGGGACCCGCAAACAAGATTCTAGGGATGCAAATTCACCGAGACAGAAATAATAGGAAGATTTGGCTATCTCGGAAGAGTTACTTAAGGAAAGTCTTGCGCCGCTTCAATATGCAAGGCTGTAAGCCAATTTCTACTCCTCTTCCTGTTAATTTCAAGTTATCCTCAAGTATGTGTCCTAGCAATGAAGCGAGAGAGGATGGAGATGTCTCGAGTACCGTATGCATCAGCGGTGGGAAGTCCGATGTTCGCTATGATATGTACAAGACCGGACATTGCACATGCGGTGGGAGTGATTAGTTGGCATATGGCGAATCCAGGGACAAGAGCATTGGATTATAGTGAAGAGGATCCTAAGATACATTAAAGGAACCTTGGATCTTGCTCTATGTTATGGAGGATCTGAATTTCTTGTCGGAGGATATGTTGATTACGATTTTGCGGGGGATCTTGATAAAAGGAAATCCACTACTGGCTATGTGTTTACAATTGCAGGGAGGAGTTGTGAGCTGGGTATCTAAACTACGAGACGGTTGTAGCACTGTCTACAACGAGGCTGAGTATATGGCAGCTACACAAGCTTGTAAAGAAGCAATCTGGATAAGAAGATTCATGGAAGAACTTGGGCACAAATACGAGAAGATTCTCTTGTATTGTGACTGTCAGAGTGCCTTGCACATTGCAAGGAATCCAGCTTTTCATTCCAGGACAAAACACATAGAAATACAATATCATTTTGTTCGTGAAGTGGTGGAAGACGGAAGGGTGGATATGCAGAAAATCCACACGAAAGAGAACCTAGCAGATGCATTGACAAAAGCAATCAATACTGACAAGTTCATTTGGTGCAAATCCTTGTATGGCTTGATAGAGACATAGACAGCATGGTGGTGGCAAGATAGAGACTGGTGTGGAGATTGATTGGTTCTCAATCTAATCTCCAAGTGGGAGATTGTTGTAATATTAGTCCCACATCGACTGATGTGGGAATATGTGGAGAGGAAGAGGCTATAAAAGAATGCCTCTTCCTTCTTCTTTAATCATCCCAAATATATTCTCTCTTTGATATTTCTTTATTTATAGTGGAGTTTTCTCTCTTGCCCATATATTATTGTGTCTTTCTTTTCTCTTAGTTGTTATTATTGTGTTCTTCTTTTCTCTTATTTGCTGATTGTTCTATTCGGTGGGTTCTTCATAACCCGACAAAATCAGGGGTTTGATTCGCCCTGGTGGAAATTGTAATAGTCCCCTACTCCCACTAATATAAAACTACCAGTTCCAACAAAAGAAATTTTTTTTTGATGGAATATTATTCTTACCTAAGACATAGTTACCTTATCTCCCCCTCTTCTTTCTTTTTCTCATTTCATTGAGTTGTTTCTTGGTTCTTTTGGCTCGTAGAATGTGGAATTGATGGTAAAACAGATGAGGTAACTAAAAATTGGTGAACAGATAGTTGCCATTAATTTTCAAAACTGGAATTTCATTATCAATTATCGTGCAACGTATGGAAAGATGGTTAGCTGACTCTTAACATCAAGGTTTGAGATTGTTATGGTACACATTGGAAGAGGGATGTAGAAGGTTTCCTTTGATTCTTTCTGTGTCAAGAGAAACAAAAGAAAATTGGAAGAAGGAAAGTAAGACTAGTTCTCAATTCACTAAAGAAGCCTTCAAAATGCCAAGCTCAACCTTCTCCATGGATTACAATTCAAAGTGACAAACATTATTGGTAAGTATTGGATTCAAGTCCTAAAACCAAGAAAATTTTGATTACAAAATGGAGATCTAAATTACCAACCCATACAACAAATGGTAGATAATGACAAAGCAGAGAAAGAGGAGTCGCTAGACATTACTTGCTGGATGCAGAAACAGAGTGGTTTTAACTTTCAACAGCTGAGATGGAAAGATAAGGGTAAGGAGGAACATAAACTTCAACAATTCCTTCTAGCATCTGCACAACCATCATCATAGAGGGTCTCATTGATGGCTCTTCTTGGATACACCAAATTGCCACCCTCACTAGCCTCTCTAACCTTCCCAAATCATTCATTGCTTCAATATCATTTTCCACCAGAGCATCTAGCTTTCCTTCTCGGTAGCAATCATATGCCCAATCTGTAAGAATTGCTCTCTCATCACGATCCGTTTCTTGTTCAACATTTTTCCTACAACAAATGATCTCCAATAGCATGACACCGTAGCTATACACATCTACCTTAACTGTGATAGGCATGTGCCTGAACCACTCAGGTGCAACATAGCCTTTGGTCCCTCTAATGGCTGTGTTAGTTTGACTCTTACCAGTCATTAAGAGCTTGGCCAATCCGAAGTCAGAAATCCTTGCAGTATAGCAGTCATCTAGAAGTATATTTTGAGGCTTTATATCACAGTGGATGATCTGGATACTGCACTCTTCATGCAAATACACAAGCCCTCTGGCAATACCTAATGCAATTTGGATTCTTTGGTTCCAATCTGGATAAGGAGACCTAAAAAGGAAGGTTGCTAAACTGCCATTGCTCATGAACTCATACACAAGCAGCCTGTGTTGTCCTTCCTCACAGAATCCAATCAATTTGACCAGATTCTTATGATGGGTCTGGCCAATCACAGTCAATTCAGTCTTAAACTCCTTATCTCCCTGTGGTACCACTTTGTCTAGCTTTTTCACAGCTACAAGTTTAGAATCCAAGCCTAAGACTCCTTTGTAGACAACACCAAAAGCTCCACTTCCCAGCTCTTCCTTGAACCTATCTGTAGCTTCCTCCAGTTCTTCGTAAGTAAAAGAATGCAGATATGTATCAAAAGAACTTGGTTCACGTACCTTCTTTGTTACTTTCTTGTGGTACGTGAAAACCAGCATAAGAATTGCAACTAGAAAAATTAAATTGAAAAACATCGAGCTACCCAATAGCACAGCTGCAACAACACTGAAAGAACTTCTATTTTTCTCCTCTCCAATGGCAACCGTGGGAGGCTGATGACCTCTCTGGGTGATATTACCTGCTGAGACTTTGACGAAACCCTTCGTACTTATATCACTCCTCTGTCTTCCATTTCTAAGTGGTAAGGTCTTCTTCCAACAGTAACCAACATTGGAATTAACAGCTGCACATTGACAATCATACAAGCAAGAGTTTCGACAATCTACTTCCGCATAAGGGTAAAGCCTTTCATAGACTGATGAATAAAGCCAATCCATGTCAAGCAACTCCTCCATTCTATACAAAATCTCAGGGGATTCTGATCCATTTCCATTGCATCCTTCTAGTATGAAGTCAGGTTTGCAACCACTCAATGTGTTGTTTGGATCAACCAACGAATATTGAGTTGGGCATTCACAAACAGGTCGTTTTTGCTCAATTCTGCAAATGCTGTTATAACCGCAAACCCCTTCCGCAACATCTTGACTAGCAAAAGAACATATGTCATCAGGCATAGACCAGACAATGGACCAACTTTCGTTGTCATTGCTACTCATTGAGGACTTTGGTCGAGCATATTGCGTGAAAACCCCATCGAAATCCATGGTTGCTCGGTGGTAATGGGTTTCGGTTGAGGGTATGCTCCCAACAGTGAGGTCCAATAATATGGCTCCTGTTATGTTACTAATATGAATGGTCGCTGTACTCTCATTGAAGACAACTTGATAACCAGTACCGTTAGTATTGCTTGCATAATAAGCATCATAAGCGTAATCTGATGGTAACGATACAGTATTCATAACAAGATTTCCATCTGAGCGCAGGCGGAGCTGGAACCTTCCTCTGGAGTAATTGGTTGGTTGTTGTCGAGAAGAAAGCGTGCTACCCAGTTCTAGTACCTGTTGAATAGATGTAGCAAAAGAAACAGATAGCATAGTGAGAAAGAAATAAAGGAAAGGTTCGATTCACATAATTAAATCCAAGAATATGAAACCTTTTATTTTTATTATATTAAAAATAAAACACAATACCTGCGAAGGGAGGATGGTGTCACTTGGGTTTTTGAAGCTCTCCCATACACGAACAGAGTTGTCATCTACAAGGACGAAGTTGCCAGTGTCAAGCATTGCAGCATACTTGGCGTTACCAACGGTACTGGATTGGGCACTCCAAATCTCCTGACCTTGAGGGCTGTTGAGCTGGAGGTTACCATCAAGGGTAAGCTGAACTTTTGAATCTCTAGGTGCTGGTTTATCTCCATTTGCATACCAAACAACAGTCTTTCAGGTATTTTGTCATACCAAATAGCAAGCAAGAAGTCATCTTGCTTGTTGATAGCTTGGAACCCAAATGCAAATTCACCTGAAGGAGAGAACCATGAAGAGTTTTCACCCCCTGCAGTGAGAGATGCCCCCAAGCTCACATTACTGTAAGTCTGAGCGGAAGCAGAGAAGGGAAGAGGAAGAAGAAGAAGAAAAATCAGAAGAAGATTGTGAACCATAGGAGTTAGCTTGAGGTTTTTTAATTATCTAGGGAAGGGAAACAATTGAGAACTGATTTCAGTGCTGCACTATTAATAATCGGGTTCAACTACAGTATTGCACATTACATTAAATGCACTGTTGTCAATAGTCAAGATTTCGATCTGAACTGATCACCTCCCTTTCAATCACTTGCAAGCCTGCGCCCATGATAATGAGCGCATAACGAGTCAAGGAAGAATTCGGATCATCTTCCCGTCCGGGGAGCACAGCCCATGGCTTCCTGACCACAAAAACCAGTGTGTTCCACTGGTGAAAAAATTTATTTTTTATTTAAAAAGAATATATTTTTCACCGTGGGCCCCACAGGTTTTTGCAGTCAAGAAGCGTCGGGGAGCGTCGAGGTCGCAGATCCGGACACGTCAAGAAAGTCCAGTAAAGCGATTAGCCCGGATAACACGGTTTCATGATCTTCTTGACAACGTGTTTCATGATCAAGTGCATGACAACGTGTTTCATCACTTCATGTATGAACAGGAGGATTTTCAGTGTCGCTGCTAATCTTACGAAATTGCTCTGCTTGACCAAAGAATGGGAACTGAGAATCGGACTTGTGCTCTGCTTCACATTATGTTTAGTCTTTACATTTTTGAATTATATAACAATAATATTCTTACGGTTAGAATAATAAAGTTAGGTCATGATTCAATATATATTGTATTTTCTGTCTCGTTTAAACTGTTGAGCAAGTACGTATATTCTTTTTTTTTTTTTTTTGGTTAAACAAGTACGTATATTCTATGGCATAACATATGTTGTATTTTCAAAATTCTTGATATTACCCTTATTCATTTTAATCCTGAAAAAAAAAATTGAAAAAAGAAAAACCAACCAAAAATAATTATCTTCCTAAAGAGAATTCACAGACTTTTATGTATATATATATTTTTAAATTTACATTTTGAATATTTTGGGGGAGAAAACTTTTTTTTTTTTTTTTGGGTGACATTGGGGGAGAAAACTTACATTAAGATTTATTGAGGATAAATTGTCTTTAACATTCAAAAGTAAAGGTGTTAGGCACAGTGGAAGTTTGTAATAAAGTAAATTTCAAAAAATATAAATATAATTATTTGCAAATATAAGAGGTGTAAATGCAATTTATTTTATTTTTTGTAGCCATAGATTTTTAGATTTTATTATCCCTTATCTATATCATGTGGACAATATCATATTGGCTTGGTATTCATATCAACTATAAGTATAAAACCGGTCAATGCAGGGTTGGTATAATGGTAAGATTCATACTTTTCAGTGGAGAGGTTATGGGTTCGACCCTTGTAGATGACAAAGCTCCCTTTGAGGATGTGTAATCGAGGTGTCCGAAAACGATCCAGGATGAACCTTAGACCAAAAAAAAAAAAAAAAACCCTAAGTGTGAAACTGAAATTTGTTGCCCAATATGAACTACAATACTTAATTCAGATCATATTTAAAATTTTGATTCAGATCCGGTTAAATCATTGGAATTGAACCCATCTCAAATATAGCAATACAAGTACTTAAGCAGCTATGGTATTTAACTTTTTTTCTTTTTTCCCCGTTTGGTATAGTCATTCACTTTGACCAAAATAGGGTATAGTCAATCACTGACTTCACTTATCAGATATCTGATCCGTGACTCTTCCAGCTATGTCTCAGGCAATGTGTTCATTGTTGACTCAGGGAACATTCTTCATGTTTTTCCTATTTTCTCTTCCCTTTAGCTTTGGTATTCCTGTCACCCCCTCTTCTTTCTTTCTCTCTCTTAAATAATAAATATTAAATAAATAAATAAATTTCATTGACTTGTTTCTTGGTTCTTTTGGCTTGTAGAACGTGGCATTGATGGTAAAACGGACTAGATGACTAAAAATTGGTGAACACATTGATGCCATCAATTTTCAAAACTGGAATTTCATTATCAATTACCATGCAATGCATGGAAAGATGGTCAGCTGACTCTTAACTTCAAGGTTTGAGATTCTTATGGTACACATTGGAAGATGGATGTAGATGGTTTCCCTTGATTCTTTGTGTCATGAGAAACAAAAGAAATTGGAAGAATAAAGAAAAGACTAGTTCTCACTTCCTCACTAAACAAGCCTTAAAAATGCCAGGCTCAATCTTCTCCATGGATTACAGCTAAAAGTGACAAACATTATGTTAAGTATTGGATTCAAGTCATTAAACCAAGAAAAATTTGATTACAACATGGATATCTAGATTACAAGCCCATACAACAAATGGTACATATTTACAAGGCAGAGAAAGAGGAGGTGCTAGACATTACTTGCTGGATGCAGAAACAGAGTGGTTTTAACTTTCAGAAGCTGAGATGGAAAGATAAGGGTAAGGAGGCACATAAACTTCAACAATTCCTTCTAGCATCTGCACAACCATCCTCATAGAGGGTCTCAATGATGGCTCTTCTTGGATACACCAAATTGCTACTCTCAGTAGCCTCTCCAGCCTTCCTAAATCATTCATTACTTCAATATCATTTTCCACCAGGGCATCTAACCTTCCTTCTTTATAGCAATCATATGCCCAATCGGTAAGAATTGCTCTCTCATCACCGCCCATTTCCTGTTCAACACTTTTTCTACAACAAATGATCTCCAATAGCATGACACCGTAGCTATACACATCTACCTTAACCGTGATAGGCGTGTGCCTAAACCACTCAGGTGCAACATAGCCTTTGGTCCCTCTAATGGCTGTGTTAGTTTGACTCTTACCAGTCATTAAGAGCTTGGCCAATCCGAAGTCAGAAATCCTTGCTGTATAACAGTCATCTAGAAGTATGTTTTGAGGCTTTATATCACAGTGGATGATCTGGCTACTGCACTCTTCATGCAAATACACAAGTCCTCTTGCAATACCTAATGCAATCTGGATTCTTTGGTTCCAATCTGGATGAGGGGACCTAAAAAGGAAGCTTGCTAAACTGCCATTGCTCATGAACTCATACACAAGCAGCCTGTGTTGTCCTTCCTCACAGAATCCAATCAATTTGACCAGATTCTTATGATGGGTCTGGCCAATCACAGTCAACTCAGTCTTAAACTCCTTATCTCCCTGTGTTACCACTTTGTCTAGCTTTTTCACAGCTACAAGTTTAGAATCCAAGCCCAAGACTCCTTTGTAGACAACACCAAAAGCTCCACTTCCCAGCTCTTCCTTGAACCCATCTGTTGCTTTGTCCAGTTCTTCGTAAGTAAAAGAATGCAGATTTGTATCAAAAGAACTTGGTTCATGTACCTTCTTTGTTACTTTCTTGTGGTACGTCCAAGCCATCATAAGAAATGCAGCTAGAAAAATTAAATTGAAAAACATCGAGCTACCTAATAGCACAGCCGCAATAACACTAAAAGAACTTCTATTTCTCTCCTCTACAATGGTAACCGAGGTAGCATGATGATCTCTCTGGGTGATATTACCTCTTGGGACTTTGATGAAACCCTTCACACTTATATTACTCGTCTGTCTTCCATTTCTAAATGGTAAGGTCTTCTTCCAACAGAAACCACCGTCGATATTAGCAGCTGCACATTGACAATCATACAAGCAAGAGTTTTGGCATTCAATGTCCGTGTAAGGGTAAAGCCTATTATAGATTGACGATTTCGGCCAATCCATGTTAAGCAACTCCTCCATTCTATACAAAATCTCTGATCCATTTCCATTGCATCCTTCTAGTATGAAGTCAGGTTTGCAACCACTAAATGTGTTGTTTGGATCAACCAACGAATATTGAGTTGGGCATTCACAAACTGGTCGTTTTTGCTCAATTCTGCAAATGCTGTTATAACCGCAAACCCCTTCCCCAACATCCTCACTACTAAAAGAGCATATGTCATCAGGCATAGACCAGACACTAGACCAACTTTCATTGGCATTGCTACTCATTGAGGACTTTGGTCGAGCATATTGCGTGAAAATACCATCGAAATCCATGGTTGCTCGGTGGTAATGGGTTTTGGTCGAGGGTATGCTCCCAACAGTGAGGTTCAATAATGTGGCTCCTGTTTTGTCCCTAATATGAATGATTGCTGTACTCTCATTGAAGACTACCTGATGACCAGATCTATAAGTACTATTGCTTACATAATAAGCAGCATAGGCGTAACCTCCTGGTGACGATATAGTATTCATAACAAGATTTCCATCACCAAGCAGGCGGAGCTGGAACCTTCCTGTGGAGTAATTGGTTGGTTGTTGTTGTCGTCGAGAAGAAAGCGTGCTACCCAGTTCTAGTACCTGTTGAAGAGATGCAGCAAAAGCAACAGATAGCATAGTGAGAAAGCTGGCCAAATAATAAGTTTGGATCACCTTCCAGTCTAGCGAGCATTAAATCACTACACAAATTGTGTGGGTTCAGGCGGAACCTACTGTTAAATATTTTATTATATTTTAGTTCAATTATTTTAAATTTTTTTAACATAACAATTACTTCAATACAACTTTACAAATATACAATGTTATTAAAACAATTAATTCAATAATTAAATTTAAAAAAATCAAAGAAAGAGATAATACCCACTTTAATATGATGTGAAAATAAAAATCAATTAGTTCAGTAATTAAATTGAAAAAAATCAATTGGTTCATACTTGCATGATAAGGGCCTGTTTGGTTGCACAAATTCAGAGATTTCAAATCTCTGGATTCACAAATGAAAGATTTTTACCCGTTTGGTGTGTGAATCTATGGATTCATGAAATCTAAAGATTCATATTTTTATACTAAAAATGTGAATCTGTAGATTTATGAGTATGGGATGAAATCTCTATTATAAAAATATTAAACATTTGAACCCTGACTCCATAAATATTTTTTAAGCATGAATCTATAGATTTCATCCTAAAGATTCAGGCAGCCAAACAGTTAATTTTATGAACCATGACTCCTAGATTTGTAGATTTCAAATCTGCTGATTCATGGTTCAAAAAATTGATGTTTGGTTAGCCTCAAATCTATTGACGTTCATAGAGTTCTATTGGGATATTCTGCGTGAATTAACAAATTTCATTAATTTTATACTTATGGTGGAATCCATGGATTGCATCCAATACCCAAGAATGGCTTAATTCACATTTTAAGGGGGAAAAAGTGAAATCCTTGGTATAAATCTCGATTCATGAATCCAAGGATTTGAAATCTCTGGATTCAAATTTACAAGCAAGCCCTAAGATTTCTAAAATATATACTAGAAAATTTGAGAGACTTAAAGAGAAAAAAAAATTAGAGAAAGAAAGAATGAATATTTGATAATTATGGGGATGATTTTGTAAAATTTCAACGAACTAAAAACAATGGTAAAAATAAAGGAAAGATTCATTTCACTTAATTAAATCCAATAAACCTTTAATTTTTATTATATTAAAAATAATACAACGATACCTGGGATGGGAGGATGGTGTCACTTGGGTATTTGAAGCTTTCCCATACACGCACAGAGTTGCCATCTACAAGGACGAAGTTGCCAGTGTCAAGCATTGCAGCATACTTGGCGTTACCAGCGGTACTGGATTGGGTACTCCATATCTCCTGACCTTGAGGGCTATTGAGCTGGAGCTTACCATCAAGGGTAAGCTGAACTTTTGATTCTCTAGGTGCTGGTTTATCTCCATTTGCATACCAAACTACAGTCTTTTCAGGTATTTTGTCATACCAAATAGCAAGCAAGAAGTCACCTTGATTGTTGATAGCATGGAACCCAAATGCAAATTCACCTGAAGGAGAGAGCCACGAAGAGTCTTCACCCCCTGCAGTGAGAGATGCGCCCAAGCTCACATTACTGTAACTCTGAGCGGAAGCAGAGAAGGGAAGACGAAGAAGAAGAAGAAGAAGAAGAAGAAAAATCAGAAGAAGATTGTGAACCATAGGAGCTAGCTTGAGCTTTTTTAATTATCTAGGGAAGGGAAACAATTGAAAACTGATGTTAGGGCTGCAGTATATAATAATGGGGTTCAACTACAATGCTGCGTATTAAATCTACAATACTGTGCTGTCAAAGGTCAAGATCGACTGTCCGCCTCCCTTTCAATCACTTGCGAGACCATTCAACCACTAGTGAAATCGAAATCTCGACCATTCAACCACTTGCAACTAGCCCAGATAACACGGTTCAACTTTAGTGCTAAATACACAACACTGACCCAAAATCTCGACGTGTCAAACCACTTGTGAGACTGACGGTTGGCAACAGGTACAGCACATTTAATGCTCACCATTCAAGTCTCGACCATTCAGATAACATGGGTCGATGACTCGACGACGACGGTTGAAGTGAATGAAATTACAAGTTCATCAGTCAAGGCGGCTTCATTGTCGTAGCATGGTAGAATTTAAACGCGTTAACTGTGATGGCATCATCATTCGTCCCCCTCTGGATTTCTTCAAAGATCTTAATTAATGTAAGTGAAACTATTTCCTAGGACAATTCAGACTTGTGAAATTAAACCTTAAACATGACATCAATGTTGAAATTAGTAGAGTCACCATAAGCTAGATGATCAACATACAGAGAAAGATTTTTCCATTCAATTTTCTGAGGCATTTTCAGTTTTGAGTACCCCCTAACAATAACAAATTGACCAGTCCCATAACTTCATAAACCTTCAAGAACAAGTGCGGTTCTTGATTCTCTGGTTTTGTAAAGTGAGAAGATGGGTGAAGGGAGCATGTCTTCACCCATCTTTTAAATTTATAGGTTATCAAAGGATAATTTTACAATTTAAATCAAGGGTAAAACAGTAATATAACATGACTCGCGGTTGGTTTTTTAGGTATTCTGAAAATTATACAAATGCCACCTCATTAGTTATTCTGAAATTTTACATCAGTTAATTGATAGCTTGGAACTCAAATGCAAATTTATCCACATAGGAGGTCAGAGTTCGAATCCCCTCGGGGCCAGGGCGAAGCCCGCCTATATTAATTATATAAAAAGCGCCTTGAGGATGTAGTCGTGGTGCCCCTGGGCCAAATGAACCTCATTCAAAAAAAAAAGATTTTACCAGTTACTTTAAAAAATGTAAGGGATAAGATAATAATTAAGATATAATTGCAGGAGGCATTAGTAATTATTCTTAATATGTATTGTATTTTCAAAATTTACAATAGTAGGGTAAAGTCATCTTGATCAGTTGATTGTTGATAGCTTGGAACCCAAATGCAAATTCACCTAAAGGAGAGATTCATGAAGAGTTTTCACCCCCGTAGTGAGAGATGCCCCCAAGCTCACATTACTGTAAGTCTGAGCGGAAGCAGAGAAGGGAAGAGGAAGAAGAAGAAGAAGAAGAAGAAGAAGAAAAATCAAAGAAGATTGTGAACCATTGGAGCTAATTAAAGCTTACAACATTTTCAGGAAACTGATTTTGAGAGAATTTCAGCAAATGCGTTAAGTGATTTTAAATATTGTCATTGGTGCGACGTGTTACTTCTTCTTCCTCACAATATCACATTGGTCTGTTTTCGCCAAGTTGATGATGTCTCTGTCCTAGCCATTTGAATTTGAATGCATCCATTAATTTTTCTGGTAAGGTTTTGGTTTCTTCTTTATTATGGTTGACAATGGAAATTGCCTTTCTTTACCATCTTCTAAGTCTTTAGACCATATCAACAAGTCAACAACGCATGTGATTGGCAGCTGAGGCCATTGCTGTCTATAAAGGTCTCAAATCTAAACAAGATTTCGGTGCTAGTAGCGCTGGAACAAGTAAATAACATAGAACACTAGCTGTTTTCATCTACATTTAATCCCTCTATTAAACTCCAACTGCAATGATGGCTGACCCCATTTAATTGGAACAAGGATTGGTGATGATGATGACGATGAAATCCAACAGCAATATTAAGTCTAAAAAAAACATCACCGAGCGGGATCCTGCAGTTGTATCAACCAGAAGAAACTTCTACATACTGTAGAAGACAAAAAATACTTAGGCTGCGTTTGTTTGCAAGGTGGGGTGGGAAAAAAGGGGTGAAAAAAAAAACATGTGGTCCTACATGTAGTGGGGTGAGGAAAAAAAGGAAAGGAAAGGGTTTTGTGAAAAAGTGATGGGGTGGGTCCCACTTTTTACTTTTCCCAACTTTCCCACAAAATCCCACCAAATATGTGGGGTTTTAAAATAGCATGGGGTGAGAAGTTGAACTTCGCTGAGACAAGGTTCCTGAATCGAGGAACCTTGTCTCCCACTTTCCCACCCCAAGCAACCAAACACTCTACCATTTTAGGATTTAAAGGAAAAGTAAGAAATTTACACATTTTTCAAGAATTTTCCCACCCTTTTTCCACCCCACCTTATTCCAAGCAAACAAAGGCCCGGCGTTTGTTTGCGGGGGGGGGGTGGGGTAAAGGGGGTGGGGAAAGTGGTCCGATTACCACAAAACCCGAATATTTACCGTGGTTACGGGGTGGGAAACTCGGCGGCCACCGTGGAATCCGTTGGGCTCATTTTCCCACCCCGGGCCCTCTCAAAATCCCCGATTTTGATGGGGTTTTGAGGGAAAAATGAGGGAGATTGATGCGGGGGGGGGCCGGTGGAGATAGAAAATGACGGAGGAAGTGGCGCGGGCCGAGAGAGAGAGAAAGAGGGAGCGGAGGGGGAGGAGAGAGAGAAAGACACGAGCGCAGAGAGGAGAGGGAGACCAGAGCGAGAGAGAAAACAGAGAGCGCAGAGGAGAGAGAGAAACAGAGCGGGGAGAGAGAGAAACAGAGCGAGCGGAGAGAGAGAAACGGGGCGAGGAGAGAAAACGGGAGAAAAGAGCGCATAGGAGAGGGAAACGAGACAGCAGCGGACAGAGAGAAAGCCCAGAGAGAGGGCAGAGAGAGAAATAGAGGCGGCGAGGAGAGAGAGAAACGAGCGCGAGGAGAGAGAGAAAGAGAGAGCGCAGAGAGAGAAATAGAGGCGCAAGGCAGAAGGAGAGCGCCCACCACGGACACCCTTGCAACTGTGCACTTTCCGCCGGAGTAATCCGCTTGGATCCGCCGTGGCGACTCACCGCGAGCGACAGAGAGAGAGCGCATCACTCGAGCACCTCCCACCTCCCACCTCCCATCCGAGTATTTACCGCACGATATACATATGAGTAAACTATAGGGAGAAAAAAATAATGATAATATATCTTTAATTTAAATTACTTTTACAATCCCACCCCATTCAACCAAACAAGTATTAAAACTTGAAAGTCCTCACCCCATCCAACCAAACAAGTATTGAAACTGGAAAAATATATTTACCCATTATTTTTCCACACTTTACTATCCTGTTTCCCACCCCACTAACATATGGGACCCACAAGTACAACTTTCCCACCCCTTTTTTTCCAGCAAACAAACGCAGCCTTAGGGAATTCTCCAGCATTCACTTTCACTGACAATGTCTTCACAAGCTTTTGGCCATAGCATTTGCCTTAGAAGCTGAGCTCAACCTGGAAATAAATGGGTTAACCAACCATAGGGATCAAGGATTATACAATGTGAAATAGCCTAATCATTTCAGGAATTCACACTGCAGAAAGAATTAAATAAATGGAGTACCTGAAGTGAGGCTTCCGCAGAGTCATCGATGTTGAAGCAGGCAATGCATTAACAAATGGAGTGGTCAATGCAACAGGCTTCGCAGGAAGAAGGGGGAGCGGGGGGGAGGAGGAAGAAAACAAAAACCATCAACCTTCCTTCTCTTCAGAACAGATCAACACACATCACATCTCAATAGTATCTAAATTTGTTATGTGTACTTATTCTGGTTAAGTGGCGCCATGATGGCCAAGTGAAACACCAATTTCAAATCATCCAGATAATTCTCTCACAACTGTCTCGCTGACATATAGATGGTCAAGCATATACTTGTTAGGAAACCAGTCAAACATAATTTGAAATCTTTCAAATTTTAACTGTATTGCTCACTTATTCAAACTCTATCCACTAGCTGTCAATGATAGAGTTTGGAATAAGAGAGCTCCTTTGTAAAACATTACAGATTCATATTATAAGTGGCCATTACCCATGAGAAAGTGTAAGGCTTTCTTCCATATCTTCTGCTCCAATGGCTTCTTCAGCAACCCCATCTTTCCAAATTCCAACATCATCTCATTCTAAAACTCACATCTGATAATTTTCTTCTTTGGAAAACGCAATTATTTCCCATTCTTTGTAGTCAAGAACTTCTTGGACTTATTCAAGGTACAAATGTTTGGAGCCACCGATCCAACACCCAATCCTGCTCATGCTGAATGGAGTCACAAAGATCAACTTGTCATGGGTTTGATCATATCTAGCCTCTCTCTAGAAATTCTCACTTATGTAGTGGGTTTAGATTCTACTGCTGCAGTATGGGATGCTCTCCAGACAGCCTTCGGCACTCTCTCTCATACAAGTGTTCTACAGTTGCATATGCAACTTCAAAATACATCGAAGGCAGAAAAAACAATTTCAGAATATCTTCGTGAAGTCAAAATTATTTCAGATCAACTTATGGCAGCAAACCAATTGGAGATGCTGAACTCAAAATGCTATTATTTTCCGCAATCTAGGAAAAGATTATAAAAATATTGTTGCTGCATTAGCCACAAAAGATGAACCACTGAGTTTCCCATATTTTCATCGTGCCTTAATCAATCATGAACTCAGGTCTCACAACACAAACACCCCAAAACACAACAACCCCCACACACCAAAAAAAACCACAACCACAACCCCCCCCCCCCCCCCCCCCCCCCCCCCCTCCCCCCCCCCCCCCCCCCCCCCCCCCCCACCAAGGGAGGGGAGGGGGGGGGGGGATTTTTTTTTTTTTTTCTTTCCCCCCCCCCCCCCAAAACCCTTTTCAAATGGGGTGGGGTAGGTTTTGGAACAGGGGTAAAGGCCCCCCCCCCGAGTTTTTGCTCGATCTATGTTCCCAAATGCACCAAGCTCTTCTGGAAGATCTGGGTCGGGAGATGCTGGAACAGAAATGCTCTCAATGGCAAGCTTCTCTGCCTCTTTGCATGATAAACCAGCACTAGACATGGGTGTCACAGGTGGGCTACATCCTACAGATCCTTCAGCTTCATTACAGGGTGAATTAGCTTCAAGTCGATTATGTCTTGCTCCCTCTGGAGTGTATGCATCCATGCAGCTTCCTGAACATGTAGTAGTAGTGGGGACAGAATGCCTATGAGAAAGTGGGCTACAAAATCATCACCAATTGACATGCACTTGGCATTTCCTGTGCTAATATCATCACCAATTTTCTCTTCTTGTCATCTATTGCATCCACATCACCTGCAGTGGCTTTACATGATTTGTCAGCCAAATCAGTTTTTGATTTTGTGACAAACCTACTCTCCCTCATTACTTTCACAGGACAAGAAGGCCCAACTCCACCAGGAAGCACAAAAAGAGGAATCATCATTGTGCCTAATACGGAATACTTGGATCTCCATTCCTGGTTTCCATCATGTATCCATTCCAAACAGAGTGCTTGAATTCTTCTACAGCAGCCCATATATCAAATTTTCAGCCTTGAACTTCACTTACAGAAATACCCTTTTTTTCGTTGAAGGCCGATGAAGTAACAACAATGGTATGGCCTGGATCTGTCCAAAAAATCATTTGGGTGAAGGTGGCATTTAAGCATACCAAATGTGTCTCTCTCAATCTGAATGAAGATAAACAGAACAAATCAGAACAGAAATATGAGAATAGGACAGAAGAATGAAAAAGCAGTCGATGGCTTATGGCTCCTTGATTTTCATTGACTTGTTTCTCGGTTCTTTGGCTTGACCAACTTTCAATAAAAGATTGGCCCTTTGAAATGAATAATTACATCTTGGGGTTTTCTTTTTCTATTCATTATGGTCTAGTTGACATCTATTTTCCATTTAAACATCTGTTAGGTACAGTGAGTAACCCATTGGATTTTGTCAGAAGAGGAATGGAATAGCACCACTAAACTAACAAGTAACAAAGGCTGTTGGCCGGCGTATTCATGATAATGGCCTGAAAGGGTCGGTTGTTTTTGTTACTTCTTACCTGGGGGTGCTGCACTGCTGATGTTGCCTCAAAGGCTGGTCTGATTTCCATGACCAAGGTAAGTTAGTTAATACTATTTCATCCTACAAATTATAGTTAGTGTTGGATTGAAAGAAGGAAATGATACTATTTATTTGGTTTTTTTTTTTTTGGGGGAACAGATCATGGCTATAGAGTTGGGGACACTCAAAATGAAAGTGAATGCAATAGCGTCAGGGTTATTCAAGTCAGAAATCACAGAAGGGCTTTTGCAAAAAGATTGGCTTAACAATGTGGCTTTAAGGACGGTAGCTCTAAGAAAATTCAGTACATGATCCAGCACTGACTTCACTTATCAGATATCTGATCCGTGACTCTTCCAGCTATGTCTCAGGCAATGTGTTCATTGTTGACTCAGGGAACACTCTTCCTGTTTTTCCCATTTTCTCTTCCCTTCAGCTTTGGTATTCCTGTCTCCCCCTCTTCTTTCTTTCTCTCTCTTAAATAATAAAAATAAATAAAAATAAAAATTTCATTGACTTGTTTTTTTGGTTCTTTTGGCTTGTAGAACGTGGAATTGAAGGTAAAACGGACAAGATGACTAAAAATTGGTGAACACATCGATGCCATTAATTTTCAAAACTGGAATTTCATTATCAATTACCATGCAATGTATGGAAAGATGCTTAGCTGACTCTTAACTTCAAGGTTTGAGATTATTACGGTACACATTGGAAGAAGGTTAAGCCATTTGTATTTGAATGCATCCATTAATTTTTCTGGTAAGGATTTGTTTTCTTCTTTCTTATGGTTGTTGGCGTATTAATGGAAATTGCCTTTCTTGTCCGTCTTCTAAGTCTTTAGACCAGATTAACATGGTATTTGATTAGTAGCTGAAGCCATTTCTGTCTATAAAGGCTCTCAAGTCTGACCAGGATTTCAACCAGATCCTGCAGTTGTATCAACCAAAAGAATCTTCTACATGCTTATTGTAGAAGAGAAAAAAAAAACTTGGGAATTCTCCAGCATTCACTTTCACTGATAATGTCTTCACAAAAGGCCATAGCATTTGCCTTGGAACCTAAGTTCAACCTGGAAATAAATGGGTTAACCAAAGTGGAAAAACATAAGTGCATAAAAAGAGCATTCAACCATCAAATAAAAAATCAATAAAATCAGATAATTTGAAAAATAAATTTCCTGCTTCCCCTGAACCCATATTGATTCCTTCAGGACATGTCTTATTTTATAAGCAGAAACCATTGATTCAATAACAAACTCACAAAAGCAAAAACATACCCCCAGCCTATATGAACCAAATGCGAATATTTTGGCATTCGCTTCCTGGAGCAGCTGCTCATTGAAACCCTTGGATCTGCTAACTGCTTTTATCCATTTCTTAACAATCTGTTCAAGTTTTCAACAATCAAGCAATGTCAATAGCATTGGAATCAGAAAGACATAAAGACCACATTACCAATAATTGACACATGAATCAATGAAACCCACCTGGTCCAAACGCCCAAGCACTTCTTCCCTAGATACAGCTAGCCTCTTCCTGACTTTCGTGCAAGCCAACATCCATGAGGCACTGAACATAGAAAGTACATGGCTTCCATAAAAAACCAACCTTTTCAAAGGAGAATTATAAGAGCAGAAACACGAAAATGAACACAAAGGTTAATCACACAGCTGCTGAGTTCTGATGTTTCAAATAAATCGGATGATTTTTCATTCGGTTCGAGCCGAGGCTGACACTACAAATCAAACAGAGAAATGGAACAAACAAGCACAATGCAAACTCTTTTTACTTTTCTTTAACATACGATATGATGTGATGATCATAGAAAGTAGTTTATCCAATCTTTCATCTCTCCCAGAAAAATAAAAAGGAAAAAATCTAAACCCTAACCAGATATGCACATTTGCAGCTACTACAATGGAAACGAGATCTTGAATCTCGAAATCGTCACCCAAGCAGGCAAGACGCAAATTTCTCCTGTAAACTTGCAGAGTAGTTCTACGGCCATCGGATTATGAGAGTCTTCCCTATCAAAGAAATCTCTACACTTAAACTCGAACACTTCAAAGAACAAAACACAGAGAAAATCGAACCTTTTCGGATTGAAGTCAAACTTACCCAGCGATACGCTACAGCTACCAACGTTCTGACTTTAATAACGGTTGCAATTATAAATGCCGAGCTCGAGTTCATCATGGGCCGTTTACCAAGAAAGAAAAAACTTCATGGGCCTCCTTACCCAGCCCTACTCCATCGTTGGGCCTGAGTGTGTAATTGGAGGCCCTTCATAATGACCCAGAGTCTCTAATGCCTAGCCATATCCCATTAGTATCAGCTGACCTTATTGGGACATTTAGATGAATCACCTTCTACCCTCAACCTCCCGGTCCGCGTCTAAGTATTGATAAAATAATTTAGAGGTTGAGCTCCTAATGGGTCCCACATAGTTCTATTCCTACTGTGTGGTGGAGAAGCGTCAAGAGAGCAGCAGTATGTGCTCTCTCGACCAGGAGGTGTTTCGGACTCCAAACCCCCCCCCCTTTGCAATGAACATCTGAATGCCTCTAACTTAACCCTAGAGAGATACTCTTTTAAGATGAAGGTTTAGGTGTAGGAGTCAATGATGAACTCAAAATATTTTTTGATAAATGTTGATATGTATACCTTTGTCTGTATGTTATTTCTAGAGTAAGCTTTTCGAGGTGACTTAGCAAGTTAAGGCTCTAGGTTCTAGTAAATTTTTCACTAACCAACAAGTTCTTTTCTTTAAATATCTTGATCATAATTCACAATGTTTGGTTTAGAGGAGAAATATTCTTAGATGATTTAGATAAGAAAGTAAGTTTTATAAATGGTTCCTTTCTATACACGAAAGCTATAGCATTTTTTACGAAGACTATGGCACACAAAGTCAATTATCTAATTATGATGAATGTTTAGTTCTTAATAGTAGAATTATTAGTATTTGAAGACAACTGAGAGTGCAAGACAAAGGCCATTACATCTCACCAACACTACCTCTAGATAAAATTCATGTATCAAGAGAAATCATACTTGACCTATGAAATTCGAATATGATTCTGATTCTTAGCATCTCGAAGTAAAATAAAATTTTAGTCTTAGTAAGTTGAACTTGGGGTTAGTTGGGAGAATATTGGATGATTTTGAGTAGAGCTAGAGAATCTTGCTTATTTCGATCTAATTTCTTAAACTTAGTTCAACAATGGTACATTAAGAAAGATGTAAACTTCTTTTGAGTTAAACTCGAGAACAAACTTCTTTTTTGTTAAAGAAATGGTTGGTGGTGAGCATTACCGAAAAGAATATACCCGTGAACTTCTAAAATCACACTAAAGTTTTGAAAGTGCTTCTTCATCCACTCACATCTTGCCAACCCATGTTTGGAATGTTTATAATGCTTATACACTTCATAACTATAATTTACTAACCGATAAATATTCCCACAAAGAAGTGATGGCTACTTAAGAGGCTATTTGGAATTGTTCTTCCCTTGAGGAATGGAAAAAGGCTATTGGTGATAATTTTTTGGAAAGAATGGTAGGAATATAGTCTACTAGACTATTCAAATTGAAATCCTACAAATGTATAAAGCAGGTTTTTAGAGGATCTATCATTAGATATGGAGGTTCTGGTCTTGGAGGACCATTAGGGATGCTTTCCATACAAGATAATGACCCCAACACTTGCAACTTGGTGGTTGTACAATTGTACTACCACATAAGGTACAATGGGCCTGGGCTTTGGCTTTTCAGCCCATTTCAGCCTTAATCCTTTCTATAAGAGATTTTTGTACTATCATCTAAGTTTTTCTTAGTAAAGAGGTCAGAGTTCAATTTTCCCTACTAGCATACATAGCCCCCATGTCAAACACATAGAAAAATCGCCAGTTTCGAAAAAAATACTATTATCGACCAAGTCATTTTTAGCATATGTTATCCAAGTTTTTCGATAGAAGACCATTATATGATTGCTCAGTTGATAATGACCAACCCCTCTTAATAAAGAAATCATGAGTTTGATTCTCCTTGGCGGATGGTAAATGTAATAGTCCCCCACTCCCACTAATATAAAACTACGAGCTCTAACAAAAGAAAAAGGTTTTGATGGAATATTATTCATTATCAAGTCATTTAGAAAATCTAACTAGTTGTCAAATCAATCAATAGGTGCAAACCTTTATCGTATGACACATGTCATACAAGGATGTTACAATTTTGTAGTACTGGTCATGTTTTCGGTTTCCAAGGCTTTGCCCTGACTAATCCGGTGTTCGACCCGACTCGCACACCTGGCTGTGGTGGGTGAGTCTCCTAGTAAAGATTTTTTGTATCCACAAGGTTTCGATACCGGAACCTTGCTTAAGCGGATCAAGCTGCTTACAACTTGGACCAACCTCATTAGTTAATAATTTCATTGTTGAGTAAAATTAAAAAAACACCCCGAGTCCCTAACGAACAAAATGAAGCATATAGAATGAGCATTTGATTGTCCATTGGAACCTCCAAAGGTCATTCTGGATGGTAAAGCTGAACCAGAAACTGTCATTTCTTCTATGATTATTTTAATTTGTTGATTGATTATGGTTAAGTAGAGATTTTTCCAACATTCCACCCACAGTAGCTGAAGATGGAGGTTGATCATGAGAGGTTAGAGACAGAGAAGAAAAGAGTGAGTGTGGCCTTTTTCACTTTATGCTGCCCTACATCCACCTGTTCTATTTGTTTCCGATCAAATCCCAAAGGGGAATCGATCTTTTTCTTCCAAAAATTTCAACATTTACCACATTTGATTCTGATCGGGCCCTCACTGAGAATAACATCTATCACAATGCATGTACTATTAGAATAACAGTTTTACTTTCATTATCATCAGATAAAAGATTCCCAAACAGAAATCATGGTCGCTTTCAGTCCGATATGCTTTCAATGAAAATCAGAAAGACCCAGATAGAAATGAAAGGTACCCTTCATAAACCACTTCTAGAGAGTAAAATCGTCTCCCTCCCCTGTCTTTGTTCATTAATTTTGATTTGCTTTATCATTAGTATTTTTTTCTTTTAACAGATTCCTAGCTTCCATTTTTGGTTTCCCAATACACTAGTTTATATGATGTGTTTTTACGTTGTTAATTCGACTTTGTGTAGTTGAAGGAGAGCAAAGACCATAATCATTCCTTAATATTGTAAAGGTGAAAAGTTTTTGCTTTTCATATTTTCTAACAATGTAATTGTATGTTGGCTAAATTGCTTTTTCATCCGTATCCATTGTAGGAATAATTGAAGGGCTGGTTGCAGTAGTGAATTTATGCCAGTATCTGTCGCACATTAAGCTTCTGATACCTGTAGCAGAAAATTCCAGATTTCTGTTGATAAAAGTGAAAAGACTCACTGTAGGAATCATTTTAAGTTCTGGATTGAAAAACCAACCTCCCTTTGTTGTTAAGATTCAATTCCAACAGTAACCATTCCAATTTAATCTTTTATAGCATGGGCACATATGTGCCTATTTATTACATATTCTGATGGGTTTTTGTCTCTTCCCCCTCTCGTCTCTCCTAAGTCAAGCTATTGTTCATCTCAATCCATCTTAGGAATAATATGAAAGGTTGATGGGATTATGCATTTACATTGTTCTCTTATGGTGGAAGTCTTCTGGAGTTTGAAATACTATTTCTCCATTAAACCCTTGGATTCAAAGGATGTTGTTTATCTCTTTTCCTACTTCATCCCTTTTTCTGATTTTAAGTGTTGTTTGTATGGCTCTTCATATGAGGGAGTTCATCATTCTGGTATTCCTCAACTGTCAATCTAGATAAAAGGCTACAAGAATTCAGTTCTGGACTCCAGAGAAGTAGTTTGGCAAGTTTTTTGTTGTTTTTTTTTTCTTCTCATAGATACATAGCTGTAAATGAATACTCAAAAAATTGAGTGCCAAGAACAAAATAATGGATGCTTGAATGATTATACTTTTGAATTATCTGATTGTTCCTATGAAAGTTTTGGTTCACGGCAGTCTTGGAATACGAGAGTGTTTTGCCAATCTCCATCATCATCTATCGGAGGAGGATCTCTGCAGCCAAGCCACAGGATAGTGAATTCTGGTGGCACAATTTCTACTCAATTAGAATCAAGAACTTCTACATTTTATACAAACGAAGAGAGTTATCTACAGCCCCAGTATCAAGTTGGCAGACACCCTTGGTGCTCCCAGCTTCACAAGTTTTATGATGTACCATCACTACAATCTTCTGAGGATCCCCGCTCTATTAACTCAGCCAAGCAAGATGATATTGATCTTCAATCAAGGGATACCTTGCAATCTGTGGTGAAGCTTCCATTGCACAGAAATCAGGAATCTAGATTTTCTGTTGATTACAACAGAATCTCCTGTAAAAATTTGCCAGGGAATGACCTCTGTCCACCTCTGCAAAACAAGTTTGCAGGTGAAGAAGGCACTTTCGAAAATAGGCGCCTCTTGGTCCCCTTTGTGAGGAGTCAGAATCCTGTCGTAAGTTAAATTCTTTCCCCCTCTTTTATATTCTCCAACATAATTTTTCTTTCTGGCTATTCAAGATAAAATTGTGGTCTATTGCTAGTTTGATTGGGTTTGCAAGTTTTCACTTATTATAGGTGGGTTGTAATTCATTCATCCCCCCACTAGCACAGCCACATCTTCATCAGCAGCCTGAGAAGCAGACTCCAGAACCTTCTTCAGGGGGTGTTTCTGTTACTTCTGGCAGTTCTGTTTCATCTGGAGCAGCACCTTCTAGTAAAACACGGATTAGATGGACTCCGGATCTTCATGAGCGGTTTGTTGAATCTGTGAACCGTCTTGGGGGCGCTGACAGTATGTAATAAGATAAAAGTTACCCTAGTCAAGAAAGGACTCATTGAATGACATATTATTTCTTGTTGATTGTAGAGGCAACCCCGAAAGGAATCCTGAGGTTGATGGACTCTGAAGGATTGACAATATTCCATGTAAAAAGCCATTTGCAGGTTGGCTTTCTCTTCCCCTTCTGCAAAGTGCACTAATTTGCACATTTAACCTCATTCTGATTTAGTGAATTTGAACATGAGTAAACGTTTGCATTTGCCTGGCAGAAATATCGAATTGCCAAATACATGCCAGAATCTGCAGAAGGTAAGTTTGTTACTGTTAGCTAAATATGTTACTAAAGAGAGGACTTCTCTGTATGCCAATGTTGAGTTTGCTCTCATAAGTTTCCTAATATGACAATGAATTAGATTCTCTGTAGTTTATGGACCAAAACAATTGATCTGATATTATCTTGCTTTTAAATTTTTACTTAACTTTCTTCTGTTTCTATTTATGTGACCATGGACCACTGATACTTTTAACTAGATTTGTTTAGACATGCTGATTTTAATGCCATTTTTCCTTTCTGTGATCCTTGGGGTCACTACCAGACAGAGTATGCTGTAGTGAAATTCAAATGTATCTGTTGAGAGGTTAAGAAAGATACATGTATTACTCTATCCAGTAAGTTGAAGAGGTACTTGAAAAAATTATTGGGTATTGATTACAAAAAATTTCACTCTTTTCTTTTTCTTTTCTTTTAAAAAAAAAGGGTTTTGTGTTCCTTTACAACGTTATTCATCCAACAAGATGGAGCTTAAAAACAAAAAATATACAGCTAAGTGCACCAAAACATTAAATCCCAGGAGTTCCAATATGCAAATTATATAATGCCAACCTTAACCAGAACCATGTAAATCTTTGATTGCCATGGAGTTCGTTCTTACCTGAGTCAGGTGAGTATGACTGTTAGAAATTATCGAGTCATGTTCTTGTAGCATGTGAAATTCTTCAATCATATTCTCAAGTAAGGTTTTCGTGTAAATTCAGCAGGTAACCAATCTGAGCACAGTAATTGAAATCTCTTATTTCTTCAATGGCCAAAATTTGTTATTAAAAACCTTAAAAATGTGTCTGTTTTCTGTTGCTATTGCAGGAAAATCTGAACGAAAAGCAAGTTTGAACCACATAGTTCAGATTGATGAAAAGACGTAAGTTTCTTCCTGCATCATCTCTTTCTTAAGTTAGTCATTAGCTTGTAGCTTCTAGTCATTGATGATAATATTTTCAATAATATCATAACCTAATTGTTTAAACTATGTGCTAGCTAGCTTATAAAATGCATAAATTATTAAGTGGCCAAAGTGAAAGTACTTATTATAATTTAATTACTTTCTCAACACAGCATACAAATCACCGAGGCACTGCAAGTGCAACTTGATGTACAGAGGTGTCTACATGAGCAATTAGAGGTGTTCCCTTAGATCACTATTTTTTATGTCCTTGCATGCATTGCTCAGACACTGTAAATACTTACTCAGTTCCCCCCGGTGGTTTGATGTCAGAGTCAGAGAAATCTACAAATGCGGATTGAAGAACAAGGGAGACAACTCAGAATGATGTTTGAACATCAGCAAAAATCAAACAAGAGCCTTTTCCAGACTGAGAACTTGGATGATTTGTTCCCTGGAAAATCAATTAGTCTTGAGGATACTCAAGCCTCTACTGCAGAAAGATCAAAGAGTACCCATTTCCACTCTGAAATAACTTAGTTAGCTGCTCTTACTGTATTCTTTGATCTTTACCTTTGTAATCAGTGTCTAAAATTGTGTATTAAGATGTCAGTCAAAGTTCTGTAAGAAAGCTCAATCATAACTCATAGGATATTCGTGTTCTTGGTGATATTACAACCAAAATTACTGGGTCATGTACTTACCTTTTTCCCGTTATGTAGCAGAAAGAGACCAGGCATACAGTTAGTGATTGCTTTTTTTTGAGATGAATAGAAATTTCATCAACCAAAAAGAGAGAAATGGGGAGACAAAGAGAACAGAAGTGAATCAAGGGCAAACCCCACTCAAAAGCAACAAAGAAAACAGAGGCTCTACAAGTTGCACCAAGGCATAGATTGAAGAGGGAAGAAACATAAAAAGGCATAACATACGCGAAGAACAAATGCCCAAGAGGACCAGCACATAGGAGACCATCCAAGAGGTAAAGAAATGATTGCTCACGTACAGATTATTCCTTTAACACCTTTGAGAGGGATCTGCCATTTACAGCTGCATTTAGCATAAGACAAGTAGAAATTCCCTTAAGCAAGTAAGGATCTATTTCTCCTAATCAATAGACATATCTCCAAGGCCACCAACGCCCAGCAAATCAAAGAAAGGTCATGGAATCCTTCTCAATAATACCATCCAATAAGCCAGCAGATATAACAATTCTTATGCTCTGAATGTAAGTCATGAGCTTAACAGTAACTGAATCATCGATGCAAATAGGATCATAGAGCAATATAAGGCCAGCATTATTTTTAAATATTCTTGTTGATGAACCGGGTCCTCATCGGGCTACCATCTACATTTTCCTTTTGTTGTGCCCAAATCGGACCCCTTCAAGTAGATCACGCTTGACTCTGGTTTGCTGATGATTTAGTTGAGATCTGTCCACACAAAAGAGAGTAAGTACAAGTCAACTCTGTGATCGATCCATTGCCTTCGAAGATCAAATCAAATTCGGGAACAACACCATCCTGGGAGGGGTTTAATTACCTAAACTAAGAAGCTTAGAGGATAAAGTAGGAGTAATGTGGTAATTGAGGGTATTTATAGCTAATTCTGAAAAGCGAGGACTGTTGAATCTTCTAGGGCAATGTCGTCCTCTTGCTAAGGTCGAGCTCAGAGACCATTCTATTAAGTTCATGGAAATTGCTCAGGTGTTGCGCATTAACTGTGCTACAAATTGAGATTTTAATTTCGATCGTTTATTTCACAACAGTGTTCAATGCACAGTAGGGTTGTTAGCAAAATTGATGCGACTTGTTTTCACCTGAACAGAACCAAGCTCTCGGGTGGACCCCAATAAAATCTTGCTCTGGTCAACAGAATCTAGAGGCAGGGCTGGCACGGTTTGGATTTCAGAAAAATCCGAAGACCCCTGGAAGTCGTTGAGGAAGCTCTGACAAGAAGGCGCCATGTCGTCGTCGAGTAAATCAACTGATTAATAAGTCCGGGCCTTTCCCTTATGGGGATGAAGGAGTCATCAGCGTCAATTAAGAATGAAAGGATTGGATTTGGGTCACATGGGATCTCTGTTGCAGAGCTGCATGAGAGCAAAGGCTTTGAAACCTGGGAAGCAAATCCATGCCCAATTATTGACTTCTGGGGTCGACACGAACGTTGGGTCTCTGAACTCCAAGCTTGTGGGAGCGTACGCATGTTGTGGGGACGTAGAATCTGCCTCTGTAATCTTTGAACAAATTCAAAGACCAACTGTTTTCGCTTGGAACTGGATGATATCAGCATCGGCATTTCAAGGGAACTGCGAAAATGCAATTGGGTACTTCTCCCGTTTCCTGCGAGACGGGAATTATCCCAATAGATTCACATTTTCTTACTCCTTAAAAGCTTGTGTTGGTCTGATGGATATTAGTAAGGGAAAGGAGTTTCATTGCGCGATTTACAGAATGGGTTTCGAATCTGACGTTTCTGTAATGAATGCTCTTATAGATATGTACAGCAAATGTGGGGATATGGGTTTTGCTCATCGTCTGTTTGACAGAATGCCCCATAGAGATGTCGCCACATGGACTACCATGATTTGTGGATACTCTTTTGGAGGGAATCTTGAGCAATCAGCTGTTCTTTTTGAAAACATGAAGTTAGAAAGCTTGGAACCCAATCACTTCACTTGGAATGCCATGATAGCTGGTTATGCTAGGAATGGAAATTGCAATAGAGCTTTTGAGGTTTTCTCCAGAATGAAGGAAACAGGATTATTTCCTGACTTTGTTACTTGGAACGCAATGATTGCTGGTTTTGCTCAGAACCATGAAAGCACGAAGGCTATAGAATTGTTCAGAGAGATGCTGGTTTCAGGACTCAAACCTAATTCAGTAACCATTTCTGGATTGCTGCCTGCGTTTGGATTGCTGGGCTCATTGCACAGAGGAAAACAAATTCATGGTCTGATCTACAGGACTGGGCTTGATACCAATGTCTTTACCAGTACGGCCCTCATTGACATGTACTCAAAATGTGGGAGTGTGAAAGATGCCTGTAATGTATTTGACCGCATTGCAGTAAAGAATGTGGCAACATGGAATGCAATGATTGGGTGCTATGGTAAGCATGGTTTGGTCGATGCTTCGATCCAACTGTTCAAGACAATGCAAGAAGAAGGTGTGAAGGCAAACCAAGTCACTTTTACCTGCCTTCTTTCTGCCTGCAGCCATGGTGGTTTGGTTGAGAAAGGGTTGGAACTTTTTAGGTTTATGGAAGAGAACATTGCTGAGTTCAGTAAAGAGCATTATGCTTGCATTGTTGATATTCTGTGTCGTTCAGGGAGGCTCGAAGAAGCTTATGATCTGGTGAAGAAAATTCCAACAGAGGTTAATGACTCAATTGCTGGAGCATTTCTCAATGGATGTAGAATTCATGGGAGAAGTGATCTTGCCGAGCAGATGGCAGAGAAGATTTTGGCTTTGGAGTTGAAGAGGCCAGGAGGGTTTGTTACCCTATCAAATATTTATGCTGCTGACGGAGAGTGGAATAGGGTGGAGACTGTGAGAAGATTAATGAAGGAGAAAAGTGTCCTGAAGAAGCCAGGATGTAGTTGGCTTGAGAAGAAGGATGAGTTGGTAGGATTTAAAGTTGGGAAAACAGTTTTCTGAAGTCATTGGAGTGTTGGCTTTTAAGTTGAATGCTTACAATAGAGTAGCCCAAAGCTGCTTAAAGAAAATAATTCAATAAGCCTGATATTCCAATGTATGATGTGAAAACTTGAAGTGGTAGAAGAAGAAGAACTCGGCCAAAGATAACCTGAGCACATTGGATTGGTGAAAAAGGGGAGGCCATGATGATTATGAGTTAACAGCTACTATAGTTTGCAGTAGTAGATCGCCGGAACAGAGGAAAAGCACAAAGATGACCTGGGCAGGTTGGGAAGGGGAGAAGGCCTTGTGAGTGGTGATTAAGAGTTAACAGCTACTATGGTTTACAACAGAATAGACCGGCAGAACCACTATTGTAAGCAAGTGACAGGGAGAAGGCTTAGTAGAGTTGAGTATTTTGATAATTTTCATTCTAACAAAGTTAGAATGACAGTGAAATTTGATGTTAAGACTAACTACAATAACGCGTATTCTGAAGAGTTTCAGATAAAAGTGAGCATTTGAGTCCTGTTATTAT
The DNA here is from genome assembly GCF_041222555.1 of Hakea prostrata. Classification (NCBI taxonomy): domain Eukaryota; kingdom Viridiplantae; phylum Streptophyta; class Magnoliopsida; order Proteales; family Proteaceae; genus Hakea; species Hakea prostrata. Next base: position 48,892,400 of record NC_142609.1, on the reverse strand, counting down.
GGGGTTCCTTCCTCTTACTGATGCTGAGCAAGAAATATTTGCACATATGCACCAAGATGGCAAGTGTAGATTGTTGGAAAATAAATGTATGGCAGTGGTTCTATCTAATTCTGAATTTAGTCCTCTTTTTATTGTCATCATACATGTGGAACATAGGACAGATAGGAGATGGCTAGACGATTGCAGGATAGGAGGAAGAAGAAAGGGGTGGGCGCGTGCCAAATGGCATCGATGGTAAGCAGCAAGGGGAGGGAGGGATGGAGGGGTAAGATATTAAATATTAATTCTTATATGAACAAGTGATATTATTTTGGCTCTGGGATGATCCCTCAAATACAGCTTTCTTCAAGGAGTTTATTGTAGGCAAGGCTTTAGCAATGCAATGGGGTCTCAAAGAAGGCATCACAATGGGGGGAGAGACAGGTCAATGGTGGAATCTGATTGCTTGGAGGTAGCAAACTACATAAATGATTCATCGAATCTCCCTTCTATAGCCCTTCTCTCAGTCCTCCAAGACATTAGGGACTTGACTGCGTGTTTTTTTCCTTGTATGTTTTCTTTAATTCTTAGTGCTACTAATGCTTTGGCGGATGCTCTAGCAAAGAAGACACTATCTATGCAATGTATGATAGTTTGGCAACAATTCACTCCCTTGGCTGATACCAACTTTGTGGACAACACTTACTTCAAAATGAAATATCAATTTTTAAAAATATATATTATTTTGGCTAGTTTTGTAAATCTATATTCAAGATTTAAACATAGGTTATTTTTATTAGAGAAACTTTCAGCACAACACCCGGAGTTATCCCCTAAAATTAGAATAATTCTTTGAGTTACCCAATTTATTGGTTAGGCCCTTGTGGAGAAAAAAATTATCAAAAAATAACTGTACAATTAGGAAATGAGGAAATCCAAGTTAAATGTTAACGAAAAACTTTTCAAAAGATAAGAACAACCTTGAATGAAAAACCCTATGCTCGACTCGTCTTCATCTTTCTCTACCATTTGCAATTATTATTTTTCTTCAGATTTTGCATCTTCATGATTTCTATGTTTGTATTAATATGTTGTATAAATATTGACAATAAATAAATAAAAATTAATAAAAAATAACGGTGTTAGTAATAGGGGTTTTGTTGGTAATGCTGGGTTGGCGCTGAAATTTTTTTTTTTTTAAGTCAAATGATCAGTGATTAATTTTATAAATATAAACCTAATTGTGGTTAATCATGTAATTTTTCCGTCGTCGTGTAAGTTGTAACTGACCCGTTGGCCTTGCTTGTTCAAAACCCTTGCTCGTTGGACTAGAACCCAAGCTGAGCTACACCAGTAGCTTCTCTGGAGCAGTAGCACCATCTGAAGAAGAAAACCCGTTGTTGGCACTCGGAGTGTATTGTAATTGGAGTTTAAAGCTTCTCATATGGGTTGCGGAATAGGCGCATAAGCATTGATACTTTGTCTCTGCATTTTCCCTTACCGTGGAAATCTCGTCTTGTTCGGTATGATCCATGTACAGAAGTTCAAAACATCACCTCTTCTCAAATGGGTTTCTTCATTTCTTTCAAGAAACTACTCTAGATCATCTTTCTCTCCATTATTTTTAAGTCCAGGGTCGCTCCATACTGCAAATATCCGAACTTATGGTGTTAGAGCTGTTCAGAGGGAAAGATCAAGAGGTGAAGATCAGAGTTCGACCCCTGACTTTGAAACTGTTGCCAAAGTCTCTCGCTCTGGCAGAACTGAAGCTCAGGCTGCTTTATTGGACTACCTGCATTCTACCCGGGGTATGCTGTTCCCTGATGCAGAGCATATGAGCAAAAACTCCCCAAATTTTCTCGAGAAGCTTTTGAAGAGGGTTGAGAATGAGCAAGAAATTGGGCGATCTTTAACCAGGTTCTTTCGCTACCACCCTATTAATGAATTTGAACCATTCTTTGAGAGTTCCGGTCTTAAACCTTCAGAATTCAATTCTCTACTTCCTCAAGATCTGATGTTTCTGAGTGATGATGATGATTTGCTGGAAAATTACCATGTTCTTTGTAACTATGGAATTCCTAGGAATAAGATAGGAAATATTTACAGGGAAGTGTTTGAAGTTTTTCGGTATAAACCTGGGGTTTTGAAGTCAAAGCTTCAGGCATATGAAGATTCAGGCCTGAATCGTTCTTCTGTCATCAAGTTTGTCACTTCTTGTCCTGGTCTTCTGAAAGGAGGTATTAACCGTGAGTTTGTTAGTGTATTAGAAGAGTTTAAGTGTTTGGGTTTTGAACATGATTGGATTGAAGGGCGCTTATCTGACAGAGACTCTTATAACTGGAGCCAGATGCTTGGGCTCCTCCATTTCTTTGGTGAAATGGGATACAAGGAACAACAATTGGGGGATTTGTTTAGGAAAATTCCAGATATCTTATTTGAATCTTCAGGCAACAAGGCCTTTTCTCTTATTGGGTTGCTTCTGAAATTGGGAATGAAAATGAATGAAATATCGTCAGTCTTTCAGCAGTTTCCTCGAATCCAGGTTGGAGCCTTTCTGAAAAATTTAAGAGCAGGGTTGGCATTTCTTATTGAGATTGAAATGGAGAATGAAGAAATCCTCCAGCTAGCATGCACACACACTCTACTTCTTGGTTCGTTTGCTTTGAAGAGACCGAATACTGTACTTGCTAAATTGAGTAGTGGCAAGAAGCGAGTACGTGAGATTGTAAAGAAGGATCCTGAACACTTGAGAAAGTGGGTCCTCGGATCAAGGATTGATCCATTGCCCAGCCCAAGTGTGAGCCAAAGATCATTGGTGAAGAAAACTGAGTTTCTATTAAACCTGGGCTTTAGAGACAACTCAGAGGAGATGCGGAAAGCACTTAAAGTTTTTCGAGGCAAAGGAGAAGAACTTCAAGAAAGATTTAATCTTTTTCTAAAAGCAGGTTTTGATGAGAAAGATGTTTCTCAGATGATCAAAGTTGCTCCAAATGTTTTAAACCAGAGCATAGATGTGCTTGATATGAAGATTGGTTTTCTTGTAGACGAGTTGCACTATCCCATATCATCTTTGGTGGTATTCCCACAATATCTTTGTTACACAATTCCGAGGGTCAAGTTTAGGTTTTCAATGTACAATTGGCTGAGGGAAGAAGGAGTAGTAGGCCATCTAGCCCTGAGCACGGTCCTTGCTACTGCTGATCAGTACTTCATGAAGCAATATGTAAATAATCACCCTAAAGCCCTTGAGGTATGGGAGAAGTTGAAGAAAGACGCTTATTCAAGTTGAATATTATCTGCTGCATTGTGGTTTCTACATGCTAATTTTTAGTTTGTATCATCTTCATTACTGTAATTTCCAGATTAAGACATACAAAGCAAAATGCTATCAACTGATTGACATTAATCATACACTTGAAAGCCACTTTTTTCATAGGCAAACCTGATTATGATCACATACTGTCATGCACTGACTTTGAGTTAGCAAATCTGTTTTGCTTTGTCTGGTCTCAACAACTGCATGCTTGACAATAAAAGGTTATTTGTTTTGCCCAAGTATCTTTTTCTACTGTTCTCATGTTTTACTGGGGGATGGTTTTGTTGATTGGAGTTTGAACTAGAATTTGTGTCTTGCACCTGGCGTCTCTCTTTGTTGGGTTACATTATAAGAATTTTATAATCATGAAGAAAAGCAACTAGGGACACAAGATGGTGTAGAAAAACAAGAAGTAAGACCAAATCCCAAAAGATCCACTCAAGTAACCAAACAGTAGGGATCTCCCCTCTGCTTTATCCTTTTATCTTGAACCATAATTCATTAAATAGTTATAGGTTTTATATAATCCATGGTGACATAATACTCAATAGATCCGCTAGAAAGAAAGGAAAAGTAAAAAAGAATGCAAGGATGAGAATAGGAGAACAACTTGGCCTGAAATACCTGTTTGTTAATTTTAGAAACTGTAATCTCCTATTACAATCAAACTGGAAACTGAAAATAGCAACTGGGTAAACTAATATAGTGAAAAATATAGGAACAAAACTGTCCATATCTTGTACTCCATGCAAGCTGTCCACGGGTGCTCCAAAAGCACTGTTCACTTGAACAGGTAACATATTTATGAAAAAATCTCTCTCGCTTGATCTCTTATCTTCTTCATCCCTTTGGTCTCTTGCCTCTTATTATCGGTCAGTCATGGAAAATTTTGTTTGGAGAAAGGGGATTTAACCAAGTTCTGGTCAAACTGAATGAAAACTATGTTTCAGTCATGTGTCTAAACTCTAATGGAAGGCCGTATGGTAGTCCCATTGGGCATTTCAACTCGAAGAGGCCATGCATCATGGTGGCTATCAGCCCGACACTGGCCTGCTCCAATACAGGAGTTGATTGAAGTATTTTTTTGGCCTCCAAGCTTCTAAACATTTTTAGTAATGATCTCTTATGTCTCCAGACAGCATAAATTTACAGTATAATTAATTGCTAAATGAAGAGAACTGACCTTAACAGAGATTATGAGTAAAAGCTTTTTGTCAATATTAGTTGTCATTATATGTCAATCCCCCCCCCCCCTCTCTGCCACAACAACAACAACTACAACAATGACAAAAAAAGAAGAAGCTTAATTGATTCTTTATATTAGTACTTAGAAGACATTCCGAAAGTAAGAGAACTTGAGAAGCCATCTATTTTGCCATTATGCTTTCTTCCTAACATGTGTTATTGAAAAATGTCCCAATCATCCAGACAGGCTGAAGTGCGCCATTCATATTCTTCCAAGCAAATGCTGCTCCATAACTATTAATTCTTCAAATCATAGGAGATGTTTTAACTTTCATTCCAAGTTCTCAAGGGGTACCAGGTAAATACCAAGCTTTCAGTGTCATGGTTCTGAACCTGTCAACTTATATGACATGAGAGGAGAAGAATGCTTTTTCCAGCAAAAATATGGCTTTTGCTCATTTATTTCTCAGCTTTATTGAAGGTAAATCTCAAATCCTTTAGGTACTGTTCAGCTTCCACATGTTTGATGCTGCTGCTAAAGTTTACCTTCTTTTGCTAAATGATATAGTAATTGTTAAGTTCCTGCGTTTGACATGTTCTATTTTTGAATTTGTTTAGGTAAGTTCTAGCTTTTTTTCCAGGAACCTGTTCATTATAGTCTCAGAGTTGGTCTGAGCTTGGTCACTAAGATGGTCGGTCAAACGTATTTTGAGTATGGCATTAATGACATTCAATCCAATTGAGATGATTGCAATTTGCAACCTCAAGAACCAGAAATCGCTTAGCTGAAGAAATGATGAAGTCAACAATCAGTCAACTAGAGATGTTTCAAGCTTTTGATTTTGTTTATTCCACCACACCACCACAACAAACCTTTCTACCCTCCCCCGTCTTTCTTTCTTTTTTGTGTTAGGTACATTTTATTTATTCTGGATGTTCCTTGTTGCCTTTCTTTTGTAAGAGGAACAAGAAAAAGAAACATTTGCAGGACACTTAACATGGGCAAAAGAGATGACATATAGCAGTAGCACCGCGCTAACTGGTTCGACTTTTTTCACTTGAGACTTGTCTACATCTGGGCGCCAGGTTCTTCTGACAGATTAAAACCTCATAATACACACTTGAGTTTCATCTTGCCATTGATTGATTATTGATGGCATTACAGTAATACATCCTTGCAGATCAAATACACCATTATACAAACAGTGTGATATATTTCTAAAGCTTTTCTCTTGTAAAAGCAGTATAAGAACCCTTATGGCTTCATCACAAGGATTGGATGAATGAATGCAAATGTAGGGCAAGGTAAGCCTCTCTGTTATACAAGAGATTGGATCATAATTTCCCACACTAGTGAGAAGAAGATGACCAATGCATGAATCTGCAATGCCAGTGCAGAATTATACGCAATCATTATGGGAAAGCGACAATGTCCAACTGATGGATCCTCATACGTCACTGTTGCCAGACCAGCAAAATCACAATCCGAGCTTTGCTGGTTCCCTAACTGGTAGAACATGTTGAATGCATAAGAGGCATTCCCGTGGACACCCAGATGGTTGCAGGAGGACCCATATCCCAATGAGGTGCAATCAGAGAAGGTGCAGGCAAGATCTATGCTGACAGGCAAGTCAGAGAAATCATCCCCTTGGATTTTCTGGTCCAATACACACCACCTCCTGGGTAAGTATTCGACATCGTGAGCTCCTATTAGACTCTTATTCTCTTGGTTACCAGACATATCCAGTTCATATTTTGGTTTTCCATCATACTCAAAAATACCCCAGTGCCTCTCAAAATGCCCAGGTGCAATGCTTTTGGTATTCTCATCCATGAGGCTGAAGAGATAAACATCAATCTTCCCCCTCCATGATGGGGTTCCATTACCACTCAGAACATGTTTTAGTAGTCCTTGTGTGAATCTCCTGGCATTGTTGATGTTTGCATGCTTGTCACCATCCGTAGGCCAGCCAACTTCTCCTATTATTATTGGCATGCTTGGGTATCCAGATTTCTTAAGTGCCCAGCGAAGCGTGTCGAGATTGGCATCGAACACATTGGTGTAGATGGCATCACCATCTTTGATTCCGTTTTCTGATCCCTCAAAGAAGGCATAGTCCATAGGAAAGTATTCATTGCCATAGAGGCTAAGGAACGGGTAGATGTTAACAGTGAAGGGAGCATCATTCTCATTGAGGTACTGAAGTATTTCAACTGTAAGCTTACGTATGTCCGCCCTGAAGTTACCAGAAGAAGGGAATGGATCTGGAGAATCGTAGATATCAGCATTGAAGGGAACAGTTGCTTTGATATGGTTTCCAAGCCCAGCCTCATTTAAGGCTTTCTGGACATTCTTCAATGCAGGCAAGGTAACTTGTTTGAAGGTGCCATTGTATGTCTGGAGGAAGGGTTCATTGCCCACAGCAACGTACCTGCAAATTGTCAGGTTTTTTTACGGGAAGAATCGGGAGTTAAAAGGTATCCATTATCAGGCAACTGAAATTCAAAGAGTTGATTCAAAACTTCAAAAACAAAATAACTCGCAGGAAGATAAAAGGAACTGAAAACGATCAGATCAATTAATGCTCATGGTAAGATGAATCATCATTGCCACAAAAGAGTAACTGTTAAGCCCAAAATTTCCCCATTGTTCTGTTGTGTATGAAAGGGAGAGATGCACAGAGTTATGAGCAGAGCAACCCCATGAGGAAAAAAGAATTACAGACACCAAGAAGCTGAAATCCATTTCGAAGAACACCAAGAAACAGAGGAATTTGAAGGAACGACCTGCAAAATTTCAGAGATTGCAATGCTGTATATACACTTGAAAACAAAGAAACCCATCATTTCATGAGACAATCAGAAATACAAAATCAAGTAGAAAAGGAAAAGAAGTTCAAGTAAAATGGATAAAAAAGAAAAAGAAAACCAGCGTCAGAGAACACCCAGATGGAAGCGATGAAAACATGAAACAAGTTTGAAACCATCAAGAAGTGTAGTCACTGGACCTGATATTGACTGCTCCATTGTTAGTGTATTCTGTTATGTTCTCATCGACCCAGTCCCGTGCAATCTGAGGATCTCTACTCATTTCCTGCAACATGTAATTAGGTATAGCTACCATTACTTCGATTCCTGACCCAGCCAAAGCTGTCAAGATCTTGTAATCGGCCTCAAACAACTTGACCTTGTCGAACCTGTTCTCACGCAGAATCTGAACAACTTTCTCTGGAGGAAGCTGGTGAGTGGCCATCGTTCCCCAGTTCACTCCAACGCTTCGAACATTCAAAGACAACTCCATTAAAGCCAGAAAAAGAATCAAGAAATAGTTTGAGAGGAATCTTGCTCCCCTCATCAGTTCTTCTGTAATAATGCGTTTCTCCAACTTATTTCTTGAATTTATAACAAAGACGGATAAGAAAGATGACTCGAACAACAAAAGCGAATCGTGAATGCTGCTTTCTAACGTGAAGACTGAAGAATCTCTGCGTGATTTAGCTCTTTAGAGCTCCGAAGAGATCACGAGAAACAAAACCAGCAAAGTTCAAGAGGAGGGAAAGTCATGGAAACACGACTCATCAGCAAACCGTAATGTGGTTCAGTGAAATAGGCCAAGCCGACAGGACCAGACCGGGCAACAAGAAACCCGAAAGTGGTTCGGTTGTGTTAATTGGGTTACGAACTAACGATTAAGGCCTTGCCATCTTTGTCGAGTTTCGGGTATCAAATGAAATCGTAAGAGCAGTCGAATTCAGTTGATTCGATGCTATCAAAAGGGTATCGTGCCATTTACGTACTTTCCTGATAGAAAACCGTAATGCAATATGAAAACAATGTAAATTGTATATACTATCAAAAGGTGGGGTGAGATTTTGTTTTTTGAAAAGGATTAATCCTTGTTTCCATTACAATAATATCATTTAATTGCATGCCTTTGTAGGTGGTAGCTAAGGGTGTCAATTGATTCGTTTTCAATTTGGTTCTAAGCAATGATACTACAAATCTAAATCCGATTCCAAAACTGAATTGATTTTCGTATCGGTTCTAATTTCGAACGAAAAACAAGACTAATACCGACATTTTACTTCATAGTCTAAACCCCACACCTATCCGGTTCAACCGCTAATTCGGTTCAACCCTAAGTCCCTATACAAAACCAACAGACCAACCGTCTTAAGACTCCAGAGTGGCGTGCGATACCACATTCAGATTTTCTCGCATAGTATCTCCCGCTATAAATTCACAGTGACTTCTTTTCTCTTTTTTCTTTATATGCCTTAAACCCTTGATTCAACTTCGTCTTCTTCAGTCTCGTTCAGTCAGGTTAGTATCTCTTTCTCTCTATGGCCAAAAACAGAGCTCACTTTTTTCTCTCTTGTACATCAAGATTGTTGCTTGTAACTTGAGACAATTGTTTGTATAATGAGATTATTTCCTGTAAACTGAGATTGCTTCTCTTCTGAGAATAACCCTTTTGATAAATTTGCATATTATTGTGTTTGTTGAATGATGTACATATCTGCTGATATAGTACAGAGTGAATTAAGTACTAGAGAGAGAAAGAGAGGTTTAAATTTGTGGCTCCTGTAAGAGTGGCTGAGTTCTTTAAAGGCTTCATGTCAAGGTTTAAATTACTGGAATTGGTCTCTGGTTATTTGGATTATCTTGGGTTTGTATGATATTTGCTTGTTTTATTCTACTTTGGTGCTTGGATTGCATGATCTGCACAGATGCCTCAGTTTGAGATTTAAGCATGATATAGGATGGCTTGGCTATCAAAATTAAGACAGATGGATGATTTAAAAGATGGAATCATTGCTATTTGGGTAATGAATTCGAAGTTCTACATTTGATTAGAAAATGGAACCATTCCTAGTTGGGTAATGAATCCAAAAGCTGCATATTTTGATCCTCCTCTGATTCTGCTGGCTTGGGAGTCTTAGCAATCGATATTATCTTTTTATTTGAAAGAATTGAAACCATAAATAACACTCTGGTTCAAGGGTGGAGCCAGAATTTAATATGGAAGGGACAGAATCACCATTTACCACTAATATTAAAACCCACAAAATACGACTGTCTCACTTGTCTTTGCCTTTAAATTTTTCTTCAATGGGAAATAAGTGCTGGTATTCTACACATGAAAAGAGTGTATAGGGGAACATTTCAAAAAATCATAAGAGAATAGGGGAAATTCTCAAAAAAGTTGTGTTGGTCATGAGCCCCTGGCCCTAGGAAAGCTCTAGTATAGGATGGGCCTTGGCTTTAGGAGATTGGTTGTTCATCTGGATGGTAATTAAGATTAGGGCTGGTCTGTAATTTACACTTCTAATCTAGCTTCTTCTCTTTTTTATATTTTTTGTAGAATACTACTAATCTAGCTTTCAATCGACCTAGTTTTGTTTATTGATCTCAAAACTCCAGCTGCAAACCCATGCAACAGTGGGTGACTGCTGCTAGACAATTTATTCAGGGTAATACTGTTTGTGTACTGCAATTGCTTTTTCATAATTGTACCCTTCCACCTTTCCACCTAGGGAGAGAGAGAGGCACGCAAGTTCTTTGCGTGTGAGTAAGACATGTGTTCGTCCGTTTGGCCGCACGATTTTCCGCCCGTGACACCAGTGATCACCTTGGGTTGGTACCACGTGCATCATGACCAAATGTGGACGCATGCCCTACCCGGATGCAGAGGATTTGGATCCAAGAGAGTTGAGAAACAGAGGAAATTGATAATTTAGAATTTCACTGGTTTAGTATTTGTGCAAGTCACTCTTTAGCTGGCTCTGTTGATTATTTCATTTTGAACTACTAGCTAGGGAATTATTTTTACATGTATGCCAGTGATTGCAAGACTTTGTTATATATTCAATTGTGTTGATTGTTGATGGGTTTTTTTGGTTTTTCAACCATACAGAATGGATAATCAGCCAAAGCTTGCAGTTGTGGAGAAGATAATTGGTCGAACCGGGTCTAGGGGTCAGGTGACTCAGGTGAAGGTCAAATTTATGGATGATTCGAACCGGGTCATTATGAGGAATGTAAAAGGACCTGTAAGGGTTGGAGATATTCTCACTCTTCTGGAGTCCGAAAGAGAAGCAAGGAGGTTGCGCTAGCTCTATTCTTGAGGATTGATTTGTTTATTCATATTTACTTCTTCTCCTAGGATGGTTTTTTGCAGTGACAGAAATTCCCATTAGCATCTGTTCTGAACATGTAATGATGGCAGACCAATTCAATATTCCACAGTATTGACTCTTTTACAAATTCTTATTTCTCCCTTCAACATTTCTATAATTTCCTCACATCTCTCTACCATACACAATAAGAATGACTCATTTTATCAATGTTTTAAAAAAAATTCCAACCCCATTATGTGGTTGAGAACTTGAGAAGAAAGCACAAAAACTCAGCCACAACACCTTATATCAACTATTCTGTGGGTGAAAAACAAAAAAATTGCTTAGCATTCTGTGGGTGTAAAAAGAAGCTGAAATGAGTGAGACCTGTAGCCACAGAAAGGTGTTTCAGCTGAGAAGTCATGGTCAGACCTTTCCAGAAAGTTTATTAAACAAGAGAGCCATAAGCAGGCAGGACAGCCAGGAAAGGTTTCATCATAAAGACTAGATGCCTCACTCAATCACAACATTGCTTTCACTGGTTACCGGGCCTACGCACAGGTGCTTCTCTTGGGAATTGATGGTCGAATTCTAAGTGCCAAAACAGATTTATGAGAAAACCCATCTAAAGGAAAGGCCTCAAAAAAATGCCCAGAAGACACAAGATCAGATATACTTCTCAAACATACTGTTACCCTGAAGTAATCCCCAAGAAAATAAACACCCAAAAACACTCAGTCTCACAGGGGAAACACTTCCCTTCAAGCAGAATCGTAGCCAACTGTGCTCTAGGCTGATTTAACCTGTTGGAATGCTAACTGCAAGTCAGGCAATACTGAAGTGTGAACTTTAGAGACAAAAAGCAACTACTTCAAGAAATAGGTTAAGAGCTTCGAAGCATTGCTCGCACGTCAAGAATATTTTCTAAGGATCCCTATTCATGCAGAATCAGATGAAAAACTCTTCTACTCCTTCCAATTAACATGCCTGGTGCCTTTTTATTCTTTTGTTTTTGTTTCACCTGCAAGTTATGAAGGGGGAAAAAAAAAGAACCCACACATACAGTATTGAAACAAAGTGAATACATCCATGGAGACAAGCATCCGAAGGAGATGAGATTAATACATGCAGTAGCCACTCACAAATAAAAAACAGTAGTAGTAGCCTAACAGCTAAATTTTTTTCCACAAATATACAGTTTTTTGAAGTTAAAGTTAGTTCAGTTTCAGCACCACTATCTGTATACAACATTGAAGAAAAGATTAACACACACAAAAAAATAATAATAATAATAAAATAATTAAAAAAAAAAAAAAAAAAAAAAAAAAAAAGGAAAAGAGAATCAAGCTTACTGTGCTAGATCATCAAGCTCCAACTACTGATTTTCACTTCATTAATAATAATAAGAGGTCAACATAAACAGAAGAGGAAGGCACCCCCATGCAGATAACTTGCCTCCTGCAAATGACTCAAGTAATTGACAGACTTATATTTCATGTTTACAACCACAAGACCACTCTATCCAAAGCAGTTCATTATAAGCTATAGACCTGATCATGGAACATTCAGTGACTTGTACTTTACTCAAAAAGCCTTTTGGAGAGACCATAAACTTGTAAACAACCTCCTACTCATCACCTTTCATTATTTTGAACAGCCTGACGTTATATACCTTTAGAATCTATTAAAGTTATATATGTTAATCAACATGACAGGGTCACCTTCCTGTTACTAAAATAAGCTTATAAACAAATTAAATTTAAGAGTTAAGTAGGTCTACTAATGGTCACTTTAGTTGGTTATGAAGATCACACAAAAGGCATCTTTATTAACTGAACTATTGTCTCCAAACCCAATACTCAAAATATAACCAGAAAAAACTTTCCTACCCAATCGTAGTTCAAAACCTATAGAATGGAGCCAAACATCAGCATTATGTAACACTTTGTTTTGGCAGAGTCAGTTTATTTTACAACCAAATTTTATCATTCAGTCTCTTCTTAATGTAAAATTCTCACTTATGCAAATATTTCCAAATTCTATAACAAGAGAAACTAGAATCTTCTGAATTCAATATGAAGTGCAGATGCAAGGTTTTTCAGGGTACACAGATGTTTTGGGGGAATTATACAAAAGCTAATTTCAGATTTTCTTTTTTTCTTCTTTCTTTTCTAGGTGATATATTGTATTTAAAGATTAAAAAAAAAAATTTCTTGACCACACTCAGTTGCAAAGAACTAGATTTGGTTCTAGCATAAAATTCAGAACGACAAGAGAATTTGCAGCATCAGCAACCAATGCAATGAAGCAAGTCTTGAAGAAGCCAAATATAGACAAATTTAATACATTAAAAAATTGACAGATAAAGCAAGTTAAGTTACTGAACTACTCTGAATACTATTAAAGATGCCTCTCTAGACACTTTGAAGGGCATACACCCCACCACAATTTCAGCATCTAGAAACTCTCTAACAGGATTTCTCATCTTAATTATGCAGTTCAAGTGGTCAGGATACTTTTGGCAAGCTTAATATACAAGGTTTGGCTTTGCCAAAATAACTCAAGACAAAAGGTTGCTAGACAATTGAAAACTATAAACAGATATGGGGTAATCTGAACAAGATGTAAGGATGGAAAGCACTGAAATCATAAGTTCAATGCAATCAATCAAAGACAACGGGAAAAAAGAATGTGATAACTACATAAACCATATGATTTGAAAACAAAAATAAATGATCTAAAGGGAAGAGCAAGCAGCAACAGATATATACAGTAGAACTTGTGAAAATATCCAAACAGCAAAAACTTAATTGAAGATTATGAAGCAATATAGCCGGTCCCGTACCTCCGAAACAAAATCATTCATAAACATGGAACTGAAAATCAAAACTTACAAATGAAGAAAAGAAAATGAAACAACAAAAACCAAATGACAAGAAAAATAAAGAGCCAGATGCAAACCAACAACAGTTGGTTCTTAGTTCATGAGTTATCTAGAAAGAAAAAAGGGAGAAACTCATTCAATGGCTAATCCGAATATGACTAACACTCAACACCAGCTTCAGCAGCCCTTCGGGGCTTGCTCTTACGCCTATTTCCATTTGGTCGATAACCATTGGACTTGATCGGGTTGTCAGTATTAGATCTAGTTCCGGTACCATCCTCCTCTTTGACGGAATCTGCATTCTCTTTTGCCTGTGAATTTCTCTTCCTCTTCTTTACATTCTCTGCCGCTATTGGACTTTTCATCTCTTTAGTTGTGGTAGCTGATTTGGCATTCTGCCCATCCTCCTCTTCTATCTTTTCAATGTCATCTTCATCTATCTCATCTTTTAGTGGTTTTTGTGGCCTTCCCCGTCTCTTGTAAGCAGGAAGTGATTCTTCCCCACCACTACCTGGATCATCGTGACCAGTAACAACAGTCAACTTCTTTCCCTTCCCTCTGCCTCTACCCATAATCTCCTAATGCTCCAAAAGAAAGGTTTAAACAATTAAAGATGATTTCTGCAACAACAAAACAGAATGGATCCCAAGGTCTCAGTAAACAGTAATGACATATTCAACAAAATTCAAAAATATGTCAGATATCCTGCATGCAAAATCAGCATTTACAATACAGCAATGTGGAATTTAAGATCATATCTATATCCTGCTGCAGATATCAGAAGAGGAAAAAGAAAGAGCACGGAGGAAGCAATCAATTGGAAGTTGAAAACTCCTACATGGTATCACCCGGTAAAATTCATATTTTAAGTATCCCATTCGATATCTTAAGAAATATCTAAATAACTGAGCAGGATCATTCTCAAAGCTGAAACATGGTAAGTTTCATTATAAGGGGAAAAAGCCTACAACTTTGTGCTAGATTCAGAAGTAGGGCAAAAGAAAAACAGTTAGGAATGGAAAGCAATCCATAATCTAAGCGTTTCTGGAAACATCTACGATCTTCAACATCGCTTAAAAGGTCCAATAGGTACAAGAGAAGGAGAAGAGGAGGACTGCAAGTAACAATAATAACACCATCGACCCAAATCTTCCAAAGAAAGAAAAGAAACCTTGCAAAACATCTCCTAAAACTCAACTGAATCGAAATGCGCAACGAAAATAGAGAAAGATACAAACTTTAGAGGGAAAAATGACTGCAAATCCATGCTATTTAGCTAATTTCACTTTAATGGTCACACAGAAAGGGGAAAAACATTGAACAAATAAAATGGATAAGAACTGAACGCCCGCTGAACCCAAAGAAAATTAGCTTCAGAAACCCAAATACCAATTGGCAAAACCACAACCATAAAAGAGAAAAGAAGGGATAAACAAAAAGAAAATATCCACTCTAACGTGGGAATGAATGAAAAATGAGAAAGAACTAAGAAAAGAAGCGAACCTTATAAAAACTGCAACTCTCTTCATCTCCCGCATGAAATCCAGTCTCTGTGAATCTGTTGGAGAAAAGGTTCACAGCATCTCAATACCCACAAACCCAGAGGTTTTGTTTGTGTTTTAATGGCTGTAACAGTAGATGGATAGAGAAATGGATTTAATGGAAAAAGTATGATCTTCAGGAAGAACAATAAAAACCCAGATCAGATAAGCGTTATACTATTCCCAAATACGTTAGAGTCGAAGAGGCTGCTTCCCTGCCATCTGGGTTTCCGGAGAGAGCTACCCGCATAGGAAAGAAACGGAGAAGAGAAGACTGTAATAAGGGAAGAGAGCAAGAGACGGAGGCGATGAGATATTTGTTTATTGGCTTTTAAGTAAAAATGACTGGAAAACAATGAATATTGTTAATTCATTTTTGTTGGTGATTTCCTCCAGGGCCTGAAATGAAATTTTCTTACAAATCCGGAATTTTGTGACTTTTGTCTTGGAATTTGACTCTACCTTACTCTTATATATAAAATGTAGCATAATACATAGCCTTCAACCCAAAAAAGAAGTATATCCCACCAAAGGGATAATTATCAACATCTCTCAATGAAAAGGCCAAGTTTCAATAGTAATATAAAAGTTATTATGAGAATGTAGTCAAAGTGTACGTAAGCAGTTCAGTAAAGTAAAAGGCTTATACGATTTGTATACAAAAGAACCCGTCAATTTCTCCTAAACTAATAAGATAACCCACCAAGTATTCTTCGAAGAGAAAGAGTTTTGGTTGTTTCTAGAAGAAGAAACAGTTGTCGACTTTTGATAAAACTAACTTTCGGAAATCAAACATTTCAGCAAGAGCTCTTATGTTTAGAATGTCAAATTTCATTAAAAACTATCTTTTAATTCTTTCACTTGAACCTAACCTACACCCAAATGTTGTTGTGTTAAACTATTTCTTGAAGTAGAAATTATCATCGATTTTAGTTTATGTTTCAAAAATTGCCTGAAAATTATTAAATAAAATAAAAAAGGGCACAACTTCCTTGCTTGTATAAACATTATGAACATTGATGAACCACAAATTAAAATTTTTAAAATAAAGTGAAAAAGAGCACAAATTCCTTGCTTGTATAAACATTATGATATGGTTACCTTCCTACTGATGATGCAAACACCAACAGGGATGGGAATTTGAATCAACTATTTTAATGAGGGGAGAGAATTTGGGAAAAGAAAAAATGAAAGAGAAAGGAGAATTTAAACATTTATATTCTAAGCGGAATCTTTATTAAGGGGGAGCTAGGTTCAAATTTCAAATAGGAGAGTCAGAGATCATTTTATTCATGTTGATATTTAAGATAAGAACAGGGAGAGTAAATTTGACAAATGTAAACCAAGACCGTTGGATTCTCCAAATAAGCTAAGGAGGTTATGAACATCCAGATCCAATGGTTGGAATCTTGTCTGGATGAGAATTGTGCTGGCTTGCCCTAATCCTTATAATTCAAAGTTCAAACAAATTTGAAAATTTGGAATTATGCAACTAAAATTACAGGGATGTCCTTTTGTGCTGTTGGCTAGTTGAATATTCGTTGTCAGATAAGAATGAACCGGGTTCACATGAGCCATCAGATCTGCTTCTGCTCGAAACCCATTCTAGCAATTGGACCACTGGTGTATGGGTCTAAATTAGTCATCTAGGTTTGTTACCTAAATTTCAGCGTTGAAAGGTTCAATCATGCCTGATATATGGGGTCAATCTTTAAATTTATGGGTAATTTTTATTTAGTTTTAATTTTAATCCAAAGAAATGACCTTTTGCATTATCTCTCTTGGGGTTGAAAAATATTCAATTAAGGACATATTATAATTTTTGCCCAAAATACCTTATAAATTTTTTTATTTCCTTTCTTCAGTTAGTCTTTTTATTTCTTTTCTTTAGTTGATAGTATATACAGAAGCTTGCTCTAATACTAAATTATTAATATTTTGTACCAGTACTGTTCAAGATTTGAATAAGTTGAGTGGAAAAATTGAAAAGATATAAAGACGTTTTGGTCATGAAATGTCAAACAAGTGTCTTTAATTGACGGTGTGTCTAATTGATTTTTTTGGATATTATAAGGATACTAATGTAAAATTTTATTTTGTCAGAACTAAGAATGACGGAAAACATCCTCTGTTGTGCAAAGCAATACACTTTTATGCCAAACAAGTGGTTGAGAAAATTTTAAAATAAAAGAGTATTAAAATTTTTTAATTTAAAATTAAACCTCTAATCACAGTCTTTTATTTGACATAAAAGTGCACAACAGAGAGATGTGCATATCAGAGGAGTTTTTTTTTTTTTTAAAGAATGACATGGATCAAAATTAGAGATCCAAATGAAAATTAATTTATAATTTATTGACATTAATATTTTTTCTATTTTTGAAAATGATAACTAATATATTTTCAACCTTTAACTTACATGAAAAAAAAGATCTCAATACCATCAACCAACATTACAAAAAAAAATTAAAAAAAAGGAGAATTTTATTTTGAGATAGAACATGTGTCAACTATTCAACCATGTAAATTAAAAATTTTCAATCTTGCCTACAGATTCTCTACATCCAATCTTGCCCTTCTACTCATCCACACTTACATACCTTCACATGAGTGTGGAATCCACACTACCATACTTGATACGGAGAGAACCTACGAGTTGTAGGTCCCGCATTCATGTGTATATGAATAAATGAGTAAGTAGAGGAGCAGACTAAGTGGAGAGGATCTCCATTCTCCACTACCTTGGCCTAGCCTCGCCAAGCTCAATCCATGGCCTGCAAGTTTCTACTGAGCTTTGAGGTTGGTCGTTGGCTTGTGGCCTTTGCTAGGTCGGTTTCTTCGTTGTCAACAGCAGAATCGCACACATAAAAGAGGAGAGGCATCTAGTGACTGTGTGGTGAATTATTGGCATCCATGTCGACAGTTGCTGAAGAAGCCCCTGCCGAGGAAAACGAAGGCAGTAAAAGTAGCATTAGAGTACGGAAGGGATAAACACCGTAGAGAAGGAGCAAGATGGAAGTGGCAGACCAATTCCAAATTCTCAACAGAATTGTTTTTGACCTGTTCGGTTAACAGACAAATTTACAAGGATTAATGACAGATTAATATTCTCTTGCCTCTATGTTCTCCTTATTATTACCGGTGCAAGACTTTCTCCTCTCTCTCTCTCTCTCTCTCCTCCCAGGTGTCTAGCACTCTCTAGCACTCTTGGGTTTTTCTGTTGAAAGTGCATGTGAAAATTGGGGTGAAATGTTTATTTCACGAAGGTCAAGGGAGACAACCTTGCAGGGGCTCGCATAAAGGATCGATGCTGGAACCATATTCCCAATGAGTTTCCACATTATCTCCAGTGAAGAGGAGAGCAGCTCCACGCCATGCAATGACTAGATGATGACTCTGATTCTCTACTCACGTAAATTTTTTGTGTTTTTATTTATTTATTTTTTTTTTTCTCCACATATTAGAAGTAGGATCACTTAATAAAAGTATTGACAAAATAAACTAGAGGTAAGAGCCCAAGTGGGTTCCACGTAAACCCACTCCTAATGTGTGATGAAAAAGTTCAAATCACTTTCCTATCAGAAGGGCACATAGTACTTTTTTTCCTATCAGGAGAGCACATAGTACTTTTTTGACATTTTTTTACCACTCATACTGTGTGAAGCCCCTACATCTGAATATATTAAAAAATATATTAATATCACATGGATCTCACACATAATATGTGGTAAAAAAGCATCAGGAGAGCACTATTGGCTGATCTGACGAAGAGGCGATCCCATATTGTGTTGAAGAGGTTAGAGGAAAACTCAAACTTGTGGAGGATTTGAACCCGCAAATGATGGGGTACACAGGGTTAGGGTGATGATTTTTTTGTTTTTAATGTTTTATTATTTTCTACTTGTGGACCTCACATAATTTATCATTGTAAGACTATCGAAGGAGCACAGGCAGAGGAGATGATCCACACTCCAGATGATGAGCCTCAATGTCTCAAGGTAGGGTTTCCACCTATTGTACATTCAAGAAAAACGACAATGCCCTCCTTGCTAGGTGGTCTGCAATATAGTTGACCAACCTAAGAATATAAGAGAAGAAACATTCCTCCAAAACAGAACTAAGATGTAAAATATCAAATACAATGGGCCTAATGTCATGGGGTGGAATTGATGCACCATCCATAATCAGATTAATCAACACTTGGCAAACTGATTCAACTAAGACTCCTTCTACTACCTCTGCCAGTGTGTAGAGTAATCCGGATCAAATGGCGAAAGCTTCACTCATCAAAGCTGATGAGGACTGTTCCGGTTCTGAAACCACATCAGTAGTAGTTGCGTGTGCGAGAGTGATAAGAAGTGCACTAAAAATTTTGAACTGATGATGACACTCCTCGATATAAAATGATCAGCAGATTACCAACCTACCTCCATTGCTTTTCAGAAAGTAAAAGTCATCTGGATCTTCAATTGAAAGTTGAAACCTGGTAGAGTAGGCGAAGGATGTTTACTAGACACCTGCTCTGTAAGTGAATTACCAATTTGGAAAGGAATCATGGATGGCTTTGAAACCTCCATTCTTGAGCCACCTATCAAATATGTTGACCTACTTCAAAATTATAATCAGTCATACATATGGGTTATTCTCGACAGTTTCCAAATGGATCATGGTTGTTGTTGAGTTGATGATAACTTCATTTTATACAAATTCCAAGCTCATCTTAAAAAGCCATGATTATTTATGCAAAGGTCACGTTATCTGCTCCAACACGTAACAGGCAAAAGCTTTAAGCTAGTAGGTGAAGAGATCATAATTAGAGAAACACACATAATGTACTATCAATGTTAATTAAATAAAATGCGATCGCCTGCACAAGTTTGCTACAGTAATTGTAATATATAAGAAGCCAGAAAGAGTTCTTTAGGTCATTAAATAAATGAAGACATCAAATTCAATCCTTTTTGATGAAGTAAGGATTGAAGACTATTAGTAGCTAAAACAAGTACATACCGAGTAAATTCATCCAGTAATTCAGAAGTTTACGTGATTCAAAACTCCATATAAGAACCTTCATAATACTTGCCGACAATATCCAATGCACTGGAACAATCTCTGGACTGCCAATATGGTCAACTCTAATAAGCAAATTCCCGCCACCTTTGTGCAGCCATTTCCCAGGAAAGAAATTGGTGGACTCTCCAGGGAAGAACAGTATTGAGGATTTTGACCTTTATTCATATGTTATCCTGATTTTTATCCAAAGATGCAGATAGGAAACTCAAGATGAATCCATCGAGATCACCTTCAAGAACTGAATCAGGATCAGAGACCTCGTAATTTGTTCGAAGATCCTTCACCATGCGATAGGGCTACACAAAGACAAAGGAGCCTTTAGTGAGTAAAAAGTTGAATTATTGGCAAGCAAATATATTAAGGGAATTAATTTAAAGAATCATACATGGAGAACGTAAGTTCGTATCTGGTTGCCCCAACTAATTTCAGTGAGGGACTGTGTATGCTGAGCATTCAACTGAGCTTGGCGGGCCATCTCGAGCTGGTTTAACCGAGACTGAAGCACAGACATCGCCATAGACTTATTTTGATGTTGTGACCTGCTTTCATACTAAATCAAATTTTCTACTTGAGATTAAAAGAACATGAAGTACAGGTGCACATGTGCTTCATTTACATGAGAAGTAAATTTATCTTTCAGCTCTATGATCAGTATAAATGCAAATGAGAGATTGTTCATGCCTACCTTTCATTTTGACATGTGGCAGTAACTCCAGTAGGAATGTGCACTATTCTGACTGCACTTTCAGTTGTGTTAACATGCTGGCCACCAGCTCCTCCGGCACGAAAGCGCTCAATGCGCAGATCAGATTCATTAATTTGGTAAACGGATGATGTCTCACCCAAGATGGGAATCACAGCTACAGCAGCAAAAGAAGTATGCCGTCGTTTTCCACTGTCAAAAGGTGAAATTCGCACCAACCTGTGTACCCCAACCTCTGCCTTGGCATAACCAAAAGCAAATTCACCGTCTACCTTAATCGTTGCTCGCTGAAAATGAGAATAATTTATGATTAAATGATATTCCACATTTTGTCCATCACAATTTCCACACTTGATACATAAAATATTAACTTATAAAAAGTTTGTATAAATTTTTTTACTTAAAAAGCCAATGATGAAGTTACTTCCTCGACTAAAAGTGGTACTTGCAAAGGTGAGACATTTTAGAGTACCACTTGAAACACAAACAAATAAAGGAGTCAAAATCAACAAATAACCAGTTCAACATGAAACTATACTGCCAAAAAAATGATATCTGTGGATTAAGCCAAAAACCCAACCGAATTGAACTCTCCAGGGAGCCCCAAATTGGGGGAATATCAGAAGGAAGGAGAAAACGATAAAGACATAGATTAGAGGGTCTAGACCATTTTATAATTATGAATCTGGGTTTAGCAACACAATTCACCTCGGATATTCAAAAAGAATGTCATAAGACCCTGATATCCAAGGGAAAGTAAACTGCACCATATAGGGAAGGGCACGGGGGATCATTTCCACCCAACCATGTGAGGGACAGAATTGAAATACAAAGACACATGGCAAGTATTCATTGCAGAGCAGCATACTTGCCATTGAGAATTCTCAGAGGGTATGGCTGAGGGGGAAAGGTGCTAGTTAGGGTATGTCTTGGGGTGATGTTTTAGGGTATATGAAGAGAAAGAGGGGAGAAGAGAGGGGTAAGAGAGAGGTATGCGAGAAGTGAGAAACTGTGGGGAGAGGAAGACTCTCAGGTTTTGGGGCAAATAGAATAGGATATTCAGGGGTTTTGGAAATACTTGTATAACAGTTGATCAAGTCAATTGCAGCGCCGAATCAACTGAAGTATTTCACATTCCATTTTCCTGTGTATTCATTTTATTTGCAGAGTGTGTGAGTTGTCTGTGGACTGTGAGGAATCATGTGTGAATTGTAGGTCAACAGTGAGGTATTTGAAGGTATATCACATCAGGAAGGAGCTCGGTTGCAGGGTTTGACTGAGGAAGTAGTTGGGGTCCTATCAGAATGAAAACAGCTGATGAACTTTTACTCATACAGAGGATTCGTAGTTTTCTAAACACCCAGCTTGAGCAATCTCCTTTATTCAACCTCAAGGGAACATTAATATTTATTGTTATTTAAATCCATACATATAATTTCCCTTGAAGCTTCTATTCACTGAGCACAAGCAGTGTATACTATTAAAAGCACATTCTCAGATGTTAAAAGAAAGAATAGAAAAAAAAGCATGGTCAAGATAAAAGGTCTGGAATTGAACCTTAATCCCTGCAATCTCACCATGCATTTCGTCCACAACAGTGACTCCATATCTGTGGCGTTGAGCCCATGATTTATACATGTTCATCACCATTGCAGCCCAGTCCATGCTTTCCGTACCCCCAGCTCCTGCTTGAACCTGCATTAGGTACCAATACCAATATTGAAATAGAGTATGGCTCTGCATAAACAGATATTTTCCAACTTCCCACTTAATGATGATTTATAACAGCACGTCAATGCTCTAAAGCACAGGCTGCACAGGCTATGAAGGATATAACTATATTTTATGTGAGAAATGATGTTTCAAAATGCCTGGCCAACATAAAGCCAGTAGTGAACAGAAGAAGACTGTTTCAACAACAATTTTAGATATTACCTCTATGAAGCAAGAACAAGGATCCTGTTCCCCAGCCAACAAAGCTTCGAGCTCTTTCTCCTTCACACTCCTCCTCATACTGAGTAAAGCTCTCAGGGATTCCTACCAAAGAAGAAATAAAATTTCCTTCACTTTCAGTGAGAACAAAAAGATTTCAAACCAAGTACAAAATACTCTAAAGGTAATCAGCAGGATGTTTTAGCATATCAATATTGATTCATAAGATTATCATCTAAAAATAAACGCAATGTCCTGCATAATATTTGCACTATTAGCCAATAAATCCTTACAACACAAGAACGTCACTTACGAAAGATAAGCCCACATTTGGCTTAAGAAGAAAGGATTTGGGGAATAACAATCAGATCAGGGCTAATGGGCTCTTAATACATTGACCAATAATGCTTTCTTTGTGTCTGCTATCAATCTTCAGTAAATGCGACACTGACTTGGAAGCAACCTTTATCAATGAGGAATGGGCATTCAAGTGCAAATATCAAAACGGCTAGGCCACTCAATTACAGAGGAAGAAGTGAAATATAACTTTGTAAAATCAAATCGAGAGAAAGGAATAGTTTTGATGTTCCCGGAAAATGGATATCTTGTTTTAAATTATGAGTTGGTTCAAGCTCTACATAACTGAGAGTACAGATATAAATATCGTGGCATTCTTTCAATAAGGCTCATGTAAGTCCTCCAGTACTTATGAAATAAAAAGGGAATACTAGCAAATACCAAGAAGCAAATGGAATACATGCCTATAAGCAAAAGCAAGTCCCCACCGATTCCAATTCTCCATCGTTCTCTTCTCGTGCCAGCTTCAGCATATCTATGTGCTCGAGCAATTCTCTCTCGAACCCATTCACCTCTTCCATCTTTCGCAAGATTGACCCATGTTCACGGCTAATTTTTCCAGCATGAACTGGATCATCCCAAAGGTTAGCTTTATTCAGCTCTGCTGACAGCATTGCCAGCCTAACTACCATCTTCTTCCACTGTTACCATACAATCATGAAAACTTAATTCTGGGTCTCAAGCAAATAATGAAAATTTGAATTTTCCCTCGATATACTTAATTAAAATTTACAAATGAAGGTAGCTCCCACATGTACCTGTAATCTCTTCTTAATTAGCTGAATCGATTGAGCAATGGCGGCTGCATGGCTCTTCCAATCTCCTTCGTTCTCATCAAGTATTGGCCATTGACCAGCGACGATACCATCAACAGTTAAGCCATCGGAAGTCCTGGGTACGGTAGCGGCCTGAGAAGTGAACCAACAGCGAAGACCGACACCGACATGAAAAGTAGCAGGGATTTTTGTGGTTCTGACATCTGGAGAAGATAAGCCCAAAGTATACCGCAAAACCCTAAACCCAGAAGGAACCGTAGACTGTGAATACTCTGTTTCGACAGTGGAAGGTTTCTTTGACTCACAGAAACATGAAATTAGAGAGCAGAGTTTCAGAATTCCACTTCTAGAATTTTGAGGGATAAAAAATGATCTGTTAAATGATGATGCCTTCTTCAAACTTGGGAAAAACCCCATTTCGCAACAAGATGGGACACAGCGTCCCAATACCAAGAGAGGTGTCACTTTGTATTTAATGGAGGAAAAGCGTGATATTTGTAAAGGAAAATGAGAAATATTGAGAAATTCTATTCATGAACTAAAGAACTAAAAGGTGGTTCGTCTTCATAGGGTCTCAAGAACTCGGCACATCAATACGAAACGGAGAAGATCCCATGAAGTCATGAACAAGGGTTGTCAAACCCTAGACTGAACCGATCGAGTCAAACTCGAACCGAATGAATGTAATCTAACCTCATCGGTTTGGTCTCGGATTATGATATGTGGATCTTACCCGATCTACCAAATCTGAACCCGATACTGAGAAATCAAACTGCCCGAAAACCAGACCGAAACCAATGCTATCGGCAAATTATGAGATTTTTCATTATTTTAAATCGTTGGCATCTATTATCAGTTTTATTTTTATTTAAAATAATAAAAAAACTTTCAAAATCCGTAATAAATTTTTTGTCTATTATAAATAATGGTGAAAATTTTATTCTCTTCATTTATGCACAAGTTTACTTAAAATTTTATGGCTAAGATGAAGATAAAATAGTCAATAAATATTTTTTTTATAAAAGTCATATTTTTCCCCTCTTTTATCACTTGCTCACTTTATTTACTAACCATTTTTTTATTTTGATTTCAAACTTATTTTTTATTCCATAATTTATTTTCGACAAAATTTACCAAACCATTTTTCATTCTTGACCGATAATAAATTTTTGTATTTATTTCTTGTAAATAGACATAATAAAGAATAAGAATTGATACCAATAACAGCCTTAGCCCCATTCCTAAATATAAATAAACAGCGAAATATTGAAGACATGTATTTGTAATTTTAAGTAATAGAAATTTTTGTTTTTTCATTAAAAAGAAAAACTTATTCAAATAATACGGGTTGCATTTTTTATTTTTTTTTAAATAAGGGTTTCATTTTTTCATCTATTTTTAATGAACAAACAACATGCATTTTTTGCATGTTCTCTGCTTATAAGAACTTATTATTCAAAATATTAATCATATATAACTATTTTTCATTGCTTTTTTTTTTAAGTGTTTTTTATAACAATTTTTCTTTTGTTTTTGAGTTGGATGTTAGATATTTATAATAAGACGAGAAGATTTTACAACGATGAGACATTTGAGGAAATCAATTACAAGAATTATTTTAATAATATTTGACCAATTTTTAAAATAACAGTGAATTATTGGAGCAGGATTGGGACAGTAGTTTTGAACATACTGTTCACACTAGAAATTGATTTGCCACAAATATATGAAAAGAGGCAGAAAACATGACCAATTAAAAAGCTGCTCAAAAAGCTGTCAAGCGAACAAGTAAAAAGCTGCACGGAAAGCAGATTGTTGTTTTTTTTTTGAGCAAATTGCAATGACACCCCAAAATTGAGACTTTAAAGCACTGACACCCCACTTTATGTTTAAAAAACACAAACACCCCAATTCATTAAACACACTAGTCCATTATGTTAGTGAAACTGTTAGAAAGGAATCATTATTAATGTTGGACGTGGGGCTCTCGTTGATGAGAAGGAGCTGGTTCGGTGTTTGGTGCAAGTGGAAATTGGTGGTGCCGGTTTGGATGTGTATGAAAATGAACCAGAAGTGCCCCAGGAGCTAGACCTAGGGTGTCGAACGGTGAGAGAAATAGGGGCGGCTGTGGTTGCCGACGGGGAGGGGATCTGATCGTTGCTGGCAGTGGACAATTTTTAGTGGCGGTGACTATTTTCTGGTGTGGGATGGGAAGAAGATGGGTGACAGGAGAATCCCTTCACCCACCTATAGTTGGGTGAATATTTTAAATGCTCTAAATATAAGGATATTTTTGTCATTTTATTTTTTCATGAATTTTTCTTTTATTTTTGATAAATGAAAATAAGATTGATTAGAGAATAAGTTTGATAGAGAAGGGTATAATAGTCTTTGTAATAATATAACTAACCACTCTAACAGAATATGACCTATGTGTTTTTCAAACATAAAGTGGGGTGTCAGTGCTTTAAGGTCTCTATTTTGGGGTGCCAGTGCAATTTGCTCTTTTTTTTTTTACATGAATAAATAATATATTAAGATAAAAAGCAACACAAACAAAAATATCCTTCAATATATGAAGAGTCTCTTTTGGCATCTTTCCTTTAATTGTTGTTTTTTTTTTGTTTGGAACGGAGGTGCCAGCATGTGCGCACCACGATTTACTTCTTCAAGGGGGAGCTCAGAACCTCCTCTAGGAAAGTTGGATCTTTAACCACTTTAACATATCATCTTTGGCAACCCCACTATAGTTATCAAAAGTATTATTATTTGACTATCTCAGGAGGAAGTATTATTTAATTAAGTCCATTTCTTTGTATTCTTATTTAGTAGAAAATGGACCATCCATTTCTCTCTAAATGAACGACAAATGTCCATCTATCACATCTAAAGGTTGAGGTAAGATTTAGAAAATAAAATTTTTTTATTTAAATTTAATTTGAACCTTTGAATGTCACTGATGGACATGTGTCCTTCATCCAGAAGAAAATGAATAGTCAGAAATGAACTTAATAAAATTCCAAGAAGGAGATAGATACATTTTAATCACGTATACGAGCCTCATTGAACAATATATTGATTACCTTTTAACAATTCATTGGTCATTGCACGGTTCTACTCATCTGAACTAAACACCGGTGGAGTTGCTATTTTATCCATCGAGAAACATGTTATTGTTCAAAAATCTGCATGAGCGCAATCTGGTCCAAACTAGGTTCCTAGAAATCATAGAAAGTGAGAGTGGGCCGCGCCTCTAAGGACGGAAAGCCACCTCCAATGATTAAGTCAAACTAAGGAAAATACAGATCTTCATGTTGAGGAGTAAATGCTCCAAGAAAGAATGTCTTCTTTGAAACTTGCAGGAGAATAAATATCGGAATTATTGTAACTAGGCCTACCCTCTTTTTTTTTTTTTTTTTTTTTTTTTTTTAAGAGGTTCATCCGGGCCAACTTAAACACACCACGATTACATCCTCAAGGGAGCTTTTATATAATTAATGCCGCGGAATGGGTGCGAACCCAAGACCTCCCCTCTTTGTGCTGAGTGTATTGCTTATATATCAATCTCATACCTTTGATATTGCCAGAATGCATCATTACCGTCCAATCTTCCACATCATGATGAAGGGTTGTGATTACTCACGGTATATTACTTAATCACCAAGTTAATAACTCAATCTTTCTAGAGAAGCTTCAAGCCAGCTGCATCTTATCCTAAACTGATCAAGAGCTCAAAGTTATGTGGGCTCAAATGTGACAGCTATCCCTTAATTCAACAAACAAAAGTATGAACGAATGAGAAACTTCCCGATAAGCGTTGAGCATTTAATTTTGAATTTAATGCCTTGATTGATGTTTGGATAAAGATGAGTTGAATACCCTCGCAGTGTTACTTTTGCCGAGAATTAGCGTCTCGAGTGCTTAGTAAGGTGTTATCCAAGAAGTCTCAAATGCCACATGACATTCACTGAGAGACGTTCTTTAAAGCCAACAATTCTTCCCAGAAGTGGCATATTGAGAAGTACTAGACGAACCTTTTGAACTAGGTTTAGCCAAGTGTTCTCAATTGAATGATTAACACCGGTTTAATGGTTTAAACCACAACCTGTGTAACACATGCCAATTCATCCATACAAGGGAAGTAGCTTTCAAATGGATAGAAATTTTGACAATAGCTCTTAATCAAGGAATTTTATCTATTTGTTAGATTGGATATTCAGTCAAAATGGTGGTTTATGGCCTTCTATTGTGATTTGCGTGATGATTAACCAAGAATTGCAAAGAGAATCAAAAGGGAGAGACACACAATATGATGACGGAGTTCGGCTTACGCCTACATCTTCGAGACTCAAGAAAAAGTCCAATCACTATATCAGAGTTTCAAAATTCTTACAGACTTTGGAGAGAAAATGTACAATAGAGAAAACTAAGTGTAATGATCTTCTTGACGTTATCCACTCCTGAAACCACATCAAACCAGGAAAAAATAAACAATGCGTTAACTGTTTCATTAATAGAATGGACTACTGTGTTTAATGAATTGTGATGTCTATTTTTTCCAAACATAAACTGGGGTGTTAGTATTTTAAAGCCTCCATTTTGAGGTGCCAGTACAATTTGCTCTATTTTTATTGTTTGCAGAAGGACTAAGAAAATCTTAGCAGCGAGGCCTTTGGGATTGAAAACACAAGCTCTCGCTCAGAGCTCCATGCTTCATCTCTAGTGATCATTTATTACCAATCTTTCATTGGATAAAACTTTTGTATGTGGTTTTGCTCTATTTTCATAATAACTAGTTACTCTGTATGGTCTTTAATAAAAAAATCCCCTGATTCCAATAGAGTGTTGAGTTATGTATCGAAGTGGTTTAATGACATGGGTATTGGGGAGACCTTGGATCAATTATATTTGATACCTAGACGACTTGAACAATGTATGTCCATTTTATTTTATGATTTAAAATAATATTCAAAATGCTATTTTAATATTTGTAAGAATTTCTAACCAAGATTAATAAATTTTGGGAAGACTCCAAATTAATAATTTTTTTAAGGCCATGAATTTTTGCCTTCATCAAGGTTTAGATTATATACAACTTTTCCAATACCAAATAGAGCAAATTTTGCATTACGAGATGAAAGCAGTCCTTAATTTGCTATCAAATCCTAGACATACAGTCTTGCCCTTAAGTACTACTCTTCTATAATTAAACATAATTAATGGGACTTTTGATATATGGGTACTCATGTTTTAAAAACCCTTTTCTTGTTAAAATAGTTAACTAATGTACCTTAAGCCCATTCCAATGTGGTAGATATATAGATGAACAATGCAATACTGGAGGAATCATGTATTTGCAGTTTTAAGATATAGAAGTTTTTGTTTTTTCATTTAAAAAAGAAACAAGTTAATCAAATAATACGAGTTGCATTTTCATTTTTTTTTTGGGGTTTATGTTTCATTTTTCATGTATTTTTAATGAAGAAGCGACATGCATTTTTTGCACATTGTCTGTTTATAACAACTTATTATTCAAAATATTAATCATAAATTACTATTTTTCTTTTATTTTTTCTTTTTTAGTTGGATGTTAGGTTTTTCTAACAGGACGAGAAGATTTACAATGATGAGACATTGGAGGAAATCAATCACATGAATTATTTGATAAATATTTTACCATTATAACAAATTTAACCCAATTGTAGTTGTCAGAAGTATTTTTATTTGGTTATCTCCAGCATAAGTTGACAGATTCCTAATAACGTATCAAGGCTTATTGAACAATCTATTTATTATCTTTTAGCAACACTTTGGTCATTGCCGGATTCTATTGTCTGAGCTAAACCCCCATGGTGGGATTGCTGTCTTATCTATCAAGAAACATGCCAATTCATCCATACAAGGACAATAACTTTCAAACAGATAAAAATTTTGACAGTAATTTTTCGTTGAAGAATTTTCTGACAATTAATCAAAATGATGGACCTATTAACTTTCTTAGGGAGAGGTCTTTCTAAACCTCTGATTTATGTATGTAAATGGTGGCTTTTTTTTTTTAATTTTTTTTATCTGTAATTCATCTGTTTTAGAATTATATATATATTTTTAATACTTGGCTATAGAAAAACTAAAACAGATGAATTTTTTTTTTTAATTTTTTGGTTGATCATAAATTAATGTTGGGTTTTTTTTAGTACAATATATTATGTCCCTTATTATATTTTTTCCTCTTTTTTTTAAACGAAACCATTCACCTCTCCCATCTTTCCCTGGGGTGATCAATTCACCATGAATTAAATCATCCCAAAAGTTAGCAGACAGGATTTCCAAGCCTAACGGCTATATTCTTCCACAGGAACCATACGATCACGAAAATTAAATTCTGGGTCTTAAGCAAATAATAACAATTTGAATTCTTCCTTGATTGATTTGAAATTTACAAATGAGGGTAGCTTCCAGTTGTACCTGTAATCGCTTCTTAATTAGCTGAATCTATTGTGCAACGGCGGTTATATGATTCTTCCAATCTCCTTGAAATTGGGACTGTAATAGTAGGTTAACTAACCGTTGTAATTACTTAGGATTGAAAGAGAAAAAAGAAAGATCTTTGTCTTCATAAAATTGCCTTATCAGTTTGGGCGTGTTTCCATGTCTTACAACTAATGTTCGAATGATCGGTCCGTGTCGCCGTGTCGGTGCTGATGAAACCGACACGGCCGACATATCAGGCCGAAGAAATTGAACCTTGTGTCGTTGTTCTAACATCGCCTTCTGCTCGCTGCTTCTCTCTCCATCGGTTCCATTTTCTCCTTTTTGTTCCTCTCTTGCAACAGGTTTTGGATCTGCTCCTCCACCCTTACACAAAGATAATGCACTTTCTCCGTTTATTTAACTGTGTTTAACACTAACTTGCTACAGTTACGGTTTACCATGGAAACCCAGATGGGCGGCTTTGGCTTGCAGGTGAGTTTGGGAGAGAGAGAAGCAAAGAGATCGTAGGCCGGCAGAGATCGCAAAGATGGAGAGATAAGAGGAGAACGCAGAGATCGTAGGCCGGCAGAGATCGCAAAGATGGAGAGATAAGAGGAGAACGCAGAGATCGTAGGACAAGTTTTTCTTCAAATCTCAGACTCCATCACCGTCACCGCCATGGTTTCCGACACTGGTCACCACCATCATTTTTCCGGTCACCCCCATCGTTTCTTCCCTTCTCCCAAAAATCAGAATCCCTCTTCGATCTGCGCCTCTGCGGTGTGGTGTGTGGAGACTGGAGAGAGACATAAGCATAACCGACTCCTTTTACCCCTCTGGCCCTCTCTCTCCGATATTTTAGATGTTTTTAAATTTGGAATTTTAAATTCTAAAATTTTAATATTTTCAGAATTTATCACGATAAATTGATTTTATCATATGGCTGGGGGGTTTGGTGTCGCCCCCAGTGACACAGCGAAAAATCGCCCTGTCGGCCATAAAATTTATCGCCGACACAAAATACCATGCTTACAACTCTGCTATGTTGGATTTGGAGTCAAATTAAGGACAGCCAAAAGCGAAAAAGGAATACTAGCAAATGCTAAGCAATGGCTTCTTAATGGCTCTTCCAATCTCCTGCGTTCTCATCAAGTTTTGGTCATAGACAAGCCGATACCATCAACAGTTAGGCCATCGGAAGCTTGGGTACTGTAATGGCCTGAGAATTGAACCAACAGCGAAGACTCGTTGAAGGAACAACATGGCCATGAAAAGTAGCAGGGACTTAGTCTAAATTTAGTCTAACAGCACCGTTAGCTTGGAGGGAGGAAATCTCAGTTCCTCCAAAACTTCCCTCATGAACATGGAATGGAGAAGATAATGTGAACAATGGTTGTCAAACCCTAGACTGGACCGATTGAATAAAGCTCGAACCAAATAAATCGATTCCTACATTGGTTTGGTTTAACCAAACCCTACTACGCATGTGTAAAATTTTTGTTTTATTTTTTAAATTTCTTATTCATGGTAAATTAAAATGCTTGTGTATAGTAGCTAGTATATCTTCATTGTTAGTTATTTCTCTCTTGGAAAAACTTTTTTTTTTAAGCTTTTCTATTAAATTAAAAAAAAAGGTAGGGCTAAAACTAATTATGTCTTTTATAAAATTTTATCTTTATCATAAATAAATAAATAAAATGAAAAGACCTGATGGATCTATTGCCTTTTTTGCGAAGACTCCTTCAAGATAATTTTAATGGAATAGATAGAAAATGATAACTTTTTGAGGGCCAAAATTTTCTGCATTTGTCAAGTTTAAATTACAACAACTTTACGAGAAATTTGGAAGGAGGCAAAAGAGATCCTTGATGTGCTACCAAATCTTACTCCTCTATTGGTAGGCATAAGAATATGATTTTGGATGTATGGTATCATTTTTTTTTTTTTAAATAATTGTTGTTGAAACTCTGTACTATACCTTAATTACTACTTAATCCTTATACTTTTTGAAATTACTAATCTAACCTTAGACTTTACCTGTAATTACTGTTATCCCTCGTTAAACTTCGTTAGTTAAGTAATGATGCGATAACTTTTATTTATTTAAAATTTTCAAAATAACCCTAAGGTTTTATTCTATTTATTTACACTTTATATTAAATTAAATTATTACGTTAAATAATTAAGAAAAAAAATTAACTCTAATTTGGTAGTTCCTTATTTTCTATTTTTTTCTATTATTTTTTAATTTGGTGTTATTTTTTAGTTTTTGTTATTTACTTTTCAATTTGATATTATCAATTTTAAGAAATTCCTACTTCTATTAGTTTTTCATTTATTTACTATCTAATTTGATATTAACAATTTGATGAAGTTACCTTTTTTAGCGGAAAAAAGTAATTTAGGTAGTTTTTTTTTTTTAATTTAAAAATAATAAGAATATAACTCTAAGATTAGTAGTCAATATAATTTTTTTTAATGAAGATAGTATTGTGTTGTAATTTCTTAATTTAGAATGACAAAATAGATACGAAACTTGCAATTGTAATGGTGTCTTAACACTGTTAGAACTCAAAGGAGCAACAATAATTTCATGAATAGGGTCATTTTAGTAATTAGCTATAGTATAAAGGGCCACTATAATTATCCTTTCTTTCTTTTTTTTTTTTTCTTTTGATAAAAGGTTCTTGGATATTAAATCTCCTTCTTGTTAAAATGTCTAATTAATTTAGATTTTGGCCCATCCAATATGGTGTATAGAAGATCAATGTACCATATTTTTGTAACATTGAAGGATTGTACTTGCATTTTTTAAGTAATAGAAGTTTTTTTTTCATTAAAAAATCTTTTTTCTTTTTTTTTTTCTGGGTAGAGGTTTCATTTTTCATCTATTTTTGATGAAAAAATAACACGCATTTTTTGCATGTTATCTGCTTATAACAACTTGTTATTTAAAATATTAATCATAGGTTATCATTTTTATTTTTGATTTAGATGTTATGTTTTTATAATACGAAATACAATGACGAGACATTGCAATTTTAAGACATTTGAGGAAATCAATCACATACATTATCAGGTAAACATTTGATCATGGTAATTTTTTAATGTTGTATGATTGTTTGAAAATATTTAATTAGCATACGTTGTGTTTTACCAGTGATATGACTAGATTATTCAATGGAGACTAGAAGTTGGCTTGCCTATTTCCCATTTTCAGATATTCATCACTTCTATCAAGATGTCAGACAACGTAGACAACCCAGCAGAACCAATTATCATTCCAAGACATATCAAACCCTAATGGGGCTTCATGATTCATTTATTTGAACCAGAAATTGAAGGATTCAGAAGGGAATTCGAACAGTAGTGGTGGGTCACTTCTGATTGGGAACTAATTCTAAAAGAAGTTGCAACAGAAAAACCTTTTAGAACATAAATTAGTATTTGGGTTTGAATCTGAATTAGTAGATTCCTGTAATTTAATAAACTACCTCCATAGATTATTTAATAAATTGTATTATTATAAATTTTTTTCATCTTTTTTAGATATATATATTAAATATATAATTGATGCTTAATAATCAATTATCTCTTTTTTAAATCATACATTAACACGATGTATTAAATAACCTAAAAGGCACTTTGGTGCGTTTTTTATATATAGGGATAGGGATATTATATATTGCCGCCGGTAGGAGTTGAGCCTATGACCTCTCCACTAAGAAGCAAGTTCCTAATCATCCTACTACTCCTCCATTGGCATGTTATTTTTATTGTTTGTGAAGGGACTAAGAAGATCTTAGCTGCGAGACCTTTGGGATTGAGAACATAGGCTCTCACTTAGAGCTCCATGCTTCATCTGTAGTAGTCGTTTAAGGATAAAAACTTTTGTCGGTGGTTTTTACTTAGGCTCTTTTTGGTATCAATTATCATTCTCTATTATGCATATTTAAAATAAATAAGTACAAGAATTCATTGTTGGTCAAGAATGAAAAATGGTTTGGTGAATTTTGTCAAAATTAAATTATGGAATGAAAAATAAGTTTGGTGTCAAAATAAAAAATTATTAGTAAATAATAGTGAGCAAGTGATAAAAGAGAGAAAAAGTATGATTTTTAAAAAAACATGTGTATTGACTATTTTACCCTCATCTTAACCATAAAATTTTAAGTAAACTTTTTTTGGTAAGAAATTTTAAGTAAACTTGTGCATAAATGAAGATAATGAAATTCTCACCATAATTCATAATTGACAAAAAGTTCATTATGGATTTTGGAAGATTTTCTATTATTTTAAATAAAAATAAAACTGATAATAGATGCCAAACAACTTAAAATAATGAAAAAACCTTATAATAGAGAATGAGAATTGATACCAAAAAGAGCCTTAGTAGTGTGGTCTTCAATAAATTATCCCCTGATTCTAATATAAAGTATTAGGGCTTGTTTGGTTAAATGAATCTATAGATTTGAAATGATTTAAATCTATAGATTTTCAAATTTGTAGATTCATGATTCAAAAAATTAACTATTTAGTTAGCCTTAAATTTATTGAAGTTCATAGAGTTTCGTTGAGTTACTCCGCGTGAATCCGCAAATTTCATCAATTTTATCCTTATAGTGGAATCCATGGATTTCACCCACTACCCAAAAATGATATAATTCACGTGTTTAGGGGAAAAAATGTAAAATCCCTAGATTTAATGACTCTAGGGATGTTCTACAATCAAATAGGTATAAATCTCCAATTCATGAATTTAGGATTTGAAAATTTTGGATTCAGATAATAAAACAGGCCCACTGGGGAAGGAGACTTTAGATCAATTATAATTGAAACCTAGACGACTTGAGCAATGTATGTCCATTTTATTTTATGATTTAAATAATATTCACAATGCTGTTTTAATGTTTTTGCAAAGATTCCTAATCAAGGATAATAACTTTTGGGAAGACTCCTTTAAAGATAATTAACATGAAATGGATAAAAATTAATAATTTTTTTAAGGCCATGAACTTTTGCTTTTATCCCTTAAGTCCTACCCCCTCTACAAGTAAACATAATTAATGGGACTTTTGATGCATGGGTACTCATGTTTTAAAATCCCTTTTTTTTTGTTAAAATAGCTAAACAAACAAACACAGTCTTTGTGAAAAAGTTGGGAAAAGTAAAAAGTGGGACCCACCCCCTATCACTTTTTCACAAAACTCTTTCATTTCATTTCTTTTCCTTCTTCCTCACCCCACTATATATGGAACCCACATGTTTTTTTTCCCACTCCACCTTTGCAAACAAACACAGTCTAATGTAGCTTAGGCCCATTCCAATGTGGTAGATATATAGATGAACAATGTAAGATATAGAAGTTTTTGTTTTTTCATTAAAAAAAACAAATTAATCAAATAATACGACTTGCATTTTTTCATTCTTTTTTGGGTAAGGGTTTCATTTTTCATGTATTTTTAATGAAGAAGCGACATGCATTTTTTGCATATTGTTCGTTTATAACAACTTATTATTCAAAATATTAATCATATATTACTATTTTTATTTTATTTTTTCTTTTTGAGTTGGATGTTAGGTTTTTATAATAGGACCAGAACGTTTTACAATGATGAGACATTCGAGGAAATCAATCAAATGAATTATTCGATAAATATTTGGCCATTATAACAAAGTTAATAGTTAACAGAAGTATTTTAATTTGGTTATCTCAAGCTCAAAGAGACAGAATCCTAATCACGTATACAAGACTCATTGAACAATCTATTTATTATTTTCTAACAACACTTTGCTCATTGCAAGTTTCTATTCAAGAAACATGACAATTAATTCATACAAGGAAGGTAACTTTCAACCAGATAGAAATTTTGGTAATGGTTCTTCCAAAGAATTTCTCTACTTGTTAGGGGAGATATTCAAGTGAAAATGATAGTTCAAGAACATTTCTTGGACAAATTTTACCAGTTTCAATGGAATCAGAAGTTTCTAACTTAATGCACTCCCATAGTGGACCTGTTAGTTTTGTTAGGGAGGCGGTGTTTCTAAACCTCTTGAGTTATGTACGTAGATAGTGGAATTTGTTTTTTTCTTTCTTTTTTATTTTATATCAGCAATTCATCTGTTTCAGATTTTATTTTTTTTAATACGTAGTAACAGTAAAAGCTAGTATTGATATTAAAAAAAACAGAGTCTCTATAGTTGACCACAAATTAATATTGGGTCATTTTAATGCAATATATTACACGTGGGTCTTAACTTAGTTACTGTTAAATATATTCAAATTTCAAATATGAAGGAATCAAAATGTCCTTCCAATTATTTAATACATAGTATTAATTTTTTCCCCCAGTTTTGTTAAACCAAACTATGCACACTTCCCATCTTTCCCATCTGTTAAGAAAATCTAATCTAATATGCAGCGGATTAACAAAGAAAGGAAAGAAATAAAAGATAACAAAGCAAGACACAGGGTTTTACTCAGGGGCGGAGCCAGGATTGAACAGGGAGGGGTCGAATGTATCTGGGCTAATGTGGGACCCACTGTAGGTCCCATCTCAGAATATATTATTATATTTTAATGTAGAGTCTACATTAAAAATTAGATAAATTAATAGAAAATTTGTGAGTGTGAGAGAGAGAAAGAGTGAATACCTGATGTGGAGAAGATTTAGGAAAATTTCAAAGTTTGTTAATTACTTCAATATTTTGTGAGATGTGTGAGAAAAAAAAAAGAAAAAAAATAGGAATAAAAGAGGAAATTCATGAGAAAACAAATATAAATGAAAATAGGAGAGAATATATAAGGAGAAATTCATGGATCGTGAGTTAGTTTTTAAATTAGTTTTTAATTAGAATTTAACCTTTTATTCCTTAAAACTAGGGATTTAATGACAACCATTAGATAGAGATTATGAATGACATTTGTACCCATCATCTTTAAATTTTAATTTTTGGAGGGGGCCAAATAGTGGTATTTCACATTTAAAGATAGAGAAATAAGGAAAAAAACAAGGATTTTTACAATTTCAAAAAATCCGGGGGGGGGCCATGGCCCCCTCCGGTCCCAACGTGGCTCCGCCACTGGTTTTACTTGGTTCCGTCAGATACTACATCTAAGGATGAGTTGAGCACTCACCAAACTCATGCAATCATCAAATAATAGAGAAGGATTACAGCCCTAAGATCAATAAGAGAACTCTATACAAAGGACAAGAAAAATAATAACCAATACTAGGAACAACCACACCAGTAACCACAGATGAAACCTAGCTTCAATCCTTCCTTGAGCGCACAACTGAAAGCATCACATAGACACCTTCATGCTCCAACAGCAGAAGCTGTTAAACCACATTCACAAGAGTCAATCACACAGCCAAAGATCAAAGGAACAGCATCCAATCGAAGCTTCTTGCACACAGGAAGAACAGGAACTCAAAGAACCCGAGAACAAAAGAAAACAAAGGAGAGAGAGTGATTTGATTCAACTGAAACCGTAAACCCCAAACCCCAATTAAATATAATGAAACAAAAGAGCTGAATTTACACACTTGCCCCTCTAACTAATACATAAGACATCTATCCTAAATACCAGTAGAAAGACCAAAATGCCCCCTGTTACATATTGCACCATCTTTCCCAGAAGTGATCCATCTAGCTAATTTTTCCACCATGAACTGAATCATCCCAAAGGTTAGCAGATAGGATTTCCAAGCCTAACTACTATATTCTTCCATGGTACCATACAATCATGAAAATTTAATTCTGGGTCTGAAGCAAATAATAACAATTTGAATTCTTCCTTGATTGACTTAAAATTTACAAATGAGGGTAGCTTCCAGTTGTTCTTGTAATCGCTTCTAAATTAGCTGAATCGATTGAGCAATGGCAGCTGCATGGCTCTTCCAATCTCCTTCATTCTCATCAAGTACTGGCCATTAATGACCAGCGACGATTCCATCAACAGGTAGGCCATCGGAAGTCCTGGGTATGGTAGCTGCCTGAGAAGTGAACCAGCAGCGAAAACCGATTGAAGGAACCTCACTGACATGAAAAGTAACAGGGATTCTTGTAGTCCTAACATCTGGGAGAAGAGAAGGCCAAAATATCCAGGAAAACCTGAATTTGAAAGGAAACATGAGATGAGAGAGCAGAGCTTCTGAATTCCACTTCTAGAATTTTGAGGGAGAAAAAACTGATCTATTACATGATGATGGCTTCATCAAACTTGGGAAAAGTCCCATTTTGCAACTAATGATCAGGGAGATGGGGCACTGCTCCCAATACCCAAAAATGTGTCAGTTCGTATTTAATAGAGGAAAAGTGTGATATTTGGACACAAGAACAAGAAACATTCAGAAATTCATGAATTACTAAAGAATTGAATAACTTGGCACATTGTAACAGTGTTGTTTTCAACAAAAAAATTTCCTTGAAGAGTGTTAAGTAATGTATCCAAGTGGGTTAATGATATGGGTAATGGAATACCTTAAATCAATCATATTTGATACCTAGACAACTTGAATAATGCATGTGTATTTCATTTACTAATTTAAATAATATTCACAACTTATAATTGTTGTTACCTTCCTCCTTTAATTAAGTGATAACGTGACAATTTTTATTTCAAAATATCAAAATAACCCTAAGTACTTTATATTAAATTACATTATTATTTTAATAATTAAAAAAAATAACCCTAATTTGATAGCTCCTTATTTTGTAACTTTTTATATTATTTTTTAATTTAGTGTTATTTTTTTAGTTTTTGTTATTTACTTTTTTTTTTTTTTTTTGGGTGCCAATCCCGGTTTTTTATAAACCGGTGTTCGACCCGCGTCGCACACCTGGCTGCGGTGGGTGAGTCTCCCAGCGGGGATTTTTTGTTATTTACTTTCTAATTTTGTATTATCAATTTTAAAAAAATTCCTACTCCCATTAGGTTTCCATTTATTACTATTTAATTTGACGTTACCAATTTTAGAAAGTTTTTTTTTTTTTTTTTTTTTTGTGGAAAAAAGTAAGTTTTTTCAGAATTTAAAAATTACAAGGGTACAACTCTAAATTGGTACTTGATCTAGCTAGGAAGGCCCAATTCGTGACAAGTAGGACTATTTGGCCTAATCCACTCCTTAGCTTCTTGAAGTCCGTACAAGAAGCCCGTACTCAGGATGTCTCATCTTTTGCTTGCCCTCCTTTTTTTTTTTTTTTTTTTTTTTTTTTTTTTTTTGGTTTGCCAACCCCGGTTTATAAACCGGTGTTCGACCCGCGTGGTGGGTGAGTCTCCCAGAAGGACTTTTTGCATCCACAAAGATTCAATACCGAAACTTTGCTTAAGCGAACCAAGCTGCTTTACCACTTGGACCAACCCCGTTGGTGATTGCCCTCCTTTTAATTGAATAGCAGTTTACCAAAAAAAAAAAAATGGTATTTGATATGGTTTTTTTTACTGAGGATAGTATTGTGTTTCCACTTCTTAATTTTAGAATGACAAAATAGACATTAAACATGCAATTGTAATAGTCTCTTAAGTCTTAACACTCAAAGGGACAACAATAATTTCATAAAGAATATGATCTTTTTAATAATTAGGCTATAGTATAGAAGACAACAGTAATTATCCTTTTTTTTTTTCTCTTTTTTTTTTATAGAAGCTACTCGTGTATTAAAATCTCCTTGTTGAAATGTCTAACTAATGTAGGTTTAGACCCATCCAACATGGTACACAGATGAACAACATAACATTTTTTCTTTTTTTTTTTTTTTTGGTGTTCAAAGAGCAAAATGTAACATTGAAGGATTATACGCATTTTTAAGTAATAGAAGTTTTTTTTTATTAAAAAATAATAATTTTGTAGAGGTTTCATTTTTCATTTATTTTTTATGAAAAATAACACGCATTTTTTGCATGTTGTCTGCTTATAACAAGTTATTATTCACAATATTAATTATAGATTATCATTTTTATTTTTATTTTTAATTTAGATGTTATGTTTTTTATAATATGAGATACAACGACAAACATTGCAATTTTAAGATATTTGAGGAAATCAATCACATGAATTATCAGGTAAAAATTTGATCATGGTAATTTTTCAATGTTGTATAACTGTTTGAAAATATTTAATTAGCATACTTTGTGTTTTACCAGTGCTATGAGTAAATTATTAAATGGAGACTAGAAGTTGCCCAGTCTATTTCCCATTTTCTGAGATTCATCACTTCTATCAAGATGTCAGGCAAGGTAGACAACCCTGCAGAACCAATTATCATTCCAAAACATATGAAACTCTACTGGGGCTTTATGATTCATTTATTTGAACCAGCAATGTATGAATCACAGGAGAATTGGAACAGTAGTGGTGGGTCACTTCTGATGCTGGGAGCTAATTCTAAAAGAAGTTGCAAGAGAAAAACCTTGGTAGAACATAAATTAGTATTTGGGTTTGAATCTGAATTAGTAGATTCTTGTAATTATTAGGATTTAGAAAAGTTAAAGCAAAAAAATTTTTGTCTTCAATAAAATTCCTGGGCACTTTGGATTTTGTATTTTCCACGGGTTTACAACTCTGCTATGTTTTGGATTCGGAGTCAAATCAAGGACAGCCAAAACCGAAAAAGGAAACTAGCAAATACTGAGCAATGACTTCTTAATGGCTCTTCCATTCTCCTTCGTTCTCATTAAGTTTTGGTCATTGACAAGCCCCGATACCATCAACAGTTAGGCCATCAAAAGCTTCGGGTACTGTAAGGACCTAAGAAGTGAACCGACAGGGAAAACTAATTGAAGAACAAAGGATATCTGGGAATTTTCTGTTTCCACAGTGAAAGTTTCTTTTGACTTAGAGAAACATGAGATCAGAGAGCAGAGCTTTTGAATCTATTTCTAGAATTATTAGAGTGAATAAATATATATATGTTACGTGATGATGGTTTCATTAAACTCAGCAAAAATCCCATTTAGCTACCAGAGAATTCAAGCAATTAAAACCCACTTTAATAGTTCAATGGCTGGAGATGGGTCACAGACTCACAAGGGTTGTCAAACCCTAG
Organism: Hakea prostrata; assembly: GCF_041222555.1. Classification (NCBI taxonomy): domain Eukaryota; kingdom Viridiplantae; phylum Streptophyta; class Magnoliopsida; order Proteales; family Proteaceae; genus Hakea; species Hakea prostrata. Next base: position 48,851,012 of record NC_142609.1, on the reverse strand, counting down.
ACTTGAACCGATTGAATAAAGCTCAAACCAAATAAATCGATTCCTGGTTTCGGATTATGAAATTGTGGATTAGTCACGAAAGTTTATACCATAGACAAAGATTAGTCAACGATACCCTACTATGCATGTCTCCAATTTTTATTTTTGTTTTTTAAATATCTGTTTCATGGTAAATTAAAAATGCTTGTGTCTACTAGCTAGTATATTTTCATTGTTAGTTATCTCTCTTTTGGAAAAAAATTTTTTTACCTGTGGGTTTCCTTAGTGAACCACAAACTAATGTTGGGTCCCCTTAACACAATATATTTCGTGTGGGTCTTCACCAGACTAACACCATTAGTCGCATCGTTAAGTATGTTCAAATAACAATAAATGGTGAGAAAATTAATGGGAGTGGAGACAGAGAGAAAAATAAAATGAATGGAAAGAGAAACAGGAAGAGGGAGAACGAATAAACGTGAAGACAGAGAAAGTAAATTTACTTGTCATTAATCTAACCACATGAATTGAAATTTTTTCTCTTATATAGATGAAAAATTCATATTTATAATAAGGCATTGGGTCAATGAAAGACTATGCACAACATGAAAAATATATTCCAAGAGACAAGCATAATTAGACGCGATTCTTCTGCATTTAGGGCACAATACGAAAAATATATTCCAAGGGACAAAGGATAATCTTTCACTATTATAATTAATCCCAAAGCCATGAAAACCAGAAGCATTTCTCCACCTTTTGTTGAACCACTCTTGATAGCCAAAATATTAATTTTAGGGAACATTACAACTTTTCCTTATACTACAAATTAACTATCAAAAGGATTTTATTTTCTGTGAGATTACTATTGCCTCCCTTATCCCTTACTTCTAACTCTACTGTAACTTAATCTGAGATCAATGTAGTCTGTGGACTACAGTTTGGTGATGATAGCTTCCTGCTTCTAATTCTTAGAGATGGTTCAAATATCACGAATTTTGCAGCTGTTGAGAGAACAGAGCTTCTGTTATATGATGATGGCTTCGTGAAACTTGGGAAAAGTCCCATTCTGCAACTAATGATCTGGGAGATACCCAGAGATGTGTCTGTTTGTATTTAATAGAGAAAATGTGTGATCTTTGGAAAGAAGAACGAGCAATATTGAGAAATTCATAAACTACCAAAGAATTGAAGAGGGTCGTCTTTCTTCTTGAGATCAATCATATTTGATGCCTAGGCGATTTTAACAATGCATGTGTGTTTCATTTCCTAGTTTAAATAATATTAACAACCCTATTTTAATGTGTACAAAGATTCTTAATTCAATCGTGAAAAAGGACTGGATGGATATATTGGCTTTTTTGCAAAGACTCATTCAGGATAGTTAACATGGAATAGATAAAAATTGATAGTTGTTTGAAGATCATGATTTTTTGCATTTGTTTAAGGTTCAGATTACAACAACTTTACGGGTACTAAATAGAGGAAATTTGGCAGGAGGAGAAAGAGATCATTGATTTGCTACCATATCGTAGACATATAGGCCCTTTAAGTCTTAGTCTTTGTTAGGATTAGAGAAATCAATTACACAATCGAATAGAAAACAAGGAAAAAAGAGACATGGATTTTACCCTAGTTCACCTCAATGTGAAACTACGTCCAGCATCAGGTTTTTTACTATATTCTTCTTGAAAATAACTATATACAATGTTCTATTATAAGAAAATATATATATGCCCTTAAAAACCTTAAGCCACAACTATTTATAGGCTTAGACGCAAACTATAAAGAAACTCTGGGGCCCACAGAGACATGTACCCTCTACAAGCTATGGGAGCGCTGCCCTCACACCCCTACTAAGGCGGCCTCCCCAGATCCCGTGTCCGTCTACAACACAACCAAAAGTGTGAGCCATACTCAACACTCTATTGGATGGAAGGTATTCATATTTTTTTTCTTTTGGTAAAAGGTACTCGTGCTTTAAAATCTTCTTGTTAAAATGTCTAACTAATGTAGATTTAATAGAAGTTTTTATTTTTTTTTATTAAAAATAATAAAAAAATAAGTTTTATTTTTCATCTATTTTTAATGAAAAAATAACACGCATTTTTTGCATGTTATTTACTTATAACAACTTGTTATTCAAAATATTAATTATAGATTATTATTTTTATTTTTATTTAGATGTTAGGTTTTTATTATAAGACATAAAATGATGAGACATTTGAGGAAATCAATCACATGAATTATCAGTAAACATTTGGTAATGGTAATTTTTCAATGTGGTACAACTGTTTGGAGTAGTAATAGTATAACAAAATATTTTGTTTGAAAATATTTAATTAACATATTTTTTTGTTTGAACAGTACTATAACTGGATTATACAATACAGACAAAAATCTCCTGTATTTACTTTTCATTTTCAAAGATTCATCACTTCTATTAAGATCTCAGACAAAGTAGAAAACCGAGCAAAACCAATTATGATTCCAAAAGATATGAAAACCTATTGGGGCTTTATGATTCATTTATTTCAAGCAGCAATGACAGATTCAGAGGGAAATTGGGACAGCAGTTGTAAATTCACTACTGAGCCTTGGAACTAATTTCCAAAGAAATTTTTAGGAAAAAACCTTCTTCAAGTTACCGTTAGGGTTGTACTTTAAGTTACTGTTAGGATTGGAATCTGAATCAGTAGATTTTGCTAACTAACTCTAATTCTTCAGATTTACAAATATTTTATTAAAAAATAAACTGGGAATTTACTTGACGTGAGATCAGAGAGCAGAGCTTCCGAATCCCACTTCTAGAATTTTTATTGTGAAAAAATGAACTACTACATGATGATGGCTTCATTAAACTCTGACAAAAATCCCATTTTGGGACCAACGACCTGGGAGAATTCAAACAATTAAAACCCACTTTAATAGTTTAATAACTAGAGATGGGACACAATGTCTCAGTACCCCCAAAGAGTTGTCAATTCGAAAATGAATGGAAGAGTTTAATCATTGGAAAAAACATGAGAAATTTTCGAAAATTTGTCAATGGTGGGTTAGTTTAGCGGTTAAATGCCCAACCTTGCCAGCTACCAAAAAAAAAAAAGAAATATTTGAAAATTCACCAAATGAAAAACTGAAGAAGTTCTCCTTCCTTCCTAATTTGGGTCTCAATAACTAGCCCAAATCGTCTAACCCCAACTGACCATGCTCCCATATTGTTACACTCACACGACACACAGATAAAATATGGACCCTACATTTATATGAGGGTAGGGGCATGGCAGCACGATCAGTTTGGAGGCAGGATATCTCAATCCCTCATGAACATGGAATGGAGAAGTTCATGTGAACAAAGGTTGTCAAATTCTAAACTGAACTGATTGATAAAGCTCGAACCAAATAAATCGATTCTTACAATGGTTTGGTCTCGAATAATGAAATTGTGATTAGTCACAAAAATTTATACCAAGACAAAGATCAGTCAACCAAACCCCACCATGCATGTTTCAAATTTTGATTTTATTTTTTAAATTTATGTTTCATGGTAAATTAAACTGTTTGTGTCTAGTAGCTAGTATATCTTCATTGTTAGTTATTTCTCTCTCCTGGAAAAAAAAATTTGGTAAGCTTCTCTGTTTTTAGAAAGAAAAAAAAAACAGAAACCAAAAGGTAGGGATAACTACTATAGAGTTCACAGAACAATAAAGGGAGAGAGAATTAATGGGAGTGGACACAGAGAAAGTAAATTTACTTGTCATTAATCTAACTACATGAATTCAAATGTTTTCTCTTATATAGATGAAAAATTCATATTCACATTATTATAGGGCATGGGGTCAATGAAAGGCTATGCAAGCGAACAACATGAAAAATATATTCCAAGAGACAAGCACAATTAGACGCGATTTTTCTGCATTTAGGGCATAATACGAAAAATATATTCCAAAGGACAAAGGATAATCTTTCACTATTATAATTAGTTGCAAAGCCATGAAAAGAAGAAGCATTTCCCCACCTTTTGTTGAACTACTCTTGATAGCCAAAACATTAATTTTAGGATAATTACTATTTTCCCTTATACTATAAATTAACTATTAAAAAGATCTTACTTTCTGTGAGATTACTATAATATAGCTTAACCTGAGATCAGATGTAATAATACACCAAAAAACAGAATACCTTCAATGTTATCTGTGGACTACAGTTTGGTGATGATAGCTTCCTGCTTCTTGATTCTTAGAGATGGTTCAAATATCACAAATTCTGCAGCTGTTATAATGGCCTTCTGGGAACCCATCATTTCACTGACCACAAGGGTGGGGGAAAAAAATCAACAATACATAGGCAACTTAAATTTTACCAAACAATAAAAATAAAAAATTTGACAACTTACATGGATTTAAACAGAAATCTCAAGGAAAATATGCTATACTCAGCCAAATCCAAATCCATCAAGCAGGGAAGAGCCTTACTAAGTTGAATACACTACTCTAATTAAACCAGCAATTAATGCTCCAATCGTCATCAAACATAACAAGATTGAACATCCTATTTGCAAACATGCTTTAAAGAGAGTTAGAATATATGTACATGATGAGGAAGTCATCTTATTTTGTGTCTTCACCCCGTTCTCGAGCTACAGAAGCAGAAAGGATCCCAAGATCACGATTCAAAAATGTCAATGCTGACTCACACTCAGAAATTATTCTTGTCACAGAAGATGGCTCATCTCCTGCTGATTCAGCAGATCCAACAGCAACAGCAGCATGTGAATCTTTAAGATTCCGCAAGTTCCAGAGAAACTGTCATTAGATTCAGAAATACAGTTATATTTGGCTCAACAGAATCCTTGAAAAAAGGAAGTTTTAATACCCAAAGATGAATATGAACTATCGAGTTTATGCACCTTAGAGAAGACTCAAAACTAGTATAATTTGAATTTTGAAGTAGGGAAGAAAGGTAGAAGACAATAATTTAACCACAGCGAATTAAGCCAAAAAAGGAAAAGGAAAAAAAAAAAGAGGGTTACGCATTAGGGTTCATGAATCATGAAGCATGAATTCTCAATAAAAGAGCTTCATGCTTTTCAAGAGAACATTCAGAATCAGATCCAACACTGACGGGTGAAACACAGTTCTGCAGACAAATATTGATGAGTTTACCCTTGAAAGTCAAGGTTAACATCAGATTTCTCCACAATTGACAGGTGAAACCGTGAAACATCCTTTTGGGCTTGCTTCACTGGCTTTATATGTTCTCTGATATGTTATGAAGCATTACAACCATCAGATGAAGTCCAGGCATTTCCCAGCTTAGTTTCTTTAATTTGAAACATCAACATGTTCCCAGGCCTCATTAGGTGCATCAGCAGCTTTGTTCTTATGCTTAAGGGGGGTGAGGTGGGTCAGGCTTATTCTCAACTCTAGAGTTTTTCAGTTTCACAAGAAGAGTTAGACTGAAAGAAAATATCTAAAAAGTTCATAAGGAAATCACGCTGAAAAATGAGGATGGCTTCCTTTAAGAAAAGATGAGTAGTTTGGGAGCCAATTCCACACGAACAATGAGCTTTTATTTTTTTGCTTAATTACATTATCAGAATCACCAATACACCCTAAATCACTACCATGAAAAAAACCAACCTTGAGAAAACCAGGACAGTTGTTTAGCCATAAACTTGGAAGAATAAAAACCAACAAAGTTGACCGCTTGTCATTCCATCAGAAATAAAGCTAAGGCAGTCAACTAACCTTCAAAAGTGTGTTATAGGCCTCCAACAAGCGATTGGCAGCTGGTCCAAAGCCGTGCAACTGTGGTACTTCCATCATATGGGTCCAAGGACGAATTTCCTACAAATACATAACAATTATATAGACATGAAATATCAAAATTCTGAAAACTTCTAGCACATCAATAGGAAAATTCAAAGATACTTCTAAATATAGTGGCAGAGAAGTAGAAACCCTCCACCCTGCGCCAGAAAAAGGCAGAGAATTGAATAATATCCAAGTCTCTGGATGATATTTTCAACAGCATTTAAGGAAACTTTTCTGTAGGAAGAAGTTTTAAGTTGGACAAAGTGTCCCTCTCGCATCCAACTTCAGGAAGAAGAGGCAACAAAAACAAATTGGTTCCTATGCAAACACAATTTAATCATTACGTTATTTCATTTTTAATTAATTGTGTGGTTATTTGACACGGAGACCACTGAATCACATTAGTGAATCTGCGTGTGTCCATTGCAGCAAAGAAAACTCAGAGAAGAAAAGAAATAGACCCCATCTTAAAAATCAGGTTTACTCATCTCATGTGCATAATAGCAATTGAAAAGTGCAGAAACCCATCACCACCTTGGTGTAGATCAGATTGAAGGATCTTGCAGTATTGAGAAAAGATTCCAAATGCTCCCTCAATTTTGCTTCAACCTCTACATAATCCTCATCTGGGTTGTAAGCATACTGAACAGAAAAAGCAGGACCAGAAAAAAATGAGTCAGAAACAGAACAGATAATTGATAGTAAGTAGTAACAATATAGAATAAATCACACTTATCCCGACACTGAAAATTGCTCACAGAAATGAATTCTAAAGTCGCAAAAACAGGGATGCACAAGGGGGAACATGCATGTCCTACAAAAGATTTAAATATTCGTAGAATGGAGGAAAAAATTTATCCAGAAGAAATTTCAAATTTTCAACAGGTTCTAGAGAAATTTCATGATATTTTGGCTTTGACTCCTATCAAAATGAAACCAGGTGTGACACTTAAATTGTGCAGGACTAAATCAAAATTTCAGTTTCATCAGAACTTCAATACCATTTCATTTCCCATGCCATTTCCACTGGGACAACACAGATCTATATGGTATAAAATGGAAAGTTTCAAACACAACTCCAAAGATCTTGGAACCATCTTTTTTGCATGTTTTTTTGCCAAATCACACCCATACAAATGTGAAACAAGGTGCCAGGCAGTACTAAAGGACATCTACAATGACAATTTGATGTATATGTGAAAGTTCTATTAGATTCAACATGGATGGTATATCATTTCTCTCATAAATGAATTTTCATGAAAAAATATCAAAATATTTAGTGACTGTCCTTCATTTTTTTATATGTTAGACATAGTAGGCATCCTATGACTTTAAGAGAATTGGATCTAATTTTCTGTTTTCAAAATATTGTTGAACTTTTCTACAAAAACTGATATTGAAATATTTTTTATTTATTCATTTTAAAGAAATAAGATAATACTTATTGGTTGAAGCACAACCATTTATATGCCAAGACACAATTGTCTCATCTGCAGCCTCACAGAGCCATTCTTTTGGTCCAAAATTTATTTTGAAAATTGCAGAGAATAGAAATAAAAAAGTTGGGAGTAACACTCCTTCCAACCTATCACTTAGCCTCACCATAACCTCAAAAAATCCTAATCTGCTATAAAACCCTTTGACTTTGTCAATTTCAGCTGTAAGCCAATTCAACTTTGGAGATTGGATCATGGTTTGGCTCCTTGCAGGATCTGGGTTAGATTTCCAGGATCTTCTTAGGTAGGAACCAGCACTAATTAGGGCCTGAAATTTTCAACTAGGTGCAGGAACTTCTGATTTCTGTTCTGGTTCCCTATTTACTGCCCAAACTGAGAACCAAATGGGGTAGGAGGGGTTCCTACAGATCTCAAACAGCAGGGGGAGGGATTACTAGGGCTTGCGAGGGTGAGGGAATAGTGCTACTGTTATGCACAGAAGCTGGAGAGGGGCTGGGGTAGGAGTGCGATGGTTTAGGAGAGGTGGGAAAGGGGTGGAGACACCTCTGTACTTACTTGTAAACTGTAATAGCTTGCTGAACTGTGCTTGAATGCTTGAATGACAAGAAGAAGAAAGCTAAAGTATGAAGAAAACTATCTCAACCCCAGCCGCAGGTCACCCATCTCGGGATCCCATGGCTTCTCTCAAGTCCATTCTTCAAATCATAATTTTATTCATCAATCAATCCGTAAATTACAACCATCAACTAGGCTACTTATAGCCTTCAAAACTCAAATTGACTCAACTAAGGACTCCCTACCTAATAGGGATCCAACTACCTCAAAACTTGGACTTTTAAGTTAGCAAATACTTACTAAATAAGGACTAAACTACTAATTTCCAAATAAAACCAACTCTAAGAGATAAAGTCCCTTAAGATAAGGAACCCTAACCAACTAACAACCTTATCATAACCAGCCAACCAACTGACTTCATCTAAAACTCTTAACTCACAATTGAATGACCAAAATTGGAAAGAAAAAATAAATAAATAAAAGTAGATCTCTGACCCTAAGATCGAGGGGAGTAAAAACCCCATATTCAGCCCTGAAAGGGAGCTGGAAAATAACCAAAATACTCCTAGGGTAGTTCAGCCATTTTGGGAAGCTTCTTGGTCTGGATTTTTGGGGGGTCCAACCCAGGTTACATCACCTTGTCATGGATCAGTCTGGGAGAAGGCCCAACCTCAAGATTTGCCCATCAAACGAGTGTTGATGACGAGATTATGGTGTTTCAAGAGGGCCACCCTTGTCCTTTTGACAGCCTGGAGCGGAATGATGGCATTGAGTGGTTGTATTCCAGTGCTTTCATCAGCACACTTTCCCCATCTGATGGAACATGATGGGGATGATAAATTTGCATTCCTCCACAAGGAGTTTGACTAGGTACCAGATGCAAAGGTTGAGTCATAAATCATTTGGTAAACAATTATTTTATTATGCAACCAACTAGGTGGTCCTATCTAACTGGATCAATAGTTGTCAACTGGAAGTAGTCACCTCCTATTCTCAGGAGGAGAAACATTCTTTTTGCTTAGAAGTAGGGGTGCAAGTTTGGCCTTGACCCACCTTGAGCCCGCCCTGAGCCCGAATAGGGCTTGGGCTCAAGATTTTGGCCCTGAGGGCTGGTTAAGGCCAAGGGCGGGCCTGGGATTACTCTTTGGCCCGCTGAACCTATCCCGACCCGTTCCTGATTTTTTGCCCTAACCCTAGCCCTAATTTTGTCCTTGATGCTTGATCTCAATAAAATTAAGAACAGGCCAAGGATAGGGTCATCAATCAGGGTCAAGGCTAGTGATAGGCCAATCAGGGCTAGGGACAGGGCCAATCAGAGCGGGAATGGGCTTAGCTTGGCCATGTAGGGCTTAGGGTCAAGGACAATAATCCTTGGCCCTGAATTAGGGTCAGGGCCGGAATGGGCTTAAATTAGAATATATAGGACAGAGCTTGGGATTGCAAACGCCCAGCCCAACCCGGCCCTGTTGCAGCCCTACTTAAAAGTGATTAACTATTGCCAAATCAGAAATAGAGCTAGAGCCAAAGCCTTTCTATTCATAGTGAGAGTTAGTTCAGTCATACTCATGCCAAACGGCATTCTGACCATGACTCCCACACACGTAGATACTCAAGAGGCCCATGCTACCAGTCCAGATGAGATATGGAGGATAATAGCATGAATATGGATGTTAGAAGCCCGATTGACACTCTTGGATGCCTAAATTTGGACGATAGTGTAAAATGGAAACAACATGTACCATCCTATGCCACAGACAACACAGGTTCGGACTACATCTGTATGGTAGATATGGTAGCTATGTGTAGCAAAGCCTCTTCATCATTATGCTCTTGAGTGTAGACTTCACTGACACAGTGGATTGTCATTTATGGGTAGCATCCTTTCAATCTTAGACCCCATCCATACATGTCTGACACTGGGTCCACATCCATCATTCAAAAATTGTGGATCTCAATCAAGTTCCTCATGGTTAGGAGATTCATACCCTTGGTTATGGGACCACCAACTGTGGAGGACTTCAAACATAATATATATCGCAAAATACTATGAAATGGCCAGTATTTTTATACGGTCAAAGGATTAACTTCCTTCAGCAGCACCAACAACAATTTGTCAGTGAATCTTATGCTGTCTAGAAATTGGTGTGTTATTAGGAATCTAGGATGGACAGAGGTGTCCAATCTAAATTGTTTGAATTCTTCAGTCTTCAAAAGTCTGAAATGAACCATGTGTAAATTTGATAATTCTGAAATGGTTTCTAATTTTATGTTATTCAAAACTAATGCATATTTTAGTTGTAATTAAATTATGTATACAACAAACAAAATAGATTGCCAACCCAGGGCCCAAAGCCAAATTACCACCTTGGTACATTTTCTAAAAAATCCAAGGGTTCTATTATTTTTGGAATGCCTAAATAGGGCTTCTCTAGTTGTGCTAATTTAGCCATTCAGTCCTCAAAACCATCAATCAAAATTGCAAATTAGCAAGGCCCATTAAAATTTCAAGGTTTCACAAAATATTTTAGCGTCAACCTAGATTCCAAACCTACAACTTTGACCTCGAAATTGAAAGACTAATAAGGATATTGGTATACAGAATTGCAATGCGTATAACCTAATAGAGGACAAATATAAGGGTCCAAGTGATGTTAAAATAACATTATATCATGTATGGGTTAAACTAAGAAAAATGTAACACAATTTCAGCAACAATAAATAATCCCAACAGAAGTGGCCAAAGACTTGAAAGTTGGAACGAACCTTTGATGCCAAGTCATCAACCATCTGCTGAAGATTCAACAGCTTTTTTGACTGTTCTGAGAGCTTCAGTTCTAATTCAGAAACATCCGGCCTGCAAATGAACTTTAATTAAAGAAACAGGGGTTATTGCATCTATGAAACAGGGAAGAGTTAGAGACATCTCCCACTTGTATCCAAAACACCACCTTTTCACTCATGGAATTCAGACTGCATGCAAACAAAACTAAGCAACTCTAACAAACCATCATACTTTCAAAATAATAATAAATAAATAAATAAATAAATAAAAAGGAAGAAGAAAAAGAAGAAAACTCTCCTGATATGACCTTTCTGATATGATACCCAACACCCCGATAACCTTTTAGGGGGAAGGTAAACAATGAGCCTGGAAACTGTTGATTACTTGCCTTCAGTTCATGATTTTGTAACTAAAGTTGTTGTTGTGTGTCTGTATGTAAGTGATAGCCTCTAGTATTGCGGAAGCACGCAGAAATAAAAGGGGAAGCAGAGTATCACTTAGAGCAGCAATAAAAGGGAATCAGATATGAAACAGCATTTGTAGGACAACTGGACCAACTGAATTGGAAACAACTGTATTGGCAAGGAGGAGATGGATTGGTTTCCTGCAAGAGAAATTGCAAGGTAGACCTTACAGGGAGAGCGCGGTTGCTCCTATAGCTGTAGGTGAAGTGTGGGGTGGCTGAATAAATCTAATTCCTTTTGCTGACCTATGTTAATTATTGTTTTATTCTTGAATGATCAATTAATAAAGTTATTTCCATCACCTTAAGATGATTTGATTCTGTGTTTGCTGTGTTGATTGTGGAGTTCAAGTGTGAGGGAGAGAAACCATCATTAAGATAAGATTAGGAGCTTTAGTATGTGTTTATTATTTTGTTTTGGTTGGGGGGAGGAGGAGGAGGAGGAGGAGGAGGAGGAGGCGGAGGCAGGGGGATGCCATGTTGCCATACCAATTTGGCACTCACCCACAGGAAATGTTAGACAGCAGAATAGAAGTTTCTGAAACTAACATTAAAACATATTAATTAGCATGAAAGTTTTAGATACCATATCCAGATATGCTGTCAAGGCACTAGACACCTAGACAGCACACACAAATTAAGAGCTGTGCCACTAAGATTATCTAAATTTACTTCATTCCTCACCATTCTACTACAGTGCAAGGTCTCAGGAAGGCCATAATGACACAACCTTACATCTGCTTAAAAACAAACATGAAAAGAATGCTTACAGAGGAAATATGGATTGAATCTGAACATCAGCAGGAAACAGCTTGCATTCTTCAGAGAAAATCTGAGCTTGTTTCTCAGCAATAGAATCTATGAGTTGTATGTCTTTTGCCACTTGTTCATCCACACTAGACAAATACATAAACAGACACAAAATAAAGTTACTACTTCTTTTAGGATAATAACATCTCAAGGACATATAAATCAAGTAAATGATCTCAACCTCCATTCAGGATTATCAGCATAACAACTTGCCTCCACAAGATCTACAATATCGCGAAGCATTTCAGCACGATCTTCATAGCTACCTCGTCCCTGCATTAATTATAAATATCTTAAGATTAAGTCAACAATGAACTTGGCATAGAATTACAAATCTATGCAGGCACTATTGTCTTGTTTGTCATATAGAAGACACAACATGAGAACTATCCACCCAAAGATATATATACCTTGTAGCAATAGAATACTCAACTTGCTGGATGGTAAAACTCCTGCTTTCACAGGTTCCTAACAGGGGAACTAAATGTTACAATGTACAAGAACTTGTATGAAAATATAAAATATTAAAATAACTTATTATCAGTATCTTGATTGATCAACTGGTCCACGTAATATGGTGTTTTTGTTTGTGCTTATGTTACTATAATGATTTTTCTTTGACTTGTAATATGGAATTCTTTTAGTATTAGTTATAACCATGTAATGTAAATTACAATTTGGACATTAACTAACCTTGTCTATTCAATTAATAAATAAAGGATTTTAGGAAGTGAAAGTAGCCATAACTCAAACATAGTTTTCTTTCCCATTTGTAATATGGAATTTTTTTTTTTAATATTAGTTATGACCATGTAATACAAAATTACAATTTTAGACATTAATGTCTATTCAATTAATAAAATAAAGGATTTTAAGAAGTGAAAAGGTAGCCATGACTCGAACATAGTTTTCTTTACCATTAGGTGCCCTCAGATATAACAAAAAAAATTCATAAAGTCAAATGAAATCTCAGATTTGCACTGTAACCATATGAGCTTCGTATCAAGCTTATAGGACACAGTGAATAAGCTCATCTAACTTCCTTAATGAAATTCAATATTTGAAGAATATTAAATTTTACTGCTTTTTGAGATGAGAACATTATTCATGCAAAAAATAATTTAGAGTATGATGACATCACGCAGAAATAACCACTACAAGAAAAGAAACCTGATGACTCACTTGGATGGCTTCAGTATCTATAGTTGGTGTAATACTCAAAAACTTCGCAATCTCCGCCAAATCTACAAAAGCAAATCAAAAGCAGTAAGAAAAAAATGAAAAAAAATAAGCACAACAGTTCCAGTTCTTTCAATTGGCTGAGGTTCAAGTGATGGATAGATATTAATAAAAAAGTCACTGAAAATTCTTTATGTTTTAGAAAACAAGAAATTAAACAACAAAAGGAAGTTCTCAACAAAACTTGAAAAGGCCACAACTCATCCAAATATTTAGACCTTTGAATGTGTAAAATTAGGGTAAACTGGAAGAGAAAACAAACAAACAGGAAAAAATAAACAATCAAATAAAACTGATGAACACCACATAGCCAAACACTGAAATAGTGAAGGTTTAGAAAAAGGCTTGACCACAACACTGGACATAAAGCTTTACAATAACCAGGAAAAAGTCATAACAGATAGTCCCAAAATTGTTAATCTAGCCATGGTTTCTTTGAATAGCTGGAAACCTATAAAGAGCAATTGTTGAAGAGAGCAACATGCCATCTTTGCCCAACAGTGTGAAGGTAAGTGGCTATTCCCTTGATTCTTCCTTCTTTGTTTCATCAACATTAATGAAGAGTTAAGAGGATGGAGAAGGAGGGTATATACTTCTCCTCAAATCTAGTACATCTATAATCACCCAAAATTCTTCCCATCGAGAAACAACCACACTCCCCATATGCAATTCATGAGTGAATAACTTTAGCTAATTATCAATGTACCAGATTTGAGAGAGAAATATATGTCCTCTTACCTGTCTTCTTAACTTTTCATTAAACGTCAATGGAACATGGTAGGGAGAAAAAATCTTCTTTGAGAAGGGATTTCATTCATTTTCTAGGTAAAATCTAAAATGTTAAATGGCAGAAAAAGAGAGTGAGTCATAGGTGAAAGAACAACATAAACAAAAGAAAATCAGAGTTGAATTCATATTTTGTTAATAATAATAATGATGATAACAATAATAATAATATATCGTTTCATTTTTCACATGATTTTGCCTAAATGATAAGCATTTGCCAAAATATTTCAACTTAAAAGAGAAGAATAATTGTTCATTTATCAAAATTTAATTCCTTGTGGCTTGGTCAATAACGGATCAATACCTATACATGTAACCCTAAATAACTCGTGAGAATGACTAGATTGCTTTTTTCTCTTTTTTAACCATTGAAAAATAAAAATGAAAGAGGGTGAAACTTACACTGGATCCGCCCAGTTTCTTCATCCCGGTCCATACCTTCGCCTTGAGAGTTTTGTTGGGAAAAGGGTGACTTATCACCCAAGAGCCTGCAGACGCATGAATAGCAATGGCATTCCAAAATATAAGTCTTGCAAACGTTTTCATGGAAATTTAATGGGAATTACTCCTGACATGTTAAGCATCAAATTACAAAGCATGAAACACCTCCCATCCCCCCACTGGGAACAAAATCAAGGGAAAGCAAGTTCATTAAGATGAATGACACAACATACTGAGAGATATAAATAATACTAACAGGAATTCTTATTGACCTTGAGAATATTAAGAACCACCAAGACCTTGGTGTTTGAATTTGGGTTTTGGAAAGAAGAGAATTCTTCAACTGAAGAATTTCACTAGGTTATAAGCTTTTAAGACAGTGGCATTGCATGTTCGCAAATCAAAATTGCGTTAGTATTTTGTAAAGTGATCTTACTCTTTTATAAAAATAAAGAACTAAACTTCAGTATACAGAAAAAGAGAGGAGAGAGAGAGTAAACAAACTGATCTCAAACTAACCAATCCACAAATCCAAGTCTCCACCATTTACAATTTACAAAAGCAATCAAGAATTCCGCTTAGTGGGTTCCCAATCTTCAGACTGTATTTTATGAATCATCGTTGTGAAGAACCATTGGATCTTCAGAATTCACACTACCCAAAACGAAAAAAATTCTACCAATTTCGAAAGAGAAACAGAAAAATCAAAGAAAAGGGACCTGAAGAAAAGCCACTCGAGAAGGGCATATCTCTCCATGCCAGCAAAGAGGAGAGACTGTGCTGGAACATTTGCTCTTGGATAATTAAGCATTGACAATTTCTTCTGTATCTCTTCCATCTGCTTTGCCGCCATCTTCCCTTTCTCCTCTTTTCAACGGAAGGAAATGAATATAGATCGATCGCAGATGACCCAACTTACTGTAGCACAGATACTTCTCTGTGAAAAATTCTCAAGAACCCTCCCTTCCGATTTGAAATTTCTTAACATTTAAAATTGCAACGAGTACAATTCTTCGTGGTTGAGCGAGAGAGTGAACCTTTCTCCTGCGAGTTTTTCTCAATAAAATCTATCAATTACCCCCCAAAAAAAAATGAGCAAATTGATTCTAGAATTTTACCCCAGAAAAGGGAATTTTTTATTTTAGGATGGATTAAAAAGACGATTTAGATATACAAGCAGTGAAAAAAAAAATGAGATTCAAAATTCGAAATCAAATCGGTTCACACGATTGGCTCGGTGTCGGAATTCACACTGGCCCGCCGATTTTTTTTTTTTTTTTCCTTTTCCCCTAAATGTCACAAGGCATCCTTAGATCATAGCTGTTAATCCATATGAATTTCATTTTTCAGACCAAAAAAGAATCTATGTGAAATCTTCTTAATTAAACTGCTTACTTATGGTACATATTGTATGATAAATTAATAATATGCACAAAAATTGGTTTACCAAAATAATTAAGAAAAAAAATGCTTCAAAAAAAAATTATTATTTTTATCAAACGACACAGAAAAAAATCGTTTGGCTGTGCACTGCAGAAATGTGCACAACAATGCGGCAGCTATGAGTGACACGTGAAAAATGCGAAATATGCGGTTGAGATTAAAAAACCCTAAATTATTCGGATCTAAATCCATTTTATAAAAATTCAACTAGATCTCTTTACCCAAAAAGGAAAACCCGAATCTTTTTGTGAATGTTGGGAAGAACTCTCTGGTGAATTCCCATCGCATGAGATCAAATATGTCTCCGGTGGGGAGGTTTGCTCTCACATTCCCTTGTGGTGTTAGTGATGATTCTTTGATTTTGAGGAAGATGAAGCCCAAGCAATGGAAGACTAAAGTGTATTGAGTTCGGATTGCACACTGATTTTTTCCGTTTTAAGATTGTTCCTGATGTTGTTTTGAACATATTTTCACAACGGGAAATTTTGCTTAAGAGCCACTCCCAATTTTTGTTTTCTTCTCCGATTGGCTTTTTTTAACTTCTATTTTTTATGATTTTCTCCGTTCATTTTTTGCTGATTTCAAGCTGTAAAGAGTTGCATTATAGAATCTTTGAGAATCAGTAATACCTTTTTCTTCTTTCTTTTGGGATGCAACAATTGAAGACAGGCAACCCTGACATGGCTCTGCATCTGTCCCTTTTCTTTCTTTTTCTTCTTTTCTTTACCTCGGCATCAAATTAGATTAACAAGTATCATTTCTTGTTTTGTTGCAGAGATTGAATGGAAGTTCTTATTGCCAAGCTATAGCTATGCTTTAGAAAAGAGAAATCATCCTAGAAGGTGTGGCTCCATTTCAGTGGTGATAGAATGACCACTTACGTCGAGGAAGGCTCCGGGTCATGCTAGTCTCATGTTCAATCGGGTTTTTAGGGCGGGTAGAACACTAGATCCATTTTAACCCTAAGTTTAAAGAGGTTTTAATCTTAGCCATTCAATTTGCATTTTCCACGTGTCACTCATTGCTGCCTCACTGCTATGCACTGCAGAGAAGATGTGCACAATAGACAATTTTTTCCCGACGACACATTAAATTAGACTATCAGGAACAATACTCCGATGGATAATAAGAGAGTTATCCGAAACAAAATGAGAAGAATATAACCACCAAACACGCGAAAGCATCAAGCACTTAGAACCCCTTGCAGAAAACCCCAATAAACATTACTAGACATCCAATCCAAAGAGCGGAAAACCCATTGAAGAATAGCATTCTTCCTACACTACCAATCTCTTTATTTGAAGACTAATAACCATTAACATTGCATTTCTTAAGGCCTCTAACTCTGGTTGAGGAGCTAAAGAGGCAAACCCTATCTTTGCTTTAGTTGTAATGAACTCTCCATTAAGGCTCCCAACGTAGACATCCACACTCATTAGTGTAGCATAATCCCATGAGGCATCAACAAAGACTGAAACAACAGTACAAATCCAGTTATTATCTAAACTTGGTGACATAACAAAATCACCATTACTTGCATTATGCTATTCAAAAGAGTGTTGTGAATCAAATCAAGATGCTCCACAGTCCACACAATATGCACTATGCTAAATCACTCGTATTCTATTCTGGAACTTGGTTTCTATGAAATCTACCAATCTTTTATATTACTACTTTTGAAAAGAGTAGTATCAATTCTTAATGCCCAACAAATGGAAGCATATGTGCATTTCAATGGAGAATGAACAACACTCTCTCTAGATGACATACATGCACGACATAAAGGGATAAGTATATATATATATATCCATTGATATACTTATAATGGGAATTAAGATAAATTCCCAATCGAATCCAACTATATCTTGAATCTAAGTTTGAACTCAAATAATTGAAACTATAATTAAAAATTTTAAAGCATATATTATATATAGTTTTAAAGTAAGCGAAACTAATCCAAAACTACCATAGAAGGGTTGCTCAGTCGAATAAAAATAAGTTTTAATTGAATTTTAATAAAAAAATATAACAGAAAAGAAAATTTTAGTTTACATATATGGTACAAAGCATTCCTTTGGTGAAAAAATAACACATAAATTACCATCGAAGGATTGTTCAGTCGGTAATGACCGACAACTCTAAGTAAAGAGGTCTCAGGTTTGACACTCCCGGTGGTAAATTTAATATTCTCAACTCCTTATTATAAAGTTACTAATTTCAATAAATAAATAAATAAATCACCCATAAATATGGAGCAAATTGAAGAAAGCCCAATAAAGAAATCACCTGCTTGGCTTGATCCAATAAAAGCCCACTAAAGAATAAGGTTCAAAGAGTTGTTTGGTATCTAGTGGTGTTGTACTATGACCTGCCACGTATGTGTAAGATGCTCATCACCGACTCGCAAGCCTGAGTGGGACCCAGAGTCCCATCTTCTCATTGTCACCTTTATAGTCCCAAACACCTATGAATCTATGATAGAGAAAGCGATCACCATCACCGTGGGCTTTAAGAATTAACAAATTTTTGTTTAAGCAAAAAAAAAATATATATATTTTTAACAAATTTCACATAAATTTGAAAACTCTTCTATTTAAGATTTAAACCTTCACAATGTCTTAAGAGGATTGGGTAGAGATCGATGTGGAATCGGATTCTAAGGATGTAGTGGCCATTTTGAAGGGTAGTGCTATTACCTTAGTGGCACACTTTGTTTATAATGTTCATTTCTTGTTGACTTGTATGATTAATGTAATCTTTACTTGCATTCTTAACGAATACAAAGATTGGTTGATTCATTGGTTCATAGAGTTCTATCCCGTATATCCTATTCAAAGAGGGCAAAGTGGAATACCTTCTTTCCTTGGTTATATGAAGTTTATTTTGATACCTTAAGCTCTCTTTAGTCTTTCAAATGAAAGTTTTATTACAATCAAAGATAAAAAATAATAATAATAATAATAAATAAAAGAAAGAAAAAAGAAGACATTCTTTCATGTACTACTTTTTTTCAACAAAAGATGGAACAATTGTTGGAGACACCAGGTCTCTCAGTTAGCTAGCTAGAGAATAATGGTCAATGCCATCTTGCATGTTATTGTTGACTTGGTTGATCTTTTCGGGGGTAAAAATGAGTCCTTTTTCCGGTGGATGAAACCCTAGATATGCTGGTTTCATATTCAGATGGTTAATCAAGTTCTATGGTTCAAAGCTTTATCATGACTGCATCTTCATGTGCTTATTCTAATGTTGGTAGCCTAGCGGAGGAGGGCACTCGATCTCTCCCTTATGGTGTTCGGTGGTACTGTCTTGTTGTCTTCCAAAAAACGAAAGTTACATCTCTCTTATCCCCCATCATTCGAAAAAGACCTTGCATTTTTGCCCCGTTGGTGAGCCATATCCCATCCAAATCCTTTGAACCCGTGGGAGCTTTTTACCTATCTCTTAGCTTGGCTTGCAGCACAGACAGTTGAATCAATCTCCAAGTCTTCCCCTTGAATCCAATCCAACCAAAGTTGTTATGATGATTTCTTCTCCAAACATCCAAGGATCAGAGAATCCAACCGAGGGTTCAATAGCAGCTCAAGAAAATGGTAATGGGCGTTGACAATTGTAGCTGAAGGAATGTGTATTAGTCAACTAAAGAGAACCCCAAATTTTTGTTTGTGTCTTGAGGCAGTTTTGGATGGGTTAATAAAATGGTGGAAAATAGCTCTAGACTTTAAGATTGAAGCACTAGAAGTCTGGTCTAATTGTGATGAGCTTTGGTCTCTTGTTCCTAAACTTAGGGAGAGAACTTGGCTTTATGAGTTAATCCCAATTTTGTTGTTTGTAGTTAGGAACATATCTAATGTTTGTTTTGAAAATAAGCCTCGAGATATTTGTGGTAGATTTGTTAGTAGTATCTAGTGCTTGAACTGCCCCATTGAAGGATAGTTTAAGCTACTGGATGTACTATTTCCTTTCTTTTTAATGAATCTTATTTCCACAAAAAGAAATATCGTCTTGTATGATAGGGTCTATTGAACTAGCGAATTTGCCACATTATTGACATCCCTATTAACAAAAAGAAAATCACTAGAGATGACGAAGGAAGCTACGTGCCATACACCGGAGATGCTTCGGGCTATTGTCATAGGGATTGGGAGGTCAAACTTTTGTAGGAGCTGAATTACGTAGTTGTTTTCTCTTATGCATGATTCAGACGTTTTACCATCTAAGCTATTTTGATTTAGAATCACTAAAATTCATATGAATGTCTTTCTCAATAAAAGTTAAAAATTCTATCCAGAATAAGAAAAAATGTTAAAGGCAAAAATTCCAAAATGATAGCAAAATTGAAAGCCACACCTCATTTTACCATTTTGGGTTCAGTTTTGTCTTGTATATATGGTTATCTTATTCACCCAATCAATTCAACCATTTGGTATTCCCAAATCTTGATAAAAACATCATAAATGAAGGATTTCAGTGACATTTTTAAAAGTCAAAGGATAGAATAAAGAAAAGGAGGAAAAAATAAAATACTCCCAAGCATCTCCCAATTTTATATACAAATTTACACTGTGTTTTTATATGTCTCCATCAAGAAAATTATAATCTATAAGGCACTAAAAGCAGGAGTGAGGACTAAGGCCACATCAATCCATATCCAAAATAATTCCTTCTTTTGACAAAGGAGGCATCAATTCATTACTTCCTTTCCAATGGATCCTCCATCTTTGGATCATCTCTTATTTTTCCACACAAATTTGAACATATATGGTCCATCCATTAATTTTGGTTTGCCAAAGCTAAAAAAGAAAGACTATAAAAACCTCCCACCAGTTCATCTGTGGGACCTAAAATAGGGTAAAATACTCTAAATGGAAATCCATCTTCAGGCCCCAAAAAGTCAATCTCTCACAGACTTCAGAGCATGACCATTGAGTTATGTTAAACCCTAATAAAAAACATAAACAATTGGACAAAAGCCTTCATTTTTTTATTTAAAGCATATTCAATTTTACTTAATTTGTTTTTTCTTCTTCTGGGTAAAGACTACAGAACAAAGAACTTCTTTATTTATGAACTTGGAAAGCAAAAAGTGCCACACAGAGCTTTGTTCTACAAATTTTCCACAGAACCTCAGAGTCTAATCTCTCTTTCTCTCTGTCCTTTATACAAATCTTGCAGTTAAGTTTATTGGGTACCTCTTTCTATTTGGTTTCTTTCTTGCTTTGCCTTTCTTTTCTCGAGAAGTTTTTGAGTTTTCACACTAGGATAACCCACTTTAGTGACCGTAACAGGAGATTTCAAAAGTTCTACAGTGCTGAACCCAACTCCAACGCCTCTCTGTCTCTCTCTTTCTTGCTTTCTTCCTCTCTATTCTCAAGACAGGCACTTGTATACACAATTACACACGCACGCACTCATTCACTCTCACATTTTCCTGTAAATTACCTTTTTTTTGAGTCCATTCAGTGTGTGATAATACCCAAGCTGGCATGGGCCAAATGGCAGTTGTCGGCTTTATAGTTCCACAACAGCAGCAGCATAGAAGCAGGGGAGCTGTAACCAGCAACACCTACCGTCTCCTTTGTCACCATCAGACCTTTTAACTCATTTATGCCATCATCCCTACTTCTGGGTTGTTTTCTGTTGCCCCCACCCAACTTTTATGGCCATGGATAAGAGGAACTTAGAGTAACAGAGAGACCCACCTCACATGGAGATGAGTACTAGCTCTGTTTCTGTGTCTGAGGCTTCTGGTTCGTCCGATTCTATCAATGGATTAACATTTGGCAAGAAAATCTACTTTGAAGATGTGGGTATTGGAATTCCTACCAAATCAAGTTGTGGGTCTTCGTCATCATCGGTATCGGTTCCTGAGGAGCCGATGGCTGCGCCGGCGAAGAAGGGGCGAGGGGTTGTGCAAGGTGGGCAACCTCCTAGGTGCCAGGTTGAGGGGTGTAAGGTGGATCTGAGCGGTGCCAAGGCCTATTATTCCAGGCATAAGGTTTGTGGGATGCACTCAAAGTCTCCTAAAGTCATCGTTGGAGGCATAGAGCAGAGGTTCTGTCAGCAGTGTAGTAGGTCAGTTAGGTTTTCCTTTTTTTCTTCCTTGTCTTTCTCTCTTCCCCTCTTAATCATGTTCTACTTTGTGGAATGTTACGATTCAGGAGGTTTTGTTTTGTTTTGTTTATTTCTGCCATTTTTGGAGCTGTAGACTTCTGGTTTGATTACTCATTTGGTTGGGTCATCTTGAGCTACTCTAAATTTGATGCTTTTGTCGGGCATGATTTGGTCGATGCCTTGGGGAGTTTGGTTTCTGCTTATTGCCTGGCTTCTCTTACTGTCATGATTTTTCCAGCTTAAAACGTTTGCTTGTTTTGTTATTTTGTTACTTTCTTGTGTTTTAAGGCTCCAAGTTTACTGTTTCTGAGTGTTACTGTACTTCGACAGATGGTTTCTTGCACTTGTATGTTTCTTGTTGTTGATTTTTTGTCCAAATCTGTATGTTGCTGTTTCGTGCTGCTAGTGTGTGCTTGTGATTCTTAAGACGCTGGAAATTTCTTCTAGATAAGTTTGTTTCAATTCCTACTTCTCTGTTCCAATAGGGTCAGTGATGGGTGCCCTGTCCCTTCTTCTAAATTCAGTTGATGCCTGCCATCACCTTGCTTTAGGGACATACTACTGTTGTAGTAATAGCGCTTTCTGTCTAAACGAATGTTGTGGGTTGCGTTGTTACTGTTACAGGTAAGTATGTAAGATAAAATCCAACCAAGATCGCATAGATTGATCAAAAACACCCTAAATAGTAACCGAACAAGGTCATGAAGCATACTAACAAAGTAAATTATCTGAAGAATTACTGGTCTTTCATTAGTCAATTTGAAACTTATGTGGTTGCTTTATTCTTAAAGGGGGAAATAACTTATATCTTTCTAAAACTTTGTCTTGGTTCTTTACAAGCTCAGATTTATGTTTATTATAACAACAACTTATCCCAAAAGCTTGCGCAGTTAAGGATTGTGACAACATATATGACCATAAAAGTTGACTGGAACATAAGTTAATACCGATCAGATCTGGTCAAATTATTGGTCAAATATACAGTTATAACTTCAAATTCATCTGTTAACCAATGAAAGTATATATTACGTTTGCAGAGATCAGATGATAGATGAGACCAGCCTGTTTACTATTCAAGCCATAAACATTAAGTAAGACTGTTAGGAGATTTTGATGTTCAGCTCTGAGGAATGATCAATCTGGCCTATCTGGCCCAGTTACCCATTTGAATTTCACTTCAGAGAAAGTTTCGTCCCCCAGCCTGTGCCAGGAATCTCAGTTATGCAAGGACTGGCCATGCTCCATCTGGTACTTCTCAGGCTGCAAATTCAAAATAGGAGTTGCAATAACCACCAACAGACCATCGTAATTACATAATCAATATATACAGAGGGGATAAGAGCAACAATATAGGATGAATATGGAAGAAGACTAGTGGAAGGATATAACATTTGACCCTCCTTGGACATGCACAAACACAAGAGCCTTGCACACTAGGTACTGGCTCCTTTTTTTTTTTTTTTTTAAGTGGATGTTTATCACATGGCTATAGAAGAAACAAACTAGAAGAAGAAAGTAGTACGTCTCAAGAAGTGCCTTCATCTACATTTGGAGAGCTCAACAACCAACTTTTGAAATAACTTCAATTCCATTCAAACCATGCCTAGTTAAGACCCCCCTTTCCCCCCCTTTTTTTTTTTGGCAGGGGGGTGGGTGGGTTGTGAGCTGTATACATTTTTTCTAAGTAATAATAATAGAGAAAAGAAGGAAGGCAATCAATGCATGTGTGTGTATGACTGCTGGGAGCTCCCACTTTCTTCAATATATATTCAGTAAAGGGACACAAGAAATGAGCAAATGAAAATGCCCAAACTAACCGTGACTTGAACAGATACACTAACCCAGTCTCCACTCACACACTTAGATATCACTTTTAAATTTCCTTGACTCACTCAAATGTACACTTAATCACTATTACCAAACTTACTTTATTGGCTCAAAACAGAACTCCAAAAACTCCTGAGCATCCTAATTGTTCATGTTGACTTGGTTTGGACCCGTGAAGCCAGCCTGCGTGGGAGAGATTTGGAGCTACAAAGATCTCTTAGGAGTCCCCAAGATATATGTGCTTATCATGTGGTTACTTGGCTGCCAAAAAAAAAGAATTTTACTTTAATAAATGAGCCTCTGAGGCCTTGCATGATAGCACTTTTGTTTCTGTGCCATTTTTTTTCCTTTCTAGAAATAATATATTAGATTTTCCAGCTGTGATGAGTTCCTTTATAAACTGTTAGATCTTCCAGCTGTGATGACGAGTTCCTTGATAAACTGTTAGATCTTCCAGCACCATTTTGATGTCTGTTATATCCTGCTGTTGGAGTTGGATAGCCACCTAGGTTAGAAATCAGCCAATGGATTCTAAAAATCATGTCCATCAGATTGGGCTGATATCAGACCATGTTACTTTCATTGCATTACTATATTTGCGACCCACAGAAAAAGAAGAAGAAGAAGAAGAAGAAGAAGATTACTGTATCCTGTTTTCTGTATGTTTATTAGTGTTGATTTATTCATCTTGCCATACCTTATCATATCCTAATTTACCTTTCATGGTTTTCATAAAGTAGTTTTGACTCAAAGCATTAATTACTAATACTCCGTGATAACTTTATCCCCACTTTGTTGGCTTATAGTTAGGCCTGTCTCAGTGGAGCCCAAGAGACCTATAACATGACCATCCATAGCCCAATTTATTAGGACTAAGTTTCCATGTAGGATCATCTTTTGATGCAAATGCACTATGTGTATATGAAGTGGCAAGGTCCATTGCTTCATTGTAGTCTGCGTGAACGTTCATGTAAAAAGAACAGGTAAATTACCATGAATCTCTGAAAAGGTATGTTTAATGATGCTTGATGACATTTCTTTTGTTGGTGAGAGAAACACAATTTAAAGATTAAATCAAAATTAGGCTGATTCAGGACAACATAAGGAGGCCTGCAGGCTAGGATACTTCACAGAGAATTGTAAAATTTTAATCAAATTATGGCCCAAACTGCTCAAATAGGTACTGGTTCAGGAATTTCATCAATAAGATTCCTCTTGTTGAATTTTAAAATTTTAGTTAAATCCATCTTGCTTCTTTGAAGTTCTGATGCAGTATTCTAGAACCTTATCACTTGTTAAATACTATATAGTATCAATTGAGAAAACCTAATCATACCATCATACTACTTTATAAAAAGCATGCTACATTTCTATTTCCTTAAAAGTCCTTTATCATTCGATTTTCATACAATAATAATAAGTAACTGCTAACATTGTAATTTTTTTCATAATATAATAATGATCAGTAGTAATTGCAGCCCATTTTCAATAATACATAATTAATTGATAACCATTTTTTTCTTCTATTTTAATTAGTTTTTGTAATACCTATATGTTTTTTTCCCCATTTCTTATCATTGTGTTTAAGTTAACTAATTAGTTATTGTCTTCCCTCCTCCTCAATTATAGAGATAGGATAAGTTATTTGCACACTACTATGGAAGTGAAAAAATAAATATGTAGTTTTTCAACTAAAATTAAAATATCAATAAACACTAAAAAACAAAAAAACAAAAAAATCCTCTTATCAGATTAACCTAATACCACAACAATTCCAAAACAACTTTATTCTACAATTGCAAAATTGTAATTTTATTCAACTAATTCTAATATATAATACTTTAAAATTATAATTCGTAATAAAAAGAACATGTCAATAACCACCTAATATGTATATTAAAATATATGAAATTTTGTAGTTGAAGGATTTGGATAATCATTCAACTTAGTAGAAATATATAGTCTAATTTAGTTCATTTTATTATGAATTAGAAATAAAAATTTACTTGAGGTATCTTCTTATAGGTTAGTAGCATTTCAATTGCCTCTAGTATATCAAACTTATTTTTCAAAAAACGATAAATTGAAAATCATTGTGTTAAATTATAACTAAAAACATAGAATACCTAGAGGCAATAGTCACAAACATTTCAATTATCCATGCGTATAATTATTTATTATCCTCAATCATGTATAATGTATTTCTTTAAAAAAGAATCATCCATAATGTATGAACAAAATAGTTATAAATCACCAGTTAAAAATAAAAAAGAATTAAAGTACTCTTAAAACGCCTCACGTGATCAATATTTTTAATAAACATCACAATTTTAAACATTTCTTTGCATTCACATTATTTCACTTTTATTCACTGCTTGACATTATGGTTCAAAATAGTATTTGCCTTTATAATACGTCCAACAACCTTATAACTAATGGTCACCTATGATTATGATTTGGGATGGGTTTATCAAGTTGAGAGCTGGTCCAGCCTAATTTTGACAAGCTTTACCTGATGTTCTAACTCTATAGGTAGAGTATTATGAGATCTATTTGAAATTTTGTACACAAATCTGAAAACTAATTAATTACCATGTTTTTTTTCTTTTGTTGAGATTATTTACCATGCCATATATGTGAGATATATTATTATTCCCTTCCTTTGATATTTTTTCTACACCCTCATATATGGTTACACGTGCATATGGATGTAGAAGTTTACTAGTAACAGATAAAAAAAGAATAGGACCCCTTATTTGTGTGTTGAAACATGCCATAGAACATATAATACCTGTAGGAGAATTGCTGGATGTAGATGTTCACACTTGATTACCATCAGGTCCAAAGACAAATGCATCGTGGGTGGTGATTAATTCTTCAAAACCTTGATTTCAATTTGAAGGCTTGGTCTTCCTCCTCGAAGACTGACTGGTTTATGTACATATGATGCTTATCACTCATAATATATAACTTGGAGTTTTTACAAAAGGAAGTTTACTTGCCTCATGACCTCTTTCTTTGAGACATAATGAAACCAACTTTAACAAGAAACTGTATTTTCCAACAAAACCAGCAAACCCATGAACACAAAACGAGTCAAACATGGCCAAGACAGTGATGAATGAGCTAAGATAAAATTGACCTAATAAGGTCATTTTTAACATATCTAAAATATAGATTTTTGTAAACTTCTCAGAACTTGGTTTCCTGCAGCATTTTTAGTTCAAGGGTTGCTTTTCTGCCTTTATTATTTTGGTTTTTTCTTTTTTGCCCAGGGGGTGGGGGTTGATGATGCTTCCAAGTTTCACAGAGCACATTTCTTTTTGTTTCATGTATACAAATTTTATTACTATAATGATTTATAAAAAGGTTATATGCTAACCTATTTGCACATTTATGTATAGATTTCATCAGCTTCCAGAATTCGATCAAGTAAAGCGGAGTTGTCGTAGACGTCTGGCAGGGCATAATGAGCGTAGGAGAAAGCCACCACCTAGCTCTATATTAGCCTCACACTGTGGGCGGTTGTCATCGTCTCTCCATGGTCAGACAAGATTAGTGTGCTTCTTTAGGAGGGCAATACTAACACTCCCACATAATATAATGATTTTTTCCAGTCATTTCCGGTTTCAACATTATCTCTATTTGACGATTTTCACACTCTTGATAATTAATTGACAGAAGCCAGCGGTAGAGTTGGAGGCTTTCTCATGGATTTTACAATGCACTCAAGGCTGCCTACAAGGGAAGTGTGGCCGATGGTAAGAGATGGTGATCGGGGATCTGGCATCCAACCCATGGGTATGGGAAAGTTAATTGCACATCAGTGGCAAGGGAACTCAGAAAGCCGACCAGCTAATGCCTTCTCTCATATGTCCCAATACATGCAAGTTTCAACTGGTGGAACAGCCTTCTCCAATACCGGAATTCCTCCGGATGAATGCTTTGGAAAGGTCTCTGACTCCAGTTGTGCTCTCTCTCTTCTGTCAACTCAGCCATGGGGCTCCAGAAACCAAGCATCCAGTCTTGAAGTGGACGACTTAAAAGATGCGGAAGGAGCTCCAGTGGTTCAATCGGTGGCACCACATGGTGCTGTGGCAAGTAACTCAACCAGAAACTCTTGGAGTTTCAAGAGCAATGCTGCCAATGTTAGTCGCTCTCAACAAGTGGCGCGAGATTTGGGCATTGGACAACTCCCACAATCTGTTAATAGTCAGTTCTCTCATGATCCTGAGTTAGGTCAGCAGGGGGGCCGTCAATATTTTGGTCTAGGAAGCACCAGAGGATGTGGGTCTTCCAATAACCAGATGCACTGGTCCCTTTAAGGATTCTCCTGCAGATACCATGCTTAGACTACTTGGATTACTTGTTACCATTCTCCAGGTTTGCATGGATTTGAAAGTTATATTTTGTGCTACCCTTGACTCTTAAATTTTACTCAGGAATAGTCTTGATGTCAAAATTTAGTTTGTTTGTTTTCTTGTATCGGGAAACAGGACCCTTATCTTCATATTACTGAACTAACCAAGATGTTGGTGGCCATGGTGGTTTTGAAACAATATCATTTGGCAATGACATTGAATGGTTTTGCCTGGATTAACGTGCATTATGAAGCATCCTGGATCTTGTGGATTTGCTTCTTGGGAATGTTCTGGTTGCATAACTTGCTTTGTATGATCAGAATAGATTGATCATCCAATATGTGGATCTGTAATTCTTGTGATTGAGCCCCTACAGTTAATTTCCACACCTCCTGCTTTTTAATTTGATGTGAGTGTGTGACTACTGAGCAGGGTGAAATTTGGTCAGCTGTACTTTCTTGTAATTGATATCATCTGGTTTGTATGGCACAAGACAGAACTCATAAGAGGATTGAGATATGGGTATCCATTTCCATTGATGTTGATCTGGATCAGTCAGTTTAGGCTGATTTTGACATGGGGAATCCTCTCTCCAGCCATCTAATGCTATTTATCTGTTCAGTAGCATTTTGTTTCATTAATTTATTGGTTAGGGGCTGTTGGTGGATAGGTAAGTAAGGTTAGACTATTAAGGTTTATGCTCTTCTTATATTCTTTTACTATATACATTAGGGGTGGGGTTCCCATAGGATTTAGTTGAGATTTGCCTTTGATTTATTTTATTAATATTCAGAGTTAGGTCTCTTTACCTAAAATTTTGCCAAATGGTTTAGGGCATTTATTTTGCTGGATCCAAGCAAATCCAGGAAAAACAGTGGTGGGCTTTTAGGGCACTGGTCAGACCCAAACTAGCTTTACAAGTTTAAATTCTCTTTTACAAGAGTAAAAAGTAATGATGGAACTTTCTAATGAGGACAAAAGGAAAACAATAGAGCCAGCTGTGATAGGTTGAGATGTGAGAGAGATTCACCTTGGAAAGGTTCTTTGAGAAAGTTCTAAAAGTAGTCTTACCAAAAAAAAAAAAAAAGGTTCTAAACGTAGAATAAGTGTCTAGTCTACTGTATACACCAAAAGGGACTACAGTCCGGATCGTTTACCTGATTATACTTTTTCTTTATATACTTCTGTCTGAAATTGCTTGACTCGGCAAAATTTTGGACCATCGAATTCGAAATTTTGATCTTAACTGTTGATTATCAATGGTCAATATTGAAATTTTGACAAGATCTTGATTCGACAAATTGAGATGTACAACTTGACCGTAAATGCGCTGGACTGAAGCAATGTCGTCCTTTCACCATACAATAAGGAAGTCAAGACATGGGGTTTCTTTCTAATTATGTGGTGGAGGGGCTTCACCTTCGCGATTAGAAGATACCAATTCAAAGAGAGCATAGGGAAAGGTTTATAAGTTAACATGTGTAATGGCTATGGATGTGGTTTTAGTACAATGGTGACAATCTCATAGGTAGAGATAGTAAGTCCCTCTATACCCCCTCTCTTTTTTCCATCTCCTATGCTTATGGGTCCCGGTTCTTGTGATTGGTCTAATTATTTCTATTTTATATAATATGGATGTACTTTTAGTACGTACTATAATGGCAATCTCATAAGTAGAGATAGTAAGTCTCTCCACAACACCTCCTTTTTCATCCCCTATGCCTATGAATTCCAGTTCTTGTGATTGGTCGTATTTATTTTTTCATTTTTTTGGATAATCGTTGTGACTGGTCTAAAGATGACCTAAAAAATAATGAAATTTTGGACATGTAAGAATCACACTACAATTTCCATATTGGTTTTGCCCATTCAGGACATTTGGACATGGACTCTTATTCTCTTATAATTTCCGGCACCGACACGATGTCTGTTATATCTTACTGTTGGACAATCTTGTGTTAAATAGATTGCTGGTTAGTGATATGTATATGAAGAGACCTATAAGATTAACCAACAAAACCCACCATGTCATCTCCCCTTACGGGGAGCATCCTGTGCTCTTCCGACAACGTTATATCCACAAATTATGTAAAGCTTACAAATAAAAAGTAATAAAATATTAAAATAAAAACTCCATCACCCTAACTCTGTGAGTCTCCTATAATTTGTAGTCAACAGTGGAAGGAGACGATCCAAACACCTATTACGTCTAAGTTTCCTGCAACTGTACCGTGCTATATGAAGTGGCAAGGTTTGCTTCTACTGTATTCCTGCGTTTTGAAAAAAAAAAAAAAAGGGTATTGTTAAAGATTAATTATACACTATCAATTGAGAAAACCTAATAACAGAAGAAATGAATAGGACCTCTTATCTGTGTGTCGTGAAACATGCCATAGAAGATATAACACCTATGGGCGAATTGCTGGATGGAGATAGTTGATTAGTATTATGTTTTTATGCAAAGTTTTGTAGCTGTCCATCGAAGATGGACCCGCATTGACATGTTTTGGAGGACAACTCAAATGAAGGGGGTGTGGGGCTTTGGCTTGTCGAGTGATCACTGATCTCGGTCTATGGAGGGGGTGTAGGGTCGTAGCTTCCACACTACGGTATGACTAGACTTGATGGATCAATCGAAGTTTATATATTTATCTTATGTTCGACTATGTGATGGATTCCACTTTCTTAAATCGAGTTGCCATGTACTTGTGGCTATAAAGCCATCGGAGGAGCACAGATTGCTTTCAGTCAGGGGAGATGACCCACAGTCAGCTGTGGTGGAAAAGTGTGAGATACCCTAACAGGTAATGAACCGAGACTCGGTTAGTTATGGATTATGAAATGGGCACAGCATCAACTTTCCCATCTCACAATGTAAAACCAAGAAATTTGGACCGGTTTTTGTCGATTTTTCTTTATATGTCGGTCTGGTTCGATCTCAAGTTAGGCAAGAATCAAAACCATGAGAACCAATCAAATTGAAATTGGAACGAATAAAAATTATTATAATAATAATCGAAAACCGGACCATTTGACATTGACAGCGTTGGGCGATACCGTTCATGTAGAATCATGTAACGTGCTTTATAGTTGTTCCGTACACTTTCCCGCCCTGCTGTAACTTACTTGTCTCACTTCAAAAAAGAAGAACGAACTCAACTATTGAATCGCAAACCAGTTCTCTCTCTCTCTCTCTCGCTCTCGCGAGTGCGATTTCTTGTAATTCTTGAATCTTTTCGATCTATCGCTGATCTAATTGCAAGTAAGTAAGCTTTTATGTTCTTTCTTCTGGAATTATTGCTAGTTTTCTCTTTCTGGAACTTTTAGTTCAGGCAGGATTGCAGTTCGGAGTTTCCAGTTTTGTTTCTTCATTAACTTGTCCTGTAAATCTTCTATGTTTGAGATTACCTTTACTGCTTTCTAATTTCTCTGTAGCAAATTGATGTAATTCTTGGAGCTGTTTCTTGTGATTTCTTTTGCTTTCCATATTTCTTTTAGATTCCTTTCGCATCTGACGTCTATTTCTAACAATCTGACATACTGTGTATTTGCAGGCGAAAAAGAAGTCATCTCGTGATTTCTACTTCTCGCAGAAATGGCAAGAGTGAATCTGTGGTTCACTCTCAGCGCTTATCTACTCTTGACACCTCTGTTTTCGTCGATTTCTGCAACTACGGATCCACTGGACAGTATGTTTTCTTTTAAACCTTCTATTCTGATTTTAATCTCTTGCAAATATTTGATTTCTCGCCATTAGAAGTCTGTTACTAATGGTCTTCACTCCGAGATCTGTTTTCGGTTTTGCATCCCTAATTTTGGATAATTTCTGTAGGGAAAAGCTCCTCTCTGTATCTTCTGATTTTGTGTCGTTGGATCTGATATTAGCCACACGATAACTATCCTACCCAGAACAATGTGGTTTTCGTCCATTGCCCTTGTGAAAGGTGATCAGGGAAGGGGGTGGTTGACTGGCAATCCAACTTGGACGAGCTAATTGTTGAAGTTACTGACAGGAAACCAAATTGGAGAGCTTAGACTCATGTTTTTTGTATCAAAACTGGGGAGCTTAGACTAGTCCCTCTGATATCTTAGAGTCCCTGCAATGACTACCATCTCAATTTTGAGAACAGACCTACTAACTCTTTTGGATTTGGATATTCCGCTTTTCTAGGTATTCAAAACACTCATGTTTGTCAAAAACAAATAGATTATAGTTAAACGTGGATTCTGCATAGTCAATTCGTGATGCTGAACTCTTCTTTCCTCATGCAGCTGCAGCTCTGCAGGGTCTGTACAGGGCGCTCAATTACCCACCACAGCTGGAGGGTTGGAAACATGATGGTGGAGACCCTTGTGAAGAATCATGGAAAGGAGTCTCGTGCTCTGGTTCATCCGTAATATTCATGTAATTCGACTATGTTTACTGGTCTACCTGTTAGCTGTTGATTTCTGAGTTTTCCAAAACTAAGTTGTTATCTGCTCTGTTCAAGTAGTCATCTTCATGGGCTGCAGCTTGGTGGGTATCTCGGGGGTGAACTCTCCTACCTTCTCAGTTTGCAAGAACTGTAAGTGCTTCCCGAGTCATTGTGCTCTTTATTTTGTTTTGTGGAAGTGTAGTAATAATCATTTTGTTCATTTACTCACATATTGGCATCTATCACTTATGTGGAAGTGTGTCACTTGTCAATAATAAAATCGTTTATTTGAAACGAATTAATGTGATAATTCTCTGGGATTTCTTATTTAGGGATGTTAGTGGAAACAGTATTCAGGGAGAAATCCCCTCCTCCATGCCTCCCAATACAACATATTTGTAAGATGCGTTTTTCATTTCTTGTTTCCTGTGTTCAATTAAAACCATATACTCTGTCTATTTACTATTTTCAGTCAAAACTGTTTTCCCTGCTTTTGTTAATGCAGCAATTTGGCATGCAACAATTTCAGTGGGTCTATACCTTACACCCTGAATTCTATGAAACGTTTGCGTCATCTGTAAGTAACATGTCGAATGAATCTATTTACAGATTTTGGTATTACGACTCATCTAGTTTTCTTTTTGAATTTCTATGATTGTTTGATCTTTTGTTCTCATTTTAATTTTTATACTCTCTCTGTGAATGCAGGAATCTCAGCCATAATGCCTTGAGTGGCCCAATAGGAAATATATTTACTAATCTGCAGAATGTCAGACAAATGTATGGTTTCGTTAGACTGCTACTTTGATATGTATGCTCAGACTATATATATATATGAGAACAAATTGCAGTAGCGGGAGCCTAATGCACCAATTTTGATATACCAATTTGATACTTAAATCCACATTTCTAAATATCGTACATAATGACTTTGATTTGTAAATGAAATTGTCCTGAGTTAGGTATTGCATTTTTCAGTTCATGGTGTTGCCCTGATGTGATCCTTATTAAAACCATATTTTGGGTGCAGTTGGAGTTGTGTTGGTAAAAAAATCTTTGCATTGCTTGCCATGTTTAGTCTAGGGAGCGTTATGTTAAGTGGGTGATTGACGAAAGAGAAGTACTAATAGATGAAGGGTGAACACTAATGTATAAAATCTAATGTATATAGGAATTGTTGGGCCAAAATATGTACATAGCTATTATTCATGTGAAGTATTTGGGAACCTTATTGCTGTGGACAATTTTTTTCTATGTGGCATTTAAAAAAAAAAGAAAAAGAAAAAAGAATTGGTTGTGGGGCTGCTGAACATAGTAAATCTATGAATTTAGTAATGCTTGTTGATTGTATAGTTACTCCTTGAGTTTTTCATTTCAGGGATCTGTCTTGCAATAATCTAACTGGGGATCTCCCTAGCTCATTTGGAGATTTGACTAATCTAACGAAGCTGTAAG
The DNA here is from genome assembly GCF_041222555.1 of Hakea prostrata. Classification (NCBI taxonomy): domain Eukaryota; kingdom Viridiplantae; phylum Streptophyta; class Magnoliopsida; order Proteales; family Proteaceae; genus Hakea; species Hakea prostrata. Next base: position 48,817,069 of record NC_142609.1, on the reverse strand, counting down.
TGATAAATAGAGGTATAAATTGAATTAATTTTGTTCATGTGTTCCATGTTTTATTGATTTAACCTCATGTTTGGTTCACAGGTTCTTACAGAACAACAAATTCACAGGATCTGTTGTTTTTCTGGCCAATCTTCCACTTTCTGACCTGTAGGTTCAATTATGGTAATTCTTAGTTCAACTGCGAACATCTATTCACACTATCATCATTTTGTAGTTCTGATTTGACTTTATGGATTTCAGTAATATCCAACATAACCAATTTAGTGGTGTTATACCAAAGCAATTTCAACTGATACCAAACCTGTGGTGAGATTTTTCAAATTCTGATTTGTTACTTAAATTCGTTTACTAGAAGACCAAAGCGTCCAATGATTATTTATTTCTTTTACTTCTTTCCAGGATTGCGGAAAATATGTTTCAATATGGAGCTAACTATCCTCCATGGAATTTCCCTTGGGACAATTTATCTACTGACCAGTATATCAATGGTCCTCCAACTGCTCAATCAACTGCTGCTGAAAACTATCCTCACGTTAGAGGAAGCAGACAAAAGCACAAAACATTAGGCCCTGGAGGAATTGCTTGTATGGTTGGTGCAGGGACTCTGCTTGCAACTTGTGCAGCTCTCGTTGTTGCCTTTCACATCAAACGATCACATTCATGCAAACTTAAAAGCTTGAAGACAGATGATAGCTCTTTGGACACTCTTCCAATAAGTACAACAGCAGGTAAATGTCCTTGGTGAATCATTTTATATATCTCACAGGGATACAACATACCAGTTTTTACGCTTGTTTAAATTTACTGAAAAAAATTATTCATGTGGATCATCATGTACCAAAGACTCAGATTTCTCTGTTACTACAGAATTTTTAACTTTCAGACTGATTATCATGAATTAAAAATAGCAAATAGTTTGAAATATCATTTTTTCTATGCTTGTTCGTGATTCTGAATTTTTTTTCCTTCTGATTTCATGTTATTCAGTAGTACTAGGTTGAACTTATTTGAAAGGCCCCAAAGGATTCAAATCAATCATTTATTTATTTGTTACACACTACAATAATTATTTATGAGTTCCCCTGTTTTAACATTTTTGCAGCACGTTTTGCTTCTGATCCCCCAGAAATGAATTCACAAAATTCAGCAAGTAGTTCTCCTCCTATGATTAATTCATGGCACATACTTTCTGGTCGCCGTAACAGAACTGAAGGTCTTGGTAGAATAAGTTTCTCCGGATATAACAGAAACCTGCCAATCGCAAAACGATACACCCTAGTAGAGATTCAGGCTGCTACTAACGGTTTCCATGATGAGAACATTCTTGGGGAGGGATCACTGGGTTCTGTTTATAAAGCGAAATTCCCTGATGGCAAAGTATGATTTTGATGCCTGAATATTTTCTTTAGTTAAGTTTAGGAGAATTTTCATAGCTTGAATCATCTACTAATTCAGTGGACTCGTGGATTTTCTGCAGATTTTGGCTGTGAAAAGCATCAAAACAGTGCCACTGTCTCTCCATGAAGAGGAACAATTCCTTGATGTAGTTTGGAAAGTGGCCCGTCTAAAGCACCCAAGCATTATAACGCTTCTGGGCTATTGCATGGAGCATGGACACCACCTTCTTGTCTATGACTACATCCAAAACTTGTCACTAGATGATGTCCTGCATTCTGGCACCTACAAACCTCTTCCTTGGAGCCTTCGTGTCCGGATTGCCCTTGGTATAGCTCAGGCATTGGAGTAAGAATTCCATCCACTAAAGTCAAGTCTGTATATTTGGTATACAACAATTTTAGGCTATGTTATCAAAATTTACCTGCTAGCCAGCAAAAAGTATTTTCAGTGGTCATGTCGATTGTCTTTGCCATGAAGGAGGGACAATAGCTTTCTTTAACTTACCATTTTCTGGATTGTGATGGCTTTCCTTCTTTTTTTTTTTTGTTTGGGTTCAGCTATTTACATACAACATGCTTCCCTCCTTTCCCTCATTGTAATTTGAAGGCTGCCAATGTTTTGCTTGATGATGAGCTTATGCCTCGTCTCTGTGACTGTGGACTGGCTATCCTGAGGCCTCTCACTAGCAATAATGTTAAACTTAAGGTAGAGATTATTTCAATCCAGCAAATATATTCCTGATCAAATTATTAAGACTGCAGGAAGAGGGTGAACTGAACAATTTTGCCCACATTTTGAATAGGCTTCTGAAATGGCTATAAGCTGTACTGGATATGTTGCACCAGAGCACGGTCAACCCAGAGTAGATAACAGGAAAAGTGATATCTATGCTTATGGGGTCTTGCTTTTAGAGATTTTGACAGGAAGGAAGCCTTTTAACAGGTGTGATTTGTGCGCTTTTTTTTTTTGGTTTATTCACTTCATTTGTTTTAGTCACTTCCTTTGATAATGGGCCTTTCCTAATCTTTCTTATAGTTCCAGGGCAGACGAGGAGCAATGTTTAGCGAAATGGGCTGTATTGCACCTACATGATACCAAGTCTTTGGAAGAGATGGTTGATCCAACAATTAAAAGAACATTCTCTTCCAATGATCTGCTTCAAATTGCTGATATTATTTCCCGATGTATTCAGGTAAGATCATTCATTAATAGAATATTCATAGATGAGGTAGTGTGGTGGAATCTGTTAAATGTTAGTTTTTTGGATTTGGACATTAAGATATGTACGTGTGTCCACATGACTCAACTCAACAGCCAGACCCAGAATTCCGACCACCAATATCCGAAATTGTGGATTCTTTGATATCCTTGGATCAATCGATCAGAACTGGGGAAAGAAGTGTGGCTAATGGTAATGAGGTTGAAGCTTCGGAGAGATCTTTCCTTTCTGCTGATGATACCTTTGTCAGAATTTCTCCCTTGACAAGCCATGTTGAAGCTTCCGAGAGATCTTTCCTGTCTACTAACACCCGCTTCAGGAGCTCTCCTCCCTTGACAAACCATGTCGAACCTTCGGAGAAATCTTTCCTGACTACAGACAGCCACTTCAGAAGCTCTCCTCCCTTGACAAGCCACGTTGGAGCTTCAGGGAGATCTTTCCTGACTACAGACAGCCACTTCAGAAGCTCTCCTTCCTTTACAAGCCTTGCTTTCATTTGAATTCTAATTTGAAGTTGGATGGCACTTTGTTGTTGTTCTGTTTTTTCTTCCCTCTGGAGTTGAACGGTAATACAGCATCATCATATGGTTTTTCCACATTGGTTGTGTATGTTGTACAAATTTCTCATCCTTTTATACAATTTCTCGTCTTCTATCCTTTAATTGAATGTGATTTGATTGACTCAAAGAAGTTGCGTAAGTGATCATCAAGAAACCAACTCCCAAAGTTAAGTATCTAAGAATCTGCACGTTTCAGATGAATCTCCACAACATGAATTCCCTTGATCGGAGTAGAAGGAATGGGGGATCATAAGAATCAAAGAAACAAATCAGAAGTTCACATTGATATTGGATCTTGATGGACAAGCATAATCCATAAACCAGGCAATGTGTGTGGCTTGTAAGAATGAGAAGGGGAGCTTTAATTAAGTCCTCTTTGTGATGCCTGGATTCATCAACAGAACATCCCATGTCATCCATGTTGATCAGTGGATTTCTGATGAAGTCTTGTAAGAAGTATCCTTTGTGAAACAACGTTGAAGTAAGTCTTAAGAGGAAGTTTTAAGTCTTGTTATTTACTTTACTTCTCTGTGGTTGCAATTTGAGTTAATATATTGTAAAGCAAATTGTACTAGTACCCCTAAAATGGAGGCCTTAAAGCACACACCCCCACTTTATCTTTGAAAAGCGCATACATTAGTCCAATTTGTCACTGAAAACCATTAAATAACTATTTATCCAATTTGTCAAATTATGAAGTAAAAAAAAAATAGTGATTTAATGGTTTTCAGTGACAAATTGGACTAATGTATCCAATGAAAATTCAATTTTGGGGTGTGTGTATTTTTTAAACATAAAGTAGGGTGTCAGTGCTTTAAGGCCTCCATTTTGGGGTGCCCGTGCAATTTGCTCTATATTTTAAGTTGTGGCCCTTGTGGGCCTAGGTCACTCTAGGTATTGTCCGAATTCAATCTCTTGGCCTTATGGTTCTCACCTTGCTTCTCCATCAAGCTCTCTTTTCTCCTGTGTCTTCTCCCTCTCCTTTTCTCTCGTAGCAACACATTGACCCTAGCAGAGCCACATCTAGGTAATGGATTATTGCATCACATGGAAGATGGGACTTTATAGGGCATGGGACCCGAACATGAATAATTCCCATCCTTTACAGTTCTGTCTGCAGGAATCCAAAGAAAATAACTTTGCAGTCCTCCCTCCATCCTTTCTCTAACTGCGTGAAATTTTTTTTTTGTGTAATTAATTTCATATATAAAGTTGGCAAGTAATGACTTTCTTCAACTTAATACTGTGTTTGGTTGTTCCTGAAAGCATAACAGTAATTGTGTAGTCTTTTTCCTTTGGTTGTTGCTGAAAGCATAACAGTAATTGTGTTGTCTTTTTCCTTTGGTTGTTGCTGAAAGCCTAATCTATTATTTCTTAATGGATAAGAGTGCTAATCTTGCTAATCTTCATGAACAACAATTTAACTGGTTGCTTCATTTTAATGAGATCTTTGTAAACTTGCAGGGTGGATGTGTATAACTCTACAGGAGTTTGAATGGTTGAATTCAATTATTAGTTAGGTTGGTCTTTTTAGCTTGGAATCCAAGATCCTTGTTGCACCATGGAGGTACACCTTTTCTTTATAATAGATTTATAAGAAAAAATGCATTTCTCTTGGATGGAAGTGTTGTAATATTAGCCCCCATCGCTGGATGGGGGAATATGGGAGGAAAGGCAAAAAGAATCCCTCCTTCTCTAATATCCCAATATCTTCTCGGAAATTATTTATTTAGGGGTTCCTTATTATTGGCTCTTTCTCTGGTTATTAGCTCTCTTTTCGTGTTCTCGGTGGGTCCATAACCCGGACCAAAGATTATTTAGAAGGAAAGATAGATTACTATACGATATAAAAGTGCAACCAATGGAACTCAATCCTCAGGATTGTATATGAACAAAGATGGATCTGTCTTGGATGCTGTAAAACTAGAACGAATCAAGAACTCTGTTAACTTGTGAAACCAAGCATGAGGGGCTTGTTTCAAACTGTACAAAGATCGATGTAGCTGACATACAAAATAAGGATGAGCTTTGTCAACAAAGCCTAAGTGTTGGGTCATGCAAACTTTTTTGTTCAAATTGCCATGAAGAATGTCATCTATGAAGGATATGTAATATATGGTAGCAGGTATTAGGTGACCCACACGCCTCATGCAGTCAACTTAAAAAGAAAAGAGGCTTTTCAGGTTTTTGTCTGAAAAGAAGAAAAAAAGAAGAAGTGGGCTCTCTAGCTATCTAGCTTCTTGGATGGATTAAGCTAGCTACATTCATTTTCAAACTTTGAATATCATTTTTTTTCTCTCATTACATTGATGATCCTCTTTACACTACTTTCTACTTTAAAGGCAAGACTTTGAGAATGAGGCATTTAGACATTTCCACGTGCTTGGCTGCTTAAATTTTGTTAAAAAACTTTGTTAGCAAGTTTTATCTACATGTAATTAATGAGCTTATCCAACTGTGTCACAATCAAGATTCTATATTCCTATATATATATATACTCCAAACATGTTCAAGAGAACCAAGTCCAATCACTCTTCTTCAATTCCAAAATGGGAAGCCAACGTTCTCTTGGTTTGTTATGGAGCTTTCTAAACCAACTGTTGGTCTCTTCTCTGATCTCAAGTGGTTCTGCTATCACCCAAAACCAGAACTCATCTGCAATCAACCGGAGTAGTTTTCCGGCGGGTTTCGTGTTCGGAACAGGGTCTGCCTCCTACCAGGTAGTATCATCTTCATTCATTCGTATATTTTAAACATATATAGCTAGCTAGCTAGCTAGCTTTGTTAATTTCTCTATTCCAATTACTCTCTCTCATTCAAATCTGCTTATACTATATTGGGTTTTCATTTGTCAGTTTGAAGGTGCAGCAAGAGAAGGTGGTAGAAGCCCAAGTATTTGGGACACTTTCACTCACACACATCCAGGTTCTTCCCTCTCTCTCTCTCTCTCTCGTGAAGGAATGAATTGATTAAGAAATATGAAAATGTTAGCTTGTGTGTTTCCGTAGAAGTAACAAAAGCCAGGGCAATTGTGGGATGCTTAACCGTGTAAGTAACTACCAACTTCTTGATCTGAAATCCTCTATTGAGTACATGGTGTCTGTATCAATCTAAACTGGTGAAGCCAGGCTTTGAAGATTCACCAGTTACACATCTAAAACCAAAATCAAAATGTCCTCATTAGATTCTCACGGATTGATAGAAAAATGAGTCTTCCAATTGTGAGTTTTACACGCCCTCCCTTGTGGTTCACCAGCATCAGTTTTGTTGTTAAACAAGAGAAAGAGACAGAGAGACAGCGAGGTTCCTCGTTGGGTTTTTGTGAATTAGAGCACGAGAGAGCGTGGCTTCTAATTCCAATTAATTAATCCCAGAATTCTCCAGGAAAATTTTATTAATGAATGTGGGGGGTCACTTACTGGCGAATTCAAGAAAAAGGTGTGGGTCCCACACAATTTTTTTTTTTCCTTTCCCATTTTTGGATTTTACAGACCATGTGAATGAGATTCCAGGAACTTGTTCTGACTCTACCTTTTTCTTTTTGATTCCAAGAACTATCGAATCAGTTGTACTGTGTGGATACGATGAGATATTCCATGTGATCGTTTCTGAAATTATTATTGAGATGCTTTGTTTTTTTACCCAAAAACCTAAAGTGATTCTGACAACATGAATTGAATGTGACATATGACTGGAAGAATTTTATCATGTCTATTTTGACAAAGAAATGGACCATCTATTTCTTTAGATGAAGAACACTTGTTCATTAGTCACATCTAGGTTGAAGTAAGATTTAAAAGATAGAATTTATTTTATTTTAATTTAATTTCAATCTTTAGATATGACTGATGGACAAGTGTCATTCATTCATATATAAATAGATGGTCCATTTCATTATCAGAAATGAACATAATAAAATTCCCAAGACTCCCTGTTCCTCCGTTCTTTGCTTTGAGAGTTGTGTGCTCTTTGACCAAAAGAGCTAGGAATAAGATTGCTATAGGCTTCTATGGACTATACTAGGCCTCTGTGGGGCTATGCTGAAGGGGGAAGTGCTTGTGTTGGTAGTTCATGACTAATGCTTGCATAAGTCTTCAAAAATCCAAACATTACATAGCAAGGGGCACAAGGTTGCCACTAACCCTCTTTTTGCAACCAGAAAAAACACATGACTGAGATCTTCTAAAAGAAAATTGGCTCCACATAATACCTTATAATAAACTATAAGTCCTATATGTATGCATTCTCATTTGCGATTAAAAATTGAGGTTTGAACCTTTTAAGCCTTTTACATTGTTCTTTGAACTAACCTAAGAACAATGTAAAAAGCTAAAAGTCCTTCACCAATAAAAAAATAACGTATATTTAAAATTTCTGCATTTTACTTGGGAGCAGCGGAACAGTTACGTCTATATTTAATTTAAGGTCCAGATCAAACCTAGACCATGCGCTGTTCGCTCCCAAATCCAAAATTTCAATCCAAAGAGTAAAAAAACATAGAAAAAAAGAAAGAAAAGAGAAGAAGAAGAAGAAGCACTCATTTATCTAAAAATGACAAACAAGCTAACTCATTGGGATGTGTGTTTTGGCAGAAAAGATAAAAGACCATAGCAATGGAGATGTAGCTGTTGATTCCTATCATCTTGTCAAGGTATGATCTGTCCCTTAACTTATCTTCAATGATTCTGTTCATGTTGTCTTTTTTCCATTCTTACCTTACACACTCATACATTCACACGTGGAAAATATAATTTAAGATTAATCTCTATCCCATGGTCTAGAATGTTATACCAGAAGGAAGGTTGGATTTGACTACTAATAAAGAAAGTAAGGAAGGTATTTGACTACCAATAAAGAAAATAAGGTTGGCATTTGTTTGGTATGGTTGTTTACATTTGATATCTAATTTGTCTTTGTGACAATGATGGCCGGGGCCCATTAATTATGGCTTAATTCATTGCATATGGTTTGAATTCTGACATAAATCATTGTACTACCACATAGACTAGTGGATATCTAAATGGTCCATTTTCAGAGTCTTTTGTTCTGATCTTTAAGCTGAAAATGTAGCCATTTGGATAATTTATGATGTCTTCTATCACATAGATCGATGAGAATTATACTTCACTAGAGAAAGTGACCCTTGAACTAATCTATTTATAAGATATTTATATTGACATATAGATAAGAGTGTACAACTTCCTTTTGGAAAAATGTTTTTTATTTGAGAACATCTCAAAGGGAGATAAATTTCTTTTTAATCTTACTTTTTTGGACAATTTCTAAATATCATTAAGATGAATGAATTGAACACAGGTCGATGTACAAAAACTAAAGGAAATGGGAATGGATGCTTACAGGTTTTCCATCTCATGGTCTAGAATACTACCTGGTATGAGTTCTTCATGGGTATTTTCTATTTTTCTTGTGTTATCTTTTACCAGAAATTTCAGCAGATCTGGAGTCAGGTGAGCATTGTTTCTAATATTTTGAATTCTCAGGTGGGAAGTTAAGTAGGGGAGTGAACAAAGAAGGCATCAATTATTACAATAACCTCATCAACGAGCTTCTATCAGATGGTAATTTTTTTGTTTGTTTGTACATTTATAAAAGAGAGAGGACAAACATTTGAATCTGTCTCTCTTTTTCTTCCATGAAATGAATCTATGTTTGGGGAGCACAGAATAAGAAAAAATCAAACTGGAAGTAGAATTAGAAAATATTAACATATGCCATGCTCTTGGACAAAGAACTGATCAGTTCATTTTTGTAATTGTTTTGATCCATAGCTCAAACTTGTATCATTATTTCTTTGAAGGTATCCAACCGTTTGTTACACTCTTTCACTGGGATCTTCCACAAGCTCTTGAAGACGAGTATGGTGGTTTTTTGAGTCCACAAATAGTGTAAGTGATCGCATAAATCTTCTTAGTAAGCTGGTTTGATTATTCAACTTAATTAGAGAATGGTTTGATCATTAAATGGCTGAGTGGTTAGAGCACATTTACATGTTGGGAGTTTCAGAATCATATATGGTCTAATGTATATGATTATGCATGCAGCGATGATTTTAAGGATTTTGCAGAGCTTTGCTACAAAGAATTTGGTAATCGTGTGAAGCATTGGATCACCTTAAACGAGCCATGGGCCTTCAGCAGAGCTGGTTATGCTTTGGGCACCAATGCACCGGGACACTGTTCCAAATGGCTTAATAGAAATTGTAGCGTGGGAGATTCTTCAACGGAGCCCTATGTGGTCACGCACCACCAACTTCTCGCCCATGCCGCTGCCGTTAAAGTATATAGAGAGAAGTACAAGGTGAGGACCACGAGTGCTGATACTTTTCTAGGACAGACTTGAATGCTGCGCAAAAATATCTTTTGCCAATGGTCGAGATTGAAATCTCGACCTTCCGGCTCGACGGACGGTCGATATTTCGATCTCGACCATTGGCAGGACAATGCATAGCACTAAATTTGGACCCTACTTTTCCACCCCAAGTGTATGTCCTCCCATCTCCTTACACTCAACACATGGGCATGCCCTTTGTGAATGTGGGGGGGGGGGGGGGGGGGGGGGACAATCCGCCCGAGTGAAGAGGATCTCTACTGGAGGATGACACAGATCTAAACCCTAGCCTTAATTTCTTCTCGTCTCCAACTCACCGTATGGACCAAGAAAAATAACATTGGGAGAAGGATAAATACACTAGTGATAGGCTATAAGCTAACTAAGCTAGTAGCCCAAGTGCCTCCGTTACCCTGAAAGGAAGTTTGGATTCTCTACCTTAACGGGAGGAGATTTATGTACTCTTCACACTTTTTTACTATACATTAAGAAGGGGTCCATTATTATTATTATTGGGTTATAATTCTGGACATCTTCCTAATGTGTAGTCAAAAGGTATGAGAAGAGTACAAACCTCTACCCTAATGGATAAAGATCTGAATACAAAAAAGAGACATATAAAGGAGGTACTAGCCTACCTAGTTAGCCTGGAAACTGCTTGGGTGTTGCGCATTAGCGAACGGTTGAAATCTCGATTTCGACCAAGATTTCGATCTCGACCGTCTATTTCCCAAAGTGTGTTTTGAGAAATGGACAGTCGAGATCTCAATCTCGATCAAGATCTTGATCTCGACCATTCTCAGCACAATGCTGCGCATTAATTGCACGACACTGAAGTCAAAACTCAGCTAGCCTAGCCAGCCTGACTTTCCTCCGCTTTTTAACTGTGTTATGAAAAACATGATTGGATTGGTTGGGTTTTGAAATGTAGATGCATGTTGGTGTGAACTGCAGGAATCCCAAAAGGGTAAAATTGGAATAACACTAGTGTTACATTGGATGGTGCCCATCTCCAAATCAAAGCCCAACAGAGAGGCAGCCCAGCGAGCAATAGATTTCATGTATGGATGGTGAGTGGTCTCAGCATTATCTGCTCTTTTTGTCAATTTTTTGTTTCTATGTCAAACCAAGCCCAGACCCAGGCCCAGTTCTAAAACCATGATTCATGGGCTACTTGGATCTGGCCTGCTATAAAATCCCCTTGTAAGCCCAAAAATGGGGCATTCCTCTTAACCCCACAATCACACGAGGAAGGGGGAAAGCTATGAAAATATATATTATGGTTCTGTGTGTTTAATTTATTTTGTGTTACAGGTTCATCCATCCCTTAACCTATGGAGACTATCCTGAAAGCATGAGGTTACTTGTGGGAGATCGGCTACCGAGATTCTCAAAAGAACAAGCTCTACTTGTGAAGGGTTCAATGGATTTCCTTGGATTGAATTACTATACCGCTAATTATGCCGCCGCTATTCCATTCTCCGCTCAGCTTAACACTAGCTACTCAACCGATGCTCGAGTAAATCAAACAAGTACGTAGTTCAGATGCAACCCTAGTTTCATATTCAAGTTCAATATTAATTATCATAAGAATTCACTGTTCTAATTGAAGTATACATTTTGTCTACAGCACAAAGAAATGGAATTCCCATTGGTCCTAGGGTGAGTGAGTCTCTATAATATTTTAGTCAACTAATTACATGATCTTACTTCAATTAAATTGGAATTATAATGAGTTATGATAATGATGTATTTCATTTATAGGCTGCTACAGCTTGGCTCCATGTGTACCCAAGAGGAATACGAGATGTGTTGCTTTACACAAAGAGAAGATACAAGAACCCAGTTATATATATTACAGAGAACGGTAAGCATTTCTCTTCTTTTTTAGGATTAACTGTAACTTCTAACAGAGACATCAAAAAGCATTACTGACAGAGACCCTAAACATCATGTATCTTACAATGCCATATTCTTCCTTTCATAGGAATATCTGAGTTCAACAACAGTACAATACCTCTGAAAGAAGCCCTGGAAGACAATATGAGAATAGACTATCATCTTCGCCATCTTTTGTTCCTTCGAAGAGCTATCAAGTGAGTATGAGTCAGCTCTCACTCCATTAAAAATTTCCTTGTTTTTCAGGTTACATTCCAGTTTTAAATTTTCACATTTTGGTGTTTTGACAGGGAAGGAGTGGATGTAAGGGGATACTTTGTGTGGGCATTGTTGGATAACTTCTCATGGGCTGACGGATACACAACTAGATATGGTCTTAACTATGTAGATTACAAAGATGGGCTGAAGAGATACCCTAAACATTCGGCAAAGTGGTTCAAGAACTTTCTTCAAAGATGAAAGGAAGAATATTAGGACCCCATGTAATAACAAATTAGACTCTTTTATGTTAACAATGAATGTCCCCATCAATTTATTTACTGGAAATGCACCATTTCTTCATCATTACAGCTTTGTTTAGGGTTTCTTCGGTTAACTAAAGTCTCCATAGGGTAGCAAAAGTTGTCCTGAGTATATACTAGTAGGCTTGATATTTGCTGAGTTTTGGCGAAGGTAATCACCAACATGGACAGAATTTCTCGTCCAGAATCCAAATTTCCCCTGGACATTAGATGCAAGCACTTGGTACCCAAGGCCTCAAGCAACTCTTTGTTCTTTACTTAAAAACTTGGATGACTGACAGCAAGAATTGAACTCAGGAGGAGTTGACAAATACTTAGTAAGCTGAGATGGAGTTGAGTACATTGCCAATCACAGCCACGTTGTGTCATGAAACTAAATGAAATGGCTGAGGAAGCTTAGACTGGGATTAGATGTGTTTGGGGTTACTTCTGAATCTGGAAAGAGATGATCAGTGGCTTGAAATTATCACCAGGACAGAACTTGTGAGGCAAAAGCAACAGAACTTTAAGTCAGTACTTATACAAACCCTGCAAATAAAAGCTTTCCTTATAAGATGTTAGTCTAATAGTACAATCTGAGAATATTGAACCAAATAACTTATTTAGTTCCAATCAGTTACTAAGGCAAGAAGAAGGGAAAAAAATCATATGCTTATACCACTACTCAACAAGGCATTAATTTCCCCAATAATATTGACAGGCCTCCCATCAAACATGGATGAAATTGTACTCTCGCAAAGTTTCTTCAGTTCCCTAGTTTTTGCAAGTGCGGCTTCCTGCAACATAGGAAGGAGAGCATTTTGAAAAGTTTTAATCATAGGCCAGTTTTCAACTTAAACTAAATTAAACTAAACCTTCAAAAAAAGTAGTTTAGGAAAATGGACAGAATAATAAAGAATCAATGGAAACATTATACAAGAAAAATGACCGATCCAAAGTACAAAATTGCAGATGCACATTCCTGTTCTCTTTTGTTTTTGGAATAGATCATACTACTATGAGAGTCAGGGTCCCAGCACCAGTGTGGTGAGAAAGACCTTTTATATATTAAACCTGGCCAAAGCAACCAAGATTTCTCATCTTTTTTTTTTTTTTTTTCTTTTTTTCTCCTCCTTTTCTGAGAATGCACAAAATATTTTTTAATCTTTTGGGGACTCAAGTTGTCTATTTCCAGAAAGAGCATCACATTGAAAAGTCAATCGTGGAAGATATAGTTGAAGAAGATGACGCATTAAGCACTATAGAAGAAAAATGACTGATTCAAACTACAAATTTGCATATGCACATTCCTGTTCTCTTTTCTTTTTGAATATACCTTCTGCAAATGACTATTCAATGAGTCAGGTCCCAGCACCAGTGAGGTGAGAGACACTTTCTGTATATTAAACCTAGTATGGGAAATACGCTATACAAAGAGAGTGAAACTAAACATTGACACTTGAATACATCCTTTATATGTACCCATATTTAAGGTTGGTCATAGAAGACATAATACTCACTTGCTTTGGCCATGAAGAAGATAATGCATTATGCAGCTCCATGCGTCTTGTCGACAAATCCTGCAAGCTTTCTTTCAATTTCACTTCATGGCGCTTCTTATCCTCCAATGTGCTCACTAATCTGTCCAAGAATCTGAAATTCAGGTGGAAAACTTGAGTTAGACGCAGCACAAAAAAGTTGGAACAGTAACATTTATATTTGTAGAGCAAAATAGAAACACCAAAAGACAACCTTAAGAATAATACAATAATAATTAAAATAAAACCAAAAGAAGAAAATTCCATAGAAAGAGTAGGCTGTCACAAATATCTCAAATATTCATTCCATTTTGGTCAAGGATTTAAAACATGGACTTGGAGATCATATCAGTCTCCAAAGCAGTAGGCTTGGCCCTCAGATCTGAACACTTGGCCTTTTTAAGGATTTGAACCAGGAATCAGTCACGTTAAATCTGAAGAATCAGGATTAATCGCAATATTCAACCGACCAAATTCTGATTTTTGAAATGTTAATTTTGTTATATTGGGTTGTCTCCTTGAAGGAATTTGGAAGAGTTGGTACAAAGAATATAGAGGAGAGTTGGAACTGAATTGTATATATTGTACATTAATTTATAGATATAAGGTCAGAACTTGGCACAATGGTCAGTGACAACATTTGCAGCCTGAGGTCAAGGTATCAAAACAGTATCTCAACAAAAAATTATTGGGTTAAGGCTGTGTTATGAAAATTGAGTGCCGGACTCTGCTTGTGTGGAAGCCTTTGGCACCATGTTTGCCATTTTTCGTATAGAAAATAGGCTTTGGGGCAGGCAGCATCTCAAGGAATACAACCACCACCTCATGTAGAAAACTCACTTATAGGGCTTACTCTAGTGGAAATAAACCTCCTGGCTTGGGTTTTTAGTTTGGGCCTTTGATCTTGTGGGTTACTTCGTAACCAACCAATCTAATGAGCCTAAATATATGGGTAGAAAACAGAAAACGGGATTTACTTCTAGTTGAGTTAAAATCCTATTTTGAGTTTATAACCTTCATTATTTTACCTTGCTAGTCAATTTAGGATACCTTATTAGCTTAAGGTTTGGGTAAGACTTTTCCTTTTTAGTGTAAAGAAAGCTAGCAATGTACATGCATTTGATAAATGAAATATTGACTTGAGCTACTGCAAAAACGTGAGTTCAGGATGGGTAAATATCCAGGCTGAGATAGCCAAACCCATTTGCTTTCCTATTTCCCCATCCCCTTCCATCATCTCAACCCTAAATTTAATTTTATTCAAATCAATCTCATTTGAGTTCCTGTTTTTCTCTTGGTTCTCTAAAATAATTTCTTGTCTATTGGAGAGTTCTCTATTTGATCCTACCTGGGGCTAGAATTTCCGTTTTATGTTTACATTACCAACAAGATGCAGATGATGAGGAACAAGATGAGATCAAGGAAAAAACATACAATCCCCACCCCTACCCCATGGGGGTCCCAGGGTAAGGTAGGTTGGTGGTGGGTGGGTGTGTCCTGATGACAAAAGAGAACCGTGTAAGGTTGATGTAACAAAACATTGCAATGTAAGTTGTATCGTCTAAAAAAATTAGATCAATTTTCCATCCTCGTAAAGATGGACATCTGAGAGAGTAATTCGTCATATCAAGGAAATACTCGCCATCATTGTATCACAATGTCAAGCAGAAGGCATGTAAAACTTAAGAAAATGCCTATTTTAAAAACAAACCATTGAAGTTCGATGAGAGATAAGTACATAAAAACTTTAGTCTAAACCATACCTTTTGGAGTTGAGAATCATGATCAAATCTCGTGTTTTCCTGTCTGTAAGCATCGAAATTGCCAAGGAAATATCTGAAAGCATTTTCTTGATGATATCAGAAGTATATTGTTGCAGTACAAAAGGTGCAACTGCTTGGACTTGATGTTGTAACGATGACGTTTCCTCATTGCTCAGCTCCATAACTCGTTGATTTAGAAATGCTTTGATCTGCAAACGAAACTCTAACATCAATTCAAACAGTGTACCCGTCCATGAGGGATAACAAAGGAGTTTGAAGTTAGGCCAAGAACATGATCATAGGAACATACGATGACAAAGAGGATATGTAACTATGTCATGCAATGCATACCAAATCATTAAATTGTTCTATGAAGTACCATATTTATCTTCAAGTACTTAGTAACACAAATGGATTTCATTCTCAGATAAGAAGTATGGCAGTCCCCATACAGGCATCCAGTAACTGGAGTACAAATAAAATGAGAGAACTAAATACATAAAGAACAAGCAAATACCTCAAAGAGATCATCAAGAATCTTATTTCTGTACTCAGTCTCCAGAAGTCGGCTTCTTTCTTCCATACTTTCCTGGCTTTGCACCAATGCATCCGTACCTAACTGATGAATTCTCAGGCCTGTATTCGGAGGAACAGAATCTTCAAGCACATCAACTTGAGGGTTTTCAACATTAATATCCCAAGATATCTCTGACGCAGAGATCTCTGGGACAAGGCCATCTTCTGCTTTGCTCAACAAATGCTGATCAGCTTCCACAATGCTACTTGATAATGAATCCTCTAAGGCATCACTAGCATCTATCATCTCATATGGACCCAATCCATTGCCATTTTCATCTGTTTCTTCTTCCATCTTAATGTCCCAATCAATCTGAGAGCTGTCAACAGAAATATCCCAATCAATATTATCTGTTCCAAGATCCACTGCAGGAACATTTTCTTGGCTGTCAAGAGAAGATTGATTCAAGTTTGAATTATCTTTTGCAGAATCAATGACATCAGGCCCTACAGATATTGCAAGTGATATGGGATTTTCCCTAAGGTCTCTCAAATTTGGTATCACCGCCTCTGAAGTTCTCTGCAGTCACATGGATAAACTGAATTATTTATTCACCCAAGTATCAATGTAATTTGCATTTCAGAAAGACAAAACATACACTTTACTAGGCCTAGAGAAGTTTTTACACTCCAATATCTACCATATCTACCATACGCTAGTACATGGATGTAGCTATATGATAGATGGTGAAGCATTACAATTCACTATGTATACTGAAGCATAGAAGAGTAGAAGGAATTTCAAAACACAAGGAACTATGGTTTGGCAGCCACCCCAGTCATAAAGTAACCTCCTTACAAACTCAAAACTTAGGGCACTCACAATCTTTACCTCCTTTTCTGTATGAGCATCTCTAACAAAATTTGAGTAATATTCAACGGCCTGCGAAACAGTATCACCATTTATGACTTCCAAAAACTTGTTGAATGTAACTGGAAGTGATTTTGCAGTTTCCAGAAGTTCCAATCTTACGTTTTTGCCCTGTGGAATGAGACAAGGATACTTATAGTTCAATATGGTTCCTGTTAAAAGTTCCCTTCATGTAAAGCCCAAATCTCCCAACCTGCAATCCGAGCTCTTGACAGGCTTCTACATATTTAGCTGCTGATAAAGCAGCACTCCTTTTTATATCAGCATCCTTACGCTCTACCTCTGCAAGTTGTTGCTGAATCTTCTGCACTTGCTTTTTCTGATATGGACTTCAAAACATCCGGTGTACTGATCAATAATCAATATGATAACATATATCCATGATACCTTACACCATACATGAAGCATGTATGCAAGTCTACAAAAGAATGGACTTACATCTCATAGTTAACATTCTGGACCATAATCTGGGCAGCTTCGCCCAGATAAATGTGATCCTTCTCAAAAGCTTGGACAATGGCCTCCCAATCACCCTATCAGAAGATTGATGAACAATGTAATCAAATTAAAGAGGAGGAGGAGGAAGAGATGCCACAGATGGGGAAGGGGCATGTGGGAAATGAACTAGCAGTGGGACAGGATGGTGCAGCATGATCAAATTGTAGGTCTTACAGCAGAACCTGATAGCCGGCCAAAAATATTCCGGCTTTCTGGAGTTGACTTCAGCAAGCTGTCACGAATTTGTTTTGCCTCCATATACCCAATAACTGAAACCAGTAAGCATGATCAGACAGAATGATAATAATGATAAAAGAAATCACTTAGCAATATAAACTCATGTCTTTGAATATCAATTATATGTTTTTCCTACAGATAAATTCAATTAAATGTTTGAGTGACTATTCTAGCATTCTATACAAATCAGAAAGTTAAATTCACATGCGTTTTGATAATATAGCATATAGAATTTTACAACAACAAACAAACACAGAGAATATATAGAGGGAAAACTGAATCTTAGAGCCCCACTGTAGAAGTCCATAGCGGAAGTGATTTCACTTAATAACGACCAAAAAATTTGGGGGAAAAAAATGAAAAACAACAAGCATATTGATCAATCCTTTTTACAGTTTTCACAGCAGCACTGTAAATATGAAATGGGTGAACCCGGTGCCGAAGGCTTCCACACAAGCATTTGCTGAGGGGCTGTCTCGATACCTCGACCTCAAGCTAGAATATTGGTCCACCGACCACTGCACCAAGGCCCGTCCCTTATCACTGCGCACATGATTAAAAATGACTAAACGCACGGGGGTTGGGTTGGGTGGGAGAGAAATAGCCCAAAGGCATATGAACATAAATCTTATGATAATCACATGGTTTATTCACCTAAGGCAACAATATCTAATCTCGGTGTAAAGCAAAGAACTGCTCTTTTAGTTGTGTGCTTTGGAAAATATTTCCCTCCAATATCATTCAAAACAATTTATTGTTTCCATAGTTCAAAGACCAGAATCACATAGGCTCTCCAAACAGAAAATTTAGGCAAATTTTATCGCAAACACATCGATATTCTTATATTCTCTACAAAATCAAACAAATCCACAAAGTATTTTCTCCTAATTTCAGCCAAACAGAACCACTAGCAAGCAATGCATATGTTACTTTATATATTTCATGTGACAATTCAACAATACCTATTTAGAGAGAATAGGGAAGGTAACATTTTTTAATCCCTAGATACCATCAACTGGACATAACTACATAAGACTGCATTTTCCAAAAACATGTACATGGTTGAAATTCTCACCAGCAATTAATACTATAATGTTTACCAAGAACTTCCTTGGGAAGTTGTCCTCCACCACAGACTCAACTGGAGTTTAGACGTAACTGCTTGTTTCTAAAATAACACATATTGACTCACTCAGCTATTTTTACAAGGATTAATTCATCACAAACAAATGAAAAAAACCATTCCCAATTTAAGTCACTAAATTCTGGACTTTTTTGCTTCCGGGGCCGTTAACCATCTATATAAAATTGTGACTTAATTTCCTCCTTTGTTTCACGACCACTTTTCATCTCATTTATCAATTTCATATATTCGACAAACAAACTACACTATCTAATGGTGACAAAATATCACAAATTCATCATCCCTAAATCATTTTCCACAGGAGAACGAACCAAAAAAACCACAGAAAGATCCAAGTCAATACTAACCTTCTGGATCGAGAGTCTGGAAATAAGGATCAACATCCTTCGGCAAGGATTTGAAAGCCGACGAAATCCGAGCTCTAACCGCAGCAAGTCGTTTTCGCCAATCGGCAGGAATTCTCTTTCGATCGACCAACCATTCTTCAATACAATAACAGTATAAACGTTAAAAAAAATGATAATCTACAAATCCAAAACAATACCATTTCTAATTCTAATTCGAAATAATAAATGAAGAGCAGGAGATCTCATTGAAGAGGGAGACAAATATAACTAGGGTTCGAATTAAACGATACCTCCAAGACGAGCAAAAGCTATATCAATTGGAAGATTTCGTATCTCTTCCTGATTCTGCATTTTCCGGCGTCGCTTCTCTCCGGAATTCCAACGTTTCGATCACTCAGATTACAAAAAAACACAGTAGTCAAGTTTGTGCAGTTACGAGTTCCAGAGTGTTTAACCATACCATCTGTTTGCAATAATGAACCAAGAAAAAAACGGCGCACGTTTTCTGGTTTTAACAGGAGAGTTCTAGCGTACGCTGTACGCATAAATGTCTGGGATGACTGTTTAAACGCGTATGCTTTCGTTATCGAATAAAATTTACAAAAAAACAAAGAATATTTGTTTTTGGGCCCAGTTTCGTGACATTTGGAGTGGAACCTTAGACAAACGTCGCATTTGTCTTGGCATCAGCCCAATGGGCCTCGGGCCCAGCTTTGACGAAAAGGTCCAATTTCAATCCAAACATGCTTATCAAAATTTAATGGATCATGTAGAGCTAGAGCCAGGACTTAACATTAGGAGGCGGGAGCGAGCCGAATAATAAAACCACATGAAAGGGTCAAGTGCTGGTATTTTACACATGGAAAGAAGGGCCAAAGAAATCCCTCTAAACAAATTTTTTCAAAATCGAGTACAAAATGGGTGGGGTGCAAGGAAGGGAACCCTGGGGTAGCTCCTCCTTGGAGACATGCTAAAATGTTGTTAATAGATAGATTGATTATGATATTAATTTGGGATAATTACTATTTGAACTCCTATAATGTATAGCTTAATTACTAATCAAACCCTACTCTTTGTGAAACTACCATTGCCCCATTTACTTATCATGACTTTAAAAAGTTGTTACGATGGGAATCAATGGAATGTGTAACGTCCATTTTGTCCTTCATTAGAATTACTTATGTTTTCTTATACTATAAGATAATTACTTTATCTCCTATACCTTTTAAAATTACTACTTCAATTCTATATTTGTCTGAAATTACCACTAGACCCTTACAGACTGAACTTCTTGGATGCACTAGCAAGATATTCTGTCCTTCATTATATGACTTGCTAATATATCGAAGTTAAATAATGGAAAAGTTTTCAGATAGCCTCATAATATATGTTGAACTAAGTCATGGCATGGCCAAATCTAAGGAATGGGCCAAGCCATTTAAGGCCTTCACGGTTGTGAGGTACTCAGAATGCAAAATAATATGTGAAATCCGAAGTTTAGAGCAGCTGAAAAAGTGTCTCTAAGAGCTTCTAGATCTAATGTTAATGCAAAAAAAGCCACAAGAAAATGTAATTTTAGCAAATACAAGCCCCCAGTAAGATAATGTAACCTCTCTTTGATAGGAAGCATCCCACATTGCATTTACATAGGCTTTGAATCTAAAAGAGTGATCAAAATCGTCCCCCATCTGAGTACCATAAGGGGCTGAAACAGCTTGAGCAACCACATTGTGGTGAGCAATCGAAATATCACTTAGAAATCTAACAAAGTGGGTTGCACCTAAGGTATTGTTTATTTTTCAAGAAAAATTTCACGCTTTTTTCCAACGCACTGTTTATTCCAACAAACAAATGCCTCTTATCGGAATCGATGGTGGAGAACTCACAGGGGCTGATGAAAGGGATCCTACATCTGTGGATGATTGCTAAAATTGTCATAAAGTGGATGTAAATGGTTGATCACCACTTTTCATCCTAATGAATGGAGCTTTCGTGGGGATCTTTTCCCAATCTTTCAAATGTTGAATCCTTCTTCCATTCCATATTGTCATAAACCATGGAGCAGATAAATTTCCAACGGATGCTGACCTTGAGATAAAATAATAAGAATACATTTCATCAACTGTGGATCGCACCCATCCGAAATTCTGGAATAAATAAAGTGAGTCCCACATCCCAGAAATTAAGAAACTATGGAATCTATGGATAGCATCGCGTCCGAGACTCCGACCCGACCAACAATCGTGTCCAGCAAGGAATTGTAGGAAGGGTGACAGACTTGGATCTCGGTCTCGATTCTCTCACCCAGCTTTTGGCACCTTGCTGCTACAGCTGGTTCGTAGCGTGTATTCCGGTTCCCGAGAATCCCGACACGCATCAATGGAAAATTTCTTGTAATAAGGGCTTTGTTAAAAATTGTAATAAAACGCGGATTTCATCATGTAGATAAGGAAATACTTAATGATAAAATTTTAGTACAATAACTTAATTATTGAAATATTTTTGGATGGACCCCCCTTTAGTTAAGGTTAAATTTTTTTTTAAATTATCGAGTTTTTTTATAAGAAAAATCAAGTCTAGGTTCAAAGGTTCTTAACACTAAAGAACACTGTTTAGTGTTAAACTTTGTCTTTTTGACTAATAGTTGGTGATTTCTGACACGTGAAGGAGGAATCCCAAGGCACTGCTTCGAGTAGTAGACCGTTCAGATGAGCGGTCAACTGCTTGGAATAGCACTGCTCCCAAGCATAACCCCAAATTCGGTATATACTTGTATGATTTGAAAATGGGGTGTAAGAGCATATTAATATATTTATTTCAAGTAATTTAATACAAATATGATTTAATTATTTAATAAATAAAATTATAATAACAAAAATTATTGTCCCAACTAAATAGACTTGACTAAATGAAATCTTACCTTCCAATTAACTTGGCAATACTAGATATAAGACTTAACCTCCTATTCTTTTTCATTATATCTCTTAAATTCATCTTAGCTTTGCCCTAGCTCATCTTATTCTTTCAGTATGATTTAATAGGTCTCAATTTAACTTCATCGTGTCATCTCAACTCCTAAAGTGCATTTATTATAACTATTTCTTGCCTTATATTTTTTAATTTTATCATTTCTCTAGCTTAACATTTTTATTTTCTACAGTGAATTATAAAAGAGGCCTAAAATGATTTAACGTCACCAAAGGTACTTTAAGGCTGCGTTTGTTTGTAAAAGTGGGGTGAAAAAAAGAAAAAAAACACCTAGAATTTATATGAAAAATGTTAGTTGCGGGTCTTACTTTTTACAAATTTTCACAAATTTTATGAAGCTTAAAATGATTTAACTGTCACCAAAGGTATTTTAGGCCGTTGTTGCAAAAGTGGGGTGAGAGAACACCTGGAATTTATATGAAAAATGTTAGTTGAGGATTTTGAAAAAGCTTGAAATTAAGAAAATTGAATTATCACCTTACCAAATAGACAAATTTTCCCGATTTTTAGGTGTTGACAGGTGAATTGTTGTGTAAGCTCCCAAAAGAAAGGATTTAATACCATACATTTTTCGTTGTCCACTTGCCAACATGCTCTCCTTAATTCTTAACTTTTCCACCCTAAACAACCAAATAAACTATATTTTTTAAGATTTAAAGGAATAAATTGATAAATTTCTTTCTTCGGGTCCCTTTTTTTTTTTTTTTCCCCCTTTCTAAAAATATTTTAAATGGTCCACTCCAGTGTCTCACCATTACGCGTAACCTGCAATTTGTCCAGTTTCCTCTTCACATTCCCGCCGCCTTCCGCGTTCTGGGTTATTGATTTTCAGCTTTCACTCCCTTTATAATGTCTCTGTCTCTCTCTCAGCTCCCTTGTTGGACGCTCTGTCTCTCATGGCAAAGTCGAAGAATCACTCACACAAGCTCGCATACGTTTCCGTGCCCTCTCAAATTGGAACTTCTCATTCAGCTCCTTCCCTTCAATCTCTTCTCCTGTTGTCGACCGAGAAGTTTTCGAAGAAGAACACAAGCACTTTCTTCTTTAGCAACAGTTGGAGGAACCTTAAACTCTGGGCTTTCTTGCTCTTTCTCTTCGCTTTGCTCGGAATGTTGATGCTGGATTTCAACCTCGATAAGTTACTTCCTCTTTCGCCGAAACCGTGTTCATTGGGTCTTCAACCTCCGATAACCACCGAGAAGGAAAACCCTGTCCTGCCATTTTCTTTTGATGCTAGAAATGGTGAAGAAACTAAGGTAGGTGAAGAAGCGGAGTTTTGGAAGCAACCGGACGGGTTAGGTTATCGTCCCTGCTTGCATTTTTCCGAGGAGTATCGAAGGTCCACCTCTGATATTCTCAGGGATCGTACCAAATATCTCATGGTTGTGGTTTCTGGTGGGATGAACCAGCAGAGGAACCAAATCGTTGATGCAGTTGTTATTGCCAGGATTCTTGGAGCTGCTTTGGTCGTTCCGATCTTGCAAGTAAACGTTATTTGGGGAGATGAAAGGTACGAAATGGAAAAGGAAGAAAAAAAATTGAACTTTGAATCTAGTTTTTCGGTTTAAAACATTTGATGATTTCATTTTTTTTCCCACTCAAACTGGACAGTTGAACTGATTTTTATCTCAAAATTGTCTCTGGGTGCAGCGAATTTTCTGATATCTTCGATCTGGTTCACTTTAAGAAAGTTCTTGCAGACGATGTGCGAATAGTTTCATCATTGCCATCGACTCATCTGATGTCAAGGCCGGTAGAGGAGAAGCGAACCCCTCTTCATGTCTCCCCCCGTTGGATTCGCCAACGCTACCTCAAGCGCGTATGAAACACAATTAGCTACATTTGATTTTTATTAATTATAGTTTCCTTTTTGAGCTTCCATTACTAGTTTTGAACTTGGAAGTTCGTTCGTATTTTAAATTGATTTGGATTTGGATTTGGATCAGAAGTCATTAAATCCTTCGATTTCGCTGGTTCTGTAACTGTTGGCAATTTCAAAAGTTTATGAACCATTCCTTGAAGAGTTCATTCACGTAAACTAAAAAACTAGTGTTAGTAACTGAAAACTCTCATCTTTTGCAGCTTAACAGGGAGAACGTATTGCTCTTGCGGGGTTTGGATTCTAGGCTCTCAAAGGATCTTCCCTCTGATCTTCAGAAGCTCCGGTGCAAGGTAGGGTCTGATGTAACCCATTTGTTTAATCTCTTTTCCCCTCTTCCCTTCACCTTTCACTGATTTATATGGCATTCTCTTATTGGTTACTGCGTTGTTTTAGGTGGCATTTCATGCATTGAGGTTTGCTCCTCCTATTCTAGAGCTTGGGAACAAACTGGCAGATAGAATGCGGAGTAAGGGGCCATACCTTGCTCTTCATTTACGCATGGAAAAAGATGTTTGGGTGAGAACTGGATGCCTTCCTGGATTGAGCCATGAGTTTGATGAGATAATTTACAATGAGAGGAAATTAAGGCCTGAACTTCTTACAGCAAGATCAAACATGACTTACCATGATCGGAAGCTTGCAGGGCTCTGCCCTCTGAATGCCTTGGAGGTTACCAGGTAGAATTTGAAAACCTTTACTTTTGAAATTAATGGTATTTTGGTTGTTTCTTTCAAGCTGAAGCTCTTCTTGTTTCATGCTAGGCTGCTTAAAGCACTTGGAGCTCCAAGAGATGCAAGGATATATTGGGCTGGAGGCCTTCCATTGGGTGGAAGAGAAGCTTTACAACCTTTAATTAGTGAATTTCCTCATTTCTATAACAAGGATGACCTTGCATTGCCTGGAGAATTGGCGCCATTTGCAAACAAAGCCTCCCTTCTTGCTGCCATTGATTTTATAGTTTCTGAGAACAGTGATGTCTTCATGCCATCTCATGGAGGGAACATGGGGCATGCTATACAGGTATTATGGTGCTACCACTGTTATTCATTTCGCATTGGAGCCAGTTTTGCTAGTTGTAGTTATGCTGTATTGAATATCTTAATACATTATGAAATAAACTCACTCTCTTAACCAGAATCAATTTGCCTAATAGACCCTGGTTCAGTCATTAGTTAAAATGTATACTCATTTACTTCATAACTTTCAACTTTCAAAATCTCTTGCTGATGCATTATTATTACTGAATATTATTGAATCCTTACTTGTAAGAACTGGTTAGATTATCACATTTTTCTTTGATTTTCCGTTGTTGATAATGATAAAACTGTTGCTGAAACAGGGGCATAGAGCTTATGCAGGGCACATGAAGTATATAACGCCGAACAAAAGACAGATGCTTCCTTACTTCTTGAATTCTTCTCTACCAGAATCAGAGTTTAATAGGATTATAAGGGATCTTCACCATGATTCTCTGGGGCAGCCAGATATCAGAACAAGCAAGACTGGTAGGGATGTGACAAAGTTTCCTGCAACACAGTGCATGTGCAATGATTCTGATCCAAGATCCACAACATGATAACAGAATGGAAGGCTTCCCACAGGTCCCACGGGTTTCAATTGCAATTGTCTCTCCATTGGAGAACTTGGTACGCCGCCCTTGGATGAGTTGTACCTTTTGAGACCTGAAGACTCATTTTGCAGTCCCCATGGTTCCTAAACAGTCTTTTAGAGAGACAATTTTGGAAACATATCTTCTGCAAGTATGCCTGGGTATGTTTTTGTACACATTGCTGCATGTCTATGTATACATGCATACGGGTACTCTATGGTTACCTGTATACGATGATAACACCAGGAAACAGCAAAAATCATTCTTTATTCTTTTCAAAATAGTTTTGCCAGGTATTTTTTTGTATTTTTTTTTAATTCATTCTTTTTTGGCATACATGTATCATAAATCAGTGTTATATATTATAAAAATGTTCATTTCATGGTCATGTTTCTTCGATCAGATTTTGAAACTAGAGAACTGATACCATTAAGAAATGCATCCATAATTAACCGCAATATATAATCACTTTCATCTTCCATTTTTCAAATGGAGATACTGTTTGGAACTCCCATCCCTGTCAATCCAGGCTCAGAGAATGGTCTCAAGAGTTGATATGGTACAATTCCTGCTCCAGTTCTATTCTTCAACTTTAAATCTGTGTTCCTAGCATCTATAATTGCTTCAATCTCTTTAATTCTTTTGTTGAACTTCTCAAATGCAGCTTTTGTAACTGGATCCTCAGCCCATGATTTTTCCATCTTTTCTCCAATGTACTCTTCATCAACGTGTGTAGACAACAGTTCATACAGACTCATCATACTTGTAGCCTGAATCTCTGAAGGTAAGCACTGGAGAAGTTCTAATCCAGGGTTCTCTTTGAATTCCTTGAGGTGTTGTTCTGAAGGGTCCTCAGTTGGCATGTTGGTTCTGGCAATTGTAGGCTGATTTGGAAAGTAACCACCATATGCATATTGACCAAAGTTCACAGCAGAATGGTGGCAGGATGCAACCCATATAATTGTTGTCAAGGTTTCAATGAGATCTTCTTGTGCTTTGAGGACAGGCCACCATGGTTCATCCTTCTTGTCTCCATGACCCTGGGTTCTGATCTCAGTCCACCATGCCTGTAGCTCTTCATCGGATTCAACTAGGCTAGGTTTCGGGTAATAGTGGTTGACATACTCACTGATCCATTGCTTTATGGCCGTCCATATGAGGAGACCATCATCTGCAAAAGGGTAATCCCTTATGGTCAGCTTTACACCATGCTCAGCTGTTGGATCCTCCACTGCCATTCCCCTGTTTGAAATTGAAATTTGATGCTGATTAGTCTATTTGTCTTGAGAATTGTTGAGTGTCTAAGGATTCCATGCTACATCCATATTGATTTCAAGACTTTAAACAAAATATGTGTAGCAACCTTCTAATGAGGTCTGCTGGTAGACCCTCCATGTCAAATCGCCAAAATTTATCATAGACAACAGAACTAAGCTCCATTGAGTACTTGTGCAGTGAGAAGGAACTCTCAATTATCCCATTTGCGTCGATGAGGATCTGCCGAGCAATAGAATTGATTTTCATTGTGTACCGAAAATGAGGATGCAACAATCTGTAGATTGGATGCATTGTGCTAAGCTGTCGATTAGTTGCAATGATGTATGGTTCTGTACAACAATGAGTCCTCAGCCTAGACAAGAAACATAGCCAACATCAAGGTTTGTTATATCAATTGCATAAATGCAAAACGTCCCAAGGATAAACTTTGTTGAGCATTGAAGGTTATACCAGTGGTTGACAAGCTGATGATAACATGATTGGTGAGCACACACATGAGATTTGGCTAGTCTCCATAACCAATTATCAGTGGTGTCAGTGCTAGGCAAGAATACTTGTTTCCATGGTGGTTTGTCATCCATGGTTGGTCTAGTGAGCTCAATAGCAATGAGTTTGAGTGTGCCCTCAGGTTTGAGAAAGAATAGTGCACGAGACCCATACAGTGTCGTGCCTTCTATTCCTCTTACTTTCTTCACATAAGGTATTAGCAAATCATGATAATCAAGCATGAAGAGTTTCTTGCCCTTTATAGCCTGCAAAATGTTAAGTTAAAAATTATGTAGATTTGGAAACCTATCTCCACTTCCAGAACATCTCTTTTGTCCTACCTCATCAATGGTCATTGAATGCTCCATTCCTTGCTCAACGATTTCTGATGTAATTGCCGACTCCGGCGGGCCATAGATCTTAGGATCAAGCTCACTCTTCAGCGGCCATTTCTGCAAAAACTAGTGTTAGTATCTGTTAAGATGACAGGATCCAATCTTTGATGTTCATGTATTATAAGGCTCTCAGAAGATACATGCAGGTTATGTAGTTCAGAATGGGAAGTGTTCATCTATCTTACTGTGACTAGCTGAATCCTGTAGGGGTCGATACCAGCAAGCGTTTGACGGGCAAATTCCTCGTCTCTTAACCAAGAAAAATGGTCCCCTGCAAGAATGATGCTTTGCCTCTTAAGAGAGAGAGAGAGAGAGAGAGAGAGAGAGAGAGAGAGAGAGAGATCCTAGGAGAGGGGATTATAGTTCTTACTCTCGATCAATTCAGGTGTTTTAAAGTGCAAGACCTGAATTCCATGATTGATAGCCTTGAAAAGTCCAGAAATTAGTTCCCTTAAGAGTCCTTGATCTTTATCTTGAGGTAGTTCCATCCCTTTAGTGAAGAGGGAGTCGATGGCAGGGAAGGAAGAGAACCCAAGATTGCGGTTTGTGAGAGAGGCTTCAATCTGAGGGAGTAAAGCATCTGAAACAGCACCTACTGTGCTACCAACTGTTAATAGTGCCTTGGCATCAGAGAATTCCTCGTCCCTTGGCACATATTTGTTGAGGCTTCGTTTCTCAGACAACGGATCTAATTCAGCATTCAAATTGCAAATAAACCCATTAACAAAACAAGTCTCACAATGAAAAAAAGTCTCTTATAGCTACAGATAATTAACTACGACGTGACTTTTGCACTCACCTTTGTCAGAAGGATCACTGCCTGTTCTACAACGTCTTGGATAAGGGTGGTTTCCACCACCTAGGACTGGTCTAGCCAGTTCGTCGCTGTTGTCTGGGTCTCCAAGATCATTGTATGTGTCATAGTCATATATCCTCTCGAATGCCTTTCGTTCTCCCTTACCATCACCCCGAAGGCTCTCGAGCTCCTGCTCTCTCAGCCTTCTTATGCCATTTGGTGTCTGTGATGGCAAGTAGGACTGGTGCAGCTCCACACCAACACAGAGTTAGTCGTGTAATTTTCGAATTGAATTGATCATAAAGTAAGAGATCGATCTAGAGCTATAGAGAGAGAGACCTCATTGGTAAAGAAGATCCTTTTCTGTGGGTTATCAGACTTGGGGTGAATCCAAGAGTTGCAGGTGAAGTTGAGAGGACCAGTGGGAGATCCACTGAGGACAATGGTCCTAATGAAGATTTCTGTTTGGTGCTCATTCTTCACAAGCACTGCACCCACATCACCAAAAGTTGCAGGAACCACTAACTTGCTCTCATATATTGCATTCCCATCTTCTTGGCTCACCCAGCCCGCGTACCCAGTTATGGTATCTTTCTCCAATCCCGTCTCTTCAAGAAAAATAAAAATCAACTCTTATACCCATTACAATGCAACCTTTGAGATCGAAAATGACTAGAATAAAAAGGTAAAGTAATATTTCATATGATTTTTTTAAATAAATGCAATATTGTCTTTTTAACTTCTTAATTTTAACGAAGGGCAACAAAAACACTGATTATCCAACCTTAACACTCTTTTGACACTGACACTATTAGAAGTGAGGGGTAATAATAATATCATAAAGAGCAGGGTTCAATTAGTAATTAAGCTGTAATGCAAGGGGATATCAGTAATTATTCCTAAATAATAACAAACCTTAGGGTTATCTTGAATTGTTTTAAACTATAAAATTGTCACATTATCTAATGGAACTAAACAGCAGGAGAACATTAGTAGTTTCGGGTAAAGTCTAAGGTTGGACTAGTAATTTAAAAAAAAATAATACAGAAGATAAGGTAGTAATTAAGATATACTATAGAAAGCATTAGTAATTGTTACTATATATTATCTAAGAGGGATCAAATAATTAAAGCACTTCAATGGTGCAATCAATTTACAAACCAAATAACTTACTTGGATCAAGTTGGGTGCTTGCTAGTTCCAAATGAAAGGTTCTCCCAAGAAAATTCTCAACGTTAACCAGGCTTAATGGAACCTTAGCAGTGACAATGGCAGTGATGGTGATAGAGTTCTTATCTCCTGCATTATCGATGCTGGCTCTGATACAACCACCTCCAGAGACTGATGAGCAAAGACGATTATAACGGCGGTCACTCTTCAGTTTTTGAAACACAGCCGCCGGCAACGTTCTGCTGGGAAGAACTCTGTAAGTACTCTTATGGGTAGAGACGATCGAGTTGGGTAAACCCAGTAAGGGAGCTCCTCTGTAGATTTCAGCTGGAACGACTCTTCCAGCATTAAACATCGATCTTTCCATGTTCCAATTCCTTTTTCTGACCCTGAAGTGAAGTCACGATTTGAAGTAAGTTTATATGGTGGAAAGGTTACAGAAGAAAACAAAGTGGGAGCTAAAAAGTTGGTATGTAGAAGATAAGATAAAAAAATGGAGGAGATCTAAATAGATTAGGTTGAGGAAGATAAGTTCAAACAAGAAGAGAAGAGTTGTTACCCTGAGATTGATTGTGATGGAAGTAACACAAGAGAGAGAAGCTTAACTACGTTCATGGGGAATTGAAGGCATTTGACATATTCAATGTTTGCACACTCAACATGGGGAATTGAAGGTTAACTACGTTCATGGGGAATTGAAGTCACACAAGAGAGAGAAGGTTAACTGCGTTCATGGGGAACTGAAGGATAAGACTTCGGCACAAGAGTTGTTTGGAAACTCTGAGGGGTGGTGGTCTTGTCGTAGTCTTGGTATTTGTATTAAACGTTCATGGGGAATTGAAGGATAAGACTTAGGCACAAAGTAGTCTTGGAAACTCTATGAGGTGGTGGTGCACTGGATTTTCTTTGTTTCTTTGTAGTCTTGGTATTTGTATTAATATAACTACCTCTAGGGTTTTACTTGTGTTGAATTCTTTGGCAGTGGAATTCTATTAATAAAATTGAGATTAGATGATGGTTTCATGATATCCATATTGTATTGCTTAGGCCATGTATATATAATATAATGATTAACCATGATTTAATATAGAGTCTATTAGTTGTGGGATCTCCTCAATTTGTTACCCAACAAAAAAAATAATCAATTTGGTCGTATATTAGGTGAATCTAGTTATATCATCAATAATGACATTTAATTATCAAAGATGATCTCTTACCATCCATTGAGTGTGGTTAAATGAGCCCAATTTATTAGGTTCTTATTTCATCTATCTTTCTTTCTAACCATAATGATCAAAATGTCTTCACCTATATCTTTATTTCTAATAACTACAATGGCAAAGTTCTACTACCCAACTCACGTTGATAATGACTTCTTGATGTTACATACACCAATTCATTCACTTTCGAAAATAGATCTAACTCATTTGGAGCATCATTCAAATCAAAATCTCTTTGTAAAATATGATCAATTTAAGGTTTGGTTATATCTAGAAGTCTAAATGGATAATCGAAATCCATTTTAGAATTTGCATTGTCATCTTTCTAGGGGTATCTAAATTCGTCCGATTACTAATAAGATGCAGATATGATATACTCATTTCTTACCGATTATTATCTGTTCCGATAAAATTATCCGATTAAATTAGTTATTTAGATTTATTTTTCTTATTTTTATAAATTTTTTACCAGTAATATGTGACTATTTTTCTAGATTTTCTACTAAAATAGTTACTAAAGTAGCTAAATTCTTAAATTTCAAATCAAACCTCATAAATAAAATGGTAAAGCTGTAAACGAGTAGTCCAAAACTTGTAGTCATGCCCATTTAGAAAAATCTACTTAAGAAAATAACTATCCGATTATCATCCGAATCCAATTGAATCTGTCCGAATATAATAAGATGCAGATATGGTATTAATTACCACTATCCGATCATTCCATTTACGCCCCTAAAATTTTCTATTAGTTTTGAATCTTAAATCACTATTTTGCCCATAGAATGAAAGGAAATATTAATAATTTTTTAAAATTTTACAAAACTACATTTATTTTTTTTCCAAATTTACAAAAGAACTCGCTGTTCAGGTGATTCACCTGAATAATTCGTCATCTTCGCTGCACAAGAACTTGGGTTGCCTCTCAGATTTATACAATTGACTCAGTTGCCTTGCACCCAATAGACCTTAATGGAGGCAACGAATGGATTGGAAATTCTGCTTATACTCGGGCAAAGAAAAGTGCTTAAATGCACTGTATCTATGAAGTTTCGTAAAATATTTTCCTTCATCCAATGGGCAAATTGGTAATTTCATATTCAAAATTAACAAAAAACTAACGTGGATTTTTTTTTATAATATTTCAAGTTCACTAGATTTGACAAACTAAAATATTGGAAACTAAAATATCGGTCACTAAAATGAAAAAACAAGAGTTCGGGCCCAACTTAAATGGACAAAATTAAAAATAGAAACTCAAAGATTAATGGAGTTCTGTCTTTTTCAAGGAAGTTTAACAATCCTAATCAAGAGTCTCAACTCAACTAATAGTTATAAAGACTAGGGATTTATTTCTCACATTCAGATCTTCTATACTTGGGTGCACGTTGCATTTTAATATTGTTTTTCTCGCATTCCACTGACATAGGTGGTTTGGGGTCGCTTGTGTTAGGTAAGCTGTAAGAGAGAAAAATTAAATGTTGCATGCATTGAATGGAGGAAATTCAAATCCTTAATTTCTCAACTAACAAAAATAATGCTTGAGAAATTAAAAAGAAAATGAAAACCCTAGTTTTCAAATCCTGCAAGACGTTATTTGAGGAAAACCAAAACTTGCAGTTTCTTCTTTAATTTCTCTTTCCAGTGGCTGTTGTAGCCATTATTAGTGCCGTTGGCCATTCATTTAGGATGGGAAAACGTTAGTTCAATTTTCCCTCTCTTCACCCTGCTTTCCATTGCATTACATCTTCAATCAATTGAGTCAAAAATTTTTACATTACAATGGACCTTGCTTCAATCCTGAGGATTTGCGGTTAAACGGTACATTTCGATCGGTTGAATCGAAATCTTGATCAAAATTTTAGATCCAACGGTCTAAAATTTCACTTGACTGTCATACGCATTTAATATATGACTGAAACAATCTTGCATTCTAGTCTCTTATGTTGGGCTAAAATTGGTTGTAATCAATCTCAAACTAATATCCTGGTGTTGTCAAAGAAGAAATGACATTAAAGTAAACAAAGTGAAATTATGTACCCTTGCTTATATTATTGAGAATTAGAATTCCACCCCATACCTTGTAAGTCTATATTCTCTCCAATCCAACTTGCCTGTTCAAATTATTTTTCGACCCTTGCATAAGTGTGTGATCCACACTGTCCTGTCCGACACCCTGTGAATGTGGGTCCCGTTACCATATATAAGTGTTGAAGACAATCTAACAAGCAGGTTGTGTGGAGAGGATCTAGATGCATACCTTGTTCTCAAAGAACTCCCTTCACCTATAAGGACTGAAAAATGTAAAAAAAATTGGAGAAATTATATTACTAGGCTTTGCATATTTAAAGCTTGTGAAAGCATTGCAAACCAACCAGCATTACTGACTCTCTTCCCAGTGCTTTCTTCTGTGATCTTTCCTCTATATATCTTACCAAACTGACAGCCACGGCTCTGTGTGTAGAACAGTTACAGACAGAGAGACTTTCTTTCGCTCATTATAAATATAAAAGGTGGAGAAGAGAGGAGAGCCCAATCTTGAGCTTACTTAGCTTCACATTGGAGCGAAGATGGCTAATGCGGGAGATAAATCTATTGCCATCACTGCCATTGTTACTTCTAAGGTTTCATTAAGCCCCATTAGTGTCGATGATATTCTTGGAAGAACATTCCTTTTGGAGCTCGCAAGCTCCCAACTTGATCCAAGTAAGTTGCAGTAGTGGTTGTTGTTTTACCCAAAAAAACAAAAAAAAAAATTACAGGAGCCAATAGCAAAT
This sequence comes from Hakea prostrata, assembly GCF_041222555.1. Lineage (NCBI taxonomy): Eukaryota > Viridiplantae > Streptophyta > Magnoliopsida > Proteales > Proteaceae > Hakea > Hakea prostrata. The sequence continues at coordinate 48,783,573 of NC_142609.1, read as the reverse complement.
TTATAATGTGAAACCATCTCTAATGAAGAGATTTTTTTTTCAGCTTATAATGGAAGAAAACAAAACCCAACAGAAAATTTATGTTTTTTATTTGCATTGAAATTCAAAATGCTAGTTTGCATGAGCATCACAATCCATTCACTTCTCAAGTACTACTGTGTTCAACACAAATGGTAGTGCAATTAGGCCTGAATTTTATGTTCATTTAGGTCTGTTAGAAGAAATAATTTTCATTATTTTCATTCCTATGTTAAAGATACAGGATTGGAAAAGGATACTGTAAAAGGACATGCCCATTGGGTGAGCCAAAATGGTGGGAATTCAAAGTTTGAAAGCAAGTTGTTGGTTCCTGCAACTTTTGGCGATGTGGGTGCAGTGCTTGTGGAGAATGAGCACCCCACCGAGCTCTTCATCAGCACAATTATCCTCCATGGATCTCCCACTGGTCCTCTTGAGATCACCTGCAACTCTTGGATCAATTCCAAATCTAATAACCCACAAAAGAGGATATTCTTCTCCAACAAGGTTTCTCTCTCTCTCTCTCTCTGCATGTCATACTTTGCTTGTACTCTTAAGCATGCATGATATATATCTGTTTCAGAGTTCTTCAAATACAACGAGTCCAGATCCTCTACCTTGATGGCTTGAGATTTGAGATCTTCTCATATTCTTCCATCATATATTACTAGGGGTCTTTTTTTTTTCTTTTCTTTTCTTTACTTTTTTTCTTTTCTTTTCTTTATTTTTTTTGGGGTAAGAATTCAGAGGTGGTAAGAGATGTGAGAAAGAACACAGACCTCTACCTTGATGGATAGAGGATCCTAACTTGAAGGGAGTAGAATCAATTGATCTTCTAAAATTGATTGTGTTTGAAGCAAAAGTTTCAACCTTTTTATCAAGTTTGAGACATGAGTATAGATAGTTCAGAATAACATAGAGGACCTGAACAGGCAAACCTGGGAGTTGCTTCCATGGAAAGCACCCTGTGGACCAATGATATATATATAAGCATTGTCCATTTTACTTCAAAGTATTCTTGTTCATTACTTGAACATAGTATGATAAGCATTGTCCATTACTTTTCTTTCATGTTTGGCTCCAGTGCTACTTACCATCACAAACCCCAAGCGGGCTGAGGAAGCTAAGAGAGAAGGAGCTGGAGAACCTTCGGGGTGATGGGAAGGGAGAACGAAAAGCATTTGAGAGGATCTATGACTATGACAAGTATAATGACCTTGGAGACCCAGACAGCAGCGATGAACTAGCAAGACCAGTCCTAGGGGGTGATACACACCCTTATCCAAGGCGTTGTAGAACAGGCCGCGATCCTTCCAAGAAAGGTGAAATATTGATGATCACCACCCTTATCTTCTCCTTTTTTGATGAATATTGATGGCTGCATTCTTGCAGAGTCATTGTAAATGATTTTAATTTTCGAATGTTGCAGATCCATCGTCCGAGAAAAGAAGCCTCAACATATACGTACCAAGGGACGAGGAATTCTCTGATGTGAAGACCCTAACGTTCTATGGAGAGACAATAAGTACTGAATTGGATGCTCTGCTCCCTCAGATCAGAGCTGCTCTCAAAGACCAGAATCTTGGATTCCCTTCCTTTGCCACCATTGATGACCTCTTCACCCGAGGGATGGAATTACCCCAAGCTGAAGATCATGGGCTCCTCAAGAAACTATCTTCTGGACTCGCCAAGGCTATAAAACATGAAGGAGATCAAATCCTGCGCTTTAAGACCCCTGAACTGATTGATAGTAAGAACTAAAAACCTGTCTCTGTGTGTGTGTGTGTGTGCTGTGATGAACATCATTTATTTTGCAGGAGATCGCTTTTCTTGGTTAAGAGACCAGGAATTTGCCCGTGAAACACTTGCTGGTGCCAATCCCTACAGCATTCAGCTAGTCACTGTATGATATATACATGAATACTACCCATTAAGGACATCACCTAGATATGGCATACTAGATCCTAAAGGTACACATATATGTTAAACATTGAAGCTTGTGATCTTAACAAGTAATACCCAATTTTGCAGGAATGGCCATTAAAGAGTGAGCTTGATCCTAAGATCTATGGTCCACCAGAGTCGGCAATTACAACTGAAATGGTTGAGCAAGGAATTGGAAATACAATGACCATCCATGAGGTAGCATAAATTCCTTAAAGAACCATTCAAAAGTTAGGCTTCAGAATAGGAGATGGTTTTAGATCCACTTAATGGTTATGTGTTTGCAGGCTTTGAAGAGAAAGAAATTGTTCATGTTAGACTATCATGATTTGTTATTACCTTATGTGAAGAAAGTAAGAGAAATAGAGTACACGACGCTATATGGATCTCGCACACTATTCTTCCTCACCCCTGATGGCACACTAAAACCCCTTGCTATTGAACTCACTCGACCACCCATAGACGACAAGCCACAATGGAAGCAAGTGTTCTTGCCTAGCAGTGATGCTACCAATAGTTGGTTATGGGGACTAGCCAAAGCTCATGTGTGTGCTCATGATTCAGGTTACCATGAACTTGTCAACCATTGGTAAGATCTTCAATGCTTAGTCAACTAACAAAAATTAATCTAGCAAACTTTGATGTTGCCCTGTTCTTTATGTAGGCTGAGGACTCATTGTTGTACAGAGCCATACATAGTTGCTGCTAATAGGCAACTCAGCGCAATGCATCCAATCTGCAGATTATTGCTTCCTCATTTTCGGTATACATTGAAGATCAATTCCATTGCTCGGCTGGCCCTCATCAATGCAAATGGGATAATTGAGAGTTCCTTTTCACCACGCAAGTATTCAATGGAGCTTAGTTCTGTTGCCTATGACAAATTCTGGCGACTTGACAAGGAGAGTCTACCAGCAGACCTCATCAGAAGGTAATGCATAGATTCCAAACCACAGATTTAGAGCTCTAACTTGAAAAATAATCTTCAATTAGTTAGTGCATAGCTTCAAATCATTCTCAGACAATATGGTTGGTCACAGATGACATAAAAAGTATGAAATTGTTTAAAGCAATTACAAATGGAACACTCTAGACATGTTCACAGGGAAAAAGTATCAAACAGTGTGAAATTTATATTGCTAACAGGGGAATGGCAATGGAGGATCCAACAGCTGAGCATGGCGTGAAGCTGAGCATTGAGGATTACCCGTTTGCAAATGATGGTCTCCTCATATGGACGGCCATAAAGCAATGGGTCAGTGAGTATGTCAACCACTATTACCCAGAAGCTAGCCTAGTTGAGTCCGATCAAGAGCTACAGGCATGGTGGACTGAGATCAGAACCCAAGGTCATGGAGACAAGAAGGATGAACCATGGTGGCCCGTCCTCAAATCACAAGAAAATCTCATTGAAACCTTGACAACGATTATATGGGTTGCTTCCTGCCACCATTCTGCAGTAAACTTTGGTCAGTATGCATATGGTGGTTACTTTCCAAACCGACCCTCAATTGCTAGGACCAACATGCCCGCTGAGGACCCTTCAGGAGAAGACTTCAAGAAATTTATGGAGAACCCTGAATCAGCACTCTTGCAGTCCTTCCCTTCACAGATTCAGGCTACTACTATGATGTCTCTCTTTGATGTATTATCAATACACTCAATTGATGAAGAGTATCTTGGAGGAAAGATAGAAGCATCATGGGCTGAGAATCCAGTTAGCAGGGCTGCATTTGAGAAGTTCAATGAAAGAATGAAGGAGATTGAAGCAATTATTGATGCCAGAAACACAGATATGAAACTGAAGAATAGAACTGGAGCTGGCATTGTCCCGTATCAACTACTAAAACCATTCTCTATCCCTGGATTGACAGGGATGGGAATTGCTAATAGTATCTCCATTTAGGATTGAATATCAATGTTTTCAACTAATAATCGTCCATGTTATGGATACAGGTTGTATTGGATTGGAGATCCAATCTTTTGTTTCTATTTTGGTGCTACAGTTTCTATTTTCTGTAGTTTCCTTTTTTTTTTCTTGCTTAATAAAACAGAATATTGGACTAAATATTCTGTAATCTTTGTTTCTATCCTTAGACTACATATTCTGTAAAATTTGTTTGTACTTTGAGTGGATAGAATATTCTGCTATAGTAGATTGTAATTGCTGATTGCAGCCCATGCATAAAGTGACTGATAATCCAAAGAAGATTGATGGGTTATAGAAAGGATTTTGATTATTCCAATTGTGCTCGGTTTGAAAAGTAACCACCATAGGCATACTGACCAAAGTTTGTAGCAAAATGATGGCAAGAGGCAACCCAGATAATGATTGTCAATGTCTCAATGAGATCTTCATGTGTTTTGAGGATAGGCCACATTGTTCATCTTTCTTGTCTCCATGGCTTTGGGCTCTGGGCTCTGACCTCAGTCCACCATACCTGCAACTCTTGATCGGATTCAACTAGGCTTGGTTCTGGGTAATAGTGGCTAACATACAGCTGTTTGATCCTCCACTGCCATTCCCCTGTTAACAAAAGAGATTTGATACTGATTAGCCTTTAGTCTTGGGAACTTGATTAGTATCAAGGCTCCATTTGGAGTGTGGATCATCTCCCTGGCAATGTCATCTATGGGTGGCCAAGAGAGCTCACTAGCAAGGGGTTTTAGTGTGCTATCAGGGGTGAGAAAGGACAATGGCCGGACGAGACCCATAAGAATGTCATGCCTTCAATTTCTCTTACTTTCTTCACATAAGTTATTAGTAAATCATGAGAGTCTAACATGTACAATTTCTTTCTCTTGATAGCCTGCAATGACAATTAGAATTTAACAAATTAAGTTGATGCAAAATCCTGTCTTTTTTTAAATTGCCATCAATGTCACAAGGCTATATTTTTTCTGGGTGGTCCATGAATGAACATCATTGATCTCTCCATCTTTTGCTGTGCTTCATCTCTACTCTATATGTATACATACAAATAGGAGAATAGGAGAGATCATCTGTTTAAGCAAGCAAGACACTGTGAAGTAGTGCACATGAAGAGGCAATTTGCTAGAGCAGGTCCAAAGGTGATGCTAGTAAATAATAAATTCAAATTGATTGAAGAAGAAGAACAATTGTCACAAATGGACTAAAACTCTGTTTCCAGTGTTTTTCGAATTTTTTTTGAATTCTTCTAGATGGAAAGATTCCGATCCCCCCCCCCTCTCTCCTTTCTTTTTTTTTTTTGTTGTTTTTTTTCTGTTGCCCTGCTCCTCCCCCCCCCCCCCCCCCCGCCCCCCCCCCGCCCCCCCCCCCCCCCCCCCCCCCCCCCCCCCCCCCCCCCCCCCCCCCCCCCCTTCTTTCCCCCCCCCCCCCCCCCCCCCCCCCCCCCCCCCCCCCCCCCCCCCCCCCTTTCCCCCCCCTTGGGTTTTTAAATAAAGAAAATATATTAGATACAAAGAAGAAAGACAAGATGAGTTCAATCAGAACTGATTCATTCAGTTGAGTGCATTACATATTTATAGTAGAAGGAACATCTACTCTGATATGAAAATACAATATATGATTCTTGCACAATAAAGATATTCTTGATATGAAAGATAGATTGCCGCCAAGATAGAAGGTGCATAGAATGGAAATATTGACTGCCAATATTGTGTAATGAGATGGTTGTGATCTTCACCAATATTGCATCCTGAGGTAATTGAGATCTTCAATTGGAAGTACAATCTCTTTGGGGTAATGGACATCCATAATAAATATTATTTATAACACTCCCCCTTGGATGTCCATCAATAGATAATGTACCTCGTTAAAACCTTACTAAGAAAAACCCTGTGGGAAAAAAATCTTAGTGAAGGAAAAAGAGTATACATATCTAAATAATACGTATTAGTAGCTGCCTCATTAAAAACCTTACCGGAAAACCCCTGGGACAAAACCTTGGTTAAGGGAAAAAGATGCAGCACGTATTTTACTCCCCGATGATAACATCATTGAGTATCTTTGAATACGTACATTCCATTATCATATACCAACTTCTCAACATTTGAAGTAGGCAACGCCTCAATAAATAAACTGTCAAGTTATCACTTGAGCGAATTCAATGAACATATATTTCACCATTTCATTGAAAATCAAGAGTGAAGAAAATTTCGGTGAAATATGCTTCGTTCTATCTTCTTTGATGTATCATCCCTTCAATTGAGCTTTGCATGCAGCATAATCTTCATATAATATTGTTTAAATTCCTTCTTCTAGTAGAAGATTGCATGCTTCATGAATGTATTGTATCATTGATCTTAACCAAATATAAAATAACTAACATTCACTTGAAAATAAATAGCATGTTTGAGATCTAGTTTTATGTAGATCAGATAAATATCCTGCATCTGCAAAACTAGTAAGTTGATATCCACATTCATAAAATAATATCATGTCAATAATTTCTCGAATATACTGAAATATATGTTTTATAACATTTCAGTGTCTTCGTATTGGAGAATAAATAAATCTTGTTAATACACTTATAGAAAATGCTACATCCGATTGTGTATTATCAGCAAGATACATTAATGCCCCAATAGCACTAAGATATGGTACTTCAGGACCAAGAAATTCTTCACTGTTTTCTTGGGGTCGAAATGAATCTTTCTATATATTGAGCGATCTCACAACCATTGGGGTACTCAATGGATGTATTTTATCTAGATAAAATCTCTTCAAAATATTCTCTATATAAGTTGATTGATGAACAAATATTTCATTCGTCAAATGCTCAATTTACAAATCAAGACAAAACATTGTCTTTCCAAGATTTTCATTTCAACTTTCTTAAAATAATCTACTGCTTTTGGAAACTCTTCAGGAGTTTCGATGATATTTAAATCATCATCATATATACTTACTAAAATTAGATCCATATCCTTTAATAAAGGCACAATAATAAATTGGATCATTTTTATGCTTTTCATTTAGTAAATATCCACTAAGGAGATTACCATATATGCCTTGATAATCTTTACCTATCTTCCATTTTGAATCCTTCAAGGATTTTCATATATATATATTTTACACTCGAGTGAGCCATATAAATAGGCTTTAATAATATCCATTAGACGCATGTCAAAATTTTCATATCTTGCCCAGTTAATAAGATATCCAAGGTGATTGCATCCACCACAAGAGAACATGTTTCCATGTAATCAATGCCAGGCATCTGCGAAAATTCTTGTGCCATAATTCATGATTTATATATCACGATTTCATTCTTTTTCTCATTTCATTTTTTCGAAAAACTCAATTGTACCCCATGGCTTTATACCTTCGGATGTTGGACTACATGTCCAAAAACTTTATTTTGCAAGCAAATTCAATTCGCTTGAATTGCGTCTTTACATTTTGGCCAATCATTTCTTAATTTATATTCATCAACAAATTTATGTTCAAGATCCTCGTCTTGATATATTATTTCAACAATAGCATAATATGCAAAAATGTTGTCAACAACTTTATCTTTTCGGTTCCATCTTTTTCTGCAATGACATAACTAATCGAGATCTCTTCATTATTTTCAGTACCTGAACCTCTTCGGGGTTTTATAGAAAGTTATATCTTCGGGATCTTCATAATCAATTGTCTCCATATTATGACCATCTTGATCATTTGATCCTTTCCTTTTCTAGGATTTTATCCTTGGAACCGATTGATCTTCCACATTTTAAACGTGGTTTAATTTCATTTGCCTGATAGATTGTCCTGTTTGGGACATCAATTCTAATTGGAGCATTTACAGTTGGAATATGAGATTTAGTAACTCTTAGCGGTCACATCGCAGTTGATTTATAATATTTATTGCATTATCCTTTGAACTTCAAGTTCACGGTGCTCGATCGAGGATCTAATGAGATAATGATAATGCATACAATCAATCTCTTTTTCCAACTGTTTATTCTCTCCCCTCATGTTGGAAAAACTAATTCATTAAATAAATCTCCTATCATTGGCAATATATTGCATTATATAAGAGATTTATATCCAACATATATTCCCAACTTTATTTGGGAACTCATCTTTGTCTTTTGTGGTGGAGTAATTAGAACATAAGCCGCACATCCAAAAATTTTAAGATGAGAAATATTTGGCTTCGACCATAAGCCAATTGTAATAGGAGAATTTATGACAACCTTTTGGCCCAATGCGTACAAATGATGCTTTGTTCTCATAACCAATGGTTTAGCTATTAATTGGAGACATTTAATAAATGATTTTGCTAAACCATTTTGGATATAAACATAAACAACGAGGCTATTCAACTGTGATCTCGGTTGTTATATAATAATCATAAAGCTCGAGATGTAAATTCACCAGCATTATCAAGACAAACTGTCTTTATCTTATAATTCATAAATTATGCTCTTAATCTCATTATTTGAGCAAACAATCTCGCAAACACCAAATTGCGAGTTCATAATGAACATACATGTGACCACTTTATAGATGCATCTATTAAAATCATATATTATTTGAATGGTCCACATGATGGGTGAATGGGCCCATACATTTCACCCTCTATCGTTTCAAAAACGTAGAATGTTCAATCTCAACTTTAGCTGGTGAATATTAATAATAAATATTTCTTGAGAACAAACAATACAAGAAAATTCACTTAATTGAAGAATCTTCGGTTCTTCAATGGATGACAATTGAATTTTCAATAATTTTTCGCATCATACTTGATCCGGTATGGTCCAACCGGTCATGCCAAATAATAAAATTATTGGAATCAATGTTCATTTGATTTACCCAAGCATGTGTTTCAACCATGCGATATTATGTGTAGTACAAATTGGGAGAAATATCTAATAACTTTGTATAGATATTTACTTATACCATTATTTGTAGTCTCAATCTGATAATAATTTTGGCAAATAGCTTTGAAACTTAATAAGTTTCTTTGAGACTTACTACAAAATAATGAATTATTTATAACCAATTTTATCTCCCAGATAATAATAGATTAGCTTTTCCAGAGCTTCCAATCAATATTGTACTACCGATTTTATATGAACATTGGCTTCCACATCATTAAATAAAAGAAATATATATATATTTTTTTCTCTCAATATAATATCGTCCGATATAAGAGAATATTCACATTCTTCATAAAAATGAAACAAAATATATTAAAAGATATATAGAAAGTCAATAAAAAAAATTATAGAAGAAAAAGATTAAATTTAAGATAAACTAACATATGAGATGAGATTTGAAGAAAAAATTACATAATCAAATCTTCAACTATTATCTTCAAAGAAGTTTGCAGCATCTAGATATGTAGTATCTGTGAGGCCATCAAAATCATTCCTTTTATAGGCAAAAATTGCTCAAGTATCATGATTTTGGAAAATCTAATTTATCTCCACATTATTTTTATTTCTTTAATTAAGGCTTGACAAAGCTTAATTAAATATTGTGAGTATGACGATACATGTCTAATGGCTTTCATACCACATTGGTAACAAATATTATCTTCACTCCTTGAATTGTTATATTGAGAATCCTTATTATTCTCTTATTTATTTCCATAATAATGACGGTAATTATTCCGTCTTTTGTCTCATCATCTTTCACAGTCATGACCATAATTTTAATTTTGCCTTCTTTCAGGCATATCATGAATTGTTGCATTCACTTCAGGGAATGGAACAGAACCAATAAGACGAGCTTCATGACTTTTCATTAATAGTCCATTATTTTACTCCCACAAATAGGCATGATATCATTCGATTATTTCTTAAAACTCCTTTTACAATATTACTATTGTAACAACAAATCTGAAACTTGAAAATTTGTGGGATATTTTCATGAATAATATTTTCTCCTTATAATTTCAAAAGAGAATTAATTTAAAAAACTACAGAACTGTATTTATTTACAGTTTCAAATCTTGCAATTTCATGTGCATCTGTAAAACTGTATTTATTTACAGTTTCAAATCTTGCAACTTCATGTGCATCTGCAGATCGCGCGTATTCATTTCGGTTTCAAATCTTGCAACTTCAAGTGCATCTCATGAACGTACTTATTTACAGTTTCAAATCTTGCAACTTCATATGCATCTGTAAAACTGTATTCATTTACAATTTCAAATCTTGCAACTTCAGGTGCATTTAACAATATTTGTGGTGCAAAGCTAGCAACCACTATATACAATAAATAAAACCACAATCGTTAAAGCAACATAATATCTTATTATTTGATTGATTCTTAGATTCAATAAAACACATACCTTTTTATCATGATGCACTTACATTTCAAGATAGACAAGGTAAACTCCGTTGTTTACAAAAGCGTGCGAGGAAGTCGATCATTCTTTTCACTTTGGAATAGAAAACATAATGATACATAGTATGTTGTCTTTCTTCTCAAAACGCAATACTTCGAGCTGATTCGTTCTTCGAGCGGAATCGTCGATAACGTGTTATAAAATAAAGAGAAAATATATTAGATACAAAGAAGAAAGACAAGATGAGTTCAATCAGAACTGATTCATTCAGTTGAGTGCATTACATATTTATAGTAGAAGGAACATCTACTCTGATATGAAAATACAATATATGATTCTTGCACAATAAAGATATTCTTGATATGGAAAGATAGATTGCCGCCCAAGATAGAAGGTGCATAGAATGGAAATATTGACTGCCAATATTGTGTAATGAGATGGTTGTGATCTTCACCAATATTGCATCCTGAGGTAATTGAGATCTTCAATTGGAAGTACAATCTCTTTGGGGTAATGGACATCCATAATAAATATTTTTTTTAATACAAAAAATAGTGAGGGGGGAAAAATAATGGGGGGGGGGGCGGGGGGGGGGGGGGGGAAAAAAAAGGGGGGGTTTTTTGGTGGGGGGGGGGGGGGGGCGGCGCCCCCCACGGGCGCGGGGGGGGGGGGCCCCCCCTTTGTGTGGCTTCGGCCGACATGATTTCGTGAATCTTTGAATGTATAACAACACGACAACTTCATGATGGACCGCGACGTGCTGTCCTTTATTTTGATCGATTTGATGTTTCGACCCATGAAATCTCTCAACACCAATGAGATCTCAGCCTTTATCCAAAAGAATCAACCTTCCATTGCAAGGACTTTTTTATCTTTCAAAACTATACATAAATTTTTATTTTCTTTTTTTCTTCCACCGTGGAGAAGTATGCCCCCGAATGGATCATCTTTCCTCGCCGAGCATTTCACGGCGTTACAATCACAAATTATGTACAACTTATAAGTAAAAAATAATAAAAATAAATAAATAAATAAACTCAATCACCCTAACCCTGTGTACCTCTTGTAATTCATGGTCAATAGTTGTCAGGGGGGACGATCTGGAATCTATACCCCTGGTCCCGTAAAAATTCAAATTCTAATATCTCATTTTGAGTTATTAGTTTTTTTACCAACTAAGCCACCTCTCAGAGTTACAATCCTTATTAGGGATCTTTGAGGCTTCAAGATCCTTAGCGTACATCCTTGTATTGAGTCCGTCTAACTACTAAATAGATGACATGTAGACGGATTTAATTGAAATTGTCAAATTTTGATTCAAACTTAAGTTGGCTTTAAAACATGCATGTCTTCAAGTCTTCAAATTTGACAACTGCAATTAAAGTTGTCCACGTATCATCCATCCAGTTGTCGAACAGACAGGACGCACTGAGAGATGGACACAAAGAATCTAAATACATCTTGGAGGGATAAGGTGTGTTTTGTATTTTGTGAGTATGATTATTATCAACTTCTTCTTTTTTCTTAAAAAAAAAAAAAAAAAAAAACTTCCCCTTTTTTATATTTGAGTCGAATTGTGTTTATTATTGTAAACGGTTAGAAGAATTATAGTTGTATGAGGATCAAGGTTCTCTTTTATATTCTCTATTCACTTCCTAATTCCCATGCGAAAAAAATCTAGATGCCAACAAGGAGATGGAACACCATTTTAAATAGAGAATGATGTAAAGAAATTTATACATTTTGTTTTCTCCAATAGATTTGTAAGCATTTGTATTTAATTGCATTACATTCATCGTATGCTTTATGTGTTGTTCTTTGATAATTTCTTACTCTTAGTATGTTCATGTTGGACAAAATAGAATATTTCAGCTCTTTATTCCTCCTCATTGTTAAAGATACACTATTGATATGACCATACATTGGATAGCCATAAATTTTTAAATGGAAATGCTGTAAGGAACTCCCATTCCAGTGACCCCAGGCTTTGAGACTGGCTTCAAGAGCTCATAGGGTACCACCCCAGCACCAACTCTGTTCATCAATTTCAAGTCTGCATTCCTTCCATCAATGATGCCTTCAAACTCCTTCAATCTCCCATTAAACCTCTCATATGCAGCATTTATGATTGGATTCTCAGCCCAAGCTGGCTCAATCACTTCTCCAATGTACTCCTCATCTACTGAGTGGTTAGACAACACATCCAAGATAGCCATCACCTTAGTAGCCTGAATTTGTGAAGGGAAGCATTGTAGAAGTGCAAACTCAGGTTTGGCCAAGAAATTCTTGAATTCTTCCTCTGATGGTTCCTCCGTCGGCATGTTTGTCCTTGCGCGAGTTGGCCGATTCGGGAAATAACCAGCGTAATGATATTGGCCAAAGTTGACGGCGGCGTGGTGGCCGGAAGTGACCCATATAATAGTTGTCACCACATAGATTAGATCATCTTGGGTCTTTAGGGTAGGCCACCATGGCTCATCTTTCTTGTCTCCATGGCCCTTGGTTCTCACTTCAGTCCACCATGCTTGGAGTTCTTCATCAGATTCAACTAGGCTAGATTGTGGATAATAGTGATTCACATAATCACTCACCCATTCCTTTAGAATATCCCAAAGGATAAGTCCATCATTGGCAAATGGGTAATCCTTAATTGCTAGCTTAAGACCATGCTCAGCTGTTGGATCCTCAACTGCCATTCCTCTGTCCATGAAAATTGAAAACCAAGGAGTACTGATGAGATGAATACCTAGACAAAGAAATGAAAATAACTGGTAGTCTGGTTCATAAATTGACTAAGCCTTACCTTCTAATCAAATCTGCAGGCAAACCTTCTTGATCGAACCTCCAGTACTTGTCGTAATACACCGAGCTGAGTGTCATTGAGTATTTCCCTGGAGAGAAGGCACTCTCAATGATCCCATCTCCATTTATAAGGTAAACTCGAGCAAGAGCATTGATCTCCATGGTATAACGGAAATGTGGGTACAACAGCCGGTATATCGGGTGCATTGCACTTAATTGCCGATTCGCAGCAATTATGTAAGGCTCAGTGCAACAATGTGTTCTTAGCCTGCAAAATTTCATAGCAACAATGGAGTTACTTCTTTATGGATGGTCTCCAATAGGGGCATCACAACTTGGTCCAAATCGAAAGTTTGTAAGAGCTTACCAGTGGACAATAAGTTGGTGAAAACCAGCATCATGGGCACAAACATGAGCTTTAGCAAGTCTCCACAGCCAGCGACTGGTGGAATCCCAACCAGGGGAGAACACTTGCCTCCACATTGGCTTGCCTTCTTTGGCTGGCCGAGTGAGCTCAATTGCTAGAGGTCTCAATGTATCATCATGGGTGAGAAAGAATAATGTTCTTGATCCATACAAGGTTGTCCCTGGGAGCTCTCTCACTAAATGAACATAAGGTAAGAAAAGATCATGGTAATCTATGATGAACAGTTTCTTCCTCTCTATGGCCTGCAAGACAAGCAAAAATTAAAGAATCTCTGTCAGAGATGATATTTCTTTTGTATATGAGGTAGGTGTTACTTAATGTGATCAAATGGATCTTGTGTTACCTCTTCTAGAGTCATTACACCCTTGATCTCTTGCTCAACAAGTTCTTTAGTAATTGCAGACTCAGCTGTGCCATAGATTTTTGGGTCAAGTTTGCTCTTCAATGGCCACTCCTGCAAAATTTATTATGTTTTGCTTAATAAAACTGCACGGTAACCCACAAAAATAATGCTTACCAACAACTTGTATCAGTTTAAGTTCATAAGATCCAACTGTAAATATGTACCGTAACCAACGTAATGCTGAAGGGGTTTAGACCAGCAAGAGTTTGGCGTGAAAATTCTTCATCCCTGAACCAAGAGAACTTGTCTCCTGCAGTGGAAATTTAGGAGGAAATTTTCTTAAGTATGAATTTTGGGCTTGGGAGGGAGAGGGGAGAGGGAGAGGGAGAGGGAGAGAGAGAGAGAGAGATACTAACTGTTTATCATTTCAGGGACCTCAAAGAGCAAGAGTTCATCACTTCCATCAGCAAGGGCCTTCACAAGCCTTGGCAAAGACAGGCTAAAGAGGCCTAGATTTTTGGGTTTGGGTACGTTGATCCCTTCATTGAATAGTGAATCAATGGCAGTAAAGTATGGAAACCCGAGATCTGAATCAATTAGTGCAGTCTCAAGTGAAGGAAGCAGAGCATGAACCACTGACTTCACTGTCTTGGCTGAGAAATTCAACTGCTTCACTTCTGAAAACGCTTCATCTCTTGGCACATATACGCTTGCACTCCTTGTCTCGGACTCAGGATCTATATCAGCATAATTAGAAGTTAGAAGATAGAACCTAATCATGAATTCAGCTATTTAGAAATATTTTTCTGATTCAGCTTGGCAGTCAAAAATCCTGTAATGTTTTCATGAAGAATAAAAAAAATAAAAAAATAAAAATTCTGGGCAAGCAAATTTTTTTTGGTCATCTTCATGTCAACCTAATCACCGGGGGTTGGGGGTGGTGTGGAGACAGGAATTTGAGCAAAAAATCTTCATCCTCTCCACCCGTCTGCCCCTCCACCCATACAGTCTCAGTCATATGAGTGTGTGACGACCCAGTCTGCCTCTACGGAACACCGGCAGGCTGGGTGAATGTGATTTTAATGGGTGGAAGGGCAAGTTAGATTGAGAAGATTTCTTTCCAAAATCGTCTTGGTCTTATTGTCTCTATATAAGAAGATTACAAACATGCCTCTATATACTTTTGATTGAGCATGAGGTTCATTTGTATTATTGGATTCACCTTTGGTGGAGCGTGGACGTCCAGTTCTGCAACGTCTTGGATAAGGATGTGTAGGACCACCAAGAACGGGCCGAATCAGGTCATCACTCTTATCAGGATCTCCCAAATCGTTGTAGGTATCGTAATCGTATATCCTCTCGTATGTCTTTCGCTCTCCTACTCCAGTCCCACGCAAGTTTTCCAACTCCTTCTCCCTTAGCCTCTTTAGTCCAGCAGGCGTGTCCGATGGCAAGTATGACTGCTCCAACACAAAACACTACCAATTTAGTGAAGAGATCATAGGTTGGAGTACTCTTTCATAATACATGTAATATCTCATCCCTTATATATAAAAAATTCCTTTATACCAATAAAAAAAATACTATTAATTTAAACTAAAATAAAATGACCTTACTCTATACACCCATCATGATGAAAAATATATTATAAAGATGTGAGGATTCATGGATGACCTTATTGGTGAAAAAGATCCTTTTCTCTTTGTCGTCAAACTTGCTGTGAACAAATGAACCACAGGCAATGTTAACAGGTCCAAAAAGGAAGCCATCAAGAACAATGTCCTTGAGATATAGCTCTTTGTGATGCTCATTCTCCACAAAAACTCCACCCACTTCCCCAAAACCAACTGGAACCACAAGCTTGCTTTCATACTTCACTTCATTCTCCACTCTTTTGCCAACTTTGTGAGCATACCCTTTGACCGTCTCCTTCTCCATCCCAGTACCTGCACCAGTTTGAATCTATAAGATTCATGAACATTTCTCCCAAAAAAAAAATTTGTTTTCATTTGTTCATCTAAATTGACTTCTAATGGAAAATGGAAGCCACTGTCGATGTTAATCAGTAGCGTAGTGGTCCAACATCCTGGCCTGAACAGTCTTTTCCGGCAATATTGGACCACAGTTTCTGTGGTTCAACTGTTTAGAGTAAATGATAAGGAAAACCATTCAACCATAAAAATAAAACAATAAAAATTAGACATTTGAAATGAAATCTGCTCACAGGCTCTTTTAAGAAGAAAAAAATCCTAAAAATTCACCAATAAGCTTGCTAGGCTGGTGTGTCTAACCTGTTGCTGCCAATGGTGCTCAACATTGGATAGACGTCACATGAATTTCATTAAATCTAGTCACACAAAAGAGCATGTACAGAATATACCAATTTAATGAAATAAACCGGTTTTTCCTTGATCTGAACCGAATTTTTCTTTTGTGCGACTGAGATTTAATGAAATTCACGTGGTATCCATTCAACACTGGACACCACAAGCACTACCAAGTCAGATGCACCTGCCTAATAAGATCCAGATATCGTAAACCCTGCAAAGTTTCCTCAAGAATTCTCAACTTTTTTCTGAGTAAGATACTCAAAATATGACTAGATCTGCTCATGATATCATCAGACCTAACAAAGTTGAGGAATTTTTGTGAGAAAACACAAATATTATCAAAACTTAGATGCATACATGCCCGCTAAACAAGACACACAGACAGACAGAGAGAGAGAGAGAGAGAGAGAGAGAGAGAGAGAGAGAGAGAGAGAAGGGATACGGTTTGTGTTAGAAAATTAACTTACGAGGATCAAGTTCTGAGCTAACAAGCTCCAAGAGGAGCGTTTTACCAAGCAAGTCAGCAATGTCGTCAAGGCCTTTAGAAATCCCAATATCAGAAAAGATACCACCAACTGTAAGTTGCACTGTAACTGTTGCAGTAACTGTCAAAGGCTTATCGTCGTCAGTGGCACTTTCTACTGCTTTAATGTCACTGGAAACAGCCCTGATAGTACAGCAGTTGCTCCTTTGTTTTTGCCGGAGAACCGGCGCCGCCGCAAGGGCGAGCTGTGCACCACCATGACCGAAGACGAAGGACTTCTGTAAAAGCAAAGGGGGACGGGCAGATTCAATCTGGTGTAGTGTAGGGTTCAACATGTTGATTTGGAAAGTGAAAAAGAAAGAGATGGAGATGAGAAGAATGAAAGCAGAAAGAAGAGAGAGAGAGAGAGAGAGAGAGAGAAGAAGAAGAAGGCTTGAGAGCTGAGGTAGTAATGCAAATGCTTAGAGCTTTATATAGAAAAATGGAAAACCCAGACTGGGTTTTCTCAGTTTCATAGCTTTTGTTTGGTTCTTGATCAGCTAAATGGTTTTCAATTTTCGTTCATTGCCAGATTTGGTGAATGATTATCACGTGGAACATAACACCAAGTGATAGGTACTAGTTAATTACCATTACTATTTTTGCAGAAAGTTTCTCACCAACAGGGTTCTGAAATGAATGTGTTTGTCATTCATCTTCAGATTTCTATCTTCTTTTTTTTTTTGGTAAAATCTTCAGCACAGATCTCTTTCTTCTACGTTTTTGAGATAAGATGGTAAAGGAACAATAATGCATGGATTGTCCTCTTCGTATATTGGATGGTTGACACGTGGATAGAAAGAATGACAGTCGTCAGATTAAAGAGAAACTACAAATTTTGAAAACTTATATTTTTGAAACTTCTGAATGTAAAATCATAACAATAAAAAAAGACAGACTTTGCAACCGTCCAAGTCAGATCTTGGACCACAGTCATGGAATTTGCATCCATTTAAAACATGTGGTGCAATAGTTTTTAGAAGTAATTACAAAAAAATAGAAAAACTATTTTTTAGAACTATCTGTAGAAAATATCAAGAACTTAATGGTTCATATTTTGAAAATTACATTTCCTATTTAAGATAAATTTAGTAAAAATCACAAATTTGAGGACAAACAACAACTAAAGTAACTCCGAAGATGGTTTAGTTGGTACAAAATTAACACTTCCTAGTAGGGGGCTTCGACTTTCGAAATTGCTTGGGTTATGTCAAGACAAGATTTCAGACTATCAAATTCGAATTTTCGGTCGAAATTCATTGAAATTCAAGGGTCGAAATCGAATTTTGATCCGACGGCCCATAGTGTATGGCTTGATGGTTCAAGGCATTTTTGTGCAAGACCCAAGCAAGACCCCTCGACTTCAATGCTGCTTAGTAAATGGTTGAGATCGACATCTAAATCTCGACGGTCTATTTCTAAAAAGTATATAAACACACTATTAGAAATGGACGGTTGAGATCGAAATCTCGACTGTTTGTTGCAGGTGTTTCGCATTAATTACGCAGCATCTCAGCAAAATCCCCTAATAAGAAAACATTTTGAAACTTGTATCTTCTCCTTTGTTTTTAGGGATTTAATTGAGTTATCTATTCCTTAGCCCGGAAAGCATTCACCTCTCCTTTTAGGACTGAGAGGCCATATTTGTCCCTATGATTACATGAGGCGTAATCTGTTTATTTTGGGCCTTGGCCAAAAATAAAAAATTTTGATTCAGAAACCACTTTTATGTTACGCCTATATATAAGATCACACGTTATTAAAAAAAAAATACTTATAATTGATAGTAATTGGCAATTAACCAAAGCTACCATAAACACAAAAATTTGAGAGGGAAAAAGTGGAAATGATTTTTTTTTTTCCTGTTTTTGAATGACGATAAACACTATGAAAGTAAGAAATTAATGTGAGAGGTGTGTCCTTTTTATGTTAATGTCATTTTTTTTTTGGGATAAGAATATGTTAATGTGGTTGGATGGTATTATTTACTGTGGTAATTTTGGAGTTAAAATTTCACCAAAATTGAATTGACAATTACAGGCATCATTTTCATTCCAAAATTCAAAGATGTGCACATCCCTGTATTAGCTGGCTGTCTATATATAGAAGAAAAAAACACACTTTTGATAACATACATGTGTAGTTGATGGGACAAAAGGGAAGGGAACCACACTCATTAGGATTTCTCTTTATTCATCCATGGAAAATATATACATGTGTTTTGGAATGAACTGAAATTATATTAATTAGACTGTCCTTTCTGTGTATAGTAACGTTTTGTCATATACTCATACCATACCCAAAAAAAAAAAATAACGTTTTATAATTTATTTTTATAGTGTCTAAGGTTCATCTGGACTAGCTTGCGTGCACCTCAATTACATCCTCAAGAGGAGCTTTGTCGTCCGCAAAGGTCTTAACACTCTACCAACCCTACATTGACAAAATGTAAACGTTTTATAATATTTTACTAGATAAGAATCTTCAAGTGTACATAGCATTGCAGCATGAGAATATAATATTTTTAAAAATTTAATTTTATTTGTTAAAATTAAAAATTTCACTTAAATGTAAGAGCAAATTGCACTAGTACTTTAAAATAGAGACTTTAAAGCATTGATACCACTTTTTGTTTGAAAAAAACATTGACACTCTAATTCATTAAACACATAAGTCTAGTCTATTAGTAAAACAGTTAATTTACTATTTATTTTTCTTTAATTTCATAAATGTTCTTCCCAAAATCTGAGGAAAAAAATTTTAAAAAATTCAACAATAATATCTTCATCAAATAACTTTTGTATGCAGAAAAATGTCTTTTTTTTTTTTAAATAAGAATAAGAATGGTTGGAAGGATATAATAGTCTTTGTGATAATATAATATAACTAACCAATAACCATTCTAGCAGAATATGACCTATATATTTTTCAAACAAAAAAAAATTGGACTTAATGAATGAGAGATTTTTGTTTTTATTTTTTAAAAATGCATAAGCTGAATCAGGATTTAGTATCTTAAGGGACCAAATAATGATTACAAAATTATTCTTTTATTTTTTTTTGGTATCTGAGGTTCATCCGGGCCAGTTTTTTGCCCACTTTGATTACATCTTTAGAGGGAGCTTTGTTCAGAAGGATATAATAGCCTCTTTGCTGATAAGTAGTGGGATCTTACCACTCTACCAACCCTGTTTGACAATGATCACAAAATTTACACCACTTAATATTAGAAAAGAAATTTTATTATGTATTAACCCAAAATCTATATTAGTTTTTACAAAAATATAATGACATTTTTACCATTGCATCGTTAAAGTTTTTCCAGAGGGCCAATTGCTGATATTTCATACATGAAAAGAACAAATTATAGACATAAGAAGCAAAAATAGAATTTTAAATTAAAAATACCAACAATCCAGGTCGGGGGGGTGAGTTCATGTTTCTTCGAAAGGTTATGGGTCATCCGGACCGATTGTTCGGATCACC
Organism: Hakea prostrata; assembly: GCF_041222555.1. Taxonomy (NCBI): domain Eukaryota; kingdom Viridiplantae; phylum Streptophyta; class Magnoliopsida; order Proteales; family Proteaceae; genus Hakea; species Hakea prostrata. The sequence goes on along the minus strand of NC_142609.1, from coordinate 48,763,427 downwards.
GTCCGAATCCGAATCCTCCGGCAAAATTTAGAGAACGCTCCGAAACTTTATCGGATATCCGATAATAATCCGATTCGATAAAATATCCGATTATTGATTGATAATTGTCACTTTTTACATTTTTACTATAAATTTCTAATTTTTCGATTACGAACCCCGCTATCCAAATCCGATTACATTTACACCGACTTATCATCTATTTTTAAAGAAAAATTATGTTATTATCCCAAAATCTATATTAGTTTTTTCAAAAATATAATGACATTTTTGCCCATTACATTGTTAAAAGTTTTTTCCAGAGGGCCAATTGCTGATATTTCATACATGAAAAGAACAAATTATAGACATAAGAAGCAAAAATATAATTTTAAATTAAAAATACCATAAATTACAAAGTCAATAGAAGAGTGAAGATTCATGTTTCTTAACGAAAAGGTTATAGGTTCAACCCTTGCATTCGACATATGTAATACACTCAACCCATATACAAAACTCTCAGCTTCAAAAGAATAATAATAATTGTCTTGAAGAACCATTGATGCGGTGATAAAAAAAATGATAGCTCCATTATAAAATGGTAGCTCAATATTGAGTTAGGTGAACTAAAGAAGATAATGCTTATTACTTGTTGACAAGCTGTATTTTGTTAATCCAACAAACGGATACAATGCATCTTAAATGGTCCTACTTCATAGATTTGAGAAGATATGTGTAGATAAGAAAATCTATCCATCCAATATATTGAGTAAATTTCATATGATAAGTCCAATCTCCAATTATCAAGTCTAGATCATTTTTCTTGTCAGGGCATAACAATGTGTTCGTATGACACTTCTTCATCATACAAAAAGTGAAATCCACATTTAAATACTGATAAAATAAATTAGAGACATAGATCCTCAATAATCCTATATAGGTCCCACCTTTTTCTGGTGGAAAAGCATCAGGGGAGGACATTGTTTTTTCTCTGATCACATCAGCGTTATCAACGAAGGAGCACATTGTTTGGAGCAGTGCAGTAAGTGTCTCTGCACATAAAAGTAGGCAGTCATTTAACCTTGTTGGTGGTTGTTAATGGTTTTATTAGTGGGCCAACTAGCTCGTCATTCTTACATGGGCTTTCAGCCCATCATGGATACTCAGAAGTCAGGCCCAAACAGCAAACAAATCCGGTCTATCAGACGGCACCGATTTCAATCAACCCAACTGACTCGGACCGATTTTTAATCCGGCCCATCCAACAAATCGTCCTGTTTTAAAATTTATCGGGCGAGAATTTTTTTTGAAGATGATTTCCCATACCTTAGGTGGGCCACTCGAAAAACTAAAACTAATATGACCTTGGAGGAATTACTCGTCCAAGAAGGGAGAGAGACCTTAATGGAGCAGCAACTACCGAATCCACTGAGGTTTTCTAGCAGGGTTAATCCCAAAAAATAATAATAATAATATGAAAAATGGTTGTCAAGCAAGCTGAGTCCTATTTTGGTTTCGATAGAAAACCTGGGGATGTTTGGATATGCCTTAGTCATGTTCGTCTGAGTTGTAGGTATGAAGCATTATTTTTCCACTTTAATAACAGCTACAAAACCCCAAAGACCTTCAAATTCGAGTCTTCAGTTGCTTCATCTGGTGGATTCTTGCAAATCCATTAACCAAATCAAGCAAAGCCATGCCCAATTGATCACCACTGGTCTTGTCCTTCACCCTATACCTGCAAGTAGACTTGTCAAAATCTTGGCCCAGTCAAGTTTTGCCTCCCTTACCTATGCCCAATTAGTGTTTGATCAAATTCCTTCAAGGGACCTCTTTATATATAACACCATGATCAAAGCTTATGCTTCCACACCCCATTCTTCTTGTGATTCTCTCTTATTGTTCCGATCCTTAATCCGAGATGCTAGTCTTATTCCTAATCAGTACACCTTTGTTTTCTCACTCAAGGCTTGTTCTAATGGATTGGGAGTTACTGGAGGTGAACAAACTCAAGTTCACGCGATCAAACTTGGGCTGGAGAGTAATGTTTTTGTTACCAATGCTTTGATCCAGATGTATGCGAAATGTGGTTTAATAAATGATGCAAGGAAAGTTTTTGATTGGAGTGTCAATAGGGACCTGTACTCTTGGAATTTGATGATTGATGGGTATGTTATATCTTTTGATATGGATAATGCTATGAATTTGTTTGATGCAATGCCTCAGAGAGATGTTGTCTCGTGGAGCACAGTGCTTTCTGGTTATGTTCAGGTAATTTTGGTTGCATATATCTTCATTCCCTAATCAGCTCATTTGCTGTGGTGGCTCCTTCTTGTTGTCATGAATTATTTGAAAACTTCTCTTGTTGTCTTTAGGTGGGCTGTTTCATGGAGGCTATGGAGCTCTTTCAAAAGATGCTAAAGACAGGACCATCCCCCAATGAGTTCACTCTGGCTAGTGCTCTTGCAGCTTGTGCTAACTTGGTTGCACTAGATCAGGGAAGGTGGATCCATGCGTACATTGACAAAGCTGGGGTCAAGATGAATGACCAGTTGCTTGCTAGCCTCATTGACATGTACGCAAAATGTGGAGAGATTAAGTTTGCCACCAAGGTTTTCTACAATGAAGCTTGTCTAAAGCGAACAGTTTGGCCATGGAATGCCATGATTTCTGGGTTTGCAATTCATGGTCTGTCTGAGGAAGCAATCAATGTATTTGAACAGATGCAGTTGAGAAGTGTAGCTCCTAACAAGGTCACATTTATTTCCTTATTAAATGCCTGCAGCCATGGAAAACTGGTAGAGGAGGGACAACGGTATTTTAAATCAATGAAAGGTTCTTATGGGGTTGAGCCAGAAATAGAACATTATGGGTGCATGGTGGATCTTATGGGTCGTGCTGGGCTTCTTAAGGAGGCAGAGGACTTCATATTAACTATGCCAGTGGCTCCAGATACCATCATATGGGGAGCATTACTCGGAGCCTGTCGAGTTCATGGTAATACAGAAATGGGAGATAGGATTGGTAAAATCATTAGAGAACTAGATCCTAACCACATGGGTTGTCATGTCCTTCTCGCTAACATGTATTCTACTTCTGGGAGATGGACTGAAGCAAAGCTTGTGAGGGAAAAAATTGAAATTGGTGGCACAAAGAAGACCCCTGGTTGCAGCTCCATTGAATTGAATGGATTTTTCCATCAGTTCCTTGTGGGAGATAGGTCTCACCCACAAACAAAGCAAATCTATTCGTTTTTGGATGAGATGACTATAAAGCTGAAGATTGCTGGATATGTGCCAGAATTAAGAGAAGTATTGCTTGATATCGATGATGAGGAAGACAAAGAGACTGCTCTTTCAAGGCATAGTGAAAAGTTAGCCATTGCATTTGGATTGATTAACACAGAACCTGGAACCACGATACGTATAGTAAAGAATCTGAGAGTTTGTAGCGATTGCCATGAGGCCACCAAGTTCATTTCTAAGGTTTATGATCGGGAAATTATCGTCAGGGACAGGATTAGGTTTCACCATTTCAGAGGTGGACTTTGTTCTTGTAAAGATTATTGGTAGTCATGAATACATATTGTTCTTGCTTTTCTTCTCCCAATTCATGTTTATATTTGAATACTGAATTCTGGTATGAAGTCTCAAGTTCAACCCAGTATATACATTTCAGCCAGCAGTGTTCATCAGTGCTATTTGTGCTACATGGAAGTTTTTTATTCTGCATTACAAGTCTAATAAGGTGCTGAATATTGAGAATGACTCCTGACATCAGGTGCTTTGAACTACAGAAATCTACGAATTTTGAAGGCCAAGAGCCCAAGACATGTACCAACTACTGTATGTATGTAAAATTTAACTTTCTACTGTCTTCCTTTCGTATGGCTGGTGTCCAAACTGCTGACTATTATTTGTCCTCTTTTGTTGTGATCCTTGAATAAGTGTACAGAACTCCATATCTGACTAGGATGCACTTTGTAAAATGTAAAGCCAACTGTAATTTCAGATCACACACCCATCTATATTGTAGTACAGCCATGAAATGGATCAACAGAATTTCATAAAAAGGAAAATAGGAAAGTGATCTCCACAAAACCAGATGATTCGTAGTAGGAATTTAGGAAAATGCGTCAGTTCTGCAGTGTAAATATTGGGACTTTAACAGAACAGTGTTAAATAAAACCAAACTACTGTGATATCATACTGAATGTTCTAGCATTCTACTTATGAATTACTGAAGTCCTGCATCTAAAAATAGGAGATAAAGGAAATATAGAAAGTTCTGCTCTAACACTTGGCGGACTCCAGAAGATATATGTGCATTAGTGATTTCTCCAAAATCTAGGGCCAAGGTTAGGTCGAAGCTGCTGCAGGTCCCTTTGATTTAATTAGACATGGTAAACTCCAACTTTATGCTGCAGGCCTGTAGTTTCTGTCTACTTAATCAGGGAAAATGTTTGAAGAGAATTTCACAACAGCTAGTAAGTTTCGATAGATTGAAGCTTGTACGGCCATAGCTGAATTTAAGCTTGAGAATTGCAGAAATCTTTTGATGACAAATTTCTTCCTACTCACAATAATGGAGACTGGATTGGAGATAACATAGGGAAAATGATATTTCGAGAGAATATCCCCAAAACATGGTTTTATGATCGCAAATTCCATGCCATTTAAAGATTAAATGCCCCTGGAAATCAAATAAAAGTTCCTGGAATAGAAACATAGTTTGATGGATGATATAGTTTGACCTATGATGGATAAATTTTATTTCTTAAAATTCCTGGATTGGAAACATATGAGAGCATACTTCTTGCAAAGGATATACATTGTATTAAAGAGGAGTATCTCTAGAGTTTGTCACGACATTTTCAAGCAGTGTATCTACACAGAATGTTTTTGCAGGTTTGAAGAAACAGGAGACGTTTTATTTATTGTAATAGAGGATGCATTCCAAATACAGTTTGATGAATATAATGAATACTGAAGTGTTATAATTTATTCAGTGACAGATGGTGCAGTAGAACAGTACTGCTGCTAAATCACAATTTAGCACAGGTAATCCAACCCACACAATATTCTATAACTTAATCTAATGAATTGTGAATCTGACTGAAGAAACCTCAGATAGAAGAAAACTGATACTACGTAGCATCTTCCAGGGATACTCTGCAAGCAAGAACACAGAGCACTATAAAGCCTCTTCTTCTTTCTTTCTTCTTTAACTTCCCCCTAGGTTGCAGACCCGCAGTTGAGGGAATTTCCACATATCAGCCGAGTTGATGAGATTCCTCCTTCCATTTATTGGACACAATGTGGACAACAACCCATTCATTGGCCCTATAGCAAAAATCCAAGACCATGTCCAGTTCAGAATTCCAGCTACGCTAGCACTCAATTCAACCAGGTAGAAGACTACCAAGCCAAATTTGCCTCCATGATGTGCAAGTAACCACACTGATTATCATCCACTGGAATAGAGTACCACTTTGATATCCTGAACATGACTACTGAGCCTCCACCAGGGTAGCTGCTTCTTTTGAATAGTGGGGCCACAAAGGCGAGAGTGCAACAACCTTACCAATGATGATTAGGGTTGGTGAAACCAAGTTTGCTGATGTAACTTCATCTATGAGATCCTTCAGTTCTGCAAATACCTACACCAAGGTTCAAAATTTGTTGAATTAATGATTAACGAGGACTCAGTGGGTAGTTCCTAGTATTAACAAGCACCAAGCATGTGGATTGAATGATCCACAGGGGGAAATATGGAGGTCACTAGACAGAGACACAGTTAAAACAAAGAACAACTATCAATCTTCCTCACTCACCACATGCTGTTGAGGGGTAGTCCCTCGTTCTATTGCAGCAGAAGGTGTATCAGATGGTAAACCATGATGCATCAACTTCTGAGTAAGAGACGGGAGGGTGGACAACCCCATGTATATAACCAAGGTTGAATCAGGATCTGCTGCATTCTCTGCCACATACAGAGGATCAGTACCTCCTTTCCTTGAGTGCCCTGTTAGAAATCTCACACTATTGGAAACACCTCTGTGGGTCAAAGGAATTCCCAATTCTGCTGCTATTCCTGAAGCGGCTGTAATGCCTGAGCCAACAATAATAACTTCATTGATCAAACTAGCCTTCTATTTTAAATGGGTTTTTTATTCAGTTACAGTTAAATAATGGAAAACTGTTGCCCTCATTCTGTTGTACACTCTTACCTGGAATCACCTTAACTTGAATCCCTTGCTGTTGCAAGAAATCCATCTCCTCTCCACCCCTTCCAAATACCTAATTCAAGCAATTGACATTTACTGGAATCAACAACTTCATCAAGTAAATTCCATTGGGCTGCTTCAAAACCCATCTCTCCTTGAAATATGTCATAGTAGAAACTTACCAATGGATCCCCTCCTTTTAGCCTTACAACAGTAGCACCAGCTTCTGCAAAACACAGAAGCAACTCATGGATCTCCTCCTGCAAAACCCATTTGTAGTTTATGAGAAAAATATCAGTGAAACTCCAATTGGGAGGTCAAAGCTAACATTTTTTTGTGCACAGAAAGGAAAACAGAGAACGACGCATGATCAAAACTGAGGCAGTTCAGAAAGAGAAAAGAACCTGCGTTCGGCTATGGTAACCAGCAGTCTTGCCAACATAAAGAAGCCTCGCCTCTGATCTGACCAAGTCTAGAACGTCATTAGACACCAATCGATCATACAACAAAAGATCAGCACTTTCAATAACTCTCAACGCCTTCAGTGTCAAGAGCTCCGGATCTCCTGGTCCAGTCCCAACTAAGAACACATTTCCAGGCCCTCTATTCCTCTCGTTCGACCCTTCAATCTCTCGTTTCTCTTTCAACACCTGAAGTAGCTTCTTCAACTCGGGCAGTTGCAGGGCTATATCGTTCTCTCTAGTGGAATTACAATCTGTTGGGAGAGAACAAGAGATATTCAGAGATGGGTCTCTGTATAACCAGCTATCTCTTTGGTATCTCTCGATGGAGTGTTTTTCTGTGAAGGGTGAAAGAGATGAAGAAGGATGAGGTTTGTTGGACAAGGAGCAAGAGGGTTTCTGAAAATTAATCGAGTTGGGTTTTCTAGAGAAGAATGAAGAATGAAAATGAGAAGCAGAGAGAGATGGAAGTCGATTGACGTGAATCATATTAGGAATCTGAACACACAAATTTACAACGAATCGAGCACAGGGTATGAGAGAACATATTTATACCTATGCAGAGAAGAAGAAGAAAAAACCGGCTTCGTTACAGTATCAGTTGATCTCTGAATTTTGACGTTAATGGGGTCAGATTCATTTGGACCTTTCTGCTACTGAGCTTTTCGCTTTCTGAAAATGTTAGGGTTGTTATGAATCGGCCTGGTCGACCGATTCAAATAGCCTGTTCTTGGATCTGAGGCCCGATTCAGTATCGATTGATTCCGATTTCGAAAACCCTAAAAGTGGTCGCAGCGCTTGAGCCGTAAGAATTGAAACCACCTAGGTTTGGACCGTTTGGTTCGATGTCATTTCCTGACGTTTAGAGCGGTTTATTCCAAGAATTTGGATCAATTTCCTCAGGAACAAGGCAATGATTAACATATAAGTATATAACACCCCAAAAGTACATGTATCACCACATAACATAAAAATTTTTTTAAAAAAAACCCATAATAAAGTGACTCAAAATCCATAGCCATTAGACACTAAAAAAATAATTTTCATCATGTGAAATGTTTCGAGGTTTCATTTAGAGGTATAAACGTGTTTGGATGTGTAGGCGCAACTTTATTGGGTTCTTCTCTCCTAATTAATGTGCAATGCATTAATGTGACCATTTATTCGTTATGGCATGAGAGGATTATAAGAGTCATTGGGGGTGCTACAAGCCTTTGCCAACTCAAGTTGTCAAGAAGGTTGTGCGGCTTGTGCAACAACATTTCATTAAATATGGAGCGAACAGTGGATGACTCACCAACTCATAGGGACTTCTTTTATAGGTGGAAGATCCCAGTTTTTTTCGAGTTTTGGTCGGTCTCTTGGCATCACTAGACTCCTTCGTCAGTAGGGTGGGTTGTGATAAATTTTGATGGCTCCGTGGTGGTGGCTTTAGTTTTTTATGTCGTGACGATAATGGAATTGTGTAGTTTGTTACAGCAAACGATACAACTATAAATAATGTGCTTTCTTGTGAATTGAAGGCCATGCAACATGGCCTTAAGGAGGCTATTGCAAGGGGTTTTCAAGGGTGGTGCTTCGGTTTGATTCCAATAGTGTTGTGGAGATGGTGAAGGGCATCATAGACAAGCCTTGGTATGTGCTTCCCATCTTAGAAGGTGTCTGGGTGGCTTCAAACATATTGTTGCATTGTGATTTTGTTCATCAAGTTAGGAGACAAACCATGGGGCCGATTTCCTCGTGAGGTTTCTATTGGCACCAGGGGAGGTGGTCTTTGATATGGGTACTATCGGCACCGGGGGGTGCCCCCCTTTTTTTTGGGGGGGGGGGGGGGGGTGTTTGGGTTTTTTTTTTTTCTTTGTTTTTTTTTTTATATATATATATATATATATATATATATCAAATAAAGAAAATAAAATTTTTAACGATAAACATGAGTAGAAAATTCATTGTGCTTTGTGTGAAATATTGATACTTGACCCTTCCCAATGTTAAATCCGCGATCCACCCCTGTCTAGGTGGTCCTTTTCTAATATTAGTGATTGGCAATAAACAATGATCTTGATCAAAATTTCTTGTTCAGGTAATCGATAAGTTTTAGGCCTATATCTGTTTGGATAAATGGTGTTCCCCGTCCCATGTTGGCTGGATTAGTAAATCCCCTAGATCAAGTCATCAGTACTTCAGTTCGAACTAACATTTCTGACATGGATCTTGGCCCAAAACTTCAATCAACATCGTTTTCCTCAAATCGTTGTTCAGTTTCCACCTCATGGTTATGGATGCATAAGACTCTGCACCCATAATGCTAGGAATAGCAACGGTGGATTCTACGCTATTAACTCAGTTGAAGCATCCTCTGTGGGAATTGAACCAACTCCAGAATATACGAAATCCTTCTCATAAATGGTATGAAGATTTATGCACAACCTTGTAGAAAATTAATTCTGACATTGGTGAGAAATAGCAAGATGCAACGTAAGTTTTTCTTTTCAATTGCCTCCAGTATATCAAACTTATTCTTCAGAAAGATAAAAAAGTTGAAAGTCATTATGTTAAACTATAATTAAATGCGTAGAACAACAGAGATAATAACTACAAATATTCCAATTATCCATGCAAATTTCATATGATTATTTATTATCCTCAGTCATGCATGAAAAAAATCATGCATAATGTATGAACAAAGTAGTTCTAAATCATTAGGAAAAAAATAATAAAAAATGTCAATGGTGGGTTAGTAAAGCGGTTAAAAGCCCATACTCCCATAAGGAGGTCTTGGGTTCGCATCCATACAGCGATGTTTCATTTCCAGTATTAAAAAAGCACCAATACCAAAATAATAATAATAATAATAATTAAAAATAAAATAATTTTAAAATGCCTCACCTGATAAGTATTTTTAAAGATAACATCACAATTTTAAACATTTTTTCATTCTCTTAATTACATTTGTATTCACGATTTCACATTATACCTTGAAATATTATTTCTTTTTAATACATCTAACAAGTATGACCTGAAATAGATTTAAATTTTATTATTCGAAAGATAAATAAACCCCTGGTTACACAGTTTTCATGCAGCAGGTGTACATGAACAACCCAATGAGAAGGAAAACTAAAGAAAAGAGAACTTTGAGTTTGAGAGGAAAATAAGAAATTGTGAACGGTGGAGCTTGAGCTTCAAGGTGTGCTTTGGGTTTCTTGGGTGGGCATTTCATGTCAACCCCTGTAACTCGAGGGGAGCCGATAAAAAAATAGAAGAAATGATCGATAAGAAACCCATTGATCTGGTCTTTAGCTCTTGACCGCACTGAAATGTCGCCTTGGAATAAATCGAAGCCTTCTTCGTTCTACTTATACCTATTCTGAATTTGATTCAGCTAAAATCTATAATAAAACTTCATGTAAGTTCTGGTGTGATCTACTTGGATCACAAACACGAAGTCATAGAGAGACTAATTTCTGCATAATTCATGGTAACTGATAGAGTTATAACAGCAAATTAGAAAGCTTACATACGAGAGAGGTTTGGGTTGAAAGGGAGAAAGAAAGTGGAATTGTTGGAGCTCCAGATTTTGGCTTCGCTTTGATTGGTTTATGTTGCTGATAGGACTTTTTTCTGGTTTAACTGATCTTCATCTCCCATCAATCGTTGGAAACACGATAGTAGGAAGAAAAAGATCCAATGCAGCTGAAGAGAACTGACATGAATGCCATTTTTGATATACCAGAAGCTTTCACAAACCCAGAAACCACAAATGCTTTACTGGTTTGCAGTAACATGAGAGAGATCCAAATTCCAAACCAGAAGGAAAAGAAAAGCATGGATCCGAGGCTAGCTTTTAGAAGGCCAAAATAGAAAGGGACCATTCAATCTTTGCTTCAACAAATGTAACAGAAATAAGATTGGTATTAACAAAAATAGCTATATGATCTGCAAGCTTTATCCAACCATTCTATACCACAACGTTTACCAAAAAAAAAAAACCATTCTATACCACAACTAGGGTTTTGGATAATTTCCCGCCATTTCTAGACTAACCATGGCAAATTTCTATCCAGATTCACAAAATACAATTTCAGATATTTAAAAACCCTCACTCAAGTTACAAGACGCTTTTTTATTTTTTTTTTCTTAATCAGAAATAACAGTCCAGATACTCCCAATACCCAAACATCCAATGCTCTTTCACTAACTTAACCCTAGTAAATTCCAAGGTATAATGACATGACTTTCACTTCATAAGAGAAATGCATTAAAGCTGAAGAAAATTACAAGGATGCTGAGACTAATTAATTACTGACTGTATACAACCTTGAGTTCCCTCAACAATATTCACAGAAAAGCGGAATTCCTTCAACAATTCTCACCATGATAAACTTTATACCAAGAAAGCTTTCCAATAAGATATTCACAGAGAACACTAACCCCCCCCCTAAAAGAATAAAAGAATAATTAAGGAGGCCTTCCTGGGCATATATAAACACCAATTTAGCAAAATTTGTAAGAGCACCTATAAATTTTTTCAATGTTAACAGCCTTGCTTCCCTGCTTGCAGCTCAATTTTGCACTTAAGAGTGGACTACATTAATACTGCTGCAGAAATATACTGCAATATATTGAAACAAAAATTTATCTCAATCTCCTCAATACAAAAGAAAAAGATTCTTTTTTCTACAATATAAAACACAAAAACAAGCTAAATGTTTAGGGATTGGTGTGTGGTTTGTATGATTACAATTTCATCCCCCCCCCCCCTTCAAAAAAAAAAGGTACTAAATTGTATTTCAACCACATACTGATGCTTACCTTTAAAATGTTAAATGGCTCAAACAGGAAATCACAAATAATGCATCACAAAGTCCAGGCAGGTTTCTTATAAATAAATGCTTCTTAGTCAATGAAATAGAAGAATCTGTTTTTCCAATATCAATTGATCTTTCTAAGGCTGTGCCCTCTTTGGTTAATAAAATTGGTATTCACCCAAAAGAGTGAAAAGAGTATTACAATAATCTTAGGAAGACATTTCCCTCACAAGTAATGTTAGAACTAAGAAAAGGTAGTCAAACAGAAACACAAAACTTTGAAAACAAGAAGGGGACCAGGAAAATCAACAGAAAGGTTGTTTACAGAGTGTACCAGGAAGAACCAACTCTAATGCCCAGTGTGCACCCAAGCCCTTTGACTCTTTTAATGTGAAGTAAAACAAATACCAAGGATTTACTTTTCCAATATCCACAAATTATAGATTTTAACATAGGCACATGCTAGTCACATGTTATAAAATCATTCTAATCATTTGAGGTCACAAATACAAATCTCTTTGGGGCATCATAAATAAATAAATAAAATAAAATAAGAAGAGAGTAACAGTATTGGTAATTAACGAGTTTGAACAGGTTTCCTCAGTAACCTGGTCAAAGTTAATGAGGTGATGCTGCAGTACGTTTTCTATTTTATGAAGCAGACAGATTAGATGATAATCAGTATTTCAAGAACCAGACTGAAGAAAACAGTTGAACCATTCATACAATAAAAAAAATATATAAAAAAGAAAGATCATAGGTTCTATACAGCTTTTCAAGGTTATAACTTTTATCAATTCCACAAGGTGTACATAATGAGTTAGTTTAAGTAGCCGGAATCTGGCCTGATGGTTTCCTAGGCTTCCAATGCATTCCACACAGGTTGAAATCCCAAATCTTTAAATATTCCCACTTCCACACTAAGAAAAAGTAATGTTTGACTTATTAAACAATGTCATGTTTCGGACTGTTATTCTACAATGATTTCAGCAGAAGATTGAAGGATAATATATTAGTCAGCACTCCTAATAAGGGTTTGGTTACTTACATATTTACACGGCATCCTGCAATCATGTCAGAGAGATATGCCCTCAAAGTTGATCATAAAATTTCTGAGTCACCTTCAAACCTATGTCACCATAAGGTACTTCTTGTTGTACATCAATTAACCCAGAACTCTTCAAGACCTACATTTGATTGATGTATAAGAATCTCCACTTTTACAAATAAAATTAACCATCAACAGTATGAAAACAAAGAAACAAATTTCCAACTGACCACACTGACTGAGGATGGTTCAAAAGCAATCAGAACATAGTTTTCTAAACAGCATGGACTGAATTCTCAAAAGAAATTCCAACCCAAATATTGATATGAATAGCAACAAAGAACTGTAAAGTCCCATACACGGAGAGGGTTTTAGGCACTACTCTCGCAAGCATGGAAGGTCACATACTACCATAGTACCAGAAATCCAAATGTTGCTTGGAAAAAGCTAAAACATAAAGAACTACATTTAAAGAGTTAACTTATGCATTGTCACAACCATGATTTGCCATTTTACTTCACTGGTAGAAATAAATTAAACACAACTCTATTTTATCAGTTCATTTTAAAACGTTGTAAAATTAATAAAAAATAAACTCCTATACTGAAAAGGCGGCCTAACCTAATTTTAAGTTAGTAGGTAACTTAAACAACTCAAACATTGAACTAAACTCAGACCAGAGTCAATTACAACTTAAAAGAGAATATTCCTCTTGTGTTTAATTTTGACAACTGTAGGGGCTTCATCTCTGCCTCTGATTGCTCTAAATGAAGAAACTCTTACAAGGAAAGAGAGAGATAAAGAGACCTGGGGTAAGCCAAAAAGAGAATATTTCAGAGTAACTTTATCTAAACTGCTGGTTCCAACCAGCTAAACTGATATAATTTAAAACAAAACTCAAACATGGAAATAAAAGTACCTAATTTCGTATGCAACATTATTACCCATAGTTTAGGCCCATAGAAGTGGCTTATTACATAGAAAACCCCTGGTGTCAAAAACCTAACATGTATAGAGCTCAACCCAATACTTAATCTTAAAAGATTAGCCCAATTTGGTGATGAAACTGCGTCAGCGTAACTGCTGACAATTCCATCTGCCATGCTGCCCCAAAAAAAAGAAAGTTGCAAACCCAAATTGCATCTCTGAGATTGTGATTTTAAGGATAGAGACAACCATATGAAAATATAATATTTAGATACAAATGATACACATAGGCTGTCACTAATCCTCTAAATCCTCTAGTATGTTGGTATAAGGGATACACGTAGGTTGTTAACTATCCACACACCCCACCTAGAAATGCCATCTAAGAGAAAAAATCAAAAAGAAAGTATTATAAGGAAAATGTTTGTATGGAAGGGAATCACAAAATATTGCAATCACAATTTTAACTAAAACTTCTTATGACCTTACCAAGGTTTCAAAGAACATTCGTGCACTTATTTTTCTGGTTTGTCCTTCTAAAATCTTGTTCAAGCTAAGGATTCCTGGCGGACCCTTAGAATTTGGGGTTGAAGGTGACATCCTATTCACCACTTTCCTGCAGGTCATTCAATTCAAACACGCAAAGGTGAATAGAGATTATAATATACTACTCATCTTCAGGTCTAAAACAAAAGTGCTTACTTGATCCTTTGAGACAGTGTATCAAATACTTCATTTTGTTCAAGCCCTGTTAACAGGAACAGTAATTCCACTAAGAACATTTAATCACAATAGATGGACATTTCTTAAATACATCTGTCCTTATAAATAGCCAGTAACCTTTGAAAATAAAGCATCAAACAAAACACTATGCAAATCAGGATATCATTTAACGCAAACTACATATGAGATGGAAAACTTTTGGCATATACCCGTTAGGTTACTAGGTGGTGTGTTATGTGCTTCGAGAAGACTCCAATCCTACATTTTGCATGAAAATAATGAGTCAATAACACATTGCATTTTGTGTTTGCAGGATGCATTGCCATCACATAACACAGAACAAACAACTCACATCTGCTTCTGCAAAGTTCGGCTCTGGAATAGCTGAAAAGCCAAAATCTCTAGGGTTGTACTGATCCTCCAAACGAGTTAATGGTGTTCCCAGTTTGGTGCTGGGCGGATTAGTAAATTCCTCTAGATCAGGAGTTATCAATACTTCAGTTCTAGCTAACACTTCTGACATGGACCCTGGCCCAAAACTGCTCACATGAAGGGGAGTGAATCTATCCCTTCTTAATGGAGAAGGCACCAATCTAGATGGAGATGACCCCAATTCCGGAGTAGAATCAAGACCGATATGGCCTTCCTCACATCGAAGGTGTTCGATTTCCAGCTGATTGTCTGGTATGGATGCAGAAGATTGTGCATCCATGTTGTTACGTACGAGAGCTGTAGATTGTGCACCTATCAACTTAGCAGGAGCATCCTCTGGCCTCTGTTCAAGAATAGAACTGGGACCAATATGGCTTTCCACACATCGGAGGTGTTCAGTTTCCACCTCATGGTCCGGTATAGGTGCAAGAGTCTCTGTGCCCATATTGTTAGGTTCAGGAGCAGAATACTGTGCGCCCATTAACTCAGCTGGAGCATCTTCTGTGGGAATTGAACCAACTCTAGAAGATACGAAATCCTTCTTATAAATGGTATGAAGATCTGTACACATCCCTGCAGAAAATACATGTTGAGATTTTCATAAAATTAATTCTGGCATTGGTGAGAAGTACCTAGATGCAGCCTGCAAAGTGAAAATCGCTCACCAGAAATTAATGGCTGAAGGAAGACCTCCTCCATCCTCAACCTCTTGAATCTCCAAAAATCCAAATCTGTGGAAGGGAGCCTAGTATGCTGCCCCACCAAGCTACTAGGGTCTTGAAGGCTATTTTCTACGAACCTATGAGAAAAACAAATCAATAAAATAAAATCGCATAACCAATTATGAGTATGAGAGTAAACAAGAACTTCACGGTAAAACAAAAAGGCTTACTCATTGGAAAGCACTATAGCCCTGTTGTCAAACTTCACTTTTCTCTTTCTTGGTCTTGCTTTCGGGTTCTCAACAGGCGGTGTTGGTTGAATTGCCAAACCAGGTGACATATGACCTGCATCATGAGAAAGACAGAAAGGAAAATTTTCTTTTAACCCAACAAACAGCTACAAAAATAGATTACTGTAGTGATGCACAAAGTGAACGCACCCAGTGAAAAATGTACATCAAAACCCTGATGAGCCGCTTCTGAAGCAACAGAGGCTGGTGGTTCTGGTTGTAACTGAAATGGTTCAGAATGTCCTCCAGAAACTAGCATATCCTCCACAATTGGAGAAAGAGTCTTTCCCCCACTCATGTTCTCATTGAATTGCCTGTCTTGCTCAAAAGCACCCTTACTGAGGTCTGGCAACTCTGGAAGATCTTCTGATCTAGAGTTGTGAACAGCATCACGCATAACTTCAATTTCCGGAAGGCCTTGAGAGGTACGCATTTCGGCCTGCCTCTGACTGTAGGCTTCTGCCTGACCTCTTGGACCAGGATCAGAAACTCCCACCTGATTGTCTGTTGGAGCTGAAAGTGATGTACTACATAAAAAGATATCATGTTATTTCTGCAAAATTTAGAAACGCAAGCAAAACACAAGACGTAAAAGAAGCATACTCTTCTTCCATTGGACTAATTTCTGGAATATCTGCAGGGGGAGAAGTATCCATTCTCATATCCTATAAAAAGAGCAAAAGTACCTGTCAAGTTCTGAACAGTACTTGGGACTCAAAAAATCAATAAAACATATCAAAAAAACAATTTTTAATAACGAATTTGGACCTCATCAATGAAGAATGCAATGTAATGATCTCCTTCAGCTGGAATTTGATCTGTGAACAATATAAGACAAACATTTACTCATACATAAGTCAAATAAATTTTAGTTAAAGGGAAAAAAATATCTCATGAGTAAGGAGCATCAATTCAAGGCCAAAACCTGTCAGAGTAATCTCTTCATAACTCCCGAGATGATTATCAGGTGATCTGAGAAGCAATATAGAAATTCAACCAATAAGTTTGAATTGAATATAAGACACATATAAACTAAAAACCAAAAAATAAAAAATCTTACCCATCAAACAAGAACTCAGCATCCAAGTCCATTGCATCAAGCTCCAGTGTCTCTGGCAAAGTGATGGTGTGACGTGGAGCATGAGTTGCATCCTCTGGTAGATTAACATTTGCTGAGAGCGAGACACTGTTTATTTTCTGCAATATCTCTTTGGTGTCATCCCAGAGATAATCGACTTTCTTTGAATATACACGAACAACACCCAACAGCAAGTGGGCTGATAATCTCAGCGCCAATGGAACTGGAGGATACATTATAGTATCTAAGACACCACCACAGGAACACAATTGGAGCATTAACTTGATAAACCGAAGATTGAAGTATTCCGGATAAAAAAATCAACCAGATAGTGATCAAAGGGAAGTTTAGCATTGGCCCAAATTTGAAACTTCTAAACTAATTTGCGAGAACTCTAGAAAAAATTAAAGGAGAAAAACACCGCAGGAGACATACCAAGAGAGGAGAGGATGTCAACGGCTGCAACTTCCCTTTTCTTAGTCGGTGGCTTATGCGCTGCACGCCAAATCGTTGATAGAGGACCCTTCGGAGCGAGTAAAGAGTGAGAGTAGAACATTTTCAGGCTCTAAGGTTTTAACTTCAGAGAAGATGAGTTTCAAAACTTTTAGAATCTTGGTTTCTGAAGTTTCGTTTCTTCCTTAGGTTCCCGAATCTCTCCACGCCTGTAAAATCCTGAGAGGGTTTAGAAAGGGGGAAAAAAATGGGGGGAAAAAAAAACTATATAAAAGGCAGAACAGATGAATAATGGGCGCGGGAAATATGTATTGGCGCCAATATTTCTTTTTCTTTTTTCTTACCAAAATTTGGCGCCAAGTATTTAATGTTGGGAGGGACAGTTACGGAAATTTCAAGATTCTTTTGTATATTCACAAATGTGCCACCACTTCGTGTATCAGATAGGTGTTTTCTCTTGGGAAATTTTATGCGACACTCGTATTTTTTTTGGGGGGGCAGTAAGGAAGAGGGGATGTAGCCGCGGCAAACTTGCGCCGCCATCCTGCTATGCAATGTTCAAACTTTTTAGTATGACATATGCAATCATTAGCCCTACGCACTATTAAAGTACTCCTGAATTACTACTGTTGTTGCAGAATTCGGTCTCCCTGGTCGAGTATCATCTCCGACGAACAAATAACTCAATCTCAATCTCTCAGTGTATTCAATAACATAGAGTGCATACTTTATGATGATAATCACACCTCTTTTTATAGTTATTGTAAGTCGATTACTTCAAGGAATTATTGTCCTAAAGTTTCATTAGGAATTGACTTATCTTCAGTAGGTTGAACTCAACTTGAATAGTAACAGTAGAGTCTGATATGAAATCTTCTTCTTGGTTCATACGTTATTGAGTTCGGTTCTAATATAGGAATCTCATAGTCGAACCTAATATTTGACTAGACCCGAACCGACCATGAGATTCCGGTTTGACGGGTTTGACCACAACTACTACCTAAATAGAACTCTACTTGATTGTTGCACCAGGAAGATATATATATATATATATAATATTTATTAGTTAGACCCATTATTATTAAAGCTTTTAGCTTCAATTAATTTTAAAGTACTCATTTCCAATATTAGCCTCGTACCCTAAGTTTTAAAACAATAAATATGAATTATATCCCCAAACTTTATGATGATTTACAATTGATAAATAAATAAGTCATAGACATTAAAGAAAAATTAATAAATGAGTGGAGTGTAAGTTTTTTCATTAAAGGTTATGGTTATCATTTCGAAAAGTCTAACCTGATATATTAGCATTTAATTGAAATTTACTAACAACAGGGAGTGTCGCTGATATATTTTCATCTTGTAGATGATCTGAATAATAAATTAAATAACTCACGAAGTGGCATTTTTAAGAGTAAGGTAAGAAGTGGCATTCGAAAATTTTCACTCTTTTTGGTTTACGATATTTTTTTTATTTATATTTATTAAGAAACAAAACATAACTTTACCACAACGTTGGTAAGAATCTCCACCTCTTGGTGAAGATGTCACAAGTTCTTCACCTGTGGTATATGTAATAGTTATTGTTTCTTAATAATAATAATAATAATAAAAAGAATTGTGTTATTAAATTTATTTTTTCATTTTTATGTTTTTAGTAATGCTACGCATTTTTCATATATATAAATTATTTTGGTTGGTTTCCGTTGTGATCTGGGGATCTGTAGCATCTAGCATTGTCTGATCTCCTTCAGTTTCTTTATCTATCACAAAAGAAGGTCTGAATACTTGGACGTTGAGTCGTGAATTTGTTTTGTTTCTAAAGATCTACGGTGGCTGAGATGACGACGAAGCCCCAAATCGCGGTGCTCGGTGCCGGAATCTTTGTCCGGACCCAATATATTCCCAGGCTAAGTGAGATAGCTGATATTGTGAATGTGAGAGCAATTTGGAGCCGAAGTGAGGTAGTTAAATTCTGTCAATATATCATCCCGTTTATCTGTAATTTATTGCTTGACTTGATTTTATTTCTGCTTTTTGAAAATGTAGGAATCTGCAAGAGCTGCTGTGGAGCTAGCTTGTAAATTTTTCCCTGGCATTCAGTGTAAGTGGGGAGATGAAGGGCTTGAAGATATCATTCAAGATAGTTCAATACTTGGAGTAGCAGTTGTTCTAGCTGGACAAACTCAGGTATGCGCACAGTATTTTGTTTAATACACGAAGTTGCAGGTAGGTGAGCTGGTTTGGTCTAGTATTTCTAAACCGCAAGTTACCTGGCTGCACAAATGTAGATGAACCTCAAATTCGCCTCTCCATCTTCAGAATTCAGCGAGTTGAGATTGATGATGGTGTATATCTATTCATTCGATGTTCTACCGAAGTAGATCCCGATTTGCATTTATTTTTCATCTTATTATTCTATTGATCCCTTCTTCTTATATTCACTAAACTACATGCGATGATTTTGTGCCAAAGAATATAAGAAAGGACTTAAAGCCCAAACTGAGTCTGGGGGTTGCTAGGGGAGAAAAGGAACAAAAATCAAACTGGTGATTGTCTTCAGTCATTGGCAATTACATAAAATAGGCTTATGAATGAGTCCAGAGAACATTGGAGTACTCAATGTACATATGTTTGGTATGTGATAGGAGGCAAGCATAATGAATGAAAAAGTGGGCTCCACGGAAACGATAAAGTACATAATTGTATCAACTAGGGGCACCTTAGCGCAGTAGTCAGTGGACCACAGTTGTAGCCTGAGGTCAAGGTACCAAAATAGCCTCTTGGCAAAATTGCTAGGGTAAGGTTGCATAAGAAAATTGCCCCTTGAACTCTGCTTGTGTGGAAACCTTTAGCACCGGGTTTGCCCTACATAATTGTATCAACTCACAACCTCTTTGGTTCGTTTTATGATTATTGCCAATTAACAGTGAATGGAAAAAGGGCGGGGACGTTGTGTGAACTTGACTTCCGCCACATATATAAACAGGCTGAAGACATTCATTTTTAGAGTATGGTTGCCATGATACTTCCGCCACATATATAAACAGGCTACTCATTGTATGTCATATGCTATATTAATTTAGCAATAAAATATTTTTTGATAATGTGTATATAGTGGCAATAGATAGTGCAAAGATGAAGTTAAGATGAGAGATTTTGTTAGCAATTGTGGATGGTTGAAGATCCTTCGAAGCTTAAAAGGCTCATTGATCCATTCCTGTTGGTAATTTATTGCCTTTCAAACAATTGCCTATTTCAACACGTTCTTGCACAGCTTGACACATGGTTGGACATGGTCACGGTCAGAGGAGGGAGATGGTAGAAGAAGAAGCAGGAGGAAAGAAAGTAGAAGTAAAAAGAGAAAAAAGAAGAAGAGTAGGAGCTGAAGGAAGAAGCGGAAGACAAGAAGTTAGTCAAAACACATCTCCCCTGGATAAGACCTGTTTTGAATTTGCAGCAGTATTGAGTTTTAAGTAATGATCCTAGAATTATTAATTTTTATTTGTGTTGACCCCCTAAACCTAGGTAGCAATTTTATGAAATAGTTTGAACTTTTGCTGTGATGATTGTTAAAGAAGTCGGTTATATCCATAATTCTTTATTTGTCAACTCATTACTTCCAAGGAAATATTTCTCTCTATTGGTTCTTCTGTTGTTAAAACTTGTAGATGTTGATCATGAAACCTACCTCCATTTCCTTGTTATGAGTCGGTGCATCAGTTCGAGAATGGACCACACTAACAGAACTCCTATTTGTACAGGTGGACATCTCATTGAGAATGCTAAAGGCTGGGAAGCATGTCCTTCAAGGTGATTTGATATTTAACAGTATACAAGGGGAAGAGAGGCTATGGATCTTCGTTCTCATCTCATGACACTTTTTGTTTCATAAAGAAGGAAAAATATGCAAAATAATTGAACAAAGTTCTAATTACTTGTCAAGTCATCTGCCTGATACTCTAACCAAAAGTTTGTTTCACTAATACTTTTTTACTCTGCACAAAGTTCTAAAAGTTGACTTTTCACTCTTAATGTGTGTCATCCACTTGTCCTTCAACATTGTCTGATTATCGTGGCGGGCTTGAAGAGAAACCAGCTGCAGCTTGTAAGTATCACCAGTTTCTTTTGTTCAACTATTGCTTTTATCTTATGTTGTCTATTGTCCATGAAATTTGATAACAAGAAAACACACAGTCACAGATCTGCTTTTTTGACTGATTTCTTCTTACCAATTTCTTCAATTAACAAAAAACAAATTATTCTGCATTTTATGCCTTTCAAATAAATCTTGAATTTATCAATCATGAATAGGCTTAAGATTCCCACCTCAAATCGTACTTGGACAGGCTAGGATCTTTATTTGACAAGATATCATACTCTTAAAAGTCCTACATAGATTAGGATTCTTCTAAGAGATTTCTATTGTGAGTCTGTGACTACTATCCACAGTTCCAGTGTACTGGATTCTTCCCATGCTTCCTTGCGGTGTTCTCATTACAAGGCTTTTGGTTTCAGCTAAGATATAGAACCCGTCCCTTGCATCCACAGGGTAACAATGACAAAGTACGTGAGTCATGAGAACAACAATGCCCGACTCAGCCTTTACCCAATTGAATGGCATCAGTTTGATCTTGCATGGAGCTCCAGCGAGTTCTGTTTGAGGTCATACATGATATAAGGCCTAAGCTATGCATCTCTTTCCTCACCAATTCTCCTAAGATCATTTTGGGTCTACCCCTGACTCCTTGTTGCTTCAATCTGAATCAAATCACTCTTTCACTCCTCCTTACTGGTGCATCCAAATATCTCTGTTGAACATGGTCATGCCACCTCAAGTGACTCGCAGCATATCATGTATTGGAGACACTCTTAAATACACTCCAGTAATGATCGTTTCTTATTTTATCATTCCTAGTTTTGCCACTTATCCGTTATAAGACCCTCATCATTGCTACTGAATAATATGATGCCTCTTAATTTCCCAACATTCTAGATTACACATCATACTTGGGTTGTATGACTGCCCTATATAAATTTTCCTTTTGAGTTTATAAAGTATATGTAGATCACACAATATTCTGTCACGTCTCTCTACTTCATCTATCATATTTTAATTTTCTATGAGACTTTCATCATCTATATTGCCTTCTTTATTTATGATTAGGCATAGATTCCTAAAATAGTTAGAGTGCTTTTACTTGTGAATTTCACCGAAATGAGCAATACACAATTCAACGCTAATTAACCTGCCTTCAAGAATAGGCCTCAAGTAATGTTATGTTATTTTTCCCCACCTCTGAACTGATATTGACATATGATAGATCTACAATCTAAATCTGGCAGAATGTGAATCGATCAGTAACATATAGGTACATAATGGGAGACAGAATAGAAGGAGAAAGAAGGATAAAGAAGATAGGGAAAGAGTGGGAAATCTAAGAAGAATTAGACTTGAAGAAGGGGAAGAGGGAGAAGAACACCCATAAGAAGAAGAAGAGAAGCGTGGAGAGAGAGAAGGGTTGGGGCTGCAAATGTACAATCTAAAGCTCCAATTCACGTTTTCTCTATAGTTTTTTTCCCAGTAGGCTGATTATAAACGTTTAAATAAATAAAAGAGACATACTACAATAAGAAAACAACTTTACTAGGACTCTTAGCAATTCAAAACTAACTAAAACTAATCCTAAATAGCGTACATGAATTTAAGAATTGCTTACCTAATTATCCCATAAATAACCAAGAAAAATCCCTTAAAACACTGTTCATGTCATTGTAGCGTGAACAGTAACTGAGAATTTTTTTTTCCTTTCACAAAACAACTAGAAAATTCTTGGAAATATTTTCCCTTCAAATCAGTTATCTTCTTGGCAATTAAATTCATCAAAAAGATAGACCAAAAAATTCATGCGATTGGAACTCCAACTCAAATTGTGCTGCATCAGTACAGGCTTGCAAGACTCTTTCCTGGTCCTTTAGTTCTAGGGTAGTGGCTAAACCTCAACTTTTGCCTACAAAGTGCAAAAAGCCCCTGAAACTTTGATCCTAATAACAATCTGCATCACACTGATCCCTCCAACTACTGATGATGCACCTTCTTTTTGTTCATCTTGCTAAAATTTTGTTCCCTAAGTCAATAGGTATCAACTCACTAGTAAGGTTTTTATTTTTATTATTATCTTTTTTAAGTTTTTTCCCTATCTATATCATAAAACAGAAAGATTCAAATGAATATAGGGGATTCAGAAGACCATACATCAATGCAACACATCTTATGTAGGTCCAAACACAATATTGAAGCTTAAGCATGATGGTTTATGGTCACCAAAATAACAGAAGCTTCAGAATATCTAATCAATTTATAAAATTGCATCCAGGATGAAAAATCTTTAGCTGTAAGTGCTAAAGTCTGCTGTTTTAATATTTTAAACTATTGCATTATTGTTGAAGTTTTCTTTAACAATAAAATTTGAGTTGATGAAATAGTATTTGCTCATTCCTCAAGTGGAGAATTTTCTATTGTGACCTAGCTAATAATGAGGCAGAGACTGCAATCTCAAGCTACAATTCCCTTTTTACCAATTCGTCTCATCGACCAATTTGGGCTGTTGCAGAAAACTATCGGTTTGAACCAGCTTTTGTGGAGGTATTTTAAGCTTGTTTTGTTTGGTTTTCTTTATTTATATTATACACAACTTCAGCTCTTTTATTCCCTCCACTTTTTCGGATACAACTTATTAAGCTTTTCGTTCTTCTTCCTCCCAGGGTAATAAACTTATTAATGAAGTTGGTGAAATGATGAGTGTGCAACTCATTGTTGAGGGATCAATGAACAGTTCAAATCCTTACTTCTCAAGCTCTTGGAGACGCAGCTTCACAGTAAGTGAGGTTAATGGCTGACAAAGCTCATTTCAGCCAAAGGGATTAAATTATATCATCATGATGGTATATGTCATACAAGTTGAAAGCTAATTACTCTCTAGTATTAAGTAGTTATTCTGATGTAGGGGGAGCTCTAGGGAGTAGGGATCCTACGAGGGCTGGTTAGGTGTACTCTAGGTGGTGTAAGTCCTAATGAGAAAAATATCAAAGGGGAATTGGAGCAGCAAAGGAAAGATCATCATGCAACTTGGACAAAAATACATAAATATTCAAGAACAGCCTAAATAAACATGCAAGACTAATTCATCCAAAAAAATTTGATTCATCCAAAAAAACATGCAGAGACTAAGGCAAAGCACAATGGGGACACAAGGGAGTGGATCATGGCAGAATACACCTAGTTGAGTGCAAATCTATCAAAAATTCCAAAATAATAGATGTTGTCCTAGTTCAGATGATCCTACAACTAACAATAAAATTCAGCAAATAACAATGTGAGAGGATCCTAGAAGACTAGAACTTAATGCAAATAAGCCTACTGCAGGAAGAGAAACAAGCTTAAGGTAGAAAAATTAAATATTCTAAGCAGCAGCATGTGCAAGTTACCTTTTATCAAAACAGGAGCAGGATTAATTAATAGAACAGAAAAATGATACCTACTGGTTCTGGGTGTGCCTACAAAACTGCAGTTAGAAAGATGACTAAAAAAAGATTACCGGGATAGGTTTAAAGGAACTATAATAAACAGGGTGGGGTTGTAACTCTGATAATAAGGGAGCTATAAAATTAGGAAGAAGAAATAAAAAATTTCTGCAAGGTATTGTTGAACAGAAAATAAAAGAGAGAAAAAGAATGGGAAAAAGGAGGCAGCAAGGAGCTAGTACAAAGAATGCAGGGGTAGGGCTCCAGCCGGGTAAAGGATAGGAAAAAGGGAAAGAAAAAAAAGAGGGGCAGCAGGGGGTATTGATAGGGAGCAGAAAAGAAAGAAAAGAGGGGGGTGGGTGGGGAAAAGAAGGAAGGGGGGCAGGGTTTAAATTCATGGAAAGAAGAGAGAGAAAGGAGGAATAGAAGAACTTACTGATAGAGGGAGAGACAGATTCTTGGGCAGGGAAAAAAATATATTTTCAGTTTCACTCAATGCCTTTCATTGTGAATACAATTCTTCTTGTAAGAAAATTCAAAAATTCAAAAATTCAAAACCCTAAAATAATCTTCCTACTAATATTCTAATATTATGGTCAAAGCTGGAATTCCAAGAAAATTACCCTTAAGTGAAACAAAGGGCTGATTATAACCCATGGATCGACCCAAGGTTCATTTATCATTAAATAACAAATAAGGACCCTAATGAACCAAATAAAAACCAATAACCCAAATAAAAGACAACAAATGATAAACTAATCCAAATAGAAGACAGATATCCCAATAAAAGATAGATAAGCTGCCTGTGGTTGGTGCTTCTTGTCAAACCAATGAACCCTAGCATTCCTCTAGCCTTTAAACTTGTTGTCCATCTGTATAGGTGCTGCAGTAGGCTGATCTCTACGCCGGTGTGGCTAATAAGCTTGAAACTGTAACTCCGTAGGAATGATGGCCTCATATTTAATATTGTGTGTTTGCTTTTATCATCTGGTAACACACGGTATATTGGTATAAGCAATGAGGCTTCTTCCCTTTTTGTAACACATTTTGCATTTGACTTGTCTGTTGTGTTAGTCAATCAGATAATTTATATCCTGAATTTTTATTTTTTTATCTGATACTTATCTTGGAAGATGGCCTTCATTTTCCAGTATTTTATCTACTTTATTGACATGCTAACTTGCTTTCTTTCAATATGAAACAACTCAGCCTTATTTGAGAGTATTGAATTTTCCATCTTGTTGGGCTGATTGTGGGAGTTGGGTTAGCTTGGGATCTTATCATGTATTGGATCTTCTCCCAAATCAGCTCCAAAATGATCATTCCCTTACTTTATCCTTCTAGTCTTACTACTCATTGATCCCAACAAACATCATCTGCTACCCTAAGTTTTATCTATATGATGCTTCTCAGTGGCCTAACATGCTACATCATACGTAATAGTTGGTTGTATAATATTTTTCCTTCAAGTTTTGCAGGAAAAAGTCAACTTCGGAAGCACTTTTCTCTTCATCCATTTTATTTTAATCATCTATGGAACATCATCCTCTATATCAACACTTCTTGAATGAGCCCAAATGCCTAAAATGATCACTTTGTGAAATCTCCTATTGTCAAATTTCACCACTTCATTGTCCATCATAGTGTAACTAAAGTTACCCACCATATACTTCATCTTCGTTCTATTTATCATAAAACTTTTTTTTTCTTCTTTTCCTCTTTGTTCTATGTATCTTAAACCTTTGGGTTCAAAAGTTGGACTCCATAACTTAGACTTAGCTTTAGTCCCGACTTTCTTTTGTCCACCAAAACAAAATCGTCACAAAAATTCATACACTAAAGAACCTCATCTTGCATTTCTCTGGTTAAAAAAATTCATGAGAAGTGAAAACAAATAAAGGCTTAAAGATGATCATCAATGTAACCCAATTGTAATTGGGAATTGACTACCTTGACTTCCCCCTCCAAAAAGGTTCTTACTCTACTCACACCTATCTTTAATTATGTGCACACATATACTTGAAACACTGCTCTTCTCTAGTACTTCCCATATTGACTCTCTAGGGACTCTATCATAAGCTTTTTAGATCCGTGTTGCAATCTAACTCTTTCCCTGAGTCTCCTTAGTAGATTAATAGCGCCAGTGTGGATCTTCCTTGCATAATCAAAACTGATTCTCTATAATGGTAGTTTCTTGTATTGGATCGGTTTCAATAACCTTATCCCTAAGTCAAATGTATCACTCGTTAGTTTTTGTGGCTCTATAGCCATGGAAGCTCTCAATGTATTTTTGTAAATCAATACCGATGCTTCTACTTCATTCAATGGTATCCCCAAATTCTCATTTCCAGTTATTACAACAAGATGCAATTTCTTGTCTGAATTTTTAGTGTGTCAAGTTTAGCTTGACATATAATTGGTTCCATGATGTTCAAGAAGGTGCTGGTAACCTTTTATCTTGGTAAAACTCGAAACTGCTACATTTAAAAATTGGATTGCTGATCATGATTTTATCCAAGTAAATCCATTGTTCCTTTCATTTGGAAACCTCAATTTGAGGTATAGTGGAAGTGACTAATGAGAGTGACCATTTCTATTTTTGTGCTATTTGTCTTTTAGAACATAGGAACATCCTCCACATGGTAAGACATATTCTATATCTGGATTTCATTTGTGGAAGGATGATGAGTGTCCCTCTATTCCATTTTGCGATTATTTGAATGACGAAGAAGCAATCTCCATGATCCTGGGTTATATAATTATTTATGAATAATGGAATCGATTCTGTTTCATTCTGAAAGCATATTGTTTTGTCAGGGAGGCTTCATTCTAGATATGGGAGTACACTTCATAGCAGGATTGAGGATGGTAAGCTCCTTGTTTATTTCATTCAATTGATTTTGGGAAAATTAATCATGGATTTTTTGAGAATCTGGAAACCCCATTCTGGTTTAATTGGAGAATATGTTTGTATGTTTCCATCTAGAGTTCATTCCTCTGGCCATTCTTTTCTTGCTCTTTGGATCCTGTGACTACTTTGATTTTATTGGTTCATCGTATACTTGTATGTTAAAGATCACTATTTCCTAAAGTTCCTGCTAGTCTTTAATGATAAGTGGGAGGGATGAGTTGGAGAGAGGAGGAGCCACTTTGGTCTTCTGTTGGTAAGCGTCTACCTGGTAAGTTCCAGCTATTACTGGATAGGGTCTGGAGTCAAGGATGGCTGTGACGGCCTGAACCTTCTAGGACTCCGAAAGTAGAGTATAACTGAGTCCTGGTCGGGTATATTATGATGAAGCCCAGACCTGGCTTGCTGACACCTCTAGCCTATGGAATGTGGACTGGAATTACTTGATGGAGTCACATTTGGAGAATAGGTTAAATTCTAAATCATAAGGATCTGCCATTCCTACCAGAACATTTTTCCCTTCTTTGTTCAATGATGTGGACATGTGTTAGGATTTATGCATCCATGACCGATAACAGTCTTTAACACTGTGCCATTGTCTGTGTTTCTTGATGGTTGGCATTGTCATGACTTTAAATGATAAAATTTCCTATCCAAACAATTTGTAAGCATTTCAACGCCTCCACAACTCCTCAAAGGGGGGGGGGGGAATGAAATAATCTAAACTTTATAAACATTTCAGTGCCTCCACCACAACTACCCCTCAAAAAGAAAGGGGGGTATTCGCAAGGTTATTAGTTTCTTTGCAACACATTTAAAATTTCAATTTATCATTCGGGTATGCTTTAGAAGCACTCCCATGTCATGATTATTATATGTAAATGCAGTGGAATCCGGGCTTATATTCTTTGTATTTTCATCATGCAGCCATCCAACTAGTAATTTGTTGCTATAATTGGTTCTTTAGGGTCTGAATTAATCAACTTGATTACTAATGAATGAATAAAGACAGTTGTGTTTTACTTGTTTTGTTTTGATTCTTAAATTTTAGGTAACCTTGGATCTTAGCCCTTAGCCCTCAGCCCTCAGGGGCTCATACCACCACTTCTACTGTCGATTATTATTTTCATCATTTTCAGAATATTATTCATAAAAAAAAATGAAATCATGTTCTTCCAACTTTATCTATCATTTAGTTAACACTGAGCATCTGGTCCATTATATTGAACAGGTTGTTGGGTCCGAAGTGGCCTCTGTGTCTGCTATTACATCTCATGTAGATATGACTTTGCCTCCACCAGACAATATATCCTCCCTCTTGTAAGTTTCTAAAGCATGTTGTAAGTTAGCCTGGATTCTCATGTTCCTGTCTTGTATGCCTTATTAGCAATCAAATGATAGAGACAGCAGCCATTTCAATTTTCAACAGCCCTCATTAGTGGCACTATTACCTAGCTGTCAGAGATAATAATGGCAACAACTCAACCTTTGATGGTATCTTGGCATTTAATTTGAGGATGCTTTCGGTTACATACTCTCACATACCCTCTCCATCACCTACTAACTCAAAAGAGGGTGGGATGGGGAAACCTGCTTTTTAGGCTTTCAATAATTATATATTTGATCTTGAAGGTGTCTGGCCCTGCCAAATGGATTTCAGCTTATGTTGAACACTGGGAATGCAAAGTGCACAGTTTATGACAACAGGGTATCTATATAAAACAAATGAACAAAGTGAAGTTGTTCTGCAACTTGTATTCAAGTGTACTATGACATCTTTCACGTCTTCTTACTGAACTGAAAAGAAATTGCCACAAATTTACGAGGCTGCATAAGGATGCATGAGGAAGGCCATGAAAACTCTTTACCTTTTGGCTTCTTTAAATCTCAGCTGTCCCTTTTTTGGGTGAATAAATCTCAGGTGTCCTTGTTTCATGTGAGCCTCAATTTCCTTTCCATGTCTTTACATACTCTGGTGCCTCTATTCTTTGCATGGTGATGATGTGTACCATTGTTAATGCTTGTCTAAATTTGGGTGATGGAGTTCTGTATAAATCTCTAGCGTCAGTGACACCAACCAGGTGAAACTTGGTTGACATCCAAAAACTGACATCCCTGGGCATGGATCTTGTCATTGAATTCGTGCAACAACATTGTCAGAGAGGGATTTGCTGAGATGGTGAGGGGAAAATGAGAAAGCAGCGTATGGGATCAGTTTTGGCCAACTCAGGTTGGAGCTGATCCCAATTTTGATCAGATCAAGATCGGTTAATCTCTCTGCCTCTACCAAGCCTTGAACCCTTGTTCTCAAGGTCGAATAATAATTGAAACTGTTGAGGTTGCAACAAGGTTGGTTGGATCAGCCAATCCCATTCTGGAAACTAGGATTAGAGCATATTGGGTTTGAAATTCTGATCCAATCGTAACTTCTTAAGTCTGAACTGGTGGAGATTGATCCATATCCCCTCTAGGTATTTGATCCTTGTTTAGCCCCCCGTGGGGTTTTTGGGGAGAGGGTGGGTGGGTGATGAGAGAATGGAGAAGATAAAATTACAAAATATTTATGCATTTGTTTTAAAGTTTAACCTAATTATATATTCATATTCTTTATCACAAAAATGGAAAAATGTGATCCTCCTTGAAGTGAATTTTAGTTGGTTACCTGTCTGCCTGTGTAGTCAGTTGGAGAATGGTTGTCCTGGAGTGTTTGTAATGGCAGTTTCATCAAGATCACCCAAGGTATAATATGATGTTTCTCTTGAACTCCTCCCTTCCCCTCGCCCCAACCCCCATGCGGAAGGGGGGGGAAATCTCTTCCTCTTTTTCTGCTTATTCGACACTAAATATTTGTTCGTTTAGATGTTCTGGCGAGTTGTTGGCTTAAAGGGCACGCTGCAAATTGATCGTGGTAATGTAGATGGGAAACATGGTTACATGGTAAAGCACACAGAAACTATATGCTTTTACTTCTCGATGCATAGTTGTTTTAAAGAATCAGCTAACTGAAACAGTAACCTGGTGCTAACCTTTTGAAGTGCCACCACAGGTTTCACTCTATACAGCAGAGGGACATTGCAAAAACTCTTTTCACCCATTTTGTGGGGTGACTGAAGAACTAAAATCTTTTGTACATGATATTTCGCAGGCTGCCCATGTGGTAATATTTACACCTTAACCCTTATTGAACATTTGTAATGATAATTAATGTTAAGGAAGCTTGATGGTGGGTGAGAGCTCTTACTATTTTTAATGTTCATAACTGATTTTGCTAAAATCTTAGAGCTTCTGAGTTAACAGAAAAATTGCTCGGCTCCTTTTTACCAAGAAGTCTACTTGCCATGTGACAAACCATGCATAATCCCTATATAAATAAAGCTTTTGTTCTATTAGCAAATACCTCTCTGATATCCTATTTCATTCCTACATCGCAGGAAGGAGGCAGCTATGGTGCTGAACCTCGTAGCTCTTTTGTTGAAGGTGCTCGAGATGTTGCTGTCTTAGAGGCCATGCTTGAATCCAGTGTGAAGCAGGGAGCACGAGTGAATGTGAAGAAGTTCTAGGCATCTAGGTGAATGCAGGCTCAACTCAGAGGTCACTTCAAGCACCATAAGACACTTGGACAGGATTGACCAGAATGAGAATCACAGGGGGATCTGTTGTGTAATGAATTCCTTTATTTGACATTGGGATTATTGTTAGGGGTTATTGTTAGGGTTAGGGTTTAGCACAAGGTTGGTTTAAGCACAAGGTTGCTTAAAGCATTACACCCTGAGTATCTAGATTGGAATACCCATACCGTTGCTTCAAACAGTATTTATAGACCAATCCTAGGTTCTACGGTTAGTTGGACTCTCCTACTAAGGCCTATTATTAGATCGTAACTGATCCAATGGCCTATATTAGAACATACATTAGGTATAACTTAAATACCTCAACCTTATTTGAGTATGACTCAATCCCTCAACCATTATTATTTCACATAATCTATTACTTGGAATTAGATTCCCCATAGGGATATATCCGAATATACATCACGGATGTATTTTCTACTTATTTATTTAAATTTTTAAGAATTTCTTTTGGGGGAAGGATTTATTGATCACAATGTTTCATGGTTTGGCTTCTTCCTTCAGAAAACAAATGCTTACTACAAGCTCTTTAGAAGCCACCATCAGGTAAAATTCGAAAGAAATTGAAAATAAAAAGAAAAACAAACTTCAACAATAATACTAAGATTTCACTAGCTTGAGAACTTAGTATTGATATCTTCCACAAGTTTTAGTAGCTAATTCCCAACGATGTTGATAATAGTCTGCATTAAATGATCTGGACAATTTTATTGTGCCACTATACCAGATGAGTAAAATCTTTAGTTGGCACCCAACCCATGGGTTGCGGATGTGTTTCTAGCAGAATGGTGACTGTCTCTTATATAAAGGTCGTAAATCCACGTAGGTCATGGGTACAAACCTCCGTTATTCTAGGGCTTGTGGCCCCAATAAGTATGACTTGCTTGATGATACTAGAAAGATAAAAAATGACAATTTACATATAGATTTTTGTGTTTGCAATCAATTATATCTATTATTTCTTAAAGAAATCAAAAACAGTAATGAGGTATTTATAATTGATTTTCTCAGGAATGGTCAGGAATGGTAGATATAATTGACAAGAGTAAGGAGGTATTTGTAATTAATTTTTTTAGGGATAATAGATGTAATTGACGATAAACACAAGGGTCTATATGTAAACAGGGGTTTATATGTAATTAGCCAAAAAAAATAGGGAAAAAAAATCCTTGTCATGCGTCTTACGTAAGTATTTTTCCTTTTCTAGAGTGTCCAATGTAAATCGTCAGCTCTGAAAATTCTCCACTAATTAGCAAAGAGAAAATAGGATATTAAATCATGGTCAACGTCAACATATTGATTTCCAAATAAACCAATTGAAGGGCTTTAATTCCGAATCACTCCCTGCGATGATCCGTACACACTAATCTCACACATTCCGTTTAGCAATTCTCAAATTTGCAGAATCTCTGAAACTCTCTAACTCTAAGTCCTTCCTTCCTTCTCTCTCTCGTTCACTGTTCACCGAGATATGAGCGAAGAAATCCAAGCGTCAACATCATCTTCGTCAAGCTCTGCCAAAGAACCGGTCTTTGTTCGAGCACGAAGAGAGCCATTCGAGCATGGACTAATCCCAATACCGAAGCTCATCTTCTCTGATGGAACAGCTACCCTAGGTCCTCTCAAGGAGAAGTTTATCCAACATGCTTCTGCTTCTTCTTCGAATCGAATCAATGCCGAAGGCGTTTCAGAAGTTCTTCAGATCTCGATCGAGAATGCTCGCCTTGTTCTTGACACTCTTGCCTCTGTGCTCCCTTCGGATTCAGACCCTCTAGTCACTGCTAAGCCTGCAGAGTTGGATTCTGTTGGCGCCGATGTTTACGACTTGATTCTGTTCCTTTACATACAATCTTACAAGAGGCTTCTCCCCAGGACTCACAAGGATTCTGCTGCCGTTGCCGATGTCTGGCCTTCTAATTCCGCCTTCGACGGGTTCTTATCGGCGCTTTCTCCATTGCAGGTAATGAATTATTAATTGTTACTTGCTTATGGTATCCAGTTCTTGTGTTTGTTGGCTTACACTATCTACTGCAGCTTTAGTTATATTATTTGTTTTCATCTTTATAATTCTTTTGATGTGTTTTGACTTAGTTTTTTTATCTTTTCAGAATCTTATGCTCTAGTCCAAGCTCATAAATGCATTTCTTTTGGGAGGGTGGGAGGAATTTTCTTTTGTACGTTTTACTACATAAATGGGATGCAGAATATGTTCCTTTTCTCTGGGGATTTGTAAAAGTAGCTTACTTGACTGATGACTGGCATCAGCTGTGGTTGCTACCTGGTTCTGCTAATTTGCACTTGCTGGATTATTTCCTTCCTAGATTTATTGCACATTATGCAACCAGAAATTTGGGAGTTGCTTAACAGTCTTTACAATGGTGTAAGATTTGTTGAGATATTTCGGAGGTTGTAAACCAATATTAAAATGGTATCTGTTTGGTGACATTATACTTTTAGCTAGTATATGAGAGTGATTTTACCAATTACCTAAACTCACCCCATAAAATGTGATGGTCTATAACGATATGCCTGTGCTTTGTGCTTGCTCATTTGCTCATAGTTGCAAAAATTCATCATATTTATCTAAACCAAGATATGCACATCCAAATTCATATTGCATGTGCTTCACACGCGCTCATTTTCTATGTTGAAAGAATGTTTTGTATATTATTTTTTTAGATAAATAATGTCTTGTATTTTAAATTCCGGGATACATTATTTTTAAATTTTGTAGGTGAACTTTGAAGTAATTTGGTGCTGTTGGCATACTTTAGATTTTACGAAGCTAATGATTATGTGTTCAATATTTGGTGGTGAATTTTGCATTCTTTGCAGTTTGTGCGCAGCAACAACCGCCGTTTCATGCCATCACAAACTGATGAAGAGGCTCATCAGCTGTCATATCTACAAAAACACATGGCTAACATTCTTGATCTGTTGGCTGAGTCTGTGGAAGGCGAGAATGAGGAGTCATTGGTAACACTGCTCTTTACTTTTCCTTTTTACCATTTTATGTCTGGATTGATAATGATCTAGGGTAAATTAATTTTGCTATAGACACTCTAATAAGTTAGGATGAAGATTATGGAGAGATGTGCAATTGCAATATGTTGATATGACCATGTCTTTATGTATGTTTCCAGCCAAGGAAGGCGAGATTAGGTATGATTGTTTTTTGTCTTACGTTTTGGTTTCGTGAAATGTTTGATAACTAGATTTATGGTCAAGTTAATTGAAATTATTCTGGTTTCTTCAATTTGAGATATATCAAGAATAAGAATTTGATTTGGTAGTTCGATATCTTA
Source organism: Hakea prostrata (assembly GCF_041222555.1). Taxonomy (NCBI): domain Eukaryota; kingdom Viridiplantae; phylum Streptophyta; class Magnoliopsida; order Proteales; family Proteaceae; genus Hakea; species Hakea prostrata. Next base: position 48,728,971 of record NC_142609.1, on the reverse strand, counting down.
GAATTGATACTCTACACTTATATGGGAGAGGTGGTGGTGGCCGCGTATGGGAGCGGAGCAAGGGTATGGGCAAGTCTAGTCTAGGGTTGGGATGCTGTTTAATGTATGGGGGCAAAATACTTAAGATCTCGTCAAAACCAAATAAAAAAAATAATGGATCTCTAAGTAGGATCCTGGATTGTCTTGCAGGCATGAAACTTCAGGTATGAGGTTATGTGGGGGTCAATAATATCTGTAATGATTTTGGCGGTCACTCCAAGCTGTTAGGGAAAATGCAACAACTAGGACTCTTTGAAATGAAACTGATAGGACACCATGTTGGGTGTGTAGGGGTGGGGTAATTGTAGGTTATCATAATTACCCATGTGGGAGGGACATGTGGAAAGTAAGTTTGTTAGGTCTTTGGGGCTATATTAAGTTGAGAACGTAAGGGGAAGAGGGGGGGGGGTGATGAATTCAGTTTCCAGTTTCGGGGGTAAGCTTGCTTGGGGTGAGTTCACTGTTTTGGTAACAGGGGCAGTCGTAAGTTGTATAAGAAGTCTTGATACTTGTAATTGAGTTTACAGATTGATAATGGAATTCGTATGCATTTGATTGTTCGATTACTTGTTCCCATTCTGTTTATCAATTTCAGTGGATCGATTGAGTGAAATTGCAGTGGTGAGGAGGGCATTACTGCTGGAATTAGCAGGGGAGCAGTGAGAGGATTGCCGGAGGTTGCAGGGGTATTACCAAGGTCTTATCAGAAACGCTAATTAATTGAGACTAAATCAACTATGATCTTGGACCTTATATGCTATATGACCGTAGAATTGAGCGGCTTATTCTTGAATCGTCTACTTGATGGCTTCCACATCTTTACAGCTGAAGGAAAATTGCTCACAACCGACTTTTTAATGTCAAAATAAAACTTGTATCCATCTCTAAAAACCTGCTTTGGTAGTTATCATAAATAAATAGAATCGGAACCTTATGAGCATGTTAGATACAAAATACCACTATAAAATCTATCATATTTAATATCATATCATATAGAAAAATTGGGTATTTCTGGTTCCTTGTGAATTTAATCACTCTCTATTATATGGAAGAAATATGAGCGAGCCTTGGTGCAATGGTTGGTGGGCCACAGTTGTAGCCTGAGATCAAGGTATCAAAACATCATCTCAACAAAAATTGTTGGTGTAAGGCTGCGCAGGAAAAATGTGCCCCCCCCCCCGGGGGAGGGACTCTGCTTGTGTGGAAGCCTTAGGCACCAGGTTCGCTTTATATATTAGTTATATGAAATATATCTAGAATGTGTATGCTGTTCACTGATGGTGCAACCTTGAAATTTGTCACATCAGGAGATTAAACAAGTTTGATTTACCAAAAGTTTCAGGTATCTTTCAGATTGACCAATATATCTAATACCAAGAACAATATTACCATCCTACACAAAACATTGCTCACTTTAGAACTATACCTTTGGTGTGTATTGTGGGTGTTGTTCCATGGACATCTATGAATCAGTGCTAGGATCATATCGAATTGTTTAGTTGTCTTTCATTACTACTTTCTCTCTTTAATTGTTTCCTTCATTGATAGACTTGGAAATAATTTGGTTCTGTATGTTATTTATTTTCCATTGTAGTTAGTCATCCATGTTTAGTTGGATCTCTACCAAAGAGTTGATAACTCCTCCAATATAAGGCTAGAATAAGTAACAATAGACTGTAGTCTCTCTACTGTGTTCTGGATCTCCTCCATTCTTCCTATATAAAGCTACAATAAGTAACAATAGACTGTAGTCTCTCTACCATGTTCTGGGTCTCCTCCCTTCCTTATTTTTTTCTCTGCTTGATCTTTCTATAGGTTTTTCTGTCAAAAACCTGTTGTTACATAGAAGAGAACACCTTTTTTATACCACATCTACATGATATTAAGCTGTAATATGACCACATCAGAATACTTCTTTGATTCTTTTCCTTTCCTTCATATCATGCTACAAGTACTTAAATAGTTGCTTCTTACATTTGCTTATTGCCTGCTACATTTTGCAATGTTCTAGGCTAAAGCACTACGCTTGGTAGTCTCCTAGTTGATGCTTTGAGTACATGTTCCATATCCACATAATGTATTAGTATTAACATAAAGATGTTGTTTCGCATGCAAATATGTTATTCAGTGTATTTCTCTTTAAGCATAAAAAAAGGTTTACTTTATGCGTAGACAAAAATTACACACTTTTTTCACCTCTGGAAAAGGTGAATGTAGCCTTTGGTTACCTCTTTATATCTCTAATTTTTTCTTGTTCAAGAAATTATTGCCTGTCGCTCTATTGAATATTGAGATTATCACATTTCTTCTTTACTGTTCTGAGTGCTATAAGTCTGAATTTATCAAGGGATTAACAGAACAAGATTTCATCCTACTGCATGGGTTTGGTGATGGATATCCTTCTCTGGCTATTCATCAATTTTTATTTGCTTAGAAAAAGTATTGACATGTTATATGATAAGTCTCTCCTGTCTGCAGGTTTTGACCTTAGAGAAGTTTGAGCACCTTGAGCTTCTAATTCAGTTTGGTGAAAGGGGGTCTGAAGTTCCATTGAGCCAAGCTGCACCGTTTTTTGCAAATTCTGATCCGGACATGCCTGCTGTTCCTGTTCCTGCATCTCAAATTCATGACTGGGTTTTGGAAAATATAGCTGCTGCTTTAGAACATATATCTGAAAGAATTTCTTCAAAAGAAAATGGGACACCAAATAATGCTGATCAGGATGTTGCTATGGCTGATGCATGTGCTGCTAGTTCATTTAAAGGTTCCAGTGGTTCTAGGAGTCATAGCTTTGTGGAAGGAATTTCCAAAACTTCAATTGTAAAGCAAGCATCTGATCTTAAAGGTTCTTCTGTTAAAGTAAGATCTTCAGCATTTTCTTTTTACAATGCAAATTCATTTTTTTCTCTTGATATCTGCTGCAACTGAAGCATATCTGTTTATGAAGCTTCTTAAGTTATCTGAGATATTTAGGCAGTATGTTCTAACCAGCAAAATGAATTGATGTTCTTATATTGTCAAGCCATGGTTAGAAATCGGGTTTTTACTTCAAGTTATAAAAAATAAAATGAAACCTGGTCGGGAGTCATGAAGATCCACTCAGGTTTAAGAAACAATCAAACCAGATCCAAGTTTTCTTTGGTATGGTTTTTGCCCGAGTAATGTGAAACTTACTGTACTTAACTTATTGAGTTCCTTTTCATAGTCCACTAGTTTGGTCTACAACTAAACAAACTTTAGAATTGTTGTGTATTATCTTCAATATTGGTAATTACCTGTGAAAGAACCATAGCTCACTCCCTTAGGAGGTCTGCCAAGGGGAAAAAGTAAAGCGTTAAAAAATAAAAAAGGGGAGGGGGGATGACTCGCTCAAAAGACCAAGTTTTGAAAAGGAGTAGTTGAGCCAAGTAGCCTGGTTTTCTAGTTACTTGTACGGGATTTAAATCCTATCAACACTTCATTTTCTGTATAATCAATAATATTCTTCTATGTACTCTTAAAAATGAATCTGCTCAAACTTAGCCATCATCATCTGCACCTGGAAATTGCTTTACAGATAAACTAGGGACTACTACCTCAAAAATTTACCTCAAATATTTCTCATACTCATATTTTTTTGGGTAGAAGTCTCATCCTCACATTAACAATGTAAACATTTGATAGATATACCTTCTTACTCCAACACCACATCCTGCCACCCACCAGGGTTTAGAAGAGGATAAATACTTGGGAGGCCCCTATTTTGGGCAGTGTAAAAGAGCTTGCCACTTATAATCTTTTGCAAATGAGAGTTGCTAGGTTGTTTGGACATGTACTCAATGAATAAGGAATAGGAGGTGGAACATATGGTCATTTTCCGTTATTTTTGGTGGAAGAAATGTTAGATTTAAAAATATATAATGGACGCAGGTAAAAGATAATTCTCAATTTCTCATCAAGTTACAGTATAGTATGTTTTAAATAATCGGAATAGATTTCCTACAGCCGATTGAATCTGGTAATTCTTGGTCATTTTGGGCCTGCATGGCGCCATGTTTCTATTCCAGAACTACCATTTTTTGTATTTTGTTAGTGGGCCAAAATATTCACAAAGAGAACACATTTGGTAATGCATTGAATTTTCTTTCTCCTTTTTCTTTTTTGTTTCTGTGTCAGAAAAGAAACATGGAAATTCTACAACTGTTCAAAAATGTCATTGATTACCCAAATACTTGGTGATGTTGATGGTGGCAAATGGTTGAAGTTGCTCTGGAGGTGGTGTTGATTCTCAACATGAAATTGCTGCTTTACCCATCAAATTAACTGTGTTCTTCAAAAAATCAACCCCCCCCCAAGCTTTCTCAGAAGGCACAAAATTTCTGTAGAAGCACTTCAATTGGGGCCTTTTATTCTCTCTATTTTTTTTTTTTTTGGGGGGGGGGTATTTCTCAGCAGCCTTTTATTTTTTGTTCATTCCCAGGAACAGTAAAATGAACCAGTCTTAATGAATATATTTTATTTATTTATTTATTTAATTTTTTGGGGGTGGGGGGGGTGGGGAGGGGTTGGGTTCAAGAGCAAACAAACTGAGAAATAGAGGAAAAGGTGCCAAAGTCCTGCTAATTCAGATTAGAATCAGTGGCAACCAATGCTGATTCCTGATCTCTTGACCATTCTTTATAGTTTTTCAGTATCAGTAGGACTCTGGTCGAGAGCCAAGCCATATAGAAAGATGCTTGCTTGCCATAGTTTGGGCTATTTATGTGGGTTGTTGTTTCTATTGTTGATTATTCTAACAGTCTTTCTCTTGAATTAGAAGGTCTCTCTGCTTCTAATGCTGTTGTTTTCCCTGTTAATTTGTTTGCGTCATGTTATGTTTGTGTACGACTGGAAGCTTTATGATTCATATCTAGATTTTTCAGCTTAGACATTTTTCTGATTTTAACTTTCTTTTGTTTCCTTATAGGTTCTAAATTGTCACGATTCAGTAATCTACATATTGGCACCTGTACGATATGCCACTGTTTATGGATGCTCTGATGCAACTATAGTTCTTGGAGCCATTGGCAAGGTATGTATGAAGATTGAAGTTTGTGCATCAGCTTCTGGATTTCTTAAATTTTGTATGTAATTAATGTTATTGCTCTTGGCTACTATCAGAAGTTCATTTGACTTATCGATGTTTTTGTCAAACAAATGATGTCTGGAATTGAGAGCTGCATTTCTTTGTTGTATATATATATTGTTAGAGATATGTGTTATTATGATGTAACACGGTAGGGGGAGTCCCCCTATCATGGTTTCCTTCTTGCTTCAAGTCTTTACTTATCAATGTCCTAGTCTAGGTGAGTTGCTTGTTAAGCTTAGTTAGATAAGAGTTAGGAGTCATATTCCGTATGTAATTTTGCAACATATGTATATATATGTAATAGGAAATAGATTCTATCATGAAGTCCTGTTCTCCAATTGTTCTCTCTTCTTCTACTCTCTATCTATTACTGGTTACAGAGTAGATTCTATCATGAAGTCCTGTTCTCCAATTGTTCTCTGTTCTTCTCCTCTCTACCTGGTACTGGTTACAGATGTTGGTGTTGTATACAATTTTAATCATGGTTTGAGTCTGTGAAATCTCGGTCTTGACAGGGATGTCAGTCCCTAAAAAAGTCTCAGTTTTATCATGAATTTGGTATTTAGCCTATTTCAGGCCTTCTAAACACAGTGGTGGCTTTAGATTTGTGAGAAAACTAGTATATATTTGAGTTCCAACTCAACCCTTACTTTGAAAATGATACGCTGAAGGAATGAACATGCAGACTTATAAAACCTGAAATGCACAACCATTACTTGATATAAATGCATACATAAAGGCTTAAACTCAAATATACATCAAACATATTCAGTTGTTCATAATTTCACATTACAACATAGGTGTACTTATAAGTTACACTAAGATAGCACACTGAGAAGCTCTCCCAACTGCTGTTTCACCAGCACCTTCAACATATATTTGATTCACATCCAAACACCTAGTGTAGAACGTAGGTTTTGGAAAGAAAAAAAATGTGTGTGAAGAATGCTCACCTTGCTTTAAGATTCGCTTCAAAATGAGTAGATTTCTGTTGTAGATGAGCTGAATAGCTTGTTATTGCAGCTTGGGTATCTATCAGACCAATTTTTCGGGGAAAAATCCGGCTAAAACACCAAAACCAACAAAGGGGGAAGTAAGTGTCAAGACAAGTCGAGATTGAGATATCTCAACTTGTCTCGACCAAGATGAGGTACTCATAAACAGTGGGCTGAATTGAGATTTCAACAATTTCTAGGTTTAGCAGCATATCTCCTCATAGGGTCTTAAAACCGATATCTCGCAAGACCTCAAACTACGATTTTTAATTGTTGAAATCAAAATTGAAATCACAAAAGCATTTGAATTTAGTTAGCTGGCAGTAGATTTTTTACTTCTAATGTGCAGAAGTTACTAATTTTGCCTGAGGTCAAAGCATTGGAGCAGCCTCTCAAAGAAAATGCTGCGGTAAGACTACGTAGGAAAACTCACCCCCCCCCCCCCCCCAAGGTGGGACTTTGCTTGTGCAGAAGCCTTAGGTTACTATTTTGTTAGAATGTGCATGCCTTTAAGTTCGGTCCACAATGCAATTTGTACCAAGGTTCTAGAACTTGGATTTTTCACCAGCTAGAACCAAGATATGGTCCAAACCAGAGAATTTTTCCTAGCCATACAAAGATGGTGGTTTCTAGGCAAAGAAATGGATTATGTAGTTTGATGTTTTTGTATACAGCCTATTTTTTAGATTTTAAGCACAAGTCATGATGCTTTTTCACATACACATACACACAGAAAATGGGTGTTTCTGGTTTTGACCAAGTTTGATAGTGTTCAAACTTTTCTATTGCTGGGGATTTTGTTATATCTTTCTTCTTCTCTCCTTTTTTTTTTTTGGGGGGGGGGTTGTAGAAGGGTTTTTGTTAAATCCAACATCTTCATATATTTTTTCTTCTTTTACACTTTGTGAAAATCAGAATTGCGGTAAAATGAAAAAATTTTCATCTAAAAGAATATTCTCATTCAGAGTGACGAGAGTGCTGTCTGAACAACGTATATTCCTTTTAAGCTTAAAGTGAAGTTCTATGAAACAGTTGTCCGGCCTGCTATTTTCATGGAGCAGAATGTTAGGCATTTAAGAATTGCCATATGCTAACACGTTTACTTGTCAGAATTTGTTTAGTTGTCATGTTGGACGTCTTATACCTTTGTCGTTATTAAATATCCTCCTGCCCTCTCACTCTGAAAACAACAAACAGGGGAAATAAAAAAGAAAGGAAAGGTAAAAAATAGTTGATATTGAAGATCTCCATCAGGTTAGAGAATCCCTTTTTTTTATTTTTAATTTTTTCATGGTGCCCACTTAAGTTGGGTCTATATTCTTAACTGCCCACTTAAGTGGGAAAATTTTCAAAACTGCCCACAATTCACTGTTTTCAAAATTTCAAGTTACCCACTGTTAACTTTTCGGTTAACGTTAAAATTGAAATGACTATTTTGCCCATGGGGTGAAGGGAAATATAAGTTTTGATTTTTACGAAACCTCACTTAATTTTTTAAAATTTGCTAGAAAACTCCTTGGTTCACTTGATTCACTACCCTCCCCTTGCCGGCGACCACCCCCCCCCTCCCCCTGCCGGAAAAGGGCAAATTTACAACCAATGTTTGATTTTTCTCATGGCTCTTTGATTCCCAAGAGAAACAACAATTCTCATTGTTCTTCTCTCAACACTCGCATCAACCAATGCTCTAAGCTTTGAAGCAAGTCCAAAGGTGATTTTTGTAAGAAAATTTATGCCTAGAAGATCAATTTATACCTCTGCACCCTTGCTATGCTCTCTTTGCTGATGGATTGCGGATACATTGGGCATCTGACACACCCCTTTGTCCTGTGAGATTCTCTACAAGGACTTGCCGGAACATTCGACCTTATCAATCAAATAAAGACTTTTCTGTTGGCTATTTGGTACCGTTGGCTTCCCTCCAGCGATGCCGGGAAAAGGAACCTTATTCGGATTCCAGGATTTGTGAGTTCTAATAATCCTTTTTGAACTCTCAGGTGCTTTTATTCTATAGTTCTCATCTCTATGGCTTTTTCTCACTGTGAATTATTTGTTCTATTTAGTTAACATCTGGCTTTGATATGTGTAGTTGATTTGCTTTCCTTGCTTGGCAAATTTTGACTTAAGAGGACTAGAGTTGGAAAGCTCATAACTTATTTTATGTTTCTGAAAATAGTTAAATTGCTATCATTTGCTGAAGTTTCTGCTTAAGTAACAATTTTTATCTAATAATTTCAGACCAGTATTTGGTGCTAAAACGTCTGATCAGTAGACCAGGCAATCTTCTGTTGGAGTGAAACTTTATTGGAACATGGTTTTGATAATTAGCAACCATTGTGAGGCGTTTGGTTTTCCCCCTTCTCTCCTCTTCTCCTCCGGCAAAAATTCTAACTTGTGAAACTAAAGAGAAACACCTGGTACAAAACTGACAGGTGTCTAATATGGTTACTCTATGAAAACCAATGCTCTAATTTGCTCTTTTCTGGCTGGGAGAGGGGGTGGAGGTGGCCTGTGGTGGTCACCGGCAAGGGGAGGGGTGGTGAATCAAGTGAACCATGGAGTTTTCTTATAATTTTAAAAAGATTAAGTGAGGTTTGGTAAAAAAATCAAAACTTACATTTCCCTTCACCCTATGGGCAAAATAGCCATTTCAAGTTCAAAGCTAACTGAAAAGTTAACAGTGGGTAACTTGGAATTTCGAAAAAGTGAATGGTGGGCAATTTGAAACTTTTCCCACTTAAAGTGGGCGCTCAAGAATTTAGGACCAACTTAAGTGGGCGCCATGAAAAAAACTCCTCTTTTTTTTTTTTGGGGGGGGGGGGGGGGGGGGAGGTAAAAATTGGTAAACTTGATCTGCAGTTTGAATTTTTGAAGTTGACCTTTTGTAGTAGTGTAGTCGTAACTGCTTTGGTTAGCTTAGGATGGCTAAGGTTTCACTGTAATTTGATTAACAATAATAAAAGAGAAACTTTCTCTTCTTTCTCCCCAGTACTTACTCTCTTTGTACTCTTACTCCCCTCTCAAATGTTTCACCTCTGATTCCCCCAAGAATATGAATTTTTGCCTATGCTTCCCCCCGATATTTCAGAATGACCAAATTAGCCATTATTTATGCCCTTTAATTGATAAAAGCAATTTTCTTTTCTTTTATTGTGATTCTTTTCTTCATTCTTTTTCCCCTTTTTGGTAAGAACCATTGTACATGATTAAGAGTAACTTTTTTTTTTTTTTTGGCTTTCCCCATCTTTTATAGGAATTCTCTGTTTTTATTTTATTTTGTTTTCCCTTCTCTTTTGATAGAATCTTATTAAATAGGATAAATAAAGATATAAATCTAACATATTTAACAGATTCTAATAAAAGACGGAGGAAGAAAAGGTAATAAATACATCTAATCACATTTAATGGATTCTTATAAAAACAAAGGGGAGAAAAGAAAAGATAAAAAAATCCTATAAAAGGAAAACAGAAAAAATATATTAAAAAAAATCTAATCATGTATAATAGGTTCCTATAAAAGAGAGGAAAGAAAGAAGAAAACAAAGAAAAACAGATAAAAAGAATCAACGTAATTGATTAAAGAGACAAAAACCAAGGGTAATTTGGCCATTTTTAAATTTCAGGGGAGAAGAAGAGGTGATAGTTTGCTTCTTGGGGGGCAGTAGAGGTGAAACTTTTGAGAGGTGAAAAAGAGTAAATAGAGAGTTAATATAGGGGAGAGACAGAAATTTTCCCAAGATAAAACTCTCCCAACACAAGGTTTCAGGGTGTATGGAGTTGTTCGGCTTGGATGGAAACAAGATTTATGGTTAAGAGGGACAAGCAGAAGCATCTTTGTGCTGTCATGTGAGTCTTGATAACAAATTTCAATGTTTTTTGAATTTCAATGAGGTTGGTCTGTGGGTAACTGTTTTAACTTGATTGAGGTGTTTGTTGCATGCTTCCATCAGTTAAATGGTAGATGCTTATGATTGTTGGAATCTTTCTTCGTTATCCTTGTCAAGTCTCTTTTTCCAATTTATTTTTTTAACAGGCCGTAAGAGTGGAGCACTGTGAACGTGTCCAAGTGATTGCAGCAGCTAAACGTATCTGCATTGCCAACTGTCGTGAGTGTGTGTTCTTTTTGGGTGTAAATCAGAGACCACTTGTTCTTGGTGATAATCATAAACTGCAGGTGAATGTTTGCTGACTTGTTTCTACTGCTGTTTGTTTTGGCTTTGGTACCGCTGATCATTTTCCTGTTCTGTTAATCATCCATCATTGATGCATGAGTTCCTAAAGATAGGTTGCTAGACTATGAGTGCAGGCAGCAATTATAAATGGGTCTAATGTCGCATTAAGTGGCTATTTCTCATTTTGTTAGATATTGAGACTATCCGCTGGTTGAGTCTGGCCTATAAGATTGTGCTCTCCTCCAAATCAGCATGATTGCAATCTGATCTGTGCAGTTCTTTATTTAATTTAATTTTATATTTAACCTAATGAATCATTTTTGAATGCAAAATAGTTACAGTTGGTTGGCACATGGTCATGATTATCTTTTTAATGTGAATTTAGTGAAATGAGTTTTATGTTTGGGTGAACCCAAGTGGGTCCCTATCATCTTATCTTGATAAAGCCGTTTGGTTTTGTGGGGCTATGGATCATTCTACTGGTCTGGAGCCATTTGGAGCCTGGGCCAAGATATTCTCTTTATAAGAAATTAATGTGGTACTCATTATTCTCAGAATATGCTACTTGATTTTTCCTTTGCTAATATCTTTTTCTCTACGAAAACATTTGTCCGCAAATCTTGTTCCATATTCAAGACTGTTCTGCCATTCAGCCACCAGTTTCCTGAGTTAGGTCTAGTTTTCTATGGTTTGTCTATCTATTGATATTTGAGCTACTATAGCGTCTTGAGTCAGTTTATTTGTTGATATGCTCTGCGTAAATGCTTTGCTCTTTTAAATTTCTTCTGAAACTTGAAAGTTCTAAATTTAATTTATTCTTGTTTTGGAGCAATTTCCATTGATCAAACGCCTTCATGTTCTAGAATCACTGGATCTGATGGATTACTTCTGTTCATCAGGTGGCTCCATATAATACTTTTTATTCACAACTGGAAGAGCACATGAATCAAGTTGGTGTTGATCCAACAATCAACAGATGGAATGAACCCCTGGTGCTGGGAATGGTTGACCCTCATGATTCGTTATCTCATCCTGCTGGGGTCTCTGATGTTCAAGCTGAATCTGCTACATGTGTTGACCCTGACCTATTCACTAATTTTTTGGTATGTCCAGACTTCTCAGGATCTGCCGAATCATGTGGTAATAGCACCCTTAAGAATCCCCCCCCCCCGCAACAGATTATTTTCAAGTTTCTCCATCTTAATGCATGCTCCTTTTGATCTTATTATACAGATTCCTAGTTGGTTTGGAAGTGAATCTCTTGCATCCACAAAGCACAATCCATTTCCTTTGCCTGAGGTTTATATGGCCTCTCAACAGAAAAATGTAAGCGAAATAAACCATGCTGATTATAGCTAACTGTTGTTTTGCAACATGAGTCTTTTTTTTTTTTTTTTTTTTTGATGAATAAATAATCTATTAAAGGAACCAAGGAACAAGAAACAAATACAAGGGAGCCAGGAGCTCACATCAAGAAGAGGGGGGGGAGAATTGGGAGTTAAGACCCCAGGTAACAACAATGAGCCTGTTCCTTGGGGAGTCAACTACCGAGGGGAGGGAGAGAGAGGAGATCCTAGAAGAAACATCGAAATATATAGCATTCCATATAGCGTCAATGGATTGGGATTTGGAATTCCAGCGCCTGAGATTATGTTCCCACCAGAGATGATGAACAGTAGCACCAAACACCAGCTTACCAATCCGATCACAGATAGAGGAGCCAGGGAACTTGCTCAAAATCCAAGACCAGTCACGGGCAAACCCAAAGGAGCGACGGGAGCGGGGCCAAATGTAACTAAGGGCTTTCCTCCAAAGGGCACTAGATAAAGGGCAAGTAAAAAATAGATGCTCGATGTCCTCAGTACCATTCCAGCAAAGGATACATTTTGGGTTGACAGGGATGTGCCGTGAAATAAGGAAAGATTGGGTTGGCAGGGCTAGGTTTAGGGCTCTCCAAAGGGTGAGAGAGTGACGGGGAATATGGTCTTTAAACCAAACCAGGGCGGGCCATGGAGGGGAAGGGGTGGGGGAGCGAACGAGGTTCCAAGCAGAGGACATGGTGAATGTTTTGGTGATGGAGGGGGTCCAAATTATAGTATCATGAAGATGAGGGTAAATAGGGGGTAGAGAATTCCAGACAAGTGTGAGGCTATGATGTGGGGAAGGGACCCAAGTGCCATTAGAGATGAATTCCGCGAGAAGGGTAGATTTGGGGATTCGAGACTCATATACAGTGCGGGAAGGAAAGAGCGAGAGGAGAATGCCCATCGGATGCCACGGATCCTGCCAGAAAGAAGTAGAGGAACCAGAAGAGATGTGGGTGGTAATAACAGTTAGAGCGCGGGGCCGAAGAAGGAGAAGCTTCCTCCAAGTCCAAGAGGGATTAGGAGGGATGGAGACAGTCCAAAAGGAGTTAGATTTGAGAAGGTAAGAGTGGACCCATTTGACCCAGATAGAGTCATTTTTGGTGACAATTTTCCAGATGAGCTTGAGTAAGGCAGCGGAATTAACTTCTTGGATTCTACGAATTCCAAGACCCCCCTCAGATTTGGGCCAACAAACATTGGACCAACTTATGGGGCGCAGGAATCGAGAAGAATCTTGACCTTTCCAGAGGAAGGCACAGAAGAGAGATTCCATGGCAGACGAGATTGCTTTGGGTATCGGGAAGATGCCACACCAATACAGATATGAAGATTGGAGTACCGATCGAATGAGCTCTACCCTACCTGCGAAGGAGAGGAAACGGCTTTTCCAAAGCTGGAGACACTTACGGATGTGATCTAACATAGGGGAACAATGATGGCGAGAGAGCCTACCTGGAATGAGAGGGAGCCCGAGATAGGTCACAGGGAAGGTTCCAGGCTTGAATCCCGAAAGATTTAGTAGATTGGAGCGAAGAGGCTCAGAAACTCCAGAGAGGAAAAGAGTAGATTTGTCAAGATTGACCCTAAGGCCAGAGATAGACTCAAAGAAAGAAAGGGTAGAAGTGATGGTGGAGATGGAGTTGAGGTCTGCTCTAGATCATCAGCAAAGGCGAGATGGGCGAGATTGATGGCTTTACACTTAGGAATAGGGGAGATTAGGAGTTGATCAGTCTTGGCTTGAAGGAGACGGGAAAGGACCTCCAAAGCCAGGGAAAAAAGGTAGGGAGAGAGAGGGCAACCTTGCCGAATGCCAACAGTAGAGGGAAAGAAGCCCGCCGGCGAACCATTAGTAATGACTGAAAAGTAAGGGGAGGAGATACAAATTTCGATCCAATGGATGAAGGAGGGAGGGAAACTCATGGCAAGGAGAACATCACTAATAAAATCCCAGCGGATAGAGTCGAAAGCTATGTGGAGATCCACTTTGAGGAGAGCAGCAGGGGAGTGGGACACTCTGTCAAACCCCCTGACAATCTCTGCACAAAGGAGAATATTATCCGCAATACTACGGCCCGAAATGAAAGCAGATTGGTTTGCACTAACCAAGTTAGGCATAACCGATTTTAGCCGGATCGCAACATGAGTCTTATATAATCATTGATGATAGTTTCACTCATTTCACTTGTGTGATGTTTTTCATGTTGCTCTTTGCTTTGCAATATTCATATGTTAACATAAACAATATGTATGCTCTCCGATTCACATTTCATTTTCAACTGTCCCATGTTGGCATTAGTGCAAAATGGGCCAATATATTTCATGAATCATAGCTGCATGATTCAACACTTCAATATTGGCCTAGACTTATTCCTTCAAGATTTCCTTTGTGCTGAATATTGAGGCATGCTTATTCTTTTGCAGCGCCAGAACCTAGAAGATATTAAGAAAGCTTTGAGGGATGTGCATCTTGAAGAGAACCGCAGGCGGGAATTGTCATGTGCACTCCATATATACTTTAAAGATTGGCTATATGGTAATAATCAATTTCATATACCTCAACCTTTTCTTCTACTCTTGCTTTCTCGCCCTTTGTCTATTATTCAGTCTGGAATTTTTGAATGCATATTATAAATTTTAGCTTGAAATACTATGGTGATATACTACTTGGCATTTTTAGGCATTCAATCATAATTGAATATGTTCTACTTGTAAAAGCTTGAGTGGGTGCTTGAATATGAGTTCTAGCATTCCACTAGCCTGGGATACTTTCTGCTGCATTATTTACTGGAAAGCGACAGTCAATTACTAGTGGATTCAGTTGGGGCATTTTAAAGCATAACCATTGAGATTGGATATTTGGTTGGGATATTGACTTGTGGCCTTTGTCACAAATTCCCTCGTTCTGTCCACCATTCAAAAATAACGTTGCACTCAGGCACTGGCATTTTGATGCAATTAAGACAGGGCATAGGGTTTATTTTGTTGTGTTGACTAAATGTTGGAGTTAGTCAGAGATTGCGAATACCGATTCTATTCAGTTTTCTCTTTTAGACTTTTACTGGGAGATTTATTTTCTTATTTTCTGCTACATGGATTCTTGTCCTCCAGTAAGCTCTTTCTAAGGTCATACTTGGTGAGGGATCTAAATCACAACTTCTCCTATTGCCATCATAATAGGCCTGCTCCTAGCTGTTATAGCTCCTTTATTCAGAATCATATCACTACTTATTGGGGGCATCCCTTATTCTACGTTAAGTATGACCATACCACCTTAAACAACTCTATCAGATCATATCATTGTTAAGACAATTTCCAAGTCTGCTTTAATACATTCATTCCGTACTTTATCCTTTCTAGTTTTTCCGTCCATCTTGATATCTACATCTGGTCCACACATAGCTTTTGAATATAAGACACTTTAGACTACCCACCTGTCTGCTCCATGCATTTTAGTCAGCCCTGTAGAACTCTCCTTCAAGCTTTTACGACATGCGTCGGTCATACATCAGTCTGGATGCACCTCAATTCATCCATCCTCACTTTAATTCTATTTGAAACATCTTTTTCCTCTATGTCACCTTCTTTATTTGTGATTGACCCTAAGTATCTAAAACAGTCACTTTATGTATCTCTTTTAGCTTAATTTCTTACCACTTTAGCATCCATCATAGTGTGCTAAAAGTACACGTAATATACTTTGTTTTTGTTATACTAATCTTAAAGCCTCTTACTTCCAAGGTTGATTTACATAGATCTAACTTAGCACTAACCCCTTCTTTTGTCTGATCCACCAAAATGGTATTGCTGGCAAAGAACATACTTCATAGGAGTATAGGACCTTGTCTTGAATGCTCTTTGTTAGATTGTCTGTCATACACACAAATGGATAAGGGCTTAAGGCTGAACCTGAATAGAACTTAAATCATAATTAGGAATTCCCTTACCTGACCTCCTGCAGATCTCATACTAGTAACTACATCCTTAAATATATCTTAGTTATATCCACATATTTACTCGATACCCTTTCTTCTCTAGAACGTTCCAGAGTAAATCTCTAGGGACTCATATCATAGCCTTTCTATGTCAATAAAGACCATATAGAGATCCTTTTTACTTTCTCTTTATATAAGCCTCCTCAAGGGTAGATTGGTTTTGTGAATCTGCTTGACATAAAGCCATATTAGATCTGAGTCTCTCCTCAAATGGGTTAAAACTTCTATATATATATATTCTATAAATGTGTGTATGTGCTTTCACTGGGGGCTTGTTGGGAATGACAATGACAGTTCCATTATATGCTGTCCAATTATTGTGCCAGATGTAGGTTAATTTTCAATAAGAATTTATTCTAATTTTGTGGGATCACTGTTACAAATTACATGTCTCTTCATGTCAAGTGGCTTGCATTTTACATAGGTATGTTTTCTTCTACTGATATGTGGAAGATCACTATCTTTACATGCTTTAGAATTTTTGTTTTTGGTGTTAAGATTATTTGTCATATTGGTTATTGCCATTAAATATAATAGAAATAGTTTGTCATTCAGTTGCTTTTCTAGTCTAAAATTGAACATCCCCTCACTTGTTACTTCATGGCATTTTCTTTGCCTATGGACAACATTTTTCTGGTTGTACAGAATATTTTCTGTGCGGATGAATCTTAACGATCCAGTGACCCATTGATGCTTCACTATCAGATGGGATTTAAGTAGGGACTTTGTTGTTGTATGCAATCTAGTGTATTAGATGGCTGACTGCATTTTATTTCAAAAATGGCAGCGACTGGAAATATCCGTCAGCTTTACTATCTACAAGGGGACTGAGGTTGGAAGAGATGACTGAATTACCCAAATCTTGGAAGAGGTTGTATATTTAGGTTTCTGGTTCTCCATATTTTTCACTGACCATTTGGGTTACCTATTTGCTTCATTTATACTGTGTGGTGGTGCACCTATTTATATACCAACACTATTGCACAGAAGGCAATGGGAAATATATGGTTGAACCTTTTGTATGCTTTGTTTACCTAGTTTTCCTCCAAAATTTTAGGTACAGGAGGTTCCATGCCTTTGGAGTTCTAGTATTGACCGTTCTTAACTAGTTTCTTAAGTTACTGCTTAAACTGAATCTGATAGAAATTGCTTGCCATGTAGCCGTGGAATTGTTCTTCATTTGGAATACATCTGCAGAAGGTTAGCTAGAGTTATTCCTCTTCAAAACTTTTGGCCATTATTTATGAAGTCGTACCATATGAGAATCTTTTCTTGTAATCTTCTGCATTTTGTTTTTTCTGGTCACTGCATTTGTTGCTATTTTCCTCTGCTTTTTTTATTATCATACATGGAAATACCTTGTCGTAATCGTCAGCTAATGCTAAAAGCCTAAAACTGAAACAGACTGAAAAAGCCATAAAATAATGATATCTAGAATGTTCCATAAAAAAATCCACAGAAAACAAGCAACCATCTGTTCCAAGTTTCCAAATAAGACATTGAACACTGAATCTTTTTCATTTCTATTTCATAGTACTTCCAAAATTTGTTTGTCCCGTGCACTCAATTATTGGGGTCTATACAAATTAGGTGAGAATAACCCATCGCTATTAGGGATTTGGATCATTGAAAATTCTTCTCTGTTTTTTTGGTAAACCGATCGGTTGAAAATTCAAACCAAATAAATTAGGGAATAAAATAAGGTTTAGCCTTTTTTTCTTCATTATAAAAGAGAACATCTTTTTCAATGAAAAAGTTTTCGTGTGGGACAGAGCACATACTTGAATATCAATGCATGGGTGAGCCTTCGTTTTCTTTATTTTCTCAACCCCCCCCCCCCCCTTCTCTCTAATTTTTGTGGAAAGAACTTCGCATGTAATTGGTAACGAGCTTTTTTAAACCGATGTTTTTCTCGAGAATTGTGTTTTAGCGTTTTATTCAAAGAACGGTGTTCTAAACACAATTTTGATAATTTCGTAAAATCTGTACTTAGAACTAAGGTTTAAAGTATCGGTATTGAGTATCGTATCAGTTAGGTGATTTTAAGAGACGTATTGTCCTGTATCGAATATTGTATCACTTTAGTTAATGTATTCTATTGTAATTTAATGGATAGACGTATTGAGATGTATCAAATATGAATACATATCGGCTAGTATTATATGATATCGTGTGATACTTTAAACCTTGCTTAGAATATTTAAGGAGATTCTTTTAATGATGGCAAGGAGTTTGAAATTGTGTGAGTGAAATTTGTATCAAGTGTTCCTCTTCCTTTTTAATTCTGGGATCTACCTTTTGTTTTCTAAGACTAATAAAACAAGTTAAAGTTGCTCTGCAAAAAATATTTTCGAGCATAAAAATTGAATCGTTCCCTAAGGATGATAGAAGAATCCATTTTACCAAATACTCCTTGCTGGTTTAATATTGTGAGAATGATGAGACGTAAAAAATAATTTGTTGTTTCGTTACCAAACATGTCCTTAGTTGTCACTTCATCTGATTGGCGATGTAATAGTTTCAAGCGAATCCACCTGCATGTTATGATTTTATCAGGTCCATTTTCCTATGGATAAAGGACACTATCTATCACTTACATCCAAAATTTGAAATTAAATTAAAAGAAAAAAATTTATATCTTCTAAAGCTTACTAGAAAAATGGATGGTCCATTTTGGATCTTATCAAATTCCCCAATGCTGATTTCTCAATATGTTTTGGGTGCACTATAAGCTTTCGTGGTGGGCCAGGATAAAATGGGCCCCGGTGCTGTACTTTGGGGACCACTAGAATATGCAATTGGGTAAAGATTAAAGATGATGGGCTCTGCTTTCCCATCTAGAGCCTTTTTGGCATAAGAGGACAAAAGTTACAGCTGGATCCCGCCACCGATCCAAGAAGAAGTAAGCTCACGGTATTGCCACGTGTAAAAGAGTTGGCTCCTCAATCTTTCTCTCTTTTACTTACTGTGGGCCCACTGCAATGCAAGCATGTGACCGAAAAGGTATTCTCGCTGATCTGGCGCACTTTTTTTCGTCGCTGACTGACGGCTTTGAACAATGGTTCACCGAACCGGGTAAAACTTTTTGACCGACCAAGAGATCTGACTCTTTTTGGTTCGACCATGATCCACTTTTTTAATTCTAGCTCACGGGTCAATTTTTCTCCATGGAAAAAAACAAAAGGAAGATCTTTAATAGAGGTCAAAGACTCAAACGCAATGTGTCTATTCCTGATTGGTGTTCATCTATAAAACCTTTTTGCCGTATCAATACAAAGTATGCTTATTTCTCTATCATATGGGTTTAACCCTTTATTAGGATATGATAAAAGAAGAAGAGGACAAATTTTCATAAATAACGTAGATTTTTCATAAACAATCCAAAGGAAAAAAACAAAATTCTTTATCCATCATGAGAATTCCTTAGAGCTGGTTGAAGGATTTAGGAAGAAATGTTCATAGGTCTGGGAAACAAAGTTGCACTCTAAACATTCAGTCAGCAACTTTGTTTGCTTCTCTCTTAATGTAATCAAACTTCACCCAACCATCAATGTCTAAAAGGGTATTTATTTTCTTAATGAGGCGAATAATATTCCCTTACATATGCCTACAAAGGTCGAAGATAGCAACTACTTTCTTAAAACAAAACCCCAAACTTCAAGCTAACCTAAGGCCTTCAATAATCGCTATTAATTCTACTTCAAGAATTGAAAACAGAAGAAACTTCCTTGCAAAACCTCTTTTGAACAACTCCTATTAATACCACAAAATATTCCTTACCTGCATATAATTCTCATTTTGTTTGAGAGAGGCATTCATGTTGCACTTTATCCAGTCACCTACAGGGGCTTCTACATGTCCAAAACTTTCAAACTCTTGCTGTTCGAATGTATCAATGGGCACTTTGCCCAAACATCAACCACCATTCTCGTGTTTGAGGTGAAGCCATTGGAACCTAAAATGAAGCAAAAGAATAGATGAATCCTAAGTTTAATAATAAATGGTTCATTGAAAAGAAAAAGTTTATTAATTAATGATTTTGTTGTTAATTAGCTTTAATATCAAAATAATTAAAATATATTTAAGAATGAAACTTTTAAATGCATTCAACTTAAATATCATTCTTCACTTCACAAAAAATTGAGTTGGGGTCCTTTATTCTTTTACACCTTTTTATTATATAGTAGAAGGGTGGTTGAGCTCTGAACTTTGATAAGAAAAATTAAATTTAATATCTTCAACAAACCTACTTATTTTTTTTGTTTGCCAACCATAGTTTTCAAGGCTTTGTCTTGACAAATCGGTCGAATCTGATGTTCGACCACGGTCACACACCTGGCTGTGGTGGGTGAGTCTCCCACTTGAACCAACTCCCGTTGGTACAAACCTACTTTGCTAATATATAATGAAAAAATATAAGGAAAGCAAAAACCTCTACCTTAATGGATTTAAAAGAATTGAACTCTAAGAAATAAAGGGTTCAATAATGACTTGATTAAATATTTTTAACATAATTAAATTGTTTATGTTTATGAATTATTTTTTGCTTTTGATGTTAGTAACCTTTGCATCATTGCTTACCTTCGATGTTGGGAACTTTTTTTCTTTTTCTTTTTCTTTTTTTGATGTCAGTAATGTTTTCTAAATTTTGAAAAGTGGAGATTAGTTCAACAATATTTGAAAAATTATGTCTTTTTTATTTTGTTATATTGTTTTACAAGATATTACACCATATCATTTGATCTTCTCATTCTTTTCTTTTCTTTCCTTCTTTCTTTCTTTTTTTCTTTCTTTTTTTCTTTCTTTTTATTTATTTATTTTTTATTTAAGTGTGATGTATTCATAAAATTATGAACAATGACAAGAAGACACTAGTGGTTGAGTTGTACTTCCCACACACCATCCTGCGCTCCTCTGATAGTTAAACCGGATTTGATATTTCCGGACTTTTCTGGTTCAAAGTCCGGTCCAGTTGAGCCAATTGCTAGCATGCGCAGTACTGTAAGCTTCACCGCATGTCAGAAATCATTTTCCCTCATTTTTTCTCTTAAAAGTCTTTTTAAGTAACCGAAAGGGAGAAAGAAAGTTCATCGCACGTGCTAATCCCGACCATAGTCTTCACACGTGTGTCTCGAATTTCTATTTCGGTTTATTAAAAAAAAAAAAAAAAAACAGATAGGAGATACAGAGTATGTCTGGCTGCATTTCAGTGGATTCACAGATCTCGGTATTTCATGGGTTGCTTGCTTTGGTATATTTCTAGTGTTCTCTGTGTTTTCTTTGTTGTTTTTTCTTTTTTTAAATTTCTCCATGCAAATTTTTCATTACTGAACCTTGAACAACGTTATCGATTATCTACAATCTCGGTTGTCTCTGCTAGTTTCTTTGTGTTTTCAATTGTTACTTCGCAGGTACCATTACTGCAATATTGTTACTGTTACTTTTGTTATTTTTCTCCGATTTTGGATTTCTCTGCATTCTTACTGGTGGATTTTATCGACTTGTTTGTTGATATGATCTTTACTTGGAAAACTTTTTGAAGTACGAGTTGGAACTCTGATATCTGCGCTGTGTGAATTGTTGTTGTGGTCAGGTTGAAGTTCGAAGCTTGTCTGGTTTTGTTACGATTTTCAGGAGCATTACTGTGCTCAGATCTGGAACCATTTTTTTCTTTTAATTTTCGGAAGAGTTTCTTTGTTCTGTGTTGTGTGAAGATTCTTGGAATGTGTATGTGGTTTTCTTGAGTGTTTTAAGACTATTATGAGTGAGAGTAGACTTTGGAGCGAGGATCAGTTGGTTCTGTTCACGGCTTACAGTTTGTTTTTTTTTTTTTTTTTTGCAGGTTTCCTTCTTTCGGATCTGGAATTTTGCTAAGGAGCTTCGTTTTTTTCTTTCTGAGCTTTCGTGCTTCATTTGTTAAAGCAACGAGATTGTGATCGGTTCCAACGGTCTTATAGGCTCTGCTCTCCAAGTTTTCGTTGGCCTGTGTTCGATTTTTCGATAACGATTTTGCTTTGTAAAGTTTTGAATTTCTCGGGTTTCTCTCTTATCGACAAAGCCAGAAATTACGGGAAACGGTTTACTTCCTCTGTTTCCGAATCTGTAGGGGGATAAAAATTGAAGAAAATCTCTGGTTTTGAGAACAACGGCTGTTTATATGACTCGTTCGACTGTCTAGGGGTGCGAAAGTTTTGAAATTTTCATTTAAGTTGTTCGGTTTCAGGAGTCTCTTCCTTCCGTTACATCATTTACTTCTCTTTCGAGCATAGAAAATGCAGCATAGGCCTCCGCCCGAGGACTACTCCCTGAGGGAGACCTCACCTCACCTTGGTGGTGGAGGTGTCACTGGGGACAAGCTTACGAGCACCTATGATCTGGTTGAGCAGATGCAATACCTCTACGTTCGGGTTGTCAAAGCCAAGGACCTACCTGCGAAAGATGTAACTGGAAGCCTTGATCCTTATGTTGAAGTGAGACTAGGAAACTACAAGGGCACCACTCGCCATTTTGAGAAGAAGACAAACCCAGTATGGAACCAAGTCTTTGCATTTTCAAATGAACGACTGCAGGCTTCTCAATTGGAGGTTACTGTGAAGGACAAGGATGTGGTAAAGGATGATTTTGTTGGCCGAGTTGTGTTCGATATACCTGAAATCCCTAAGCGGGTTCCTCCAGACAGCCCTTTAGCACCGCAATGGTACAGACTGGAAGAGAAGAAGGGAGATAAAGGTAAAGGGGAACTCATGTTGGCTGTGTGGATGGGCACCCAGGCTGATGAAGCATTTCCTGAAGCGTGGCATTCTGATGCGGCCTCTGTTAGCAGCGACGCGGTTGCCAACATCCGGTCAAAGGTATACCTGTCCCCCAAGCTTTGGTATGTTAGGGTTAATGTGATTGAAGCTCAGGACCTACTACTTGGTGATAAAACTAGGTTCCCAGAGGTTTTTGTCAAAGTTGTCCTTGGTAATCAGGTTATGAGAACTAGAATTTCCCAAAGCAGGAATGCTAATCCAATGTGGAATGAGGATCTGATGTTTGTGGCAGCAGAACCTTTTGAGGAACGCTTAGTGTTGAGTGTGGAAGATAGAGTTGCATCTAACAAAGACGAAGTTCTGGGGCATTGTTGGATTCCTCTGCAGAATGTGGAGAGAAGATTGAATAATAAGGTTGCGAACACTAAATGGTATAATCTTGAAAAGCATGTGTTTGTAGATGGGGAAAAGAAGGAGATAAAATTCGCCAGTAAGATTCATCTCAGGGTCTGTTTGGATGGTGGGTATCATGTTCTGGATGAGTCAACACACTACAGCAGTGATCTTAGGCCAACAGCTAAGCAGTTGTGGAAGCATAGCATTGGAGTATTGGAGTTGGGGATTTTAAGTGCTCAGGGATTGTTACCTATGAAGACCAAGGATGGAAGGGGTACGACAGATGCATATTGTGTTGCCAAATATGGGCAGAAATGGGTACGAACAAGAACTATCATAGATAGCTCTACTCCAAAGTGGAATGAGCAATACACATGGGAGGTTTATGATCCTTGCACCGTCATTACAGTTGGTGTGTTCGATAACTGTCACTTGCATGGTGGAGATAAAGCTGGAGGAGCAAAGGATTCAAGAATTGGAAAGGTTAGGGTTCGTCTATCTACCCTCGAGACTGATCGGGTTTACACACACTCCTATCCTCTTCTGGTATTACATCCCTCAGGTGTCAAGAAGATGGGTGAAATTCAGTTGGCTGTGAGGTTTACTTGCTCCTCTTTGCTAAATATGTTGCATCTATATGCACAACCCATGTTGCCTAAGATGCATTATCTTCATCCATTATCAGTGAGTCAGCTTGATATTTTGAGACACCAAGCCACCCAGATTGTCTCTATGCGGCTAAGCCGTGCAGAGCCACCTCTGAGGAAAGAGGTTGTGGAATACATGTTGGACGTTGACTCACATATGTGGAGTATGAGGAGGAGCAAAGCTAATTTTTTCAGGATTATGGGGGTTCTTGGTGGATTAATTGCTGTTGGAAAATGGTTTGATCAGATATGCCACTGGAAAAACCCTCTTACAACCATTCTTATTCACATCCTCTTTTTAATATTGGTACTATATCCAGAGTTGATTCTACCTACAGTTTTTCTCTACCTTTTCTTGATTGGGGTTTGGTACTATCGATGGAGGCCAAGACACCCACCACACATGGATACTCGTCTCTCTCATGCCGATAATGCACATCTGGATGAATTGGACGAAGAGTTCGACACATTTCCAACATCACGCCCTGCTGATTTTGTAAGAATGAGATATGACCGTTTGAGAAGTGTAGCTGGGAGGATACAGACTGTGGTTGGTGATTTGGCAACTCAGGGTGAGAGGTTGCAGAATCTGTTGAGCTGGAGGGATCCAAGAGCTACAGCTCTGTTCGTCACTTTCTGTTTCATTGCTGCCATAGTGCTATATGTAACACCATTTCGTGTTTTGGCCCTCATTACAGGTTTTTATGTGTTGAGGCATCCTAGATTCCGCCATAAGCTTCCCTCAGTGCCTCTGAACTATTTCAGGAGGTTGCCTGCAAGAACAGACAGCATGCTATGAGATCAGCTCATTGTGCATTTGGCAGCCATGAACTCAATCTTGAATCTCCTCCCATCGTCTCTTCGTAACTGTTCTGGTTATGTGGCATTGGATGGAACTCCTAATGTTGGGTTCTGGAATGGTGTACTTTCCTCCCCTTCTGTTGGAATCATGAAATATGCAATTCATTTCATTTCGTCTCAAAGATTTATATATATCAGTTTGTCTTCCGATTGGTGATCAATGCATGTTGATATCTGATTTAAATTGTACATCAGTTTGCTTAGCATCTCTGTGCTAAGTTTTTATACTTGTTTAGTGATTTTGTCATCAACACTTTTTAATGTCTCTTGATCTGAATTCAAGAATCACAACCTATTTAGATATATGTTGAGAGAAGATCCCGGCTGGGAAATCAACATTGAAGTTTTACTTGATGCATGGTTATATTCTCTGTGGTTTTGGCCTCTCTTTTCTTCCCCCTTCTGTCTCTTGTGAAATCTGAAACTTTGCTCTTGAACTGAGATTAAACTATGGATTTGTTTTGTTCAATTAATTCCTGGTAGATCAAAGCACTGCATCTTAAGAGCAGATACACCATTTTTTGAGTCACATGATTTGTTTAGGGTTATCCCAGTGCATCTTAAATCTTTTGAAGTTTATATCTTTTTAAAATTGAATATAATATAAACCATTGAAAGATGAAACTCACTACATATTTGCTCAGATAGATTAATATCCCTACTAGATCTCTGTACACGAAAATTTTTTGTCACAGGTTTCCAGATGATTTTACATCTGACGAGTGTTAATTGGATGGTCATGCCGTCCAATGATTTGTTTAATCATCACTTTACACCTTGTATTCCAAGATTGCACATTGGTTTGTGTTGCAGGCAACGACGATCACATAAACTTTGTGTCTTTTTCTCCTTTTAAAATTATTATATTATATTTCTTCTGAGCTGGTATCTGGGTTGGTGAGGATTTGGATCAGAAAGGTCTGTTTTTTCATGAATGCTCCAAGATGGTTCGAGGAACACCATGGTTTGAATAAGAAACAGAAGCCGAGAAGAAATAGAAAATAAAATTTTTTGCAGGGTTTGGATGCTTTTGCACTTCCCTCTAGGTGTCTGTGTTGCTTTTCTTTATATTTAATTCAGGTCTCCTCGTGTTTTCCTCTTAGATTTTGGAATTAAATCTGTCGATACTGATGACCATCTCAGACAATTCCTGCTTTCTGCTTCTGGATTGCTAGGATACAAAGTTTGGTTTTTTCATTTTTCAGGAATGGGAAATCTATTGCATCTGAACTTGAATGCGACACATATTTAAACAAGAATGGTTTGACCCGTCCAAGAATAATCTCAAGTCTGCCCTTAGCTCTAGTTCAGATCAGAATATTTTAGCCTTAATCTGCCCTTAAGATCAAAATCTTTGGGTCAGTTCATGTCAGATCCGCTAGGGTCAAATTTGCACCTTTACAAAATTTTAACCAAAACACCTGACCTCGGTTTTAAGGTTAGTTTTCATTTTGAGAATTTGGGATAGGCTGTGACGACTGAGGATTAATTCATTAATTCATTAGTCATTAATCTCCTCCCCAAAATAAAGAAAGAACATACCCATTTCTATCAGTAGTTCAAAGCCCTATGCCCATGCCAGCAACCTGTACTAACAAAACTTTCACATAAAAATGTCTCATTGTTTAGGTAAAAGGGGGAAAAAATAAAACAAAACAAAGCAAATGGATCAGAATGCCGTTCATATCCAGTGGATCAAACAGAAATTGTTCAAAAAAAACTATGGTTCTAGCTGTGTTTCAAAGAAGAATCGATGAACTTCAATTCAATGTTCGTGTACATTTGTTTGCCCGATTTCGCCATTAGATGCTCTGAAAATGCTGACAAACTTCCTGCTGCTGTGGAAATCGATGAAATCAAGATTCTCGATAGCTTTAACACCTTCATTCAGATGTGAACCCTAGAACAAACATTGAATTGCAAACCCTAACCCAAGTCACGTAGCTGCAAAAGATGAGTTCATTGTGTGTTAAAGAAGCTAATTAAAGAGAACCCCAAATGAATCAAGAAGATACTCAGTTCCAACATCCAACGATGTAAGCAAAGTAAAAATGTGGGGATATATTTTGTCATATAAATGAAGAAGAATCAGGAAAGCAGAGTTTTTTCTATTGTTGATATGTTTGGCGAAATTCTTTTTCATAGAGTAGCAAGATGGCATTTGGTGACCTAATCTCTCATTTGGGATACTAATATGCTCCAGCGAGATTCGAATACATGACATTGTCACTAAAAGGTGTTGATTTAAACCACTAGAACATATTTACGTGGCAGTGACGTAATCTCTTATTCATGGTAGGAGTGGAAACTCCAAATTTTTAGACATGATTTGAAAGTTATCTGTTTTGATGTCTTTGCTAGGTTTTAGTGTTCGCCCACCCCTATCCTTAAGTTTTTGACACCCGAAAAGAACAATTTGGTAGGAGTGGAAACTCCAAATTTATAGACATGATTTGAAAGTTATCTGTTTTGATGTCTTTGCTAGGTTTCGGTCGTTCGTCCCCCCATCCCTAAGTTTTTGACACCCAAAAAGAATATATTGATTGTTGTTATCCAGGGTCTAGGCTCTCTTTACGACTGCCTAGTTGGTTGTAATCCCCTCTCACCCCCCCTCCCCCCAATTTTATGCTTTTTATTTCTTCCCATTTTGAATCTTGGTAATAAATTTCTTTATTCATCTTTAAAAAACGAAAACTGGAGCTTTAGGAGAGGTAGCCGTCGACATCTCTCCACCAATTAGTTCAAGCTTCCGATTTGAATATTTACATATTCCCTCAAAATGCCCCATTCCAACTAGATCGATGGATCACTACTGTTTAACATATCAAAACCATGTCCAAGGGTACTACCAAGGAGATCCAAGGACTATGCATGAGACTAGGCGTTCTACACACTTTTGGGAGATGGTATGGATCAAGTCATGGTGGAATCTGATTGTCTAGAATTGGTTAAGTGCATAAACCCCCCCCCCCCTCGAGAGCAACAGCCATTGTTGATGATATTAAAGTACTTTGTGGTGCTTTTACATCTTGTAATGTAGCTTACATTTCTAAGAAATCCAATGTAATAGCGGATCTCTTAGCCCAGAAAACCTAGTCTCTTTCGGACGTGACTGCTTGGCTTATTTCCTCTCCTTAGTTGCATGAGTTATGCTCTCTTGCTCCCTTGACTAGTTCGGTTCTCTAATAAAATGGATTAATTACCCAAAAAAAAATAAAAATTACTGTATGGGTCTGAGATTTTCAAAAAATAAAACAAATTAAAAAAACATATATCATGTGATCTACAGTATGAATGAAATATGTACCAAAAAAAAGAAAAAAAAGAATGTGTTGTTGATTCAATTTTGAAAACCTTGCTCTTAATATTCAAGGGCTAAAAGGCCCAAACCACCGGTCCACTTTAATTTGTTTTCTTATGTTACTTTCCAATAGCTCCACGCATCATTTAAAGTCCAATTTTTTTTTCTTCCATTACTGTGGGTTCACAATTTATTTATTATTATTTTTTTAATAAAACAATTTCGTACTTAGTAGTACGTGATCATGCTATTTCACAATTACATGTCTTCCTGCGTCACCATCCTGTGTTGTTATACGATATACTAGGTTTTTTGTTTAATTACGCCAATCAATTATTTATTATTTTTATTAGTAAAAAAGTAGTCTGAATTTATGTATTTGCTATTCTTGATGTATTATTTTTAAACAAGAAAATTTGAAATTTTCTTTATTTATTTTTAGAGATTGTTACTTAATACTTGTGGATTTCTTTAGTGGACCATAAATTAATGTATAATATATTATATGTGAGTCTCAACTAACTCCGTGAAGAGTTCGCTCCCAGAAATATAGCCATCCCTGCCTCCCCACGTCAATCCCACAAGCCTCTTAATTCGCGAGATCGTGCACCTTTCTTTCCTAATTTTGAGTTTTTAGTTTGTAAAGAAGTGTGTTTAAAAAAAAAAGAAAAACCACCGGTCCACTTTAATTTGCGGTGTTACTCCAATAGCTCCACGCATCATTCTTGAAATAAACAATTTTTTTCTCCCACTACTGTGGGCTCCCTTTTTTTTTTTTTTTTCCAAAAAAACAATTCCAATACGTGACCAAGCTTCACATACACTTAGATTTATTGCGTCCCATCCTTGTTGCTATATATATTCTTAGGTTTTTTATTTAATTACGCCAATCAATTATTTATTATTTTTATTAGTAAGAAGAGTTGTCCAAGGACTTATGCATTTGACTAATCCTGATGTGTTATTCTTACACAGGAATTTGCACATTTTCTTTAGTTATGTGGGTGAGTCTTTCACGTGTGGATTTCTTTGCAGTCCACATAAATTAATGCATACTATATTATCGTGAGCTCAACTAACTTGGACCAACCTTTGTTGGTGGAGTAAATATTTTAACACACGTGATATGATATGACATTAGGTGATAAAGTCAAATCACACACGGGAGGAGGAGTACAAATGGAATTTGCACACTTTGAACCCTTTTACCAGATTTTAGAAGTCCTTGTCTTTTGACTCTTTGCTGATAATGAAAAGCCATGACTTTATGTGACCTTTGGTGGAATTTTAATTTCAGGTGCATGCATATGCTTCTTTTTATTTATTTTCCCTCTTCTAATGGGTAAACAGGTGCATGCATATGTATTCCATTCTCCATAAGTGGTCAAAGATAGAATTATTTTAACAGAAAAAAAAAACATTAAAATATAAAGAGAAAATTTCAAAATTATCTTTTCGCAAACTTGAAGGACCCAGTATCCGATATCAAAGATTTTTGGTAGGATATGGGTACCTCCAATCGGATGGAGGGAACCACGGCGCCGATTGAAGAGGGGCTTGAAGTTTATTTCGACCAGTGAGTTTACGTATAGAGGTCCTAAGTTGATCATTGTTCTCGGTAAAGTTTGATTTGAGCCCCAGTCAAACTAATCCCTCCGGCAGCGGGTGGTCTTGTATTAGCAATGTTTTGATCACATGTATCTGTTGTTGCTGATGAACCAATCACCAAGAGAAAGTTTTGGCTAGAAAAGCCTTTTGTTATCTTATTTAAACGTTAACTTAATATATTGCAGGCCTCCACTCAGTCGAACAAGACAAATCTCATCGTTCTATATAAATATAATACCCAAGTCACAATTAAGTACTAATAAAAACAAATTGAAATTTTCAGAAAAGACAAAAATTCCTTTAAATGGAGAATTTTAAACTCAAGGTCCTATTCTTTAACCATCTATAGCCACTCATCTTCTTTGATTCTTGAATCTTTTGAGGTGGGAATAAGATTGAAAATAGATAAACAAAAAGTAGAGTTTTTTAATTAGTGGCCCACTTAGGTGGGTTGAAACTCTAGGGAAAACACTCCCCCATAAGTGCCAAATGTTACTAGTTTTCAATTCCAAAAATTATTGGTTACCCACTAATGTTCTTGATTCTGTTATCTAATTCAAATATCGAAATTGAAATGATCATGATATCATTAACTATAGTGTTATGACTTAAATTACTCTTACATACTTAGCCATTTTCTCCCTTCACTCTTATCTACCATGGGCCATTTTCTTTTGGTTGAGGTTCTCCCCCAATTCAACCAACTCCAAGATCCATCCAAACAACCAGCTTTTGTCATCTCTAGCAGAGAAGAAATTCAAGAAGAGAATGGAAAAAATAAGCTTTTTTGGCAGCAAGATGTATCCACACCCACTGTTTGTTTTCTCTCTTTTTTCAATGATTGAGGATCGTTCGGTTGTATTATTTAGTTTTCTTCCATGGATCATCTATTTTTCTCTTTTTGTTTCTTCACTGAGAGTAAGCAAATGAAGCAAGATCCTCACAGGCTTATGGGTCTGAATATTTTCAATTTTGTTTCTATTGTTTTGGAATTAGTTAACACAAGCCCATCCTCTAAAAGTGGGTAACCAATCATTTTGGAATTGAAAGAATATAGGTACCTAAAGTTTCGCCCTACTTAAGTGAACCACTAGTAAAAACTCTAAAAATTATTTAAGACTAACAATCTTACCAATGAGCTTGGACCATCTCTTGATTAGAGAGAACAATATACTCTCCTGACACTTTTCAACAACACAATTCAGGTAAGAACTTTATTGTGTGATTAAGAAGTGTCGAAAGAGCACATTGTTCTCATTGGACTAAGTGTTGATCTGATTCATAAATCGAGTAACTGAGGTGGTCTTCCTGAAATTTTTTTAAAAACAAAAGTAGAGTGAAAGAGAAGTGAATTGCTACAGTGCTACTGTGCAGCCTACGGTCTAGATCGAAACTTGGGGTTGCCCGAAACCTAAGCAAGAGACCACAAGTTTCGATTTGAACCATAGGCTGTTCGACTCATTTATTCCGCAGCATCCAAGCAAAATCTGTGAGAGAGTTTGGTAGCCGTACGGGGCTGCGGATAGTCATCTTCCACCGAGAGAAAAAAAAAAAGAAAGTATTTTGTTTTTTTCTTTCTCTCCCATCAACCGTAATTTAATTTTTGTGAAATTTCTATCACAAAATTTTCAATTTTCGGGAAATAATAAATTTCGGATTCTTATTTCTTTTATTAATTTCTGTCCTAAGTATCTGTGTTTTTTCCATTTTCATCATCCTTAGATCGCATTCTTAGTCTTGCATTAGAATTTCCCCCTTTTCTGCTGTTCCATTTTAGATCTTTGGTGGTCCACTGCGTTTTTGTTTCTCTCAAGAAAACCCTCTCTCGATAAAACACTCTTCTCTATCTCGACTCCTTTTAACAGAATTTTTTTTAGGTTTAGCTGGTTCTTCAATCTCTAAGCAATCGAAACAAGATGGTGATGGAGGAGTTAGACGATATTGGAGTTTATACTGGGTATGGAATTTTGAATCATTTTCCTCCTTTCCGTAACAATAAGAAAACATGCATCTTTCAGTTTCTTCGTCTCTGTAATTTTATAGTATATTGGCCGTCTCCCTCCTTTTGATTTATTTTTTTGTTAACGGATGAGAAAGTCAATTAATCGCCAATCTTGGATTCTTTGAATGGTGTTAACCGTTAAGCAGTTGCTTTGATTTCCGGGTTTTGAGATGGGTTTTCATGGTATCTTTAGATGTCTGCATCTATGTGAAACTGTATGGGCTGGATTGTTTTGATTGGTGAAATGATTGTACAACTGCTGAAATAGATTAGGCATCCAAAATTGAGTATTGCTTCCTGAAGTTTCATGCTTGTTTCCCTAGAATTGTATTCGTTTAAGTTTATCCGGAATGGTTGTATTGTAGGAGCTGGTTTAGATCCATGATAATTGCTGGAGTTTTGGCCATTTTTCTTCTTTCTCTGCTCTTTTTGTACTGTTGTTCCTTTAAATTTTTGTTTTTGAATCAAATGGAACATCTTCTGATGATTGCCAACGTGTTGGAAGACAGTTCGGATATTGAAGCCGACGATATTAGGTGTGAGAATATAGCGGAGAAAGATGTCAGCGATGAGGAGATTGAAGCAGACGAATTGGAGAGGCGAATGTGGAAGGACAGGATCAAGCTCAGGAGAATCAGGGAAAAGCATAAGCATGCAGCTCAACTAGCTGCTGAGAAGCCCAAGCCCCAGCATACTTCTGATCAGGCCAGGAGGAAGAAAATGGCAAGAGCACAGGATGGAATCCTCAAGTACATGTTGAAGTTAATGGAAGTGTGCAAAGCCCGTGGGTTTGTGTATGGTATCATCCCTGAGAAGGGGAAGCCCATGAGTGGTGCCTCTGATAACATAAGAGCCTGGTGGAAGGAGAAGGTGAAATTTGATAAGAACGGACCAGCAGCCATAGCTAAATACGAGGAAGAGTGTTTGGCTGCTGGGGAGGCAGAGAAAAACAAACAAGGTAACTCTCAGAGCAGCCTGCAGGATCTTCA
This sequence comes from Hakea prostrata, assembly GCF_041222555.1. NCBI lineage: Eukaryota > Viridiplantae > Streptophyta > Magnoliopsida > Proteales > Proteaceae > Hakea > Hakea prostrata. The sequence continues at coordinate 48,696,743 of NC_142609.1, read as the reverse complement.
AGATGCCACTTTGGGTTCTCTCCTATCATCATTGATGCAGCACTGTGATCCTCCACAGAGAAAATACCCGTTAGAGAAGGGTGTCCCACCGCCATGGTGGCCTTCAGGGAATGAGGACTGGTGGATAAAAATGGGGCTTCCTGTGGGTCAGGTTCCTCCTTACAAGAAACCCCATGATCTGAAGAAGGTTTGGAAGGTTGGAGTGCTGACAGCTGTGATCAAACACATGTCCCCTAATATTGCAAAGATCAAGAGGCATGTACGTCAGTCAAAATGTTTGCAGGATAAAATGACTGCCAAGGAGAGCTTAATTTGGTTAGGAGTGTTAAGCCAAGAGGAATCACTTATCCAGCAGCCTAGCAGTGATAATGGGACATCTGGCATAACTGAGACTCCTCGTAATGGTCGTAGTGAAAGGAAGGAAGCTGTGGCTAGCAGCAGTGACAGTGACTATGATGTCAATGGTAGTGAGGATGGTGTTGGTTCGGCTTCATCTAAAGTAGAGAAGAGAAATCAAACAACGGATATTGAACCTTTGGCAGATTCATCTCATAACCCAAAGCGTCAAGATAAAAAGAGAGTAGAGCAGTCAAGGAGAAAAAGACCTCGTGGGAGCTCAAGTCATGTAGATCAACAAATGGCCCCATTGCAAAATGAACATTTACATGGAGAACTTAGAAATACACTTCCAGATATGAATCATGCAGATATGCAGTTGGATGAATACCAGCTACATGTTGTTCAACAGGAAAATGGCCAAATGGCATCATCAGGGCCTTTGGAGAAAGACCCAGAGATCCCAACCCCACCAGCTGAATCTACAATTGACAACTTCTCAATCATCCCTCCTGTGAATGCTGTGAATGCTGTGAATGCAGCTACTCCTCAGAACTTGTCTACTGGTGCAAGGCCGTTGTCATGTGCAGTCATGGAAAATACTGATTTAACTCCTGGAGGCAGCTACTATTTCTTCAATACACCAGCTGAATATAGACTACCTCAGGACAAGCCTCTGCCGCAAATGGAAATGGCCGAGTCCCAGTGCCAGCCAGAGGAAACTGGAGGTCCTGCACCATTGCTACTAGGAAATGAAAATGGAATTCCTGGTGTTGACGTTAACCATTTTGTAAAAGACACATTCCACAGTGAGCAAGATAAACCAGTTGAAAGTTTCTTTGGATCTCCACTTGGTCTTGATGGTTTACCACTAGATTACAGAGGATTCAACAGTCCATTTCATTTTGGAATTGATGGTACTAGTTCATTAGACGATCTAATGTTTGATGAGGACTTCATCCAGTACTTTGGAGCCTAGTGTCCAACAACAAACACTTTGGAAAAAGAGTGAGTAGTAGTTCATTGCATTCTGATATTTTATTTCTTTTATGTTTAGTATTTTATTTATCTACTCATTCTTTTTTTTGGGTGGTGGGTCATAAAAGTGGTTTGCATTTGGTTATTTTAATCTGATTTGAATGTGTTCTTCTGTTGTTATTGATCACAGAATGATGCTTGTATTGTGGAGGGAACATCGAATTTCCAAACCATCATGCTTATGGTCAATATCTGGTATTATGATTTGGGAGCTCAAGGCTGTAAATAATGCACATGTAAGTGTGCATGTCATTCATTGGAAAGATGGAATTATGATTTCTTGTATTTCGCTTAGATGTCAATTGATGAGTCATTGTAAATTTAATAGATTATTTCTTGCATTCAAGAGAGCAGTGTCTAACTTTGAGCCTCTTTTTGCCTTGGAAGATGGAATCGGGTGAACGTAGAACTGTCGATATATTGCATGTGCTTCTGAGTTCTTTTGCCTCCTTTACAGGGTGTTTGTATACTCTTGAGAGTTAATGTTATATCTTTAGACTACCAAGATTTTAGCAGTTAACTTACTGAGAATAAACTCTGGGTGTAATTCCTTTCCTCACCCAGCCCCTTTCTTCTGATCAGTAAATATTTCATGTTTGAAGTTTTAGACTTAGTAGACATATTGTATGCAGTCCATGAGCTCACAGAAGTATTCTGAAGAGCTGGGAGGCTGTGGCTAGTTACAAGCTCCAGTACCACCCAAGAAAGAAGTCAAGGCCAAAACCCTTGTCTCTTACTAGGAATCATGTTCCTATTCTTGATGCAAATACATTGTATTGGACTAACCAGTTGGTAGTCCAGTTCAGGCTTGAGTCTTGGGTCTAGTAGGTTATTACAAATTTATTCTAAAAATATGTTAAAAAAGAGAGAGTACTATTTTAGTCAGTCAATTTGAGAAAGTGGGGGACATTTGTAAGTGTTAGAGTTGGTTAGGAATTTTAGGTGATATATCCTTATTAAATTGTGTTTCTAAGTTAACTTGATTTCCTTTGTTTGTTTTGATTTTCTTTTAAATAGCTTGTATTAGAATGAAATCTCAGATTGTATAGAATGCACTGAGTATATGTTTGGACAGCCGTTGGGCCAGATTTTTTAAAATTCTTTTCTTGATATGACCCTTTTTTTTCCCCTCCTGCAACTCTGATTTTCTTCCAGCCTCTCCCTTCTCCTAACTGGCTCCCTAATTCTTTGAAGTCTCATCCTACTCAAAATTTTATTCCTAGTTTGAATCTTCCCCTAATATGACTTGGACTGTGTTTTCAATTTCTTTCATGTCTGACTGATTATTGGTCCTAATTCAGGAAAGACTAGGATTTTGATTCCAATCCTATTTGGATTATGTTTTCTTTATTAAATCCACTCCTAGAATCTAATGTAGGGGCAAGATCTGCTGTGTCTGCCTTTTGCTTTATTTCAAAGTCAATTTCTTGGATATGTAGTTGTTAATTGGGAGCATTATAGTTGTATGGACCGAAGTTATGGAATACTTTTTCAAATGAGAAGTAGATTAATTTGTTTTTTGTTTCTGGAGCTCAATTATTAGATTTATATGGATGCACATCTGACCCTCCTAAGCCCTGCAGTAGGAGGAACCTCATGCACTAGGTGCCTCTTTTAGTAGTTTACTTTAATAAGATTAGAAAGAAAGCTTTTCAAGTTGGTGAAGCAAAGAAAGTGCAAGAGAAGGTTTAGGTTTATGGTAATTTACTTGTTCATACCCTATACTTTGTCCTATTACTTTTCTCACCAAAAAATCAGACAAGCACTTAACACACCCCATAAAACTGACAGGGTTGGTCTACTGTCAGCAGTTAACATGAAAAGTCTGTTTCACCCTTCTGGGCTATTGAACTGAAACTTGTGACTGGCCATTGTATCTTTCAAAATTGATTTAACATAAAAAAACACCTAAATTCATTAGGTCACTGAATGTGAAGAAGCTCCACATGCATTGCTGGTGAAGAAGATGGCAACTGAAGATCCAGCAAAACTCATTGCTGTAATCTGGTTATCATTCTCTAAAGAGGAGAGGAAATGAGGAGAGTTGGGCGCTTTAGGAAAAGAAGTTAATGGTTATAGTGGAAATACAAAAATTCCCCCTCCTTGCGGTATTCTTTTCCCCATGTAAACATGTTTCCTATCTGACTTCAAAACCCAAACCATGATCAATACAAACTCTCTCTCTCTCTCTCTCTCTCTCCCGTAATTGCACCATTAAATTTCATTGGAGATCAAGGGATTAACATTTCTGGTTCTTTAATTTTACTTGGGTCTTTTATTTAAGTTTTATCTGGAATTGTAAACCTAATTTGGATTTGACAGTGAGTCCTCATTGAGAATCCTAGTTTGAGTTATACGTCAGCCACTATGTCTTGTAATTGTAATTGCTCAGTTGAGCCCATGATTAATTAAATAAGACATTGTATATTAGCATGGTTGATTCCTGAGTGAGCTACTATGTCACCTATTTCCTTTCTATCTGATTTTCAAACAAGCACTAGATCTGCCTGCTTCATCTCTTGGAGCATCTTTCTTGTTGCTGGAGTTTTCTGCTGGTTTAGGAGTGTTGACAGTGGATCTGAATATTTGTCTGAGTCACTCAAGGGTGCATTCGATTATTGCTTGTAGAAGAATCAGACTGCAGTTTTCTAGGATATGGTTTCTCCATCTTGAAGCTTGATCACTCATCACTGATCTTTTCAAGTTGTGTCTGAACTGCATCTTCAAGTTATTGGATCTTATTTGAGCATAGCCTGCAATGTTCATATCCCCTTCTCATTCCAGATCCAATCTTCAATTTAATTACTGGTTTGTTTAAAACCATTATCTTCTTATTTCTTCTTTGACTTTCATTCTCAAATCTCAACCCTAAAATCTCCTTAGATCAGACCAGCAACTGAAGTACCACCATATTTGGATAATCCATACACTTTGACCATTAGAAACTAGATCCTTCCTCTTCTTTCCAAGAGCCCTTATCCTAAAATGCTGCTATTCAATTCCAGCAATTTGGTATCCTACCAGCAATCAATTTAGAACTATATTACTACCTTTCTTTCCTCCCTTGCTTTTATGTTAGGCATTACCGATTTTGGCATTCTATTGTTGTAATAATTTGCTGTCAAGTATCTAAGGTTTGAATTGCATTGTGGATTAAGGTGCAGGATGTGTAAGGATGTTATCTAAAATTGGCTTTCCTTATACAGGCTGGTCATTGCAAAATATTTCTGTTCTCGTGAAAGGGGCTATTATTGTATTTCCCATGTGAAGAAGCTTTGTGATGTAGCTTTTGAACTTTAGTTTGTTCTTCTAATCATGGATCGTCATTTAATATCTTGATTTCAGTTGTACTGCTTTATTTTAATAATAAATTTGCCTCTCCCTAGCCTTTTTAATAGCCAAAGCTTTTAATGGTATATCCTTAGTCACCATTTCTCTTTCTATTAGATACAATCGGCAAGTACTTGAATCACAACTTATAACTTAGCAGATGGGGAAAGATCTGCAATCCACCTGAGCAGTAAGATGTCAGCTTAGGTCGTACCAGTGCACACGGCTTCCTCATTTAGCAGGGTGTGATGAAGTTAGATGTACTCAGCCTTATGTTTCTGGGGCATGAACCCGTGACCAAACTTTAATCTATCTGAAACTAGAAATTTTTATTTTCTAACTTCTGGATGGTTACAACGGTACCAAGAGGAGGATTTCCAACAGCTTCAGCTGTTGGAAAAAGAGCTTGCAGTCAAGTTCAGAATTGAGAAGAACAATGACCTATGAAAGATGAAGGCTGCCATGTTATTCTAAGTTTGCACTCAAACTCAAACTACATCAGCTAGAAGCAGAGACTTCAATCTTCGACTTCTGTGGGTCATATTTGCTGTAGAATTGCTTCCTGCTTATGAATCCAAATTTCTAGTGTTTTTCAAGGTCTTTTATTTGCTTTGAAGGTTCAATGTGTCCTGAAGTTCTTGTGGAATGCATTCCAAGCTTGAAGGGTGTAACTGGATGGTTACTTTCCTAGCAATGGGGAAAACTAGTCATAGATTTTGTTAGACAATCGCCAGTGCGGGAATATGTTTTTGTCACATCTGAGTGGTCTGACCAAAGAAGTCAGATTAATATGAAAATATTTTATTTTCTTGTGTCCATGACTACCATCTAGATGTTTTGTGTACTGCAACATATCTAGCAAACTTGTTCTTTTATAATTCTTATCATTTTTATTATTGGCTTTGAGCTATATCATGATAAAACTTGGACCATAAAGGATGTGCTTGTAGCTTGGTTTCAAGTTGTTCACTTCTGCTACCTGTTGCCTTGGTGCATTGAAGAAAATGCATGCTTTTGATCAGCTTTTGACCTCTTATTTTTGCCACCTCTATCTCTGAACTACTATTAGCCTTCTGTGATGCATTATCCAATTTGATTTCTGTGTACTGTTTTTTGAACTCTTGGAACCAATGAAATTTCTTGTCTCTGTTTCCTTAGTTCCACATCCCCATGGAACATTTCAGTGAGACACTGTAGATTTGCCTCGTTTCTTCTCTTCTCTTTTCTTTTCATTTGTATGTGTATTTGGTTCCTTTGGTGCCCATTGAGATTGATCTGGCCTTAACAAATATGTACCTTCTCTGACATGCTAAGAACCATGATACATTAAGTTTGAGTTGGAAAGATGGCTCAATTTTGAATGACCTTGAGTAGCTAAATATCTTGGTGGTCTGGACAGAGGAAATTCTGAATGTGATTCAGTCACATCTATGGGAGAATTATCCAAGACTGCTATCTTCGTTTGGAAGATATTCAAACAGATCCATTATATCATCGCACAATGGATGCAGATATGGTGTACTGACTAAGCTCACATTGTAAAACCTAGAAGATATGTTGCAAGTTTTAGAACACATTGATGCTTATTGAGCTCTACAATGTTGCTGGAACCATTTTGCTGCTTTAGGGAACTAAAGATACAGAAGAGGAACATACAGTTGCATGACTAACTTTCCAATTGTATGCCCTAGAAATTGTCTTTTGATCTTGTCCACTGTGTGTTTATGAGTTTTCAAGTTGCAATTTACAGGTTAGGATTGGGAAAATAATTGTTTGTTCACTGGTTCCCTGAACTTGAATGCAATTTTACATATGTCCCTTCACCATTTGAAACGAGTTTTGAACCCTTTACCTCATAATATGAGGTTTGGTCTTTTCAAACTGAGCCAATCTCTTCTGAGTTATAACAGGACCCTTTCATTGAAACCATAAAATGAAGCATGTAGCTCATGTATCAAAACTTTTTTTTCATTGAAATTACCCTAGCTTTTAGATTAAAATATTCTACATGGTTGAATTCTATAACTCATTGAGACTCATTGGGAGAGCCCTTCCAAAGAGAGAAGCCACGGCATGGTATGGTTTGTTTCATTAATTGTAAAAAGTAATTGAAAATTTGTGTATCGCACATTCGATTGCGAAAAAGAATGTTGCAGGCTAAAAGGATTGGGAAATAGAATGTCCATTCTACCCCAGTCGAGTTCACAATCTTGTATACTACAATTAGATGCATCACGTCAACAAAATATGTTTGAATTTAATTCGGCATATTTGTTGATACGATGCTCTACTCGGCTTGGGAACGAGCGCATGGGGCGACACGACCCCCCACTAAACGCAAAAACGATAATCGTTAAAAGTTCGATATATCGCGATAAATGAATATCGGATATTTAAAATTATTTAATTTTACTTAACTACCCCCTGCCCCGCCCCGCCCGCCCGGGTTTTTTTTTTTTTTTCCTTTCTCTCATTTACCTTGGTTTCTTGCATTAACTATTCTCCCATTTAACTTTTCGTATTTCTTTCCTCCCGGCGGAAGCGAAACCAGGAAGCGGCCGAAACCAGGCCGATCCCGATGCCGGCTCTCTCTCGGTCTCTCCCACCCGGACTCTCGGACACTCTCACGAGTCACGACTCTCCCGGTTCTCTCCCGATCTCTGTTCCCCCGCGTCTCTCCCGCCTTGGACTCTCCCCCACGATTTTCATCATCGATTTGTTTGAGTTTTCTCAATATTAGTTGACTATTGTATTCGGGCGGTGTGGGGGGCCGCCCCCCGGCCCCCCTATATTAGAATTATGATATTGTATTCATATTAGAATATGAATACTGTTAATATTTACAATGTCATATATTGGATATGTATTTTTATTAAATTGCATTAAAATACTATGAGACGATACGTCTCTTGACACGACACCTTAAACCTTATCTTAAGATATCATAATAATGGTTAAAAAAAAGGAAAATAAATAAATAAATAAATATAATAATGGATTCTCCAGCTATGCAGCTAGCAGACAAGAATCGAGTGCTTACTTTTGTAATTTCATGAACTGGCTCAGCGACAGGCTGGCAATTGGGAGATCCTTATGTGGGGCCCACTCACTAATCATTGGAGAATATCCACGACCGCTTTCCTCGCCTGGCCTGCATAATTGCCCGTGGCAATCTTCTTCCAATAGTAATCTAACACGTGTCATAATAGTAAAGGATTTGTAGCTTCAATATCTCGAGGGCAGGAGAAATGCTCCTGCACTACACACAGATCCCATTTTTCAGCCGACCGATTGGTATCCGGAAGAATCATGTTTTTCATCTACGATCCAACGTCCAGCATGTGCCCATCAGAATAAACATGAGAACACAACCTCTCTTTCTGTATAATTCGTCTCTAAAAACGTGGAAATTTTGTCTTAACCCTTTTGGAAATTGCCTGGTGCACCTGCAGCGAACAATCGAATCTAGAATGTCTATTTTTCAAAAGTGAAAAAAATCGTCCATTTCTGAAAAGTTTTGAGAAACACATGGTTGAGACCGTTCGCAGTATTGTACTGCATATAATTGCACGGTACAGCTAATGGAGGAGTAGTAGGATGGTTAGGAACCTGACTTCTCAGTGGAGAGGTCATTGGTTCAACTCTTACCGACGGCATATGTAATATCCGTGTTCCTATATATAAAAAGCGCCTTTGTACCAAAATATTGCATGGTATGCTACTGCGCATGAATTGTTTAGCACAGTGCTGTGCAGCGCAATGCTATCCATTAATTAAGGCACAACATAGTGCTGCGCATTGAATTAATGTGCAGCACAGTGAAGTTAGTTGAGCTCCATTTTATCAGAAACAATACAAAAAGACTGAAGAAAGAAACTCAGAAAACCATTCACTTCTTTGCTCTGCTTCAGTGTCTACCGCAATAGGGAGGCAAGCAGCCATCATTTGTTAGTGCATTAAGCACCAATTAATTAATGCGCGGCACAGTACTGCCCATTAATTAATGCATGGCACAGTGAAGTTGAACTCCAGAGACACTATAAAAACACTGAAGGAAGAAACTCAGAAACCCATTCACTTCTTTGGCTCTGCTTCAATGGCTACCGCAAGAGGAAGGGAAGCTGCCATCATTTCGATCTGGGTTATCATTTTGATGGCGTTTCTGTGCTCAGCAATCCAAGCTTCTCGTCCCAGTAAGTCTTGCTCTCTCGTTTCTTGTATTGTATCCTTTCTGTCTCTGTTTAGCTTAATGTCTGAAGTGTAAGTGGTGTTCTTTGTAATCAGGTTTTCATGGTGAAAGGAAAGTGATCGAAGGAGACAAAGGTTCGCAGGTATTTGAACTGTGAAAATTATACTGTTAATGGTTTGTTCATTTGGTTGTTTCATCTCCAAAATGGGTCTTTTCTGTTTCAGGTTAGTAAAGGTCCTGAAACCCTTCTGTTTCATTGGGTTTTAGATTCAGAGAGGCTAGTTCCAACTGGGCCTGACCGTGATCACCACCTTTCAAGGCCATGATAGCTCCGATCAAGCTTCTTAATGTATCCGTTTATAATGAAATCTATGTGGGGCTTGCTTTAACTTATCGTTTATGGGTTCGTGAACGAGTTTTTCACTTCTGGGTCTTCTTCTACAAATCAAGGTCTTCTTATACGAGAGACATGTTATCTAATTGATATTTATAAAGGCTGTCTTTCTTTTAAAATATGAATTTCATACATTTTCAGTCTGCAACCTTCCTCTTTCCATTTCTGCTTTCCCATTGAGTAACGGTTTAATGAACCTTGCTCCAAGATGCATTGACATCAATATAATATTTGTCTTTTTTTTTTTTAATTAATTTTATTATATCGCGGAGCTTTACATTTAGCATAAGAGACTCAAAATTTTGACTCTACCTGTAAATGGATAGTAGAAATCGGCCTCCGAATTCTCATTCATATTCTTTTAAGGGTGTTCATATCCGGATTCTCCATCGATCTTTACTTCCCAACAATTCGAATCCTCGATGGCCGGGCTAGTAATCCATGGTTATCCAATTTAAACTAAATTTGTATTTTATTTAAACTCCCCATAATTTGAATTTTATTTCAACTCTGTTGTTGGATACCTTGGTTCTTATGCCCGGCCATCCTTGGGATATGGGTGGGGGCGATGGCTGTCATATCCTAAATTTTTGTTACCATAAAATATCTGGTATCCGTCAGTTAAGCAATCGGATTCAGATTCGAATAATTGTTTATTGGATCGAAAAATATCCGGATTGAGTAAAATATCCAACATTTTTTTCTCTGAAAATGAATGATAATTGGATTCGAAAATCGGTAATTGGTAATTAAATAAAAAATATCTGGTTAGAGTAAAATATTAAACATTTTTCTCAAAAAATGATTGATAATCGGATTTGGAAACCGGTAGTAGGAAATTGTAAATAAAAAATAAAAAATGACAATCACGATTCAATAATCAGATAGCTTATCGAATATTATTATATTACCATCAATAGTTTGGGCTAGTTGGTACTAACCAACAATTCTTAGGTGGTAATAACTAACAATTCTTAATGAAGAGATTATGGTTTGAATTTTTTTAAAGGTATATATAATTAATAATCCCCTATATAGAAATCTCAATTGTACCAAAAATAAAGTATTATATTTTAATACATGCAACATTCTTAAAAACACGTTGAAAATAGAGCAAATTGCACTGGCACTCCAAAATAAAGGCCTTGAAGCACTAAAACCTCACTTTATGTTTAAAAAGCACAAAGATCCCAAAATTATATTTTCATTAAATATATTTGTCAAATTTATCTTTGAAAACAGTTAAATTACTGTTTATTTTAAAAAATATTCCTCTAATAAAGCAATGTCTGAAAGATTTTCAGTGATAATTTGGATAAATATATCCAATGAAAATCCAAATTTAAAGTCTCTGTGCTTTTTAAATATAAAGTGAGATATCACTGCTTTAAGTCATCCATTTTGGGGTGCTAGTACAATTTGCTCTTGAAAATATATATAGTAGGAGAAAATTTGAAAAAAAAAACACTAAAAAATTCCCAAAATCTTATATCCTTTTGTGAGGTTGAAACATGAATTAAAAGAATTCGAGTTTAAGTCCCCTCAACTAGGTCTAAACTCTAGACTTGGCCTAACCCTAACTTAGAATCAGCCATGATTTGTCCAATTGGGCTTATCTGATGGACCTTGTTTATGACGCCACAAGTGATGAGAAGCAAAAATATTGTTGGGTCTACATATATGGAATTTCATAGACTATCTATTTTCGTTTGGATGAAGGACATATGTCTATCAGTCACATTCAAAGATCTAGATTAAATCAAAAAAAAAAAAAAAATAAAAAGAAAGAAAGAGTTTATTCTCTATTGTCTGACCTCAACCTTTGGATATGATGATTAGTTACAGGAGTCGATTGATTGATTCTGGGAGTTGATTTAATAAAGAAAACATAACCCCTATTATAGAGACACTGAAGAAAGAAACTCAGAAACCCATTCACTTCTTTGGCTCTGCTTCAATGGCAACCGCAAGAGGAAAGCAAGCGGCCATCATGTCGATCTGGGTTACCATTTTGATGGCGTTTGTGTGCCCAGCAATCCAAGCTTCTCGTCCCAGTAAGTCTTGCTCACTCGTTTCTTGTATTGTATCCTTTCTGTCTCTGTTTAGCTAAATGTCTGACGTGTAAGTGGTGTTCTCTGTAATCAGGTTTTCATGGTGAAAAGGGAGTGATTGAAGCAGACAAAGCTTCGCTGGTATTGAACTGTGAAAGCTATACCGTTAATGGATTGTTTATTTGGTTGTTTCATCTTTGAAATGGGTTTTTTCAGTTTCAGGTTAGTAAAGGTCCTGAAACCCTTCTGTTTCAGAGGTTTTATCAAAACAGAGGATCTTCTTCCAGCTCTGTTTTGGATTCAGCAAGGCTAGTTCCAACTGGGCCTGACCCTACTCACCACAATGGCTACCCTTCAAGACCATGATAGCTCTCATCAAGCTTCTTAATGTATCCGTTTATAAATGAAATCTATGTGGGTTTTGCTTTTAACTTATCATTTATGGGTTCTTGAATGAGTTTTTCACTTCTGGGTCTTCTTCTTCTTGTACAAATCAGGTCTTACGAGAGACTTTATAGGTTATATCTAATGGATATTTATATAGGCTGTTATTCTTTTCAAATATGAATTTCATGCATGTTCGGTGTGAAACCTTCTTCTTTCCCTTTCTGCTTTCCCAATGAGTGACGGTTTGATGAACTTTGCTGGCTGCGGTGTTTGTTGTTTCTGATGCTGTCCGCTAAGCGTGCGCCTTGTTAAACTCATGAATTTGTTCATTTCATTTTAAACCCCACCCCCAACACCTAAAATAAATATAAATATACTGACCTAGGGCAATTTGCAGGTTCGTCTCTTCTAAAAATTCTAGGGCTCCCTTTATTGCTGATCACAATTAGTATTCTTTTCTTGGGGTAATAAGTGAGTAACTATCCATATATTGAAAATGGCGGAGCTTTACTTTAAACTCGAAGAGATTCGAACTTTTGACCTATCCATATATATATAAAAAAGTATTATATTCTAATACATGCAATATTCTTAAAATAACAAATTACACTGACTCCCAAAATAGAAGTTTAAAGCACTGACACGTACCCAATTTTAGTTTGAAAAACACATAAGTCATATTCTAATAGAATGATTAGTTATATTATCGCAAATACTATTATGCCCTTACCCTTTCAATAAATCTTATTCTCATTTACTAAAAAAAAAAGAAAAGAAAAACATTCTTATGTCTCCGAAGGTTATTTGATGAAGACATAGTTGTTGAATTTTTTTCTCCTTATATTATGGAAAGGACATTTTTCAAATTAAAAAACGATTAACAATGGGTTAAGTATTTCACTAACAGAATGCACTAATGTGTTTCATGAATTGGGGTGTCTGTTTTTTTCAAACATAAAGTGGGGGTGTTAGTGTTTTAAAGTCTCCATTTTGGGGTGCCAGTGCAATTTGTTTTTCTTAAAAGCATGTTAATATGTATAGTAGGGAAAAAATTGAAAAACAAAACCACAAAAACCACAAAAACCACAAAATCCCCAAAATCTAAAATCCTTTCCGAAGGTCCCTTAACAAGGTCTAAACTCTTGACTGAGCCTAACCCTAACTTAAAATCAATCACGATTTGTCCAATTGGACTGACCAGATGGACCTTTGGTGATGGTGCCACAAATGATGAAAAGCAAAATACCGATGGGTCTGCATATATTGGTGTAGCTAATGTCAAAAGCTATGAGTTGGGAATATTTGCCTACTGAGGGTAGAGGGAAAGATTGTACTATTTCATATCCCTTCACTACATATTTAAGAGGAAAATTTAGAGTTTGAAACACCTCCCTGTGAGGGGAACACTATGAAAATCCCATCTCTAATCCATTTCTTCAGTATTTCAAAGTAGGTCATCTTTCTAAATATACGATGAAAATATGTGAGAGAAGCATAATCCTCTTACCATTTAGATATTTCTAGCCAACTAAACCGGAACACTGTGGAAACAAGAAGAGGAAATAAGGCAGGTTGGCCCAACCAAGTATCTCAGCCGGTCCTGTTCGGGTTCCTGGCCGGTTCAGCCGTCAGTTCAAACCTATACCCTTAACCTCGGCCTTTTCGTCTTCGTCTTCCTCTTTACAACCGGTTCCTACCTACCGTCGGTATCGATCGGTGCTGCGTTCATCCTTCTTCGCCGTCTCCGACGAAAATTGCAGCGACCCGGTGTTTTTCTCTGACCAGCATCCATCTGTTTATCTGAATTATTTCATACGCTCCCGGTGTTCGAGTTAACACCAAGTAAGAGATTCTACATCGAACTGTTCATTTTTTCACAAAGTTAATATTTCAATCTTTAAATCGAGATTTGTTCATTATTTTGTTAATTCTTTCTGTCTATCGATCCGGCGGCCGCATGTATACATATCAGAAGTTCGTTTTTCTGTAGAAGTTTGTTTCAGCGTAGCAGCGTGAGAGAAGTTCTACTACTTTCGGCGACTGAAAACGAGGTCTTGCGTGTTGTGAAAGATTTCTGTTTCGCTTTCCTGCGACACCATTGTTCTTGTGGTCTGTTCAATTCTGCATTTGTGAACCAAATTATTGTGGTATGTATTCAAAGATTCCTATGCTGGATTTTTTTACTTCCCATTCTCAGCATCTGATTCCCTCTCTCCAGCCAAATAATTTCACTTTTCGTCTCAGAGACTGTTCTAAAACTTTTCTTTTGAGAGTGGGAAAAAAAGAGTTTGGGTACTTCTTATTGATCCCTGAATAACATCAGGAAAAACTAAATAGATGTACCACATACTTTTTGTTGCAGAAAGGGAAGACGAAGATGGGAGACGCGGTGAAAGAACAACTGATGGAGTCTGTACGCTCCACAGTCTTTAAAGAATCGGAGTCCCTAGAAGGAGCTTGTGTAAAAATTGAGGGTTACGACTTCAATAAGGGTGTAGACTATGCTGGGCTCCTCAAGTCCCTGATCTCTACTGGGTTTCAGGCCTCAAATCTCGGTGAAGTTATTGAACTCGTCAACGAAATGGTGAGTTTAAGTTTCTAGCTCCATCACATCCTACCAAGATTAGGTCTTTTTCATTTTGTATTTCTTTCCCATCTACCATTTTCTGCTTTTTGCCTTTTAAATTTGATGCTACCTAAAATTTTTAAGTTGGCCTGAAGTTAGATTGGAGGCTCTCGGATGAGGTCCCAACCGAAGGTTGCAGTGACGAGGAGTTGGACCCAGTATACAGAAAGTCCGTGAGATGCAAAGTCTTCCTTGGTTTTACATCTAATCTTATTTCATCAGGTATTCGAGAGACGATTCGGTACCTTGTGGAACACCGCATGGTGAGTGTTGTAAATGTGCATTCTGTCTTTCTTTTACGGCTTCAATTGTATGTCAGATTTTGTGAGTGTAGTAGAGACTAGAGAACTGGCAGTTGAACACAATTGACTGCTAGTATGTGTAATGATCTGTAAGAACTTGTAATAGAGAATTAGGACTAATTATGGAACGGGAAGCTGCATTGTTCATTTGTTCAGTTCATAAATAAGTTTTCAAGTGGAAATGTGAACTTCAGAATTGGTACTAGAATCTGTGTCTTGAGACTGAGTTGTTTTGTGAGTGAAGGTAAAAGCACTCTGAAACCCTGTTGGTGACTCCAGGATTTGAGGAATAGTTAATTATTTGGGCATTTATTGGCCGTCATAGTACCGGGTATCCATCTTACAGACTGCTTGAATGGATGATTTTTTTTTATTTCAGTCGAAGGCATATTAGTGGACACCCTCCCCCCTACACACACAAACACAATAGGAAAACCCTTGTGTCTGTGTCTTTGTCTTTCCATTTAATGTTCTTTTAGGACTTTATCCCACATTTCCTTTGGTGCTAATTGTCCGAAATATCTAATTTACCCCATTGGGTATTCAAGCATTGAATGTGGCTTCTGGTTCTAGTAGAATCCATAACCCTCTTGAGTTTAGAGTTTGTTTTTTCAATTCCATGTCTTTAAGTCAATAAATGTGATGCAGACGAGTCACTTAGAGGGTTACTTTTTGTTATTATTTGAATAAGCCCTGAGATAGGTTACATGTCCATTGGAACTTTGATCTCAGGGGTTTATTTTGTAATTGGCTATTTTGATGACCACAAAATATGGGTTGAAAGGAACAGGATGTGTTGTGGGCGAGGGAGAGTAAGGGGAGCAATAAGGTGGGGAGGAAGAACAGTTGAGTGTGAGACCTTCTCTTTCTTATGCCTTGACGGAAGAACTGAGCTAAAGCTCATTCCCAGATTTACTTCAGTAGTTAGAGCCCATTCTTAGTGCTGCTTTCTTTTTTTCCCTTTCATTTTTTCACTTTGTCAATTTAGGATACCCTTTTAGCAAAGGATGGGGTTTGGCCTTTCGATATAGTTTCCGACTCTATTTTTGAGTCTTTCTATGTGAATCTTTGATTTCTGCATTCGTAGCTCATGTATTCTTTATGTTTCTTCCATCTAGTCTTTCTTTCTTCGCTTACTCCCTGATCTATTTTGTCGTGTTCAGTCTTGGTGTAATTGTGGAATGGCTGGAGCACCCTCAAAACCTCTCCATTCTTTGTGTATCACATCAAGACTCTAGGGTTTGAATCTGTGCCTCTGGATGACTCCACCTGAGAAGTCCTTGTCTGAATTCTTGCTGAAGCTGTGAGATACCGATTGGAAACCAAACCTTATTCATCTCTATCTCCAAATTTAGTTTTGTAACTACTTGGTTTGGTGTCTATTGGCTGGATTCAAGAGTGATAGAAGTGGAAATTCTTAATCTGAAGATGAGGCTGATTGGTGGTCAGATGGGAG
Source organism: Hakea prostrata (assembly GCF_041222555.1). NCBI lineage: Eukaryota > Viridiplantae > Streptophyta > Magnoliopsida > Proteales > Proteaceae > Hakea > Hakea prostrata. The sequence goes on along the minus strand of NC_142609.1, from coordinate 48,680,634 downwards.
AAATCTTCTTGCCAAATCAGCTCAGTTTACTGTTTGTATTGCTGGTTAGAAACTTATTTGCATGGATTCCCACAACCTTATATTATAAACTTTAGAGCTTATTGAAGGGAAGGAAAGGATCAAAGGATCCATGTTAGCATATAGCCGACCTCATTTAGTTGGGAAAGGGCTGATTTGCTGTTAAAGGTTGAAGAAGAAGACCACTCTTTTGGTTTACAATGCAGACCCTGTTATGCTTCCAGAGTTCCAGTATTACAAATAACCCTTATTTTAGATCCTTGTAATGGATGTTGAACTTCACTATATTTACGGTTTTTTTCACTAATCTTTCTTCAATAAAACTATTTCCTTACTTATGATACTTATAAGTGTATCATTATAGATATGAGAAGTGCTGCTGCTTATTGGGTTGCAGCCTTGCAGGTAGATGTGGTGGTTACTACAGCTGGTGGCATAGAAGAGGACCTTATAAAATGTCTTGCACCCACATATAAAGGTGATTTCTCTTTGCCTGGAGCGAGCTTACGCTCGAAAGGATTGAACCGAATTGGTAATTTGTTGGTACCTAATGACAACTACTGCAAATTTGAGGATTGGATTTTACCAATTCTTGATCGGATGTTAGAAGAACAGTCTACAGAGGTATCTATCCATAACCTTCTTCTGTTACTTTATTCATATTCGGTGGTTATTAGTACTTTATATGAGTGTCTGTTGCCTCCTTCAATGGTTAGGGTTATTTAGATTTTCCTTTTGCTTTTTCTCTCTCTCTTTCTCTCTTTTTTTTTTGGGGGGGGGGGGTGGTAAGGTGCAGTGTCAAGGTTGGGGGCATTTTCTCTAATCATGTGAGCTAGGATCAGTAATTCCATATCAGGACATCTTTTGTTTAATCATGTCAGGGATCAATGGTATATGGTAACTTATCAAAAGTTAGTGGCAGTCATATCCACATAAGGGAATACGATAATTTTCCCCCCTTCAGATTGACAGTTTTTATTATATATTCTGCATTCAGGGTGTATATCCAATGTGTGTATGCGTGTAATTTTTGTTTTCCCTCGGTAAAATATATATCCAATGTGCCATTTTGGCATTTGACTTTTAAAGGTGGCTTATAGTACCTTATGCTTTTTTTCTGATTAAAAAGCCAGAGTTTCCTTGCTGACAAATCTCCTTTTATAGCTCTTCTTTTGAAAAGAGTTAGCAAGTGATTATGGTACAAAAAAATTTGGATTGGGATGCTTTAAACATTTTCTCTCAGGATGATATGATTTTCTAGATTAAACCTATTTTCAACCTATGTTATTTTTCCCTTTTTTATTGATTGCATAGAAATAACATGACCAACTCCGCCCCTCCCTTTCTGTCTTTCTTCTTTCAACAGAATTTACTATGGACACCATCAAAGGTTATTGCTCGCTTAGGTAAAGAAATAAATGATCGAAGGTCATACCTATACTGGGCTTACAAGGTAAATCATAAATTATAAGCTGTGTGTGCGTATGCACCTTCTTAAATACTTATGTTTTTTTTTCTTCCTTCTCTCTGTCTAATTATTGTATATTCCAATGCTTCTTCTTTTTCAGTGCTGCATCACTTTCTTTATACTTGCTAGTGCAATTTTTTTCTGTATCTTCTTCATTGTTCCTTGACTATATTCAGTATGTTAGGTTATTCTGATGCAAAAATGGTGTATTTTAAATTGCTTGAATGTATTACCCAAAAAAAGACAAAATTGTTTGAATAATTGCTATTCACTCTTCCTGTCTCTTAACAGAGGCATGGTGGTAGATGAATCACATAAATGGGCTTATTTTAGTCAAAAGAACTAAAACAAGTGTTGAAGCTGGGCTATATCTGTGTTTGCTCTTTGTATGCAAAGGAATCTTTGGATTACGTGGTGATTCATTGAGATACCTGCTGTGGTGAATGAGTAAGCTTGTTTGTTGGTGATTCCAGAAGGGGTCTATATGCTCTAGAATTTGGAGAGAAAGAAAAGGGGGTAAAAGTTTGACTGTGACAATGCAACCCCTTTTTCTCATGTCTACTTATCATCTTGGCCATTAGAAAACTATCCTTCATCTTGGTTATTAAAAAATCGTTACTTGGTTTCTACTGTTTGTTTATGCTGTTTTTATTTCAGTTTACCATTAAAATGCAAAGTTTTCATGATGAAGAAAACCATATAGTTTACAGTGGAAGTTAGCTTCAAAATGCCTTCAAGACAAACTAAAAACAAAATGCAGAAGTTAGAAGGTTAGGATTTCTAGCCAAACCAGTCTGTAGAGCTTGACCAAAACCGGATCGAATGGTGGGATGTAGACGAAACACTACTGAAAATCTCAATTGATTCTGGTGGCTGAATTGAGAGATGGCTTCAAGCACCAAAATGGTAACAAGGGTGCTGCAGGCCAAAACAACAATTTGGCTCCAAATATTGATCAAAGGGATGGTTGTTGATGATAAGCTTATGCTGCAAATTTTGTTGAATTTTGATTGCTTGAGTGATAGTTATAGTCTATAGAGGAAGCATGTGATTGTGCGTGAAACAAGTAAATGGATGGAGAAGTGCAGTGAAAGGATGGATTGAATGAATGGGAGGTCAGGAGAGGTCTGGAAACCCAGCTGGGTTGGGGAGTTGAAGAAACAGATGAGGGGGTCTTTTGTTGCAGTGATCAATCCAAGTCACAGAGCAGCAGTTGCTTAGTTTAAGTTGGAGAAGCAGTGAAGCTTTAATCCTTTTGGGAGAGCATGGTCACCGTAGAATTTAACGGTCTCTTCAGCAGTATCAGCCGCTTTAAATCTTCAGCACCTGACATTTGGACAAGATTAGAGGAGAAGAGATAAGTAAATAGCAGGTCGAAGGATGAAGGTAATTTGGCCCGCACAGCCAAGTTTCCCACCCATTGACAAGGGAACAAGTAGAACGTCAACTTCTATTTCTTTCTATAACTGTTTTTTTTTTTCTTTGGGGGGGGGGTTGGGGGCACTCAAAACAAACTTAATAGTAACTAAGGTTAACAAAATATAAACTAAATAGAATTCTTCAGTTTTCAAGGCTGCAATCAAAATTTGCATGTGGCCCCACCAAGATTCCGTTCAGCCAGCATGTGTCATCTTTCTTGATGTCCATAAGGGCAGCTGAAGATGACAAAAGATATGCACATGACCCTGGCTTAAGAGACCCAACAATCGCAGCCCTACTGGGGTGTCCCAGCTTAGTAGGGCTGTCCCAACTTATAGTTGGTTTGCTTTACTGCGAAGGGAAGTGAACCCACTGTAGATATATGAGCACCTTTAACTTCTTGCTTGCCAAACATCTTAGGTCCCGCATCAGGCTTGAGTTTAAAATACCCCCACATAATGGTTATGAACATAAAGATACCATGACTGGAAATTTTAAGATGAAACCATGTTTATGTCTGAGAATGTGATTTGAGGTTAAACACCTCCTTCTTATGGTTACGGACATCAAGATATCATGTCTGGAAATTTTAAAAGATGAAGCCATGTTACTGTCCAAGCAATTTGAGGTTAAACACTCCATCTGGTGGTTATGAAAATAAAGATTTCACTACAGAAGTTAGTCTGCTATGCAGGGCTATTTGGGGGGTTAGTCTGCCATGCAGGGCTATTTGGGGTCAACTTTCTAGAACAATATCAGCAGCTTGGGAGATTAATAATTTATATTTTAAATTTATTATTTTTTAATCCATGTCTTCTTGGTTTCTATATGCCACATCATTAACATTCCTCAATGTTTTCATCCAGAACAATGTTCCTGTCTTCTGCCCAGGCATAACAGATGGTTCCCTAGGGGACATGTTATACTTTTCATTCCTACCGGAATCCTGGGTTAATTATTGACGTTGTGCAAGGTAGACATATCCATCTTCATTTTTGCTTATTGCTAGTCAGTTTGTGTCATGTTATTTAATTCTCATCCAATTGACAGATATAAAAGCCATGAATGGGGAAGCAGTTCATGCAAGCCCTAGGAAGACAGGCATTATAGTTCTTGGTGGTGGACTGCCCAAGCATCACGTATGTAATGCCAACATGATGCGCAATGGTGCAGATTATGCTGCTTTCATCAACACAGCCCAAGAGTTTGATGGCAGTGATTCTGGAGCACGTCCTGATGAGGCTGTATCATGGGGAAAGATCAGGGGTTCTGCTAAGACTGTGAAAGTACAGCCTCATTCACATCTATATTATTTCTGTTTCTTGTTGCTTGAACTGTGAAATTTTGATTGTTTATCCAGGCAGACTCATTCCATTTCATCTTATGAAAATTTTCCATTTATGCTCGTCACATTTGGTTTATATTTGTGATTCATGTGGACTAAATGCCGCATTCAATTGGTTGTTGGCATTGATTATATTCCTCATTTTGAGTCATTACGACGGCACTTGTAACCAACTTGAACCTGTCTCAAGTGTAATTCTTATGGTTTTCTGTCTTTTTTTTGTTATATTGGGCAGGTACATTGTGATGCAACAATTGCATTTCCTCTACTGGTAGCTGAGACATTTGCTAAGAAGGCAAAAGAATTTCTCAAGACAGATATTTGAGCTTCACTTTCCTGTCACTGGGTGCGGCTGTATGAAGTATCAGATAGACCATCCATGAAGTTCACCAGAGGCAGGTGATATTATTTTTAGCTCCCAACAGGCCCGAATTTGATTAGGGGAATGTGAAGAGGAGGGAAAAGTCAAGTCCCCAGAGTCTTTAATGGTGTCAAGTATGCAATTTAACCATGTTGTGTATGCAACAGACATGTTGGAGTTTTTTCTACATGGAATTAGCAGTGAAACTGTATGTCAATTTTTTTTTTTAGTTTTGAAAGAGCATTATATTATGTAGGCCTAGGTACTCGAGAGAGAGCCTTTCAATTGATATATTTTGAGGTGTGAAGTTAAGAGATCCAAATTTTTCCAAGGGATTTTGAATTAGACGATTTTTTTATTTTTCATATCGAATAAGTAATAAGAATGAGAGGTGTTAAGTTTTTATTATTTTGAAGTCGAACTATTTTTTTGCAGGACCCCTACAGTATTGTCACTGCAGTAGAGTTAACCATGAAGTTTGGAATGGATTGATGTGGTTACTCTATGTCTAGGACACTAGAATAGATAAAAGCAAATTGGCTAGTGATTGTGAGGCCTGGAGGAGACACCAAAAGCCTTTGCCTTTTTCAACCCTTGGATAGTTAGAACTCATGGTTTTTTCATGTTATATTGTCAAAGAGTGAACAATGAAAATAGATGGCAAGTCGGGTTATGTAGGAATAAGGTTCAAGTCTATAGTCGATTTGTTAGGATGCCTCAACTGCATACATCACTGCACTTCCACTTGACACCTATCGTATGAGAGGTTTGATTTGTAAATTAGTAAACTTTAAATTCTTAAAATGTAAAAATAAATTAAATCTAATAAAATTAATGGCTGAATTCTAACCAGATTTAAATTGCTATTAGTAGAATCAAAATTTTAGGAGAAAAAAAAACAACAAAATAAAAAAAATAGAAAATAAAAATTATGCTTGATGAAAAGAATACTAGAAAAATCTTGAGTGAGAGAAAGAGGGGAATAATTTGAGAAAGAGAGAAGATTTATGAAAATTTCAATGTCTACTAATTATTCCAGTGTTTTGTGAGACGTGTGAGAAAAAATAAAAATAAAAGAGGAGATTCACGAGTGAATAAATACGAATTAAAATATAAATATGAGAGAATATATAAGAAGAAATTCATGTGGTACTATTTAGTGAGAGAATTAAGAAAAAAATACAGGAATTTTTGAAATTTCAAATTCCGGGGGCCATGTCCCAACGTCGCGCCGCCACTAACAGCTGTCATAACGGACTTTCATGATGTCATGGAATTGTTCAAAACACCCTGGCAGGAAGGCACAGTCGATTCCGTTAATGACCGTATGCAAAAGGGTAAAAATGGATTTTACTTTTTACTAAATAAAGGTTAAAGGATTAAAGAGGTGATGGTGTCAATGACCCAGGTCACAAAGGTGGTTGGTTACTTGGTTGGACCATACCGATCCTGAAGTACCAAAATCGCTGTTGGCTCAGATAATGCTTCAGAGATTCTGAGGAATGCACAGAGCTCTGTGACTGTGAGTGAGGAGCGCGAGGTTCTATTGGAGTAAACACAGAAGCAGAAGAAAGATAGAGACTTTGAAGATGGATTTAGGTTACATTGTGAACGCCATGATCCCTACATGGAGATCTGTAAGCAAAATCTAGAAGTTCTTGTTTTGATTTGAAAAGCAACTCTAATTGAGATAGTTCGATTACTGATATTTATACTTGTTAAAAATGAATGATTTTTCAGGTTTTTATACTTCATTCTTACTTCATTTACTTGGCTATCGCTGGATCTCTTCTACCTGGGAAGAACGTTCCTGGCGTTACTTTATCAGATGGCACTCGACTTCATTACCGCTGCAACGGTATGTTTCTCTCTGTGTTTGTTCTTTTATTGCTTCTTATGGTTGGCAATCAGATTCGAATAAAAATCACTACTTTTGAGCTTCCAATGCCATGTTTTCGACATTTTGCAGGCCTTGTGTCACTTCTTTTACTGGTTTTCCTATTGGGCATCGGCGTTACCTTGAAGCTGATATCGCCAACGGTTATTTTCTCTCTCTCTCTCTCTCTCTCTCTCTTTCTTTTCTTACTCTCTTCGTGTTTGTTGTACCATCTCATTCAATCTGTAATTGCTGGTGTTTCAATGTGCAATTGTTATTTGAGAAAGAGAGCTGGAAATTCATCAGGATTGAGTACAGCGATCATGTTGTACAATTTCGTCTATGAAATATGACTGTTAATATCAACATCTGGGTGATTGCATCATTACTTTTCAGGTGGCTAATCAAGTTTTTTTCTCTGACCCAAGGGAAAAAAAAAAAGGATCAAGTTTTTTCTCATTCTCACTGCCAAACACCGTTTACTAGCTTCATTTCCTACGTTTGAGTCACCCTTTTTCTTTTCTTATCTCTGAGACGCACTGGACTGATCAGTGATCCAACTCCCGCACCCTTTTTTTTTTTTCAAAATTTTGCCTGGTTGGAATTTGAGACATGATTTGGGGTTGATCACTTGCTTTCCTATGTAAGGTTCATTACATGTCTATATGTTTCCTTCCAGACAGTTGTGCGATTATGCTTCCATAGCCTAAGAATCAAACAAATCCCAAAGTAAGGTGTTTTTTCCCCCCCTCTCTCTCTCACCTTTGGTAAGGAACTAGGCATGATCTACTGTGGAAATATTCCAATGTGTCAAGTATAAGTGATCAATCAAATTTTCTTAGCCTAGTCCCTTTTCTAGATTTTGAGGAGGTCGTAGAACTGAAACTTTGGTGTCCATTGTGTACAAAATACTCATGTCTGAGACCATGCTCACATGCCATAGTTGGAAACCACATGCATAGACATCTCATGCTATGTTGCTATGCTAAAGATACTTCGGGTTTCTTTCTGTCATTTTAATTGCTGGGAAATTTGTATATTAACAATAGTCAGGAAATTGGTCATCTACCAACCATTAAACTGCTCATTGTTTGTCCCAAGTTTTCAATCAATTGTGAGGTTGTTTGCATATCACTCTCGTTTAACAATTACTGAAATTGATCATCATCTATCAGTTAGTCACAAAATCACAGTCAGAATGTAATTCATAATGGTGTGCTATACTGACTGTTGTACTGGGGTCGGAGAGCTTTTAAATATAACACCATGGTGCATTATCTCATAATTTCTGTTTGCTGATTTTTTTTTGTATGATTGCAGGTGATAGCTGACAGAAGACTTGAGCTACTATTTACAACTTTCATATTCAGCTTCATCGTAAGTTCAACTTCATGTTTCATTGTCATGCTTTAAAAAATAGTAATGTGTTAGTATCGTTTGTCACAGTATATAACATAATTTTGAGATCTCGGCCAAGATTTGCTAATCTTTTTGTTTCTCCCTTTGATCTCGTCTCGAGTCCTCACGAAAGTGAGATCTTGTGAGACCTCGAACCATGCCTTTCAAGGCTTTTGGTAATGGTATGCTTTATTCATCCAAACATTTTTTGAAAGGTGTGGGCTTTCCTATATCTGAAAGCATGTTTCAATTTGAAATCCAATTTAAGATGGAGATGATGCAGATTCATCACTCAAATAGGCCTAGCTTGTTAGGTATAGTTCTAGGGTTGGGTTATACGCATGTTTACCCTTTGACATGATGTGTTTCCTATGTAATAGGTCACTTTTATGGCCTATAATATGGGTAATTAGGTTTAGTATGAAAAAAGCTTTGTTCCTTAGTTTCTTTTAAGTCGTTTTCATTTAGTTCAGTTGAACTGGTTTTATGTTGTATAATTGAAGTTGCAGATAAATTGTTAGTAGTGTGTGGAGGGTTTGGATTAGGACTTGACAAACCAGCACTGTTATGTGTCTATTTTAGTTTCCTAGTCAATTCATTGTTTTATGGATTTCTTTTTCTGTGTAGGAAACTATTTTGAGTCTTTCATATAAATTTTTAAGGGGGTACATTATTGAAAACAAATTTGATTAATGAAATTGCTTTGCAAGCTGCTGCTGCTGCCCGTTTCCTCCATTGAGAGAGTTTCAGTTTAGTGCGTGATCTAAACTTAGGTGGAATTGGTTGGACCAGTTGGTCCTTCACAGTGTGAATCCTAGGAGATTCTCAATCAAGCTTCCTCTTCATTAGTTTGAAGAACACTAATCCTTTTTTGACATATCAATTTTCCCAAAACCTTAACTCATCACATACCATTACAAATACAAATAGCTAACAGTTTCTCGCCAAACTGTATCCACTGCACCCTTACCCAAATCCCGTACTTCCTTGTCACTTGACAGGCCCACTCATTCATCAAATCTAAATTCCCAGAACCCTAACTTTTAAGACAGCTACTTCCCAGCATCAAAATTCTTCCAAATTTGGATCAAATAACCTTAACAGTTCCTTTCAAACCCCAATCAATACTGCTGCTGTAATTCCAACTAGAAAACCTAAATCCCCAATTCCCTGTTTTAGAACCTTTATTGCCCCAACTCAAGTTGGTTCATTTTAGGTCCAGTTCCATTGACATCAGAAAATGGTACCTTTAGTGCTGAGAAGTATAAGAAAGCACCATCTTGTAGATGCCATTATTGCAGGATAAACTTATGTTGACTTATTTGACAAGAACCCCTCAAATGAGTAAAGGTTTCCGGTTCCATGGTCATCATTGAGTGCATTCAGGCTGGAAATTTAGGCTCTCATTGGGAAGTAAAATGGTAGTATGGATATTGTTTGATGCCTTTTCCTTTCTAACAAGTTTTGTTCTGCTTTGCGGTAAGCAGGAGTAGGCAGCCCATATGAGTGGGTGTTGCTTTTGGTCAATCCTGTAATCTGTGACATGTCATTTTACTGATTCAAAAATTTTCTGCCCACCTTTTTTTGAGATACAACTTTATTGGACATTTATTGGATTTAGTATGTTTCATTGGGTTTGGTGGACTGAACACTTCTTATGTATTCCTTTTTGTGCTACTCTCTCTACCTCTAGTGGCTTGCATGTAACTTCATGTAAAGCTAATATGAAATCTCTAATTTATTTTTCAGGAGAAAGAAATTATTTTATTTATAAACAAAAAAATCAGTGTTGCACTGGTATTTACTTAATGTATGCTTTAGTTCCAATGTTTAAATTGATTGTAGCCATGGCTCATGCAAGTCCACTTGACCTTAAGATAGTTGATAGCTTTGAATGTCAATAATTTGTCTTTTGTCCATGACAGGTGACATTGGTTCTTTATGCTGCTGGTTGCAAATCTCGTGATCAGAGTTCCTCTTTAAAACCACATGTCACAACGAACTTTATTCATGACTGGTACTTCTTTACTAGCCCCGTATTTATCTCAATCAGCATCTTATGGTTTTTACTTTCATTTCATGTGTCATACTTCTTTATATGAAAACTTGGATTGACACAAGTAAATTTGTCATTTCATGTGTAACCGTAATATGATCTTCACAAGTAAATTCATCAAAATACCTCATTCATACATGTGATGTGTGACGATTTATGCTCTGTAGCTGCAATATTTAGACATGGATAATGCCACTATACCACTAACCAGGTTTGTAAGTACCAGCTGATACGTTTTGTATTGGTGGGTGTTTATTTGATACTTAATATTAAACTGGCTTTGAATGTGTGTTTGACCACTTATGGTCTGTAGTTGAAAATTTTAGACATGGATAGTGCCACTCTATCACTAGCCCAGGTTGTAAGTACCAGCTGATCCATATTGGTATTGGTGGGTATTGATTTGATACTTAATATCAAACAGGCTTTGTATTGACCAATATGGGTTGATATAGTCTGATACGGGGCTGTATTATCTGATACAAGTAGGACACATCTCTAACTTGCCATTAGTCTTTTTTCTTTTCCTGATCCGTCAAAACAATATTAGTACCAAAGATGGAGATACCTTTCGTTTTAAAATGGAAGGAAGAAAGAGGAAAAGGGATAGTGACAGGATAGTGAGACATGAAGGGTAATTGGAATTTTCATGAAGGGTAGGGAATTCAGGAAAAAAGTTGTGCTGGTTGGTTTTGTTCATGACACCAGTTTGTCAGCTTAATTGGTCTAGCCTGAGACTGACCAATTAAGTCATATTGGTAAAACTGAAACCAGACTATTTTAATAATTGTTTCGGTTTTGTGCTTGTCAGTCAGGTTCAATTGAGTCTGCTATAGGCCAGAAAAGGTAATTTGGAAAAATGACATTCTTTTTTATTCCTGTAAATTAGGGAAAGACATTTTATTTGCAGGAGATAACTTGCTAGTATGGTGAACAATGTGATTAAAAAAAAAAAAAAAAAATCCAGACAACCAAACACGTTAGGGGCCCTTTGGTCATGCTTCTTCTGTTTTGAAACACATATTTTCCACCCAAAATGATGTTTCTGTTTCTGTGCTAAAAAGTCATTTTCGAGCTGTAATATTTTGTTTGGCAAACCTGTTCCAAATCTCTTATTATAGGTAGAAGACGATGGAGAGTTGCAGGTTTTTTACTGTTCTCTCTTCTTTGTTTGAGTCTCTAATAAAATTTCTTGGGAATGGTTCTTTTAGTTGGAGTCAGATTTAAAAGAAAAATTGTTCTTTAAATTGATGAAACAAGGTTTTTGGTGTTTGCAAAATCTTGTTTCCGGCACAAGAAAGAAGCTCGTCTATTCCATTGGCACATAAAAGCAGACTGGTATATACCCAAACAGGAAGTTCCATTTTTTTTGTTCCAGTAGCATAGAAAATTCCCAAAACAAGTTACAGAAGCTTTACTAAAAGGGCACTAGGAGTCAGAAGGATGATGCAAATAAGAAATGACAGAGTGAGGGTGGTGGCCATTCAAAACTGACAAGGCATGTGCCTAACTAGTGCAAAAGTATGACACAAACACCCCCCTTCTAATTTCACCTATGCCATTCTGCTATGAGATATGAAAACCAGGAGTTTGTTGAGCAGTCCTATTTGTAAAAGGGACCCTACTCATCATCAGGCAGCAAAATTAAGGGAAATGAAAATTGATACAATTCTTTTTGTGCTATGAGTTGAAGACTTGATGAAATATTAGAACCTTCTTTTATTGATAAAGTTCATTCTCCTTGGCATGAGGACAAAGTGTGAATATGCCGAAAGATTTTGTACTCCGATTGGCATTCCACAGGCCATATGTCATTTTTGATGTACTAATAAGGACTCAAATTATGGGTGAGAACATGAGAAAATAATGTATGCACAATAATGGCCTTTGAATTCTTTAGCTAATGGATTGTTAATGCCCCTTTTTTCTCCTTGGTGGGTGGTCGCTGGGGACGGTTGGATCATTTACTTCTTTCTATAAACAATGTTTACTGATAGGTGGTGGGTGGGGATGCTTGAACCTTTTACGTTTTCCTAAACAATGTTTACTAAGTCCAATTGATTCTTAGGTAAAGAGGATTTTATTTCTGTAATCCTTAGTGTTCGTTCTGTTTTCCCATAGAATGTTGATTAATTATTGTTCTATTTCATCTCATAGGTGGCTTGGGATACAGCTGAATCCTCAGTTTATGGGAGTGGATCTCAAGTACGTGAAAACTTCATGCTTTGTCATTCAGTTTATCAGTAATCCATGACTTCATCTGTTTTTTATGTTGTTTGACTTAATTCTAGTTACCTCAAAAACACCATTTTTATATAGATTAGAAAGTGTGGAAAATAGATGATTTCTTGTAGGGAACTTCAGAGTTCTTTATAACATGAAGACCTGCATGGCACTGATAGAATCAAAGGTCTATATGAGGTGAAAGGATAAATATGTGAGAGGAAATCTCTTTATCTTTCAGTGTTTCTTTTGGTCTTCCGTTTTTCTCATTTCCTAATTCAAGATCAGATGTAAGTAGGGTTAATTTTAGAGTGATGTCTTCAGTTTCAACTATAAACTTTGGAGCTGTCCTTATTTTATTCTTGAATTCTGAAGTTGATTTTGGTTTCTGTACGTATACTTTTCAGAAATTTCTGGATGCCACTCTTTTCGCTTTTTTCTTTTTTTTTGTGGGAGGGGGGGGGGGGGCGGGCACTTCAAAATGTATACCTTATTCTAGTATCATTTAAAATTTTATACAACTAATTTGCTAACAAGCTCAAGACTTGTAAATCAATTTTGTTTGCAGAGATAACTGAAATATTTCTGGGTGTTGTTCTTGTGAGATTTATATTAGTGTCATAGTTTTCTGAAAATTAATTATAAAAATTTTGCTATTATGTTGAGGAAACTGTTCTTACTTGAATGTGTCATGGCACAAATTACCTAGATGTGACTAGATTCTTTTCTTTCCGATTTTTCCAGAACTCTTATATTTTTATTTTTTTCCTTCTTATTTTCTGTTTCTATCATTGAAATCTTATATCCAATTTCCCGTTAGCATTTGTTGTACTCAATACTATTACAATCACTTATGCAACAGTAAAATTATGATCCATAATTGTGGAGCTAGGTTTATAGCATTTTGTCAAATAAGAAAAGTAAAATTTTGAGCTCATGATGCTTTGGTTTAGTAGCTATACAATTGGTTCATTTTTGGTTGGCCTCAATATATTCTGAACCAGTGTAACCTGCCCCCATCCCTGTATGAATGCTATCTAGACAGTAATCATTTTATCTCAGGTAGTTCTTTTTCCTGTAGCAGGCTTTGTTAAATCCTAAATGTGAGTCTTTTACCATCCTATCATAATAACAAGGATCTCACCTTTTAAACCTTCATTGCGTCACTATCTTTAGTCGTGGTTCTTTTTAACAGTTTAACTAGAACATCCCAGGTTAAGAAATGGTTGACAGGGCAACATACTTGCTGAAATGAAATTTGCATCACTGCTCTTTTCTGCCTTTTTAGTCATGGGTGTCTAGGCAGTGCATTTCTGGTGCTTTGTTTTCTGGTGTTGCCTTAATTTTCTGCTAGATGCTGTGACAACTATGCTTTTAGTGATTTAATAGCATATTAGGATTACCATGAACCTCCGTTAATTGAATTACTTTTAACACCATACAAAACATAGTTGCCAAACTGAATATTCAATTCAAAGCAATTGAATGGGACATCTTATTAAGTTAATACTAAATGCCTATTCTTACAATGCCATCTTTGACTGTTCCACCATGTGTAGATTTTTCTTTGTTAGAGCTGGAATGATGGGCTGGCTACTCATCAATCTTTCAGATCTAGCCAAAAGCATTGAAGATGGCAGCTTAAGCCAGTCAATGATCCTTTACCAACTATTTTGTGCGGTAATATGACCACAGTCCGTGCTGAAATATTTAATTTTATCTGAACATTTATCAGTTGCTCAGATTTTCCATTTTTATTTTTTATTTTTTATTTGCAGTGGTATGTTTTGGACTACTTTTTCCATGAGGAGTTCATGACCTCCACGTAAGTTCTTCTTGTTTCTCTCCAGCAATGTAGTTTTGATCTTTAATGTGCACAGTATACAAGTGTTTTCATGAGGTTGTTTATAACATTAATGCCCCTCTTCCCAATGACTTCTTTTCCCTATATGCTCTCTTTTTTTAATAAAATCATCCCTCCTTTATCTTCTATTTAGAAACTAAGACAGTAATTCTACAAACTTTGTCAGCTCTTCAAAGTCAGTTGTGATATAGGTATGAGGGTTGAACTGTAAATAGATGTAATCTTCTTATAGACATTATGGAATATTTTTGTTTCCCTTGCAAGTAAAAATGACTTTCTGATTACACTATTGTCACAATTTCTCCCAAATTATCATGGTGTTCAAGCAGATGTGGCTCAAGGAACCTACTCCCAGGTTGGAAATGATGCGTAGATGTATGAATCATGTGAAGAACTTCATGAAGCCAAGCAGAAGGAACCAAACCTGCCATAGTAGTATTCTGAGTTGTGCAATCTGGGGCAAGAATTGGATTTCTACAGTACTTTTTAAGCCTCTACCCTTACCAATATTGTCGTTAAGATTGTCCAAATGGGTCAATTGAGCCTTGGAATACTTTATGTTGGCCCCATAGATTGCTTTTATAGACCCTATGCTTCTTATTTTTGGGTTTATTGATGCAATGGCATAATTTGAAGCTTATTTATAAGGTGGGGTAGTGTGATTACATGGGATTAGTAATTAAATTCAGCATGAGTTAGATTAAGATTATAGTTTTCATCACCTGAAAAAAAAAAAAAAAAAAAAAAAAAACACAAACAAACTTAATAGCTAGATAGAATTTTGTTTACGTTACTGAGTCTTTTAGAGTGATTAGGAGTCCTTCTATGAGTCAATTAGGAATTTTAAGTTCATCCCCCATCAATTAGAGATGGGTTGGATAAAGAATAGGATTTTCCCCCCTTAGAGATTTGGGGCTTTTGAGCAATGCATATGGGTTTGATATCCCGAGTCTGATTTCTTCTTTTCTATTTCTTCCTCCCAAGAACATCTTCAACCATTAAAGCTGCTGTTCAATAAGATCTTTGACAACAGTTAGTTGAATTATTCACATTCCCAAGTCTTCTTCCCCTTCTAATCCTCTAATTTCCCAAAGCGTAACCCCTAGTTTTTGTCTTCTACAAACCCTAGCCACTAAAAATCGTCTACAGCCTTATTTCACCATCAGAAAGAGTTCAAATTCGTTCCACAGCCTCTCTGATGCAACTATTCCTTTTTTGGTTCTGAAAGGTCATATACAAGGTGATTTTCACAAGAGTCTAGCCCAGTCACTCCTAGCCATTAAAACCAGTTTTGATCAAAGCTCCTGCTATCACTAAGGAAGAATTTCCAAATTTCATACACATCCACTCAGTCGATTGCTTGCAATTGTCCTTCACAGTTCCATCCTGTTCTACTAGGAATCCCTTGTAACTCCAAATGTGCAAACCTGATTTAATTACAATTTCCAGCATATATTCTACCCTAGCCATCAAACCCTAACTTTTACTTGCCCCTAGCCCACAAGTGAACCCCACATCCAATGCTGACTCACTTAAGCTTACCAGTCCATTCTAGATCTGGTAACGGCTCCTAGTTGGTCTCCTACCAATCTAGGACATCACAATGTGATATGTTTTCATAGACATGAAGTCATGAAGTCAATTAAGGCATATGATTTTCTTTTTCTGGGCTTATTCTGTAGTATGATTGGTAATGTGCCCCAAGTGCTAGCCATGTTCCATTCCCTACTTATGGATCAACCCTACTCTATGGTCCTGTTAGAGGATAGCTGTTGCAATACTGTTTTACACTCTCCTCTCAGGAAATAATCAGCTCTTACTTGAGGCCTTCCCAAACAGCTGAAAAAGGAGAGGGGATTCCTATTGCCCAATGATCGTCTGGTTTCTGATCAGGACCTCATCAGGCGTGATTTCTATGGGAAGGAACGGCACACCAAGGAATTCTGGTGGAAGCTTTATGGCTGCTGCATAGCCTCTTCTATTGAACTTTGTGGTTGCAGCCATGACAAACCATCGGCCGACCAGACTTAGACCACTTCAAGTGACTGGAGCTGTTGGTGGTCCTTCTACCTTTTAGCATGAACTTACTGTAATGCGCGTGCTGTTGGTGACCGAATTGGATCCGTCAGCTTTTGTCAAGTTCTCATCCATGTTAGTACCCTCAAATTCTTCCCCTCCAGGTATGTTTTCGGCTGGTTATTGCATATTGGGTGAAACCCATCCATGGATCATCAATTCAGTCTCTCTGGCTATATAACTGTTGTGGATCATCAAAATGATCATCTATCTTTGGAGTAATTAAATGTGGAATCTTTATGCATTAATTCACCACATAAAGTGATTTCATCATGACCCAATTATTTTTCAAATTTAATAGTTAAAAATTATTCCAATATTGATTTTGGAGCACACTTGTTGACCAATAATAAAGAGATTGGAATTTTGGACTACTTAGGGGGCATTTGGTTTCGCGTTTCCCTGGAATTAGATTCCAGGGAATCATGAAATTAGAAAAAAAATCATGTTTGGTTCAAAGTTGAGTCGAATCTAGGTTCAGCTGGAATCCACGTTTTACACTAAAAATTGGAATCACTTGGAAACCACCTCTAGAGGTGGTTTCCAAATAGACTCACCCTTTGGAACCCACATATAAATACGGGTGTTGAATCACATTTTATTGTGAAATCCAGAAAAGGTTCTCGTTCTCGCAAAGTCTCTTCCATCACCCAGCTGCTAGGGTCCTCGCGAGTCTCTTCCGTCGCCGAGTCGCTGAGCTCCATTGTTGGGCTTCTTGAGCTCCAACGCAAGTTCAGTTGCAGGTTGCCTCTTCTTGAGCTCCATCGCATACGTTGATCTATGATTTGGCTTCCATTCTTCATTGATCTTCTTCCGTCAGGTCAGTGAAATCTTTCGGTTTTTTCTTCTATTCAGAGTATTCTTATTATGTTTTCATGGTAGATAACGACTCCTTGTCTTCTCGAACTCGGTTTCGCTCTCCTTTCCCCCTCTTCTTCTCTACTTCCTTTTCTTCTCCACTATTTTGTTCCTCTTCTGAATCTATTGTAATTAACTGCTAATAGTAATTGTTAGATTCTCGGGGAAATGAAGTCCCACGGTTCAGAAGTTATCAACAACTTGCAATATTTTTGTGTTTCATGTTTTCTGGTTTTTATCAGGGTAACCAAATGTTGATTCTGATAGATTCACTTGCCAGAATCAGGGTAACCAAACACGATTTTTTTTGGCCAATTGCCATTGGAAATTGAAGTTAAATGATGTGTGGACCATGTAGACGACTCATCATGCTTTTCCACGCGTGGTCAAAACTCTAAAAGAACTGTTGTTCACTGCAGTGAACAATGATCAGTTTCCTCAAAAAAAATATCGACTTTTCATCCTCGTCAGAGAACTATATGGGGATTTATTGAATTATCAATTGCCTGCATGGTTAGAAAGCCAACTGACAAGACCGTGGTTGCTAAGGCAATGCGGGAACAAGAGCATGCCTTGATGTCAAAGCGGCGTGGTGCTTTATGTTTCAACTCTCCCATGTGGCCATATGCCTCGATGATAAAGGAAATATACCTGTATTTTGGAGTGTGTTTATGAATATGGAAAGTTACCTTGAATATGGTAAATATACCATGTAATATTGTCTTATCCTTGGGCAGCTTGGATGTTTAAGTGCCATGATAACTATGGATACGTTCTGAATTTATTCGGAAACTCATTTCAAAGTTTATAATTGCAATAATTAGTGACATGGTCTTGTTATAAAACTTTCAACTATTAAAGGCATCTTGGTGGAGATGTATCATAATTTCTGATGGAGAAACAGGCACTGTGTGCATATGCTTACTGGTTTTCTATCTTTGAAGGCCTTTTAAATTCTTATTATTTTTTGCTAGCATTTTTAATTCTTATTACAGGACAATTATTGTTAATGCACTATCATGTTATGTTTGTTGATGATTTCTCCCACATTCTGTGGATCTACTTGCCATTTTCTTGTGCTGGCTTTTGCTTATTGTTAATCATGTCTATGATATGCAATTAATGTAACCAATATATGTTCTTGGAGTGTATGGTTTCACTTCCAACATTTGTGTCCTTATTCTCTTATCCGTATTTGGTTATTCACCAGGCTGACATATTTGTATTGTTTATGTTTTATAGATGGGACATAATTGCGGAGAGGTTGGGCTTCATGTTGGTGTTTGGAGATCTAGTGTGGATTCCTTTCACTTTTAGTATCCAGGCATGTAAACAATAGCCATAAACTGGAATTTAGATTGCCCATATTCATTTCTTAACACTTGTAGTTCAGGCACTCTGGAATATAGATTTATAGTTTGAATTCTTGGTATCTCATCTTATGGTGGCTGGTTGAGTTGGGATATTATGTTTTGTATTATGGTGGGGCTTCAGGGCATCATACTTCATACTGCAAAAAGCTTGTTATTCTAAAGAGAAAAAGTTAAAAAATAAAATCCCAGAATTGTTGCTGGTTGAATATCTTCAAGTTTAGTTTTTCATTAGAAGTTTGTTTAGTTCTCATAGCTTACCATCACTTGGAAGAGACAATTTCTCTCATGGATTTTGTTGTTAGGTCTTTGTTTTATCAGACTTGACTTTTTAGGGAAATGGTGACTTATGACTCCCTCTTGGAAGAAATGTCGGTGCTTATTTCTTTGTCTACTTCTTGTTAACCTATTATTCTTTTCGTCAGTTTTTGTTCTTAACTTATACCCAACATTTTCTTGCAGCTTTGCTTTGGAAAATTTATCCCTTATGCCCAAGGAAAACGTCAATTTTTTTTCCAGCATAGTTATGTTGATTTTGTTATTAACAACTGTTACTCAATTTCCTTCTACTAGTCCTATTGAGGAACTGTAATTTCATCTCAGGAGCAGCTTGAACTGTTACTCAATTCATGCCAATTATCTAAAACTTCCGACTTGAAACTCCTCTCGTACTTTCAGGTCTTTTGAAAGTTGCCTCTCTTTATTTCTTACGTACTCAAGAGACGTGTGGCCAACAACAAGCATATATGAAGTCCAACAAGAACCTCGTGCTGTGTTTTATCTGGGTTTTGTGACTTTTGTCATTGTTTGTCTGTTTCTGATATTTTTCTTTGGTCAAACCAAGCTTGGGATTCATAAAAAATAATTCTATATTGTTTTATGCTTGATGTCGGGTAACATCCACTCTTCCTTCCTCATCATGACTCAACCAATCCTTGCTCATTGACAGCTTTTTTATTTAGTTTACTGCATCTGCTTTAAATAAACATGTTATTCATCATGTTCTGTAATGCTTTATATTTTATAATGATATCGCATTTTCAAACTACAAACGTGGTACAATTCGTATAGTGGTGTGGATGCCATTTTTGAGACATTCACATGATTGTTTAGTTTTCTGTTCTTGGTGTAGGGTTGGTGGCTGTTGGAAAACAAAGTGGAGCTAACAAAAGCTGCTGGGTTTACAAATTTTTTCATTTTTTTTATTGGGTAAACTCCATTTTATCATCATAAAGTAATCTTCTCACTTTATAATATGACATCTGTTATGACATAGCACTTGGTCATTTGTTGCCTAGGTATCGGGTCTTTAGAGGAGCCAACAAGCAAAAGCACGTATTTAAGAAAGATCCAAAAGCCCCTATATGGGGTGCTCCGCCAAAAGTTATCGGGGGGAAACTCCTTGCTTCTGGCTATTGGTAAGGTTTATATTTGAGCTTAATCTTTTTGTAGTGAATAACTTCTTCATGTAAGTTGATTTCTCAAGTAATTCAAATTCATTAAATAGTTAGCATATGATATATGAGACTTAATTTAGAGCTGAGCAATGGCTTTAAATGCAAAATATTGTCACTATTATGGTCCTTCTCTACCATGATTAGCCCCCTATCTGAAGCCACTTCCTTTTGGATTAACTCTTTAGTTCTTCAACCGGTACTACTTGGTTCACCATACTGGATCCTTTCTACTGCCATTCCCTTTACGAGGCTTGCCTTTTTCCAATCCATGGCTGGCCCATCAGCTGATCCCCACCTCCTTTTGGCTCAGCTTAGCTCTTATTGTTTTAGTTCCTTCAACTTGCGTTGGTTTGCTCCTTCTCATTGATGTTGTTATTGGTCTTTCTTCAGAAACAGACCATATCAATCTCCTATTCTTTGATCTGAAAACCACATTTGGTTAGTGTATCCTATGTATAAGTTATTTTCTAATTGCTCAACATTTAGGGGTGGGCCTTGGCTCAATGGTTGGTCGATCATTGTAGCCTAAGGTCGAGGCATGGAAACAACCTTTCAGAAAAAAATGCTGGGATAAGGCTGTGTAGAAAAATTAACAACCCCCCCAGGGCATGCCCCAGGGGACTCTGCTTGTGCAGAAGCCTTCGGATCCATGTTCGCCCTTTTTATTGCTCAACATTCTATTGCTTCAATCATGTTGAGTTGTGTTGCTGCCTTTGTAAAAAACTCTACTCCAAGTGACCTCTATGCATTAATTATTTGAACCATCACGCTCCCGTTTTCCTTGTGTAATAGTTCGAGATAACAGAAATGGTAATTCACTGCAATATCCTTTCGCGAAACTTACACCTTTATAGTTAGCTTTCATGAGTAATAGTTAAATTTCTCATTGAACTAGTTGTGGTAATTCCAAATTTTTTTCTTTTAATGTGATTTGCTGGGTAATGTATTTATTATTTTATCTATTTATTGTTTCACCTTTTTTGCTTGATTCTGGTTTCATATTGGGCTCTTTGGTCCAAAAATGATGTCTGTCCTCAAATTTGGTACCTTCTGTGTTAGATTGTTAGGGCATTGATTATGTTTAGTGTTGAACCAATACTTGGGCCACAAGTTTCTTGTAAAGCAAGTTAGAGCAGTTTTGGGATGTCTGTGTTTGGTTACTTTTGATTGTAATTTTGACTGATATTTACTTTCATAAATAGTATAGGACTATATCTCTCTATTATAAATAAAAGATCACAAGAGGAGGAGAGGACACACACACACGATACCTTTCTCTCCATCTTCTCTCTCTCCCACCGTCATCTCTTTATTGAATTTTGTTCTTTACTGCTTCATTTAGGTTGTCAACTTTCTAATTTTTCTTGCATCATGAAAATGTATCAATCACCTTTTGCATGGACCCTGATGAATGTCTATGAAGAATAATGTCTTGTCGACCTTAGGGTGTTCCCCAGGTGAAACGTACATTATGATCTGGGTGCATTGGAAAATGAACATGGGTTAGCTTGGGCACCCCTTCTAAGAGACATATGCATCACTCTGGTGCCTATTTAAGGTGACATTTAAGCTTGGTTTTTTGAGAGTAAAGAAGCTTGCATAAAAGCATAGGATTAAGGAAAGTATTCTATAATTAGCAGATACATTGAAAAAGGAAGAATTAGTGTAGCTTGTATACAAGACATGAAGTGGGAGAGTAAAAAGGCCAGTGATCTAGATGACTAAAGTTTGGTATGATGGGGATACTAGTGATAAAGGGAGAGGGAATAATGGGAAAAATAGCAAATAAATGTTTCAATAATGATGTCATGGATTTCAAAAGAATGATGGGAACAAGCAGCCTTGCCCCAACTAAATGGAGTCGGCTACATGGATGCTTGCCTTCCAATCAGCTCAATTTGATGCCATGATAAATAGATACAAGGCCTAAGCTATGCATATCCTTTCTCATCGCTTACTGTAAAGTTATCTTAGGTCCACCCCTAATTTTCTTATTTCCTTCAATCTAGATTAAATCACTTTTTCGTACTAGGGCACTTAAAGGCATCCGTTAAATGGCCGTGCCGGCACAATTGACTTCCTTGTAGCTTATCATTTTCTAGTGCTACTCCTAGACCAGCTTTAATAAGAAAAAACGAAAATTAGGTGAAAGCCTGTTTAAGAATTAGGCAAAATGAAAAGATTATGATATGGAGAGATCTAGATGGGTATGTTGAAAAGGAAAGTAGAGGCTACGAAAGAATTCATAGGATTTGATTTTAGAAAGGACTAACAATTTTTTATTTTGTGATTGTATATGATTTGCCAGTATTTTTTGGACACATTTTTCAAGAAGAGAGAAGATCATTTAATAACCTGTATCAGATATCTCTTGAAACTGTTTTAGCCATCTAAATGAATCAGCATTCAGCTTGATGATAAAAGGGTGTGGCTTGCATGAGTTTCATATCTCTTATGACCTTCACTTAATTCTGGAATGGTTCATCTTCATCCCTTTATGGCAGGGGAATCGCAAGACATTGCAATTACTTAGGGGACCTGTTGGTAGCTCTATCCTTCAGTCTACCTTGTGGGATCAGGTAATTTCTTGCTTAAACCCCCCCCCCCCCCCTTTTTTTTTCCTGTGCTAGGTACAATTTCTTATTGCTCTATATTGCATAGTACTGAAACTGTAATTTTTAACATCACCCACCTTTTGCAGTTCCCCTATTCCATACTTCTACCCCATTTACCTTCTTATTCTGCTGATATGGAGAGAGAGAAGAGATGAAGTTCGGTGTGCAGAGAAGTATAAAGAAGTCTGGGCAGATTATTGCAGGCTTGTTCCATGGAGGATACTGCCTTATGTTTATTAGAGATGCTCGAAGATCGCATACTTATCAATCATGGTGTTTTCTTGCCTTATCAGTTGATTATAAACATCTTATAATTTTGTTGTAATTTAAGATCCTACTAGGTGCTTGGGCAAGATGCATGGATTCTCCACCCAAACCATTATGTTTGGCACCTTACATCTTGATCATGATATTTAGCAGGGTAGATGATCAAAGAAAGTAGAAATGCTGAATTAGTTGTATTTCTTGACTTCACTAATCCAATATGCAGTTTTGAGCCTATATTATGTATGGATTCCCTGTAGGTACATTTTTGCCCCTCCACCCCTAAAACCTTGAAAAGCAAAGAAGGAAAAATATTTGAATGGTGTAAAGATCACTTTCAGCATCTTCTTCAGAGAAAGAAAGTTGATTATTAGTCCATATTCAAAGACTGCATTTATATCAATTGATAGCTACATCTTGTGAGGGTGCTAATGCTCATCTTTCTATCTTCCCGGACTGAAGATATGTGGTGGCTAATCATTTACTAGCTTCTGTGTTATTAGGATAATTCAGATGCTTTCATGGTACTGAGCACTGGTCACCAGAGATTATTTGTTGCTGATTGCATTTGTTGAGATAAGTCTGAAAGCATCCGCAATATCCTCGGCTTCTTAACATTATGAAACCCTTGGATCCAGTTCTTCCAATAATCACATACGATTTATCTGCTGGAATTGCGAATCTAAGGGCCTGTTTGGTTACATGAGTCTAGAGATTTCAAATATTTAGAGATTTCAAATTTATAGATTTCAAATCTATGGAGTTATAATTTATAAAATTAGATGTTTGGTTGTGGAATGAAAACTGTAGATTCATCCTAAAAAACTATTTGATCGACGTGATTTTTGTGAATGTGCAAATGTATAGCTTTTTTGAAATCTCTGGATTTCTCCCCTTACCCATAAATCTATAGATTCATGTTTTTAGTGTAAAAAGGTGAATCTCTAGATTTCATGAATCTAGAGATTTTTACAACCAAATGGGTATAATTCTCAGACTCATGAATCCAGAGATTTAAAATTTCTAGATTCATGTAACCAAACAGGCCCTAAGATAATTAAACACCTAAACGTGCCTTATATCTACTAAGGCTCTTTCTGTCATTCTCTTATACTTGCTCAAATTTACATGTTTGATTCCCAAGAAAAATCCAAACTCTTACCATTCCTTTGCCCTTACTTTTTTTTATTCTCAAATTATCTTTTATTTATTTATTATTAATTCAACCTATTCATATTAATTGGGTCAAACTTACTAGTTGAACTACTAAAACAATCATGTAATTTTTCTAACTCTACCATCGCTTTCTTAAAAAAAAATAAAAATAAAATAAAAGCCCTCTCTTTTCGATCAAGGTTTAAAGTATCCCACGATACCATATGATACTCGATACGTATCCATATTTGACCCGATTGATACGATACATCTCGATATGACTCCCCATTGAATTACACTAAAATACATTATCCAAAGCGATACGATACTCGATATAGGATGATATGTCTCTTAAAATCACCTGACCGATGCGATACTTGATATCGATACTTTAAACCTTGCTTCCAATCTTCTCAATGATGATGGGAACATTACAAGTCTCAGTGTTTCTGTAGTCTCTAAAAAGATTGGAAGAGAGAGAGAGGCCTTTCCTCATTAGGAAGTGACGGTAGAGCTGGAGAATATGTAATATATTGTGGTTCAACTTATGAGTTTGAACCAGCTCAACTCAAGAGAAAAAATAAATTAGGTTACAAAAATTAAGTGTAACTTGAGAATTAAAAAATATTAGGGAAGATAGATAGGTGAGAGCAGTGAACAAGATGTCGGTGATATATTGCCGTATCGCATGCATGGTACATTAAGTTGGCGATATATCACCATGTTGATGGATGGCAACATGGAAATTTGACCAACATGAGATTTCCGTAAGTCGACAATATTGCCAACCTTTGAATTTTTGGCGAAATTTCACTTTGTTTTTTGCCATTTTATCTCTTTCTCTACCTAGGCACGTATGATCTCTACAGGCTCTAGGGGCACTACCCCCACACCCCAGCCAAGGCGGCTATCCTGATGCCATCCCACTCACCGGGGAGTGGGACCTCCATGTCCGTCAGCAAGAGAATGTGAAGCATGAGGTATACTCAACATGATGACTCTATGTACTTGCCTACATTGCTATACTTCCGTAGTGGTAATGTATCTTGTAATTGCATAATAAATTATAGGCTTTAGTTCTTCTCTTCACTAGTTGTGTATTAAAACTAGATCCAAGCCATGGGTTGCTTGAGATTTTCCAAATATCACAAGAGGATAAGTGTGATAGATTATGTGAAAAGTAGGGGTCAAGAACCGGTCCAAACCTACCCTGAGTCCCACCCGAGCTCGGCCTCACATTTTTAAATCGAAAGGGAGGGTTTGGGTCACAAAATAACTTGCCCTAGTAGAGTCAAGTAGGATTTAGGTTTAGCCCTCTACCAACCTAGGCTTGTCTTATCCAACTTTGTGTTAATTTAATTAAATTAAAATTATACATAAATTAGTTTTAAATAATCATTTAACCAAGTATTCAACATTATCTCAATGAATTAGCTCAAATTGTTTTTTGGTAGAATGAAATAGCTCAATTAGCAAACACTAATATTTCATGATTATGAGGTAAAGTGTTGAATTCTTAAAAAAAAAAAAAATCTATGCATTTTGTTTTGTTTTCAGTGTTAAAAATCAAGGTCGGACCAAGGTTAAACAGGGTTAACCAACTCCAGGTAGGGTTGGGTTGGGTTTGGACTGAGCCCACCCACCTCGGCCCATTTAACTCGGCCCATTTACACCTTCACCGCCTTAAATAGGCGGTCTTAGGGATACCCTCATGCGATCTTGATCTTCAATGATTCAGGGTGACACACTTTCTAATCCATCGGACGGTTTATATTATTCCATCATCTTCTATATATAATATCCCAACCGTTCTACAGAAACTCTCCACAGTCTGCCGAGGCTTAAGAATTTCTAGGGTTTTCATCTGCAAAAGGGTTTTCGGCGAAAATGGTGAGCGAAATTGCTCTATCTTATCTCGATTTGGCTTTTTGGATCTTGTTTGGTGTTGTTTTTTAATGTTGAATTCTGCAAATCCAGGTTCTTCCCAACGACATCGATTTGCTCAACCCTCCCGCTGAACTTGAGAAGAAGAGGCACAAGCTTAAGCGTTTAGTGCAGTCTCCAAATTCCTTCTTCATGGTAAGACAAATTTCGATTATTCTTTTTTTTTTTTTTTTTTTTTTTCTGTTTTTCATGGTAGATCGTTTTGCCGATGAAACATGGTTGCCTGATGGTTTTGTTTTTCCTTGAAGGATGTTAAATGCCAAGGATGCTTTAACATGTGAGTTCTTCGGTTTTTCTCTTATTAATCCTTTTTTATTTGATCTCGTTTATGATTTTCGTCGATTCTATGTTTACGTTGTTATATCCTGGATTGCAGAACTACTGTTTTTAGCCACTCCCAGACCGTTGTGGTTTGTGGAAACTGCCAGACTGTTTTGTGCCAGCCTACGGGCGGACGAGCTAGACTCACAGAAGGTTGCTCATTTAGGCGAAAGGGAGACTGAGTGGGCGATCTGCTTTTCCAATGTGTCACTGAAGATTTTGCCCTTCTTTCTTTTTAATTGGTAGTTTTCTGAAGAGTTTGTTATGAAAACATGAGTAGCTCCTCTGTTTTAGTTTACTATAAGATTTTGGTAGTAATATGAAAAAGTACTTCGTTTTATTTTGGTGGAGTGAAGTTTAATTTTACTAAATCAAATTTTGTAGTTGAACATGAACATAATTTCCTGATCGTACTTGCTGTTCAACATATTTATCCTATAAGTGTTTAAATTCTAAGCGTTTCCATGTTGAATAGATGCTGGTGTAATGGACTTGCTTGAATTTTAGTTCTCATTGGTTTGATTGAAGGCATCCGATCACTTTCCTTGTGTTAATCAGGAATCATAGATTATTGGTTTTTCTTTAAAGCTTGAATCTGAACGTTATAGTCTTTTTGGGAGATTTGGAATTCCAAAGAACATACCCTGTGAGGAAGTGAGTTCTGTCACTCTTCTTAAGGTTTCAATAACACTTGGTGAATGGTAAATTCTTTTCTGTCTGGGCAGCTCATTAGAAGTACTACTGATAACAGATGGGCATGTTGTGGTAGTATCAGTATTATTTGTATTAGATTCATTGTTTATTCTTTTAATATTTGCTCGGTTAGCTTATTAGTGAAGTCTTTGTTCTTTCTTAGAAATCCTTGAGTCAGATTCCTGTATCCCTATGGTTGTTTTTTTGCCTTGGTCTTATCTTATCTCTTCATTTGGTCTGGAATTGAAGACGAGGCAGGTAGTTTGGTTCTATGATCTTGTGGTTTGGGGATATGTATGTGTACGTATTAACGTTGGTCTCTGTTTTAACTTGATTAACAGAGTCCTCTGTCCTTGTTTGAAGCCTAGATGTTGATCTAAAATTTGACCATTTTGGAGGTTCTTATTTCATAGGGTTCGTCATTTTGTCATGCTTTTCCTACACATTCCCATCTTCTGAAGTCTTCAATATCCGATTTTCGAATCCCAGATTGCTTCATGTCTCTTTGTTGATGTGCTAATGTAAATCTGGGGTTTGAAGAATTGCATTATATGGATAGTCTTTTGACTGGTGCCAATTGGTGGTTCAACTTGCACAACTCTATGCACAAAGTTTCTGACTTGAATGTTAAATTTTCATTATTTGTGGGGCTTTGCTGAGGTGACTGTTTTGGGTCTGGTTATTAATTTGTGCTTTGAATAGTTTTAGCACGGGTACACGTAATCTTATCTCTTGAGGGAATGTTGAAGGTCTCTTCTGTTGTTATTGTCTGATCTGTTAGAATCAAATTATATATCGGCTAGCGACGCTCAACTACACATTGTTGGCATTCATCTTGTTCTTTTCACCGCTGCTTCTGCAACAGCTATATTTGTTTGTGTTATTTTATCATGTTTTCTATTTGGTCCTGCTACCTTTTGCCTTTTGAGCTCTTCTTTTTCCTTCCCCCTTTTCTTGTTTTCCCTCCTGTTTGGGTTCATAACGACTCTAGCAAACATCTTCCATCTTCCGAACCTGGATTGTTGACATTGGAATTGGGGGAGTAATTGCTTTTTATTTTCCCATTCATAGCCCGTCACCTGAGATACTGCTTCCTTCATCCTCATGAGGGAATGTGTTTTCTTCATCCATCACCATGGACACTTACATGGAGATGGATGAAAATTGACCTAATGTTTAACTGTTGCTGCAATAATTACTCTTTTATAGAATATTTAGTACTTGAAATTCCCTCCACATTACATTGCGAATCTTCTCCAAGCGATTCTCTTTTCAACCAGCCCGACCCCCAAGGTTTAAAAAGAAAAGAAAAGAAAAGACAAAACACTAGTTATTGGCACCTTCGATATGAGAGCTTTTTGTAATTTAGGGTGAATATCAGCTTGGCCATGCTTGAAACGCTTCCCCCAATGAAGAAATAACAAGGCTTCCCTCAAGGGGCGGTGCGCCTCCCTCCATGAATGGCGCATGAGGGAGGCTGAGGGAAGCTGCAATTTTGTTCAAAATATCGAATGGAAGTTGTGAGAAATCATGGCCATTAGTCGATTTTCTCTACGCCAAAGACAGAAAACCATTTAGAACCAAAACGGTGGTGCGAGATGGCGCTATCGGTGATGGTTAATTGAGCGCTATGTTGAATTCTTCGTTTGAAGTGCTTTGCGTTGTGGTTGTGGATGTTGTTGATGATGACAATGATGAAAATGAAGTATGGTTTCGACATTTGAAATGCTTCAATCCATGGGGGTCAAAATCGTAGGAGGCAATGCAAAGAAACCGCTAGAACCAACAAGAAGACGAGGAGTAGTGGTGAGGGGGAGGTTGGGCAGTGGTTGCCAGTAGGGAAAGCGAAGGCGGTTGCCACACATGGAGTGAGAGAGTCATTTAGGTCTTAATACATTTTAAAATTTGAAAACTTAAACAATCAAGGTGTCAAAAACTAACGTTGGGTTTTTTGTAATATTTCAAGCTTACTAGTGTGGGTAACATGTAATATTGGCAACAAAAGTGGGCAACCAAAGTTTTGGCCCAACTTAAGTGGGCATTATTTACAATTTTTTTTTAAATTTCTTCAATGTTGATGTTCTTTTGCAGTTATTTTACTAGAAAATATAAAAAAGTATTCATATATTTCATGTAAAAAATTTTATAAAAATAAGAGCTAAATTTTAAAAAGTGATTGTGTCAAATAATTTCTTTGGATGAAGGTATTCCATCTCCGCATCCCATTAGTAATTAGGTGAGTTTTCTTTACCTTAATTGGAATCTCTGCGGCGTAAAGGGCTGAACCGTCATAGAGGATCATGCTCTTTATATTTTTACATCACACATTTAAGTGATCAAGAACTTGTCTTTAAGCATTAATAGTCCAATTTATCAATGTTTGGGTCTTTTCTAATATTTTGTAGAATGTGAGAAGAGCACAGTTCTTTAAGAGTTAGATTCTTCAATCCTTTAGGGTCAAGTTTTGTGCTTTCCCTCCACCTTTTCATCATACATTAAAAGAAGATTCAATTTAGAAGAGGATACTGTAGTGTACACGACTCTAACGTACCAATGAAAAAGTGCGAGGAACACGCAGAGACAATAGAGAATCTAGACTCTAATCCCTGGGAAGGGGACTTCACATCCATTGATAAGCAATCAAGTCCTTATCTTGACTCTTTTTTTGGACAAACATCCTTATGTTGATTGGACTGACAGATTTTATTTTGTAAAACATAGTGACTGGGAAGGAACTACAATAATATAAAAAGTCAAAATCATAGATAATACAAGCATCTCCAGATGACCAAATTAGATGCATTCACAGACTAAATGGGTAACCGACCATTTTTTTCAACGCCTACCTTCCAGTTCAAAAACTCTTCACCTGGACTAATCACAGTTCTAATGTTGTTTCATGTCATTATCTCAAGGTTTCTCTTTAACTAAACTACTGATTAAAAATTTCAATTACTACCTTGTTTAGCTGGAAGATACCTTTCGTTTGCCCTCCCAGGTCAAATGATTAAAGGTTTAACATAGATTAATCTGGGTTAGGCATCTTTTTCCATGCTTAAGGAAGAAAATTAAACTAGCTTAGCCATGATTTTCTTTCTCTTTTGCACTTCCAGGCTCTGTAAAGTTTTGATTTTAATTGGATCCTATGTTTCTTAATGATATTGTTTTTGCTTTCAAACTCAAACCAAAACGTGCTTGGAGTGCTTAGGTTTCTTGACATACAGGTAAACCTAAAATCAAAAAATGAATAGAGACAAATCCAACAATATTAAGTCCCCTTAATTATTTGGATTAGCTCAACCAGAACTTGAAAACCCAGATAAACAAATCAAGTGAAAACCAGACAAAAGGGTTTGAAGAAGCTAAATTCGTCATTTTCAGCCACCTCTGCCTTTTCCATTTTGTTTTTTTTCGGTTGCCCCTTCTAGTTAGACTACCAGTTCTCTTTGTCTTGTCTTGCTCTTTTCGCATGGCATGGTTCATGCATCTTCTTCCATTCTTCATAAGTACATGAAATATCTCATGTGAATGAATGAAACATATATGACTTTTGGAGTTGAAGAGAGCACACCGAAGAGATTTTTGATTGTGTTAGGTACCTGATGAGAAGTTTTGAAATGGTTGATACATGATGAACTCAGTCTTCTAATCTATCTTATACTGAAGTCCATAAATTAAATTGAGCACCATTAAGCACATACCATGCTATCATGCTTGGTAATTCTCATGGTAGAGTAGAGACTCTCACTCTAACCTGCTTAGGTGTTGGTGTTCACCACAGGTCACCACAGGTCGATTGGATCACTATTACTGGTCGTCTTCGAATATTATTTTTTATTTTTATTTTATTAATATTGTTGTCTTCCATTACTATTGTTTGATAAAATTGATTTTATGGCTGTCTTCTAGCAGGTATGATCTTTTCCCAATTCAGTTAAGTTGATTTGTCATGGATTCATTAAATATATGCTTCTAAACCATCTAAGGGGTCGTGAATAAGAGGATTAAGGAGTTGCATAAGAGAGAACAGTAAGATACTTTTCAAGACTGATTTCTCCAAATTTTGTGCTAAACTTAATATTAAAATATGTGTTTAAGTTATTTAAAATATGAGTTTCTTGCCTAACCAATCTATCTCCTTAACCTTTCATTGCTTTAATTGTTTTAAGACATTATGTGATAACTCTACCTTGAAAGAAAATAAAACAGATATTTTATTTCTATAAGATTATGTCTTTTTTTCTTCTTATTGAAGTCAAGTTATATTAATAAAAGAAAAAAATTTAAAAATTTGTTGGCCATTCTTCCAATGCAATTGAAGTTTAAAAACATGCAGCTGAATTGACCAAGTGATCTGCTATCATATTTGTCTCTATAAACAGTGTAAAATTAATTAACAAATTGATATGTCAAACATAGGCAAAGATAACAAAATCAATGACTTCAACAAATCCTGGTTGTGTTGGCTGAACCCAAGTTAAGTTAAGTGTAAACCATTGTCAAAGCATGCAAATGTGAGTCCAAGGGTAGCCATTATTCATGTCAAATTTCCTATATTTTTCTATAGTGATTGGTGAAGACTAAAACAGATTACCGCTCTAGCCAACAATGAAAATGGAGCTACTGGGTCAAAGAAATAAATTAAACAGCAACAGAAATAGAAACAGATGCATCTGCCAAAGTTGTTGAAAGCTGAAATCCGAAACCCTAGCTAGAAAGAGTCACCTGCAACTGTTAAACAAGATCACCTTTCACTATTTTTGGTTACTGGCAGAAACTCCATGGAACCCACTTGAGTGTTGGTGCTAGTGAGTTCTGTGTGAGTAGAACTGGTAGGTCTTGAACCAAAAAATAAAAAAAAGAACTGGTAGGTCCACAATTATTGAGGTTGCCCATGTTGCCTCCTCTCTTTGGTCTTTCAGTTTTCTTTCTCTACCTACCCCAAAATTTAGAGGAAGGAATAGAGGAGTCAAAGTTGGGTTTTTGCGAATTTTAACCTTATCTGAACATTAAATGATCATCAAAGTCCTAATCATAAGATTCCTCTCTCAACCCCATCTTTGCTTTTTATCACACAAAAGATCTAGTTTCCTAACCATTGAGAATGGGCTCAGACATGGCCATCCTTAATTGTGGCCATTCATGTTTCCATCCCAACTCTCTGAGAAGAGGAAAAAAATTAGTGGAAATCCTCTCTGAAAACAGATGTACCCTTTTATAGTTTAAGAAATATCTCTAGCTTTTAAAGATAGGAAATAAAAAAAATCACACATACTCTCTCTTCCCATCTCTTCACTAGTTCTTCATTTCAGGATTATATCCTTTTTTTTTGGATAAACAATATACTATATGCCCTTAGGGCATACATATAAGGAATCATGCTTTATAATATTTCTTAGTATATGTCTTTATTTTTGGTAACCTTTCTTAATATACATACAATGTTATTGTTTATTGAATCAAAGTTTTTTTCCCATAGATTATAAGATGTTAATTACTATATATTGACATGAATTGACAAAATTATGCATGGTTTCATTATGGATAATGAATATTACTAATTCATGATCTTAAACAAACACTCTCATATTGATATTTTTTCATTTGCTCTTCTAAGAAATCCAGATTCTCCTATGATGTATTTAGATGTATCTTAATTTCTTCACATTAAATTTCTATAGAAGTTCTTTGACATTAACGAGACTTCTAAAATTAATATTACTTAACATGACTTTGTTTACTACAGATTTCTTTTCCTTTCAATTGCTAACAAAAAAGATCTTCATTAGGGCTCTAATTTTTCTCTTTTATAATTTTTTATTTTTATTTTCGATGCTCAACTTTCGATACATAAACCCACGTGTCTGATATTTTGTTCTGGACAACTTTTGATATGGCATGTAAATTGCCAACCAACAGAACTATCTTCTTATATATAAAAATTGATTTTATATACATCTATTCAGTGAATCATGCCATAGTTTTTTATTTTTTTAATCAAAATTATTACTTTATATTAACATTAGATTGTCGTCTTTAGTTTGGAAAAAATTGACTCCCCCAATGAGGAGTTGGTGAAAGCCTTACATGAATTAGATGATCAAAGACCTAATAAAATTAATTTACTTTGTTGAGATGTCCTTATACCTAATCTAAATTATTTTTCTCCATATTTTATCACAACCATTGTTCCATGGCGCTTTAGTAAGATAAGAGAATATGTCGTTTACATTATCTCTTTTATAAACAAATGTAAATTTTGAAAAATCCATGATTTTCCTCACCAAAGAAAACCCCCCATGATTTTGACCTTTGAATTGAGAGTAAATTATTTATAATATTTAAAATTTAGGGTTCTTTACTCATCCTATGGCAATGGGTTAGTTTAATTTCTTATATAATTAGTCTCTTTCTTAAATTTAATCAAAAGCTGACTAATCTAAGTCAAGGGCGGCCAAAAATATACCCTTATTATAGATGTGGCTCTTAAAGAATTCCATGGGTTTTCCATGTCACCTTATCCATTAATAATTTTTTTATTTAATAATTAAATAATTAAATAATAATAATGAGATTTATATAAAATGGGCTCTTCAATCCTCAAA
Source organism: Hakea prostrata (assembly GCF_041222555.1). Taxonomy (NCBI): domain Eukaryota; kingdom Viridiplantae; phylum Streptophyta; class Magnoliopsida; order Proteales; family Proteaceae; genus Hakea; species Hakea prostrata. The sequence goes on along the minus strand of NC_142609.1, from coordinate 48,647,248 downwards.
ATAGAAGTATATGTTCTTCACACGTCTCTCAACTACATATCAGTGTAGAGAAAACTACCTATGAAATCTGACAAAAAAGATATACAATTGACTCTCTTATTAGTGGTAGAGAAGTATGAGAACAACACAACCCCGACTATTTCATACTAAATTTTCAGGATTATGGGTCGTATGACATATTTTGATCTTTTGACTATTTTTCGATTGACCCATGGGTGAAGCTACATTGGGGCCAGGGAACATGTCCCCCCAACCACCCCCCAAAAAAACAATTTTTATGAAGTTTCTTTCATTTTCTTTTTGAAATTTGAAATTTGATATGACATTCTTTCCATTTGTGAAATATCAACATTTGAGCAATAAAAATAATGGATAGAAGAATTATTATGTTCTAAGTGAAGCATCTAAACTTGGTCTCTCCCAATGTTAAATCCAAACAATATTGAAATCAATTTGGATACATGATGAAGGAAATCTGGTTCCCCAAATACCAACCAATTTTAAATGAGCATGCAAATTCCAGTAGGGCCTGCAGTTTAATGGTTGACGGGTGTGAGGTTTCACAAAATGAAAATCTTGAAAAGTTGCCAAGTGGGTCGCACTTGCCGGCTATACTTGGAAAACTTATATTTTGAGTCATGGGACCAACCAAATCTAAAATAACATTTTTCCTTTTAGAGTTGTATACTTGCTTCTAATCATATTTTTCTGTGATGATATGATATTTGATTTATTTACAGATATTTTAGAGGAGGAAAAATGTGAAAAGAAACCTTTAAAAGCCAAGATCTTTAATTTTTGGGTTAATATATTAACACCTGATCAACACATTATATCTGAATTACAGATTAGTTTCTTCTTTTGGGTTGTTGTTTTATTTATTGTTGGATAATTTTTTTTTATTATAATTAAATTTTAAAGAAAAAAAAATTGAATAACTAAAGAGTGAAAGCTTGTCTTGATGTTCAACATGCAATGAATATTGGAGTAATTTTTAATAATTTTTTATTAAAAATTACATAAATATTTGGAGGGATATCTAAAAATGTACACTTCAACTTCCATGTCAAATTATATGAATTATTTTCTACATAATTATATATACATCAATTTTGAAAGCAATAAAAGAAAAAACAAAGCCAATCTCAATGAACTTCACTTTCACACATACACCCAAAAAAAAAAAAAAAAAAAAAAATCCTACTTTGCCTCCATCATTTTGATGAAAAATAAAACCCCATTAACCATAATAAACACATGACAATTTTTGTTAAATTGTATATTCTTTTATTCTTCATCTTTTTTCTATGTGTAATTTCCTTTGTTTTCTGAATTTTGTGCTTCAGAAACCTATATAATATAGTATAGTAATATGAATAATGACAGGAGATCATAACACTTTGAAACCCAGTTGACTTGCAAAACGCATCATTTCAACATGTAGATGAATAGAGTAGTGAGATAATCCAAAATCCTTATCTTTCCTGGAGAAGTTTTATTGGCTTATTGGTTGAGTGGTTTAGGTTATATCCTCTACTTCATAAAGTATTACAATTGATTTAATTACTTGATTAGTTAATGAAGTAATGTTTATTTTTCAAAAAAGAAGTGTTAATAAAAATATATAATACAACTTTTAGAAAAGAAATAAACAAATTTAATGTTTCTTAGCTTAAACTAGGGGTGTCTACAGATCAAGTTGGGTTGAATAATCCTGCCTTAGTAAGCTAGATCCTCTTAAACCCAAACCCTAGCTACCAAACCCTAGCAATCTTACCTAACCCTGCTAGGATTTGAGAACTCTAAACCTAAACCTTACCTTCTTAGGGTTTTCTTAAACCTGTGCTGTGATTTACTTCTTAGTTTTGATTTATTTTATCCTGACCAAGTCCCGTATGGATTAGTGACATTAAGAAATTTTGGACTCTTGATCTCTTAGTTATAAAGTGTAGGTATTTGATCAACTAAACTAACCCTTTCAAAGAATTAGTCAAATACTTATGTTGAACAATTATTCAAATCAATATGTATACAATTCTAATGGTAAGACAAACAGTTCTTAGTGAAGAGGTTGTATTCGACTCTAGCTGAGGTATATGTAATATCTTCATCCCCTATATAATAAAAAAAACGTCTTTATACATCAAACGTGTTTACAATTCTAAGTTAACTAAATTAACATAGGATTGATAGGACCGGAATGATTAAAATCCGAAGACTAAACTCAAATCCTATCCGATCTTGAGACCTTTAATATATTCAAAACCACTTAAACAACTTCATACTTAGAAATCAAAACGAAGCAGTTTTATAAATGATTTTACCTTTTGACAATCAAGAGCAATATATTCAAAACCATTTAAACGACTTCATACTTAAAATAAAACGAAGCAGTTTTATAAATGATTTCACCTTAGTTCCAATCAATACCAAATTGATATAAAGCAATTTATCAGTTGGTTCGATTCAATTCTGGTAAACGACTTCGATTTTCAACTCACTCCATCCTTCCAAAGTTAATAAGCAATAAATTATGAACCCTAAAAGTCTACAAATCGTTTTCTTTTGCCGCAATCCTTACAACAAAGTAATCAAAACAAATGAATTGAAGTAACTTGTTTTAGAATATTTTTTCAAATAATTTCATGGGTTGAGTAGAGAAAGTCATAGAGTTTGATTGAGCTTTTCCACGTAGAGATTAGAAAGAGAAACCTAACCAGGTGTCCCTGGCCCATGAAGTGCTTTTTGTTTCTAAATTAGAAATTATTTTTATTCTATTATTTTGTTGGTAAGAATAAATTATTTCTATTTCTATTCATGGACCCATTAGAAGCTTTTCATATGTTGCACGCATGGGTCTCCAGCTTCGACGTGTGGAATGCTGTCATTTGGTAGATATGATTTTGCTGCTGCATGCTTTCTGTGAATCTTCAACCGTCTGATTGGAATAAATTATGGTAATTCACCTTCATTAAGGTTCCTAGATTTACATTTTAACAAATTATATTTACATCCTTTATGTTTGTATGTAATTAGGTCTACATCCTATAATTTATTCTGTTATGTTTACACCCTTTGTGTTTTGAGTTATATAACAGTAAGTTGCATCCATGCTGTAAAATAATATAGTTAAGTGATGAGTTAGTATATATTGTGTTTTCAAAATTTCTAATATTATATATATATTTTTTTTGGATAAAAATGTAAATTCATTGAGAAATTGAGCTATCATAAACGTTGTCATGAATTATTACAACGATTCATAAGTCAAGAGTTGGCTGATAGCCAAACTTTTCGAAAGCTCAACCGAAGGGCCTACTGAGTTAAGGAGTTAGCCACTTTGTTGGTAATATTACGAACAAGTCTAAAGATGATAGAAAAAGATTGCTTCAGCTCCACCAATGGATCAACAATATGGAGACTATGAATATTTTCTTTAAAGGCATGCGGTAAACCAGCTCTTATTGCTGCAGCTATTCAGCAACTAAAGAGAAGAACACTCGGTCTCTCAAGAATAATCAGAATTAAGACGATCATGATGATCACATAGAGCAACTCAGAGGGCACCCCCTTCTTTATTTCAAACCCTAGAGAAAAGACATATTCAAACCATATTCAAAGACATATTTTAAAGTTTTTCAAAATCAAACACGACACCTTGAATCCTTGATAATGCAAATTTTCTAAGTAGTTTCCTAAAAGCCTCTAAAGAAAGGTAGATTCACCCTAAAAGTTGACTAACTTTTAGGGATACTTTATATTTTTTTAAAACTTAGATTAAGATTCAAAGCGGTAAATATGTCTTTTTATATTTAAAACTAACTGTGTTAGATACAAGGGATTACTGTAATGAAATAAATTCGTAGGAGTATAAACATAATTCTTTGTAAGTAGAGGTGTGTAAATGTAATTTACTCAAAGTTTTAATTTTAAAAACTAGGGCTTTTGGCGAAATTTGACTTAAATATTCATCAAAAGAGAAGATCAGACAAAGAATTGAAGAAATAGAGAGAGGCGGTTTCCGATAAAGACCCTTTTAAAGCAGTTTCCACCTTCTCCCAAAGCGGTTTTCTAAGGTCTACAGCGGTTTTTGTCCTCTTTGTCTTACACTTATATACAACTCTATCTAAAAATATTTGGGTTTGGTTTTTCATTGGAGGTTTTCAGGGGCAAAGGAGAAGAGAGAGAACAAAGGAGCTTTGTCTTTTGCTTGTTTGCAATAAATTCAATTCTTTCTTTGTAAGTTTTCATTTATTGAACTTCTGGATCAAAACCGACTCTTTCTGCTTTTATTCTCTCCATCTTTGATAATCCATGAAGATGAGGAAATGATTAGCATGGGTGAAAATAGAAAGTGGGTTTGGTTTTAATGGAGTTTGCGAGAGCTCCTGAAGCAGAGAATAAAGCTTTTTTGGGTCCTTTCATGGCTGCTAATAAAGGCAACAGCAACAACTACCAAAGAGAACTGGAACAACAACAACTACAACATCAACAAGAACACCACCACCAGCAGCACCTACAACACCAAATTTCTTATGGGATGATGCAACCATCATCATCTTCCCTCACCGGAAACTTCATGTAATCATAGCAAATTTAGCTAAAAGGAGCAACAAGAATAAAAACCCATTTCTTCATGCTTTTTTTTTTTTATTTTTTATCAAAGTCAAGTAATGACTTAATTCATTGAGGGAAAGCTAGAGCCTTATTGTTCTTGTTTGTGTCAGCAGAAACAAAGATACAGGAGCTTATGACCTGGGTGAATTAGATCACGCTCTCTTTCTCTACCTTGAAGGACAAGAACAACAACACTCATCTCAAGGACAAGAACAACAACGCTCATCTCAAGAACAAAAACGTGAGTTTTTTTGTTACTACTATCTTTCTTTTCTCTTTATCTCTCTTCCCCCAATTCATATTATAGGAATCAGAACCCATCAGATAAATAATTCACTTTCCAGCAAAGACAGATTGCAGTTGGAACTTGAGATACTTTATAAGTCATAAGAGAAGCATGGTTACCAGATCGAATCTGATCGTACTGTAATTGACAGGATTCCCTGCAGGAAGAATGTGAAGGAATTCAAAATTTCTTCTTTATTTTTCTTGTTTTCTCTATTTCTTTTGTTTGATTTGCTTCTTCTTTCTGTTGTTATTGACCGTGACATGTAACAAACTGGTCATGAAATTCTTCATAAATAATGCTGTGTCCCGTAAAGGGCACGAACAATTTTTGCCTTTCCTTCACCTGTTCTTGTTTCTATTCAATTTTTTCCCATTTGGGAATGGCACTGAGTTCTAAACACATGACCAAGTCCTTGAGCTTCCCTCCTGAATCATTTCTCTCTCACCCTCCCTTTCCTTCTCCACCAGGTTCTTTTCTAATGATTTGAGTCCCTATAGTGGAATAAACATTCTGTCTCTCTCTCTTCCAGCGGGTCTGGGTTTCAGTTTGAAAGTTTCAATGCTTTATTTAATGATAGTTGGATTTCGTGGTTGCAGAAAACTCAGGGTTCAGGCCACCGACTCTGAACATTTTCCCTTCTCAGCCTATGCATGTAGAGCCCTCAAAGGTACAGAAGTAAACAAAATTTCAATGCTAAAAGCTTCTTCTCCACCTCTCTCTCTCTCTCTCTCTCTCTCTCTCTCTCTCTCTCTCTCTCTGAGCTTGAAGTGATGATTTTCATGGCTGTGGTCAGGGAAGTAGTTTTGTTGCAGCTTCACCAACGAGCAGTGGCTCAAAGAGATCACCAGAGCCATCCATGGAATTGGCTAACCAGCAAAGAACTGATCATGTCCCTTCTGGTCATGAACAGGCAAAGGCAGTTAAGGTAAGACTTTTGAATCTTAGATGGACATAAACAATAAAAACCCAATATAAAATAAGTTAAAAAAAATCAGATTTTCTTCTTGGTTTCTCCCCCATCTCCTTCAACGTGCTCTTTGATATTCTCTTTCTTTGAATCTTTCTATTTATTTAGACGATGTATGATTCTTGCCTTTGGTTGTTGTGACAGCGTGAAGGTAATCGTAAGGATCCAAAATCTACCTTAGAGCATGAAGGACCCAAAACACCAGACCCTAAGGTTACATACATTAATTCTTCCACTTCTACCTTTCTCTAGAAATCAATAATGAATTTAAATAATCTTCTTTTCCCTCCTTTCACTAACACTGTTCAATGCCTGTGTTGTGATTCTTTTTATGGCCAGACACTCAGAAGGCTTGCTCAGAATAGAGAGGCAGCTCGGAAAAGCAGGCTAAGGAAAAAGGTTAACTTCATTTATTATTCTCATTCACAATAAAGGATACATACATATCTAAAACTGGGTTTGCTTAAATGGGTTTTCTTTCTCTTTTCTTCTGGTCTTTTACAGGCTTATGTACAGCAGCTTGAATCAAGTAGGATTAAACTCACTCATCTTGAACAAGAGCTACAAAGGGCCAAAGCACAAGTTAGTATTTATAACCTAAGCTTTGATACTTAAGTTGAAGACATTTAAGTAAGTAATGTTGGGTTGGTTATTTTCAATTAGGGTATGTTCTTCGGAGGAGGTGCTCTTCTAGGAGACCAAAGCATGCCTTCTGGCATTAACAACATCAGCTCAGGTACTATAATCAATTGTATTGTTTGTGATATGTGTTATGTTATCAATGCTTTGGTTACTCTATTGAGATCTTGTATCATGATTCAGATGCTGCAGTTTTCGACATGGAGTATGCAAGGTGGCTCGAGGACCATCACCGGCTAATGTGCGAGCTCCGAGCTGCGGTTCAAGGACACTTGCCGGAGAACGAACTACGGCTCTTTGTAGACAATTGTCTTGCACATTATGATGAAATGACGAACCTCAAGAGCATGGTATTGAAGTCAGATGTGTTTCATATTGTCTCTGGCATGTGGAAGACACCTGCTGAGCGTTGCTTCTTGTGGATGGGTGGATTCCGGCCATCAGAACTTATCAAGGTGAGTACTTCAAGACCCATTCTATGGACCACAAGTACTGCATTGCCATCATAGAAGCAAGACAAAGGAAAACTATAAGTTAGCTTTTTTGTCTCAAAGAGCAGAAAACAAGCATGTAATGCATGAGCAGGGCTGACGTGGCTAAACAAATTATTATCCATCCAATAGGCAACTACATAGGCTGTCCATGTGGAAAACTCTCATGTCCACGTCAGCTCAAAGGGCACGAAATAACTAGGAAGCTTGATGAGATGAGACTTAAGAAGGGTAGATATGATGAGATCTTATTCGCGTAGATTGGAAGGAAAGAATGCTAGTGAGAGCAAGTGACTCTCTCTCTCTCTTTCATTATGAGAGAAATCGAGATTCAAGGGTTGCAGGAAATGGTTTTTGAGTAGAAATAAAGATTTCTAATTTATAGTTTGTATCTGTGTTTTTGTAGATTATTCTGAATCATATTGAGCCATTGACGGAGCAACAGATCGTAGGGATATGTGGGTTACAGCAGTCGACACATGAAGCTGAGGAAGCTTTAACGCAAGGGCTTGAAGCTCTTCACCAGACTCTTTCAGACACCATTGCTTCAGATGCTCTAAGTTACCCATCTAACATGGCCAACTACATGGGTCAGATGGCCATGGCCATGAACAAACTCTCTGCCCTCGAAGGTTTCGTCAGACAGGTATGGCCTTTGGATCATTGGAGAAAATTTAGTTTAATTTATGCACTCAATATGTTAAGACATGTCACCATTGGAATCGTAACTCTCCTCCATGAAGATTCCTGCAACACTAGAAAGAACCCAGCTAGAGAAAACGCTTTGAGGGTCTACAACGCATATTGAAGCAAGATTCTTCTTGATTTCCTTGTTCTATAATGCTTTCTAGAAGCAGAATGTATTCAGATAAAATGCATGCCAATTGCCAAACATGGCCTAAATTTATATACCTTGCATGCACCAATTGGTTCAAGATCAAGCATCAATACATGGTTGTGGCATGAAGTTCAAATTACTACCTATAATCATCAGAACTATAATTGTTCCAAATTGGTAGTGACTGGCTTCTTAGTTTTGGCCAAACCAAAGTATATAAAGTACTAGGTGCAAAGGGTAGGGTGAGTACAGATGCTCAAGGTAAATGTATGTACTTCTCTCACACTTGTTTACCACATAATAGGGATATGACTTGCATGGAGTTCACTGGGTCACACTTTGCATTCAAAGATGAGTCATTCATATTGTGTGGTGGAGAAATATCAAGGACGTACATCCCTCTTCTTTGACTGATAGAGGATCTGACTTGTCCAAAGTTTGGGATTCAACTGACAAACTCTTAATACAAGGATCAGATGTAACTTGACACGCTGGTTTTCCAAATTAGGGATAGGACCCATATGAGGTCCACTAGGGTCACACTTCATATTCATCTCGATATTGTGTGGTGAACAAATGTCAGAAGTGCACATCTCTCTTCTCTGATAGATTTGAGTATCTGGACTTGTCCCGGGTTTGGGATTTGCAACTTGCAAACTCTTAAACACTGTGGCCAGATGTGACTTGGCACTGTGGTATTCCAAATTAGGTAAGCAAACCTTGTACTTAAGAGCCCTAACTCTACCAGCACTAGGTGCCAAGAAGTCCCAGACTTGGGATTTGCAACTTGGAAACTCTTAACCCAATGATCAGATGTGACACGAAACTGTGGGTTTACTACTTAATTCTCATTAATTAATGAATTTATATTGGATCAACTGATCAAGCAATAATAATATATAGTAATTGTCATTAATCAACTTAATTAACTAATGATTTTGATGTTGGAATTTACCTGCAGGCGGATAATTTGAGGCAGCACACACTGCACCGGATGCACCAGATCTTGACGACCAGGCAAGCTGCGAGATGTCATGTTGCCATCGCTGAGTACTTCCATAGGCTTCGAGCTCTCAGCTCTCTGTGGTTGTCTCGACCACGCCAAGAATAAAATACTCATCTCTGGCCTTCCCTGATCTTCTAATTCAATTTTATCTGTGATCGATCATATATATCTCCTCATTTTCCTATAATTAGTTCAATATTAAGGAAGCATTCTTCAAAGATCCGTTTTGATTACTCTTTTTGACATAGAGATCCAAAGAAAGATTAGATTAGAAAAGAAGATAGATTAATACAAGCAATTGACTAGTGGGAATTGAACAAGGGCGCTAAAGCATCTCTCTTGGTTTGTGTTTAATTTCCACCTTGGAACAAGGGAATTGAGACAGAGTTAATGATTTAGCAGCCATGTCTGACCAAGGAATGATGAAGACTCAGAGGGACGAAAACTTTGAAAGGTAGTGAATGTTTAAGGGAGATCTAGCAACTGCCCAAGAAAAAGCAAGAAACGAAGAAGAAGAAGAACAGAAGAAAAAAAGGATCCAGGAGAGACGAGTTGCAGTTTTATTATAGTTTTGTTGCAAAGTTTGAATATATCTTTCTCCTTTGGCAGAGCAAGAGCTACAAAGGAAGGGACGAATGTGGCTAGTCAAAAGTCCAAGTGGCTTCCCAACGAGTGTATGCATGCATGGATGCACACCTTTCTATATCTTGACTTATATGATGAATGTCAGATAGATTCCTTTCACATTTCTGTTTTTGGTTCTTTCTATTATTCTATGTCAAGCACTTGAAAATGCAACAATAGATTCAAAGTTTTTTTTTTTTTTACACAATAGTAAGTTGTTTGGCTGGCTGTAAAGTTAATGTAAACTTGTAAATTTTTAAAGTTGATGGAATATGTTAAATCAAACTCTTAAAACTGCCTATTTAGTGCCCATATATCAATTTTTTTTTTTTTTTTTCAAATTTTCTTTTAGCCACAAATAATCCTTCTTGACATCTTATGTTACTTCAAGTAAGCTTCTTTAGATACCAATTTTGTATATAAAAGGAGAAACTCTCACCTCATAAATTACCCATAGAGACATGCAAGAAGAAGAGAATAAATTATTTTATCACGTGGTGTGGAGAAAACTTATTCTCTACAAATAATTTTGAAGTGTGAAAGCCATATCCCAAAGATAAGGATGTGAAGAAAAATGAAATCCAGAATTCAAAGCAGAAGCATTGAATTTCATTCATGGCCTTTAACTCATCTTTGAATTCATGGACTGCACTCTGATGCCATCTAATACCCTTACTTCTCTTTTTTCCGATCAAATTGCTCCAGATTTCAATCTTCTATTTTAGGTATTTGGTAGCCAGGATATAATTTTTCCCAAATAACTTACCAGAAAATTTTTTTTCTAGAAAAAATGATTTTCATGTTTCAAATGAAAATGTAATTTTAGTGTACTAATAAAAAATACAAATTAATTAAACTCTCAATGATTCTTGACTCTCTATCTTAAATGAGATCCATGCCCCTCTCTTGTAATTTGCAAGTCTGAAATGATAAATATTAGAGTACGAGACCATTCGTGTTTTTATATGAGATGAATAGATGGACATGAACATGCATGTTGAAATATACACAAGTGTTGGTCTATTGAAGCATGTGAAATTTTCAATGGAATATACTCTGCAAGAAGTCTTGTATCATGTAGCATTATAATCATGGTATTTATAATAAAATAAGTTGATTTTTAAATTTGAATAAAATTTACAAATTTTTTTCTTCCAAACTAAGTAAAATTAATTGTACTGACAACATAAAAGGGAAAAAAGAATTCCTTCTTATTTCACTTTCCTTTCCATTCTCCTTGCAACCAAACACACTCTTTCGAAACACTTCCTTGAATTTCGCTTACTTATACATTCTTTGATGATTAGGAGGATTAAGGCCCAAAATGAAGGAAACTGGGACCTGTATTGCAAGGCCCAAGACGATGGACCCAACTAGCCCATGACGTCAATGACTCAAGAAAAATGTAAAACGTTATCCCGCAAGGCCCATAAAAAACCACTCCATAATTCGAGATCCAACCTTGCCCAATTGATGAAGGCCCATAAATTAATCTTGCTTTCCTCCACCTTCTTAACCCTCTTTTATCATTTTAAGCTTGAATTTAAACTAATCTAACCTGGGTTTATCTCAGCTAGCTTAATTCTCGGGCGGCTCAATTCAAGCCCGGATCAGCCCGGATGGGTCATAATTAGGCTGGTTCTTTGACTCTGTCATGAGAGACCACAAATGTTAGCCACTATTATAACTTTTCCAATTGGTTCCTCATTTTTGGGTTCATACTGCTTTGGTGGACTTGTAAGGAACCTCAATAGGGGCTATCGAACCCAAGATTTCATCAGAAAGAAAAAAATTTCAGAATTAAGTTTCATGGTTGACAGCACACAACTTATTGCTTAGATCGACTTTTAACCAAGAGAAGTTAGGAACGATGGGAGTGACAATGACAGGGTTTCCGGCAGGGGAGGGGCAACGATTTTTGGCATCGGGAAGTGCCGGAAAAATTCAAACATTTGAAATCGAGTAGGATTTAGGGGCTTCTTTTGTAAATTTATAAATTTAAAATCCTTAAATATAAAAGACCAAAATCATATTCAGGTAATTACATATTATGAGTAAAATGGTCATTTTAATTTCAAACTAACAAAAAAAGTTAATGGTAGGTAATTTATAATTTTACAAAAAGTGAAAAATAAGTGGCGTGCAAAAAACTCTATTGTAAACCTTCATGCAACACCCGTGGAGCTCCAGATGCAACTGCTCCTTACTTCTTAGGGTAAATTTGCATATTCCTTTCTAATCTGCTCTTTTACTTTAGGATGAAATGATGAGAAAGAGAAACCAAAGGTCTTAACGCTCTCTCATATTTGATATTTGAACCATTTTAGAACGATTTTAATTATATATACGATCAAATATTCCAATCAGATGATAGGAAAACTATATAGTAGTCAAATATTTGAAAGCTTTCTTCCATAACGCAACTGCTACATCTTTAAATGGTAAACATGCAGAAAAAAAAAAAAAAAGCAATGCTTGCAACTGTTTTATTCAGAAACCTGGCGTCACCGAATCTCCATATGATATGCTTCGATTCCAACTCCGGTGATCTCGTCGACGACTTTCACTACTTACAACCGCCGAGCGGTGAACCGCATAGACACTTGTTATGATAGAAGTTGTACGAATCGAAGTTGTGAACATGGCCACCTTGAGGAATCTTCCCACATAATCTGTTATAACTCACATTCAGGTACTGCAGATTCAGTCCCGTTATGGTTTCTGGTATGTTTCCAAAGATCTTGTTGTGTGAAATGTCCAGAGACACCAAGTTCTTGTTGAATTTCACCTTTGACAGATCAAATGCGAACATGTTCCTCGACAGAGTAATCCTCTCAATCGACCCATTTGGCTTGAACAACATGGAAGCGTCTCCTTGAAGTTTGTTTCGTGACAAATCGATAGAGACGAAATTTGCTCCTCCCAAAGATTTGGGTATTTCACCTGAGAGCTGGTTGTGAGAGAGGTAGAGATTTATAGACTGTTTGAAAAACCCAAATGATTCTGGGATTTTTCCGGTGAGTCTGTTACGATCGAGGTAGAGTTCTTTCAGTTTGGGGAGATTGGCGAGTGAAGAGGGGATTGAACCGGTGAATTGGTTGAAACTTAGAAAAATGAGCTCTAGATTTTTGATTTGGCTCAGGAAAGAAGGGATTGGACCTGATAGATTAGTCCAGCTGAGATCAACCATTCGAAGAAGCTTAAGCTTAGTGATGGTGGAAGGAATGGTTCCAGTGAGGTTGGTGACGTGATGGAAAACAAGGTTGTTTAGGTATGGGAGGTCGCCGATCTCGGCCGGAATTTGACCTGAGATGTTGGCTTTGAAGATGGTGAGCTCGAAGATGCGGTTAGTGTTGTAATCGCACTTCACGCAGTACCAGTCGCAGCAGTCGGTGTTGGGTATCCATGAAGCTAAGTGGTATGGGTTGTGAAATGCTGCTTTGATCTTCATCAGTGCAACGTAGTCATCTTTGTTGCAGCGAACTGATTTGGCCGGAGAAGGAGAAGAAGAAGACGATGGCATTGGGAGACTGCAAAGGAGGAGGAGGAGGAGGAGAGTGAAGAGGAAGGAAAGTTGGGAGCCCATGATGTGTTAACTTGGGTTTCTTTGGGTTCTGCGAGGCTGGATATGATGAATTTATAATGGTTGCGCATCTCATTAGTGTACTAATTAGCAATTAATATGGTTCGATGTACAAGAATAATGATCATTAATGATACCATGTTAAAAAGGAATGAAGAGAATTCAGGGTTGCAGAGCTGGAGTTCAGATCAAACAAAAAAGGTGCGTGGGTTTGGCCCATCTTTAAACCTTGAAGCAGAATAAAAGGTGGGACCCGCCCTAATGAGTTTCACATGGACTCCACCTTTATTGCGTGGGACTAGGAGGTGATCCGCACTATAACAGGGTTGTTCCTTTAGAGTTTGAATCACCTTTTCATCAAGGGAGAACAATGTGTTGCCTAAATATTTTTTTCACTACACAATAGTGGTGAGGCTTACTTGTAAATATGGTGGGGGGAGGGAGAAATAGAGATAGAAACCTCAATAAGTCTCAAGTGCATCTCACCCTTTATTGTTTGTTTCAAAAGCGTCAAAGGAATACGTTGTTCTATCTTGACAGGAGTTTATTCGGACTCACTTCTCAAGTGCATCTCACCCTTTATTGTTTGTTTCAAAAGCGTCAAAGGAATACGTTGTTCTATTTTGACAGGGAGTTTATTCGGACTCACTCCTCTTATCTCTACTACTTCCAAATAAATGGTCCCTTTTGGGTTCATAAATACACACCTATATTTTTTATTTTCAAATGTACCCTTTAGTACAAAAAAATCCTTGTTCTTCAAAGCAGAGTTTAGAATTCGTGTTCTTCAACGCATTGTTACTCACAAGCAGTGAGCGGAGAACCACAGAGGCCCTTTTCATGAGGGGATTAAACCCGTGAAATGGTTGGAATTGAGCTCGAGATCGATCTCATTTGAGTAATATAAAACTGAAGTTATGGTCCTTGTGGACCAAGAAAGATTATGATTAACGAAAAAAAGTGACTATCTGCTGCAAAATAAATTGTGTGTTGAGTCTGGATTTGTGACTATTGATGAGATAAATCAGAGATGGGACCCTAGCGAATGCCACCCACCTCTATTATAGAGGAGCTAGTTGGCCAGTCTTGAAGGAGTTGCATGCCTGGAATAATGAACAAGATAATGCCTGGATCAATTCATCAACACATTGGTTCAGCCCCCAATCCAATCAACTCCGGTTCATAACCCTTGGTCATGAACTCATGCACAACAATGGTGTTAGAAGAAAGCATAGAAGGAGGAGCGTCGAGATGAAAACGATTCAAGTGTCCATGGTTTGTTTGTTCTTGGGTTCTTTCGTAGGTCTAGGAGACTAATTAGAATACCATGAATTACAGGAATCTAGATCCTCTCCTCCCAGCCTGCTCCTCTGTCTATTCACCCACACTCACATGAATGTAAAACTCACACTGGTCATTTCTGATAAAAACAAAATTTGTGAATGTGGCTCCTACACTTATATATGTGTGGGTGAATGAATAGAAAGATTGGGTAGAGAAGATCTCGAACTTATAGTGGCTCCAATTTCAAAGTTTGTCTGATTAGTGGATGAAAATCAATTTTGTCAACGTAGAAGATAATGGTCAAGGAGACGTAGAAGACAATGATCGCGGAAAATAGATGCCAGTTTGGCAGTCACTATCATGGCCGTTGATTTTGACTGGCTAGCTAATTAAAGTTGCATGCCTATTGTTTTTTCAGATGCCATGCATATATACTGATGGCTAGCTTTAGGAATTAAGAGAAAGTTACAGTGATCACCTACCAATGGTTTCAGATCCCAGATTGTTGGTCCATGAGAATGAAGAGCTTCATGCCTCCAAATCCATTTCTAAGTTGCACACATATATGTGAAAGGAAACCACCTATGGGGTATTGTAATTTACAAGGTATCCATTTGTTGTTTCATTGTGATATTTAAGAGGTAGAGTTAGAATGGGGTCGAGAGGGATATGTATGAGACCTTAAATAGTTACATTATTCTAGATACTATATGATACTAGCCGCTATATATTTATATTAAATACAACTAATAGGATACAGATCGATATATCTCTTTATTGGATTGCATTAGATTATATTAGTCAATACAAGACAATACTTTATAGGAGATCATATATTTGTTAAGATTACTATTTGAACAATACCATATTTGATACCAATAATATTCTAGTTTACTGGTACATATACACATGCAGATGCATGCACGTGAGCATTTTGCTCTTATTATTAAGATTCGGTCTAGACCAGTTTAAACTCTAACGAATTGATGCAATTCAATTTTAACGGTTCGAAGTACAAATAGTCACGCTATAATAACCCCTTTTTTAGTGGCTGAAGATAAAGTTGCATTCGACGAGGGGAAAGAAAAGACTGAAGTTAGAGCTTTAAAAAAAATGCACAAAAGCTAGTATTTGCAATTGTAAAAGCCTGCATGAAGCCTGCATGGGTCCTTGCAACTTTGCTTTTATTTCTTTATTTTTTGGATAAAAGCTGCAAGAGGGCCACAAAGCATCTTAGTTGCATGGATCCAAGAGCCAATTATTGGTCCAAGCCTCCAAGGGCGGATCCTTGCAACTTTGCTTTCGTGGAGTAAGAATGATTTGGATTTTGATTTTGATCCTCTTGTGCATTGACATTTTCTCATTACCTCCGGTATTAGATTTTAGACACATCGATCATTCCAATCAAATAGACAAAAATTCATTAAAAATGCATACCTTTGTAAGTTCTCCCATTCAAAACGTTGCAAATAATGTTTTCAACAGATAGGATTTGAGAAACCAGCCCTTTTACTCAGTAAAGAGGATTGATTGGTCGCGGGAAAGCCTTATCTCCAAGGTGGCCAAACTCAACAAAAACGTGGGTAAACTCTGGATCTCTCCTATGTGCTAGGTATTATCCAGACAGGGTTTTATAAATTCGAATGTTAGCTTGTTTGATAACCAAAAAAAAACCAAAAAGAAAACGTGGTTAGAACCCTAGAATTAAGAATATGCCTTGTGAGCAGAGAATCATATCATAATCTTTCTTCTTTTTCATTGTAGGTGAAGTAAAAGATTCATAAGTTTTCAATGTCGACAATATCGATCATCTGGATACAGTTCAGTATAAATTCATCATAACCTAACCTAAACCAGAAGAAGCAAGTGAGAAAAAACACACACACACACCATGGACTCCAGTAGAGTCGTCTTCCTCTTGAGTACTCTCCTGATCCTCCTCCTCCTCCTGTGTTTTCTTTCGACACCATTGCTGGCCCAATCTGTTGTTCCCTGTCACAAACAAGACTACACAGCCCTGATGAAGATCAAAGCAGCTCTTCACAACCCAGATCACTTAGCTTCATGGGTTCCCAACACCGACTGCTGCAATTGGCTCGGGATCCATTGCGACATCTTTAATAATAACCGCGTCAACCGACTCGTCCTTTCAGACGCCAACATCTCAGGCCGGATTCCTTCGGAGGTGGGTGACCTTCCATACCTCTATCAGCTGTCGTTCAATAACCTCACCAGTCTCACTGGAAATATCCCTTCCACCGTCACAAAACTGAAGCACCTCGGCATAATGACCTTCATCGAGAACAAACTTTCCGGTCGAATCCCTTCTTTCCTGGCCCAACTTCCCAGTCTCGGGTGGCTCGACCTCAGTTTCAACCAATTCACCGGTTCAATCCCCTCGTCTCTCTCCAACCACAACATATTACGAACGCTCGTACTCGAACATAACAAGCTTTCTGGAAAAATTCCAGAATCCTTTGCGAATAACTTCCCTAACTCCTCCCATATTCAGGATGATTCCTATGTACACGTCGACCTCTCACACAACAATTTCCGCGGTTGGCTCCCCAGATCGTTAGGGAGAATGGATTTTCAAGGCATTGATTTATCTGGGAACAAGCTTAAAGGTGATGCTTCCATGTTGTTTAGGGCAAACGGGTCGACTCTCACGATTACTCTCTCCAACAACAAGTTTGCATTTGATCTGTCCAAGGTGGAAATCCCCACCCACTTGCGGAACTTGGAGATTTCTCACAATAAGATCTTTGGGAGCATTCCAGAAGGGTTAACTGGACTAAGTTTGAGGAGCCTAAATGTGAGTTATAATCGATTGAGTGGGAAGATTCCTCAAGGTGGCAATATTCAGAACTTCGATTCCTACAACTTCTATCACAACAGGGGCCTCTGTGGTTCACCTCTTCCCGCTTGTAAGTGATACATTGTTAACTCTTGGTAAAGAGCTTCAGCACCGTGTATTAAAAGCTGTTTAAGTTGAAGATGGAACGAGTGGTTGATGCCAAAATTTTGATCACCCATTTCGTGAGTGTATGTGTTTTTTTTTTTTAAACCAGCTACTTGTAACTGGAAAGAAAAAAAACTGTAAAATGAATTGTTGAGATTTCGACCTTGACCACTCTGTTTGATCGCGGTCATTCTTGACTCCGTGTATTCGGTGGTGTTATGTTTCCAATAATCTAGATTTGTGTTTTTGGGGGGGAAAATGCTTGTGTCTGTTCTGATAAATCTTTTTAATTTAGTAGTTTGTGGTAAAATTTACCATCATGATAGAAATTGGGTTTTATTTATATAGGAAAAAAGAAAATTAAGAATTAAATTCTTAAGAATAGAGTTCAAATATGGATCAAAGATTCACATCCTCTACAGTCACAACATCATTCATCCAGCAATCTCTTAGGGAGAATTCACAGCTATCAATGGATCCAATGAAGAAGGATACTTCCTAAAATTAAGATAGTGATACTCATCTGAATTATTAGGATTTTGATAGATTAGTGCTATTGACCTGCTGGTGCCTGTGGTGCCCAGCGTTGGATTTCGCCACCTAATTTTCATTAAGTCATAGTAGCTCAAAAATGATTTGGACAGTTTTGTAGAAAAACTTGTTTTTTCAACTTAAGTTAATTATACGTGCATGATGTTATGAGAGGCTGAGATTTAATGAAAATATGTAACAACCATCCGATGTTGGGCGTAGACACCATCACGTGAGCAACACTAGTCTGTGTAGCAAAATCTGAATTATTGTATTTTTTTCTCATTCTGTCTTTCAATATGGTCGTCATTTTCAATTTTCAACCATCGTCAGCCCACCCTCCTTTTTCTAATATATTCACTCATCTTAGATAGTTTAAATTAATATAAAATAGATTATATTAACTTATAATTAGATTATCTTATTCTCAACCTTAAATATATTTATTTAATTGAATTTTTTTCATTCAACTCATTTGAATTTTCCATTGTTCTTTCCTACACTATTGGCCATGTGAATTTTCTTTAAATCGATTATATAATTGGTGGCATTACTACTTCTATGATGTGGGTGTTTTTTAAGTAATATTAGTGTTTTCATGGAGATAGAGGTAGAGGTAAGATATTACGACAGGAAAGACTAAATAATGATTACAAATTTTTTTACAAAATTAAGAACACCATACAATGACATTTCTATCAATTATTTTTAACATTAAAATTTTCTTAGATGGGGTACCAAGTATTGGTATTTCACACATAAAAAGAAGGTCAAAATGATTTACTTTTTAAATTAAAATTTTAGAAAAAAAATTCAGAAAAATGGGGGGGGGGGGGGCATGGCCCCAAGAGAGCTCTGCCCCTACATAGATGACCCATTCCTTAAAAATAAGGGGTGGGTGGCGACGACCAAACTCGATCAGGTGATTGTTTTCGAAAGAGACACCTAAAATTATGTCATAAGAAGTACTGCTGTATAACTTTACCAAGAAAATCTCATAAGAAATGTTGTAGAACTTTACCAAGAAAATGTTTTATATCATTTTTAACACTTATACTCATATTGTCCTTGTCTAATACAAACAGACTCTGTGACTGTGAGTCCTATACTTATGTAAGTGTAGGTGAATGAATGAAAAGATT
The DNA here is from genome assembly GCF_041222555.1 of Hakea prostrata. Lineage (NCBI taxonomy): Eukaryota > Viridiplantae > Streptophyta > Magnoliopsida > Proteales > Proteaceae > Hakea > Hakea prostrata. The sequence goes on along the minus strand of NC_142609.1, from coordinate 48,628,275 downwards.
GGGTGGAGAAGATCTCCGTTATAAATGAATTTATAGTAACTCCAATTTCAGAATACTCTGAATAGTGCTTGAAAATCAATTTTGTAGGCGTAGAAGATAATGGTCAAGGAGACGTAGCAGATAATGATCGCGGAAAATAGATGCCAGTTTGGCACTCACTATCAAGGCCGTCGATTTTGACTAGTTAGTTGCATGCCTATTGTTTTTCAGATTCCATGTATATATAACTAATGGCTAGCTTTAGGAATTAAGTGAAAGTTACCTACCAATGGTAGGATTTATTTACGCAGCCATTCATCTATATTTATGTCTTTTTCTAATTGTCTATATATCAATATTACCAAGTGGTAATATGATGATTCAAATACTATTTAACATAAAATTACAAAACGGGTTGTAAAACGGACTATAACGGATTATGATTCGTGTTCGGATTGGAGTGGACTCCGCCACCCTCAACTCAAACATAACCCATTAAAATTCGATTCAGACCGGTTCAAGTTATAACGGACTGATGCGATTCAATTTTAATAGTTAGAATTACAAGTAGACACCCTATAATAACCCCTTTTTTTAATGGTTGAAGAGACAACTGCATTCCACAAGGGGGGAAAAAGAGACTAAAGTTAGAGGTTTAAAAAATATGCACAAAAGCTAGTATTTGCTATTGTAAAAGCCTATGTGGGTCCTTGCAATTTTGCTTTTTATTTCTTTACTTTTTGGGTAAAGAGAAACTCTACTGCAAAAGCTGTAAGAGGGCCACAAATTGGGGTGTAAACGGACCGGATTCGGAACGGATAGTAGTATATCCATATCCGCATCCTATTATATTCGGACGGATTCGGATAATATCTTATCGGTTTTCGGACGGATTTTGTCGAATTCGGATGATAATCGGATAGTTATTTTCTTAAGTAAATTCTTCTAAACAGACATGAATATAGATTGAATACGAGTTTTTGATTACCTGTTTTCCTATTTACCTTTTTATTTGTATGGGCTAGGTTTAAGAATTAGCAACTTTAGTAGCTATTTTAATAGAAAATTTAGAAAAATATTCACATATTATAAGTAAAATTTATAAAAACAAGAATAATAAATCTAAATAAGTAACTTAATTGGATAATTTTATCGGACGGATAATATTCGGTAAGAAAGGGATATACCATATCCGCATTCTATTAATAATCGGATGGATTCGAATACCCCAAAACAGATGTGGATGCAAATTCGGAAGCGGATTTCGGTTATCCATTTACACCTCTAGCTATAAAGCATCCTAGTTACATGGATACTCGCAACTTTGCTTTTGTGCTAAGAATGATTCGGATTTTTATTCGCTTCTATACTGACACCCTTCCATTATTTTTGGTTGACTTTAAATTTTAGACATGTCGATCATTCAAATCAAATGGACAGAAATTCATCAAATAACACACCTTTGTAAGTCCCTAAACTCAATAAAAACGTTAAAAAAAAAAAAAACGTGTAGAACCATAGAATTAAGAATATGCCTTGTGAGCAGAGAATCATATCATTTTTTTATTGTATATAAAAGAATCACAAGTTTTCAATACCGAAAATACTAGTATAAATAAGAACCTAACCTAACCAGAAGAAGCAAAGGGAGAAAGAAAAAAAAGAACACCATGGACTCCATTAGAGTCGTCGTCTTCCTTTTGAGTACTCTCTTGATCCTCCTCCTGCTGTGTTTTCTTCCGACACCATCACTAGCCCAATCTGTTGTTCCCTGTAACAAACAAGACTACACAGCCCTGATGAAGATCAAAGCAGCTCTTCACAACCCAGATCACTTAGCTTCATGGGTCCCCAACACTGACTGCTGCAATTGGGTTGGGATCAGTTGCGTCTCCCCTAATAATAAACGCGTCAACCGACTCATCCTTTCAGACGCCAACATCTCAGGCCGGATTCCTTCCGAGGTGGGTGACCTTCCATACCTCTACCAGCTGACGTTCAATCGCCTCACCGGTCTCACTGGAAACATCCCTTCCACGGTCACAAAACTGAAGCACCTCGGCATAATGACCTTCATCGAGAACAAACTTTCCGGTCGAATCCCTTCTTTCCTGGCCCAACTTCCCAGTCTCGGGTGGCTAGACCTCAGTTCCAACCGATTCACCGGTTCAATCCCCTCGTCTCTCTCCAACCACAACATATTACGAGCACTCAAACTCGAACATAACAAGCTTTCTGGAAAAATTCCGGAATCATTTGCGAATTACTTCCCTAACTCCTCCAAGGATGATTCCTATGTATACGTCGATCTCTCACACAACAATTTCCATGGTTGGCTCCCCAGATCGTTAGGGAGAGTGGATTTTCAATACATTGATTTATCTTGGAACAAGCTTAAAGGTGACGCTTCCATGTTGTTTAGGGCAAACGCGTCGACTCTCAGGATTTATCTCTCCAACAACAAGTTTGCATTTGATCTGTCCAAGGTGGAAATCCCCACCCACTTGCAGAACTTGGAGATTTCTCACAATAAGATCTTTGGGAGCATTCCAGAAGGGTTTACTGGACTAAAGTTGAAGAGCCTAGATGTGAGTTATAATCGATTGAGTGGGAAGATTCCTCAAGGTGGCAACATTCAGAACTTCGATTCCTACGACTTCTATCATAACAGGGGCCTCTGTGATTCACCGCTCCCCGCTTGTAAGTGACAGTTCGTCAAAAAGCCCAAATTCTTGGAGAAGAGCTTCAACACTGCGCATTAAAGCTGCGTACTTTGAAGATGGAATGAATGGTCTGAGGTCAAAAACTTGATCGCCTATTTCGAGTGTGTTTTTTTTTTTTTTTTAATTATAGTTACTTGTAACTAGAAAAAAAAAATCGTAAAACAGATAGTTGAGATTTAGATATTGACTACTCAGTTCGATCGTGGTCATTCTTGACTCCGTGTATTTGGTGTAGTGTTTCCAAGAATCTAGACTTGTGTAATTTTTTTTTAGAAACACTTGCATCTGTTTTGATAAAAATTTTAACTTAGCAATTTGTGGTAAAATTTTCCATCATGATAGAAATTGGGTTTTATCTAAGTAGGAAAAATGAAAATTAAGAATTAGGTTCTTAAGAGTGGTGTTCAAATATAGATCAAAGATTCACATCTTCTATGGTCATAAGGTCGTCATTCATCCAACAGTTTCTTAGGGATAATTCGCATGTATAGATGGATCCAATGATAAAAGATACTTCTTAAAAACAAGACAGAGTGATATACTGATACTTGTCTGAATTATTAGGATCTTGCTAGACTAGTGATACTGACCTGCTGGTGCCTGTGGTGCCCAACATTGGATTTTGCCACCTAATTTTCATTTAGTCCTAGTAATCCAAAAATGATTTGGACTGTTTAGTAGAAAAACCAGTTTTTTCAACTTAAGTTAATTAAACGTGCTCATGATGTTATGAGAAACTGAGATTTAATAAAGAATATGTAACAACCATCCAATGTTGGGCATAAACATCACCACGTGAGCAACACTAGCCTAGCAAAATCTGAATTATTATATTTTTTTTCTTATCGCTGTCTTTTAATGGTCATGCCAATTTGATCTCTAAATGATTTTTTGGTTCAAAGATCTCTAAAAGGCTGCGTTTGTTTGCTGGAATTAAAATGGGGGTGGGAAAAATCTTAAAAAGAGTGTAGATTTCTTATTTTTCCCTTAAATCCCAAAATGATAGATTGTTTGGTTGCTTGTGGTGGGAAAGTGTCTGCTGATGTGATAGGCCAACTTTCCCACCCCAAATCATTTTAAAACCCCACATATTTGGTGGGACTTTGTGGAAAAATTGGAAAAAGTAAAAAGTGGACCCACCACTATCACTTTTCCATAAAATTCTTTCATTTCCTTTTCTTCTCCCTCACCCCAATACACATAGGACCCACATATTTTTTTTTCCATTCATTTTTTTTCTCACCCCACCTTTTTGCAAACAAAGCAACTTTTTTATTTTAGTGGTTGAAAAAGGAAACTGCATTTCACAAGAAAAAGAAAAAGTAATAACAAAAAAAGACAAAAGTTGGAGTTAAATAATAATAAAATAAATAAAGAAAAAGACAAAAACTAGTATTTGCAATTGTAAAAGCCTCTATTAGCCCTTAGCAACATTGCTTTTACTTTTTTCTCATTTTTTGAGAGAAATTCTATTGCAAGACGACAAGAGAAGCACAGAGGAAGAGCCAAGTGGTCAAATGGTTTCTATGGATTCTTCCAACTTTGCTTTTATGATACAAGAGTGTAATTATGTGGTCCACTCCTTGGCTAGAATGGTTTTTTTTTAATATTATTTTAATGGTGCATTTTATCGGGTGATGCTCACCATTGGATGCATTTCACGTAAATTTTAATCAATCTCATCCGTTAAAAAATGTTTAACGTATGGGCTAGTATTGTTAAAAAATGTTTCACTTTATTTTGAAGAAAAACTACTTTTATTTTACTTAAATTACTTAAACGTGTACATGGTATTTTGAACAATTATGCTTTAATAACCATCCCTTTTTCTCAGTAGGGAGGATTGATTGGTCGCCTTTATTAAGAGCCTTATCTCCAAGGTGGCCAAACTCAATAAAAACGTGGATAAAGTCTGCATGTCTTCCATCAGCTTTTCTTGATGAAAAAAAAAATTGGGTAGAGCTAAGGTTTAAATATCTCACGATACCGTACCATACTAGTCGATACGTATCAATATTTGACCCAATTGATACGATACATCTCGATACCTCTCTCCATTAAGTTACACAAAAATACATTAGTCGGGACGATATGTCTCTTAAAATCACCTGACAGATTAAATATTCAATACCGTTCAAACCTTTAGATATAACCGTAGAATTAAGAATATGCCTTGTGAGCAGAGAATCATATGATATTCTTTCTTCTTTTTCATTGCAGGTAAAGTAAAGGAATCATAAGTTTTCAATGTCGACAATGTCGATCTGGATCGAATTATAGTATAAATGCATCATAACCTAACCAGTAGAAGCAAGGAAAAACCAAAAACCATGGATGCCAGAGTCGTCTTCCTCTGGAGTACTCTCCTGATCCTCCTCCTCCTCCTCCTGTGTTTTCTTCCAACACCATCCCTGGTCCAATCTGTTCGCTGCCACAAAGACGACTTTACAGCCCTGATGAAGATCAAAGCAGCTCTTCACAACCCAGATTACTTAGCTTCATGGATCCCCAACACCGATTGCTGCAACTGGGTCGGGGTCCGATGTGAGTACTTCTCTACTAATCACCGCGTCAACCGATTCATCATCTCCGACGCCGACATCTCATGCCAGATTCCTTCCGAGGTGGGTGACCTTCCATACCGTTGTAAAAAATCTCGTTCGATCGCTTTTACCAATCTGACGGTAATATTTTCCATCATGATAGAAATTGGGATTTATTTAATGACCTTCAGCGAAAACAAACTTACAGGTCCAATCCCCTAGATTCTTACAGCCCAGTGGAGTTCAAATCTGGATCAACCAGATTCACCCGTGCACCCCTCTTCTCTCCAACAATCACATAGGGCATCATTCATCCAAGCGAAAATTTCCAGAATCATTAGGGAGTACTTCAGCAGACTCCTATAGTCTACGTGGATCTCTCTCACAACAACCTCCGAGGGATGCTCCCAGATCGCTAAAAACAAGGGATTGACAGTGATTACTCATCTGGGAACAGCTAATGGTGACGTCCTGTTGCTTAGGGACAATAGGGCCACTGACCTATTGGTGTCTGTGGTGCACAACGTTGAATTTCGCCACCTAGTCTTCATTAGGTCTCAAAAGCTCAAAAATGGTTTGGACTATTTTGTAGAAAAACCGATTTTTTGCAGCATTCAGAAGGGTTAACGGCTATAGTTGTGGAGCCAAATGGAGTATAATCGATGAGTCTGACGATTCCTCAAGGTGGCAACATTCAGAACTTCGATTCCACATGTCTTCCACAATCGGGGCCTCTGTGACTTCACCCCCCCCCGAAGGTAAGTGGCCTTGAGTCTGATAGCCCAAATTAGTCTGGTAGGTTTATCAACGTGCAATTTGAGCTGCTTTAGTCTAGACTGGAATGAATGGTCCAGGCAAAATTGTAGCCTTCCATTTCGATCGTTTTTTCATGTTAAGTATAGTTACTTGCGTAAAGCCAACGCTTCACCCTCCAATGTAGAGTTTAAAGTCAGAGGGACTGAGACAACCATCAAAGGTTTTCTTGTGCAGTCCTGAGTAAAAAGCGCCCTCCAATGTAGAGTTTAAAGTCAAAGGGACTGGGACAACCACCAAAGGTTTTCTTGTGCAGTCCCGAGTAAAATGCCGACTCCATTCTTTGCAAAAATGGAACCCAATGAGTTCCATGGGCCCCACCCACAACTATGTAGTTGGAAACCTTCTGGGCAGCACATTGTTAAGGGGAGGTGATTCAGACTCTAATACATGCATATCAGAAAATTGGACATTAATATGAAGGGCACTAATGAGGACATCAGTGGGCGGTTTCAAGTTTACCGGTGACGCCAATGTAAAGATCATTCCACGACAACATTTATGTGGATGTACGATAAGTTCAGAGGTTATCGGATTACTCGGATCTTATGGTTCGATGAGAAGCATTATAGGCAGTTTGTCATGTTATTTTCCTTAGTCTTAGTCGATTGGATAGTAGTTTGTTATTGAATTTTTAATTTCATGTTTGAGTCTTTATAAGCTGGAGCTAAAGTCTAATTAGGCCTAATTTTAAATTATTTTGAATTTAGGTTATATTTACTACTTAAGTTTGGGTTATTTTGTAAATTAAACATGTAGGGTTGGGAGTGATCAATTCTTTTATTTAAACCTTGTATGGAATTTGTTTTTAGCAGCATGAATGAATGAAAAAATTAAAAGATTTTTCTCCCTCGTGTAAGTTATTCTTCTTCTCTTCTTCTACCTCCCTCTCTTGCGTGGATTAGTTTCTCTCTTCTTCTTTTCTTCTGCATAATTGCTTTCTTCTTTCTTTTATTTTCATTTCTATCAATTTTTCCAAATCCTCTTCTCTTAGTTTTCTTTTTTTCTTTTTTTTTCTCCTTCTTCCTCTTTCCTTGCTATTCTGTTTGTCATAATTTTCTTTATTCTTTGTCGTACTTTCTTTTTATTTCTTCTTCTCTCTCCTCTCTCTATTATCACCTCTAGTATAGCAATATTGTTGTGGTCTCCATTCTAACCCTACTGTCCATTCCTGAGATTCACCACTACTTAAGAAATCTTTTTTCTTTCTCTTTTTTTTGTTCTTAGATGTTTTCTAACCCCAGTTTTGCAACTAGGCTTTGCAGGTAACTTTATTAAGCATCTCTTTGAATAATTTTTTAATTTATCTTTTTTCCTTTGTAGTAATTTCTTTAATAAAGAAAATTCCACAAATTTCTTTGCATTGTTAATTGTTGAATTCATTGTTAGAAACATGATTTTGGCTAGGACAATACTATTTCTTTAGAATTCTTGAAATTCTTGTTTTCAATTCAAAGTTATGGTGCAAATATCCCCATCCCCTTGTTTCCCCTATTAATTCTTGTTTAGTTGCGCTCATTAGTTAAGACTTATTGTGTTTCTTTCTCTACTTTAACCATCTTATAAGCATGCTTAATCAAAATTCAAGGTGCTGCAATTCATTTTTCTCTTTTATATTTTTCTTTTATTACTTGTCAATGATAGGTGTCTCATTCTAAGAATCTAGTAGCCCACTTTGTAGGTCCCCTAGTTTCTAGAGTTTTCCCTACATCAGACACCTTATTTTGCATTTTTGTCGAGTAGGGTGTGGATCGTGCTTGTGTGGTGTGTCTGTGGAGTCCGGATGTGCTCCCCAACGGCTTACCACCACAAAAACGGGGGGCCGGGTGATGGGGAGGTTTTTGTTTTATAAAAATATATATATATATATATATATATTTATTTTTTTCTCGGTGGGGCCCCCCTTTTGGGGGAAACCGTGGGGAGCGGGGTGATGTCCGGTCGGCGTGATACCCACTATTGAATGCACTCTACGTGGATTAAATTCCAGCTACTCAAAACACCAAGTATACATTTGATCAACTCAAGTGACCCAAAACTACTACTTCTTCTTCTTCTTACTTTTTAAATTAACCATCTTTGGTAAATCATGTTTTGGGAAAGTGCTAGAAAAACATGTAAATTTAATTTCCTAGAATCCCAAAATGTACATCGGGCACGGGTGAAAGTAGGAGCAGTTTCCCAATCAATGAAGCACCACTCCCACGCCATAAAATTTTAGATCTATATGTGGGAACATGTTGGCCCCCCTTGTCACTTTCCACCTCCCCCCCCCCCCCCCCCCCCCCCCTTTAGTGTAGTGTTAGCACTTAGAAACCGGTGGGGGATCCTATGTACATGTTGCTTGTATTATTTAGTGTAGTGTTAGAATTAGAATAAGGTTAGAAGGGATTTTTTTAATTATTATTTTAAATTGGTGGAATAGAATAGACTCATAGAGCATAATTCTAATATGATGGAAAATATTACAAACATCTACAAATTACAAGCTGCTAAGTTTAAAAGATTTACCAGAAATCCAAACGAGTGCATCATGCTGCACAGTTCATAGTTTCCTCTAACATGAAACAAAAGCTAGCATTTCAAAATTCAAACCTTTATTATATTGAAAGATAAACAAAGAGGTAGATTCTCTGGAGTTGCAGAGTCCAGAGTTGGGGTTCTTCTACGCACTTTTACTTACAAGCGGCGAGCGGTGAACCGCAGAGGCCCTTATTATGATAGAAGTTGTAGGAATCGAAGCTCTGAACCTTGCCACCTTGAGGAATCTTTCCGCTCAATCGATTATAACTAACGTTCAGGTTCTGCAAATATAATCCAGTTATCGCCTCTGGAATGCTCCCAAAGATCCTGTTATGAGAAATGTCGAAGATCTGCAAGTTGGAGGAGAATTTCACGTTGGACAGGTCAAACGCAAGCATGTTGTTCGACAGATTAAGAGTGTCAGTAGACCCATTTGCCTTGAACAACATGGAAGCGTCACCTACAAGATTGTTTCCAGATAAATCAATGGTGCCGAAATTCACTTTCTCTAACGATTTGGGTATCTCACCGCAGAGACTGTTGTGAGAGAGTTCGAGGAATGAACGTTTGGAGTTGCCGAAGTTGCCAAATGATTCTGGAATTTTACCGGTGAGCCTGTTGTGGGCGAGGCCGAGAAAACCTAATTTGCGGTGGTTGGCCAGAGAAGAGGGTATTGAACCGGTGAACTGATTGGAACCGAGCTCGAGGTACTGGAGACTGGGAAGTTGGCTTAGGAAAGAAGGGATTGGACCGGAAAGTTTGTTCTGGATGAGATAAATCATCTTGAGGTGCTTGAGTTTTGTAATGGTGGAAGGGATGTTTCCGGTGAGATTGGTGAGGTTTTGGAACAGGATAGAGTCCAGGTATGTAAGGTCACCCAACTCAGGAGCGATGTGGCCGGTGATGTTGGAGTCAAAGATGGAGAGTGTGATGACGCGGTCAGTTTTGAGGTGGCAGTAGGTCCACAACCAGTTGCAGCAGTCAGGGCTGGAAGAATCCAAATTTTCTGGGTTGTTAAGAGCTGCTTTGATTTTCTTCAGGGCTGTGTAGTCTTGTTTGTGGCAGCGAACAGATTTGGCCATGGCCAGTGATGTTGGTGTTGGAAGAAGAATGCAGAGAGAGAGTACCGTCAGGAAGAAGGAGACTCTGGCGTCCATGGTGGTGAAAAGCTTTCAGGTGATCGAAGGAAGGGGGGTCTGGCTTTCTCTACTACTGCTACCACTAGTAAACTGATTGGGTCATGATGAATTTATAAGATGGATCAGAGGGAATCTCACGTGGGCCCCATCAGGGCGCGCATGGCTGCTGAAGGCGGCTCTCTTTTGGGTAGCCGCAGTGACCCTTGACCAAAATATAAAGTAGTGATTTGGCCAAAAAATATAAACCCATGCAGTAAGACTGTGGGCAAAGAGCTGCTACTCACAAGACATTGGTCCTACATGCCCACGGTCTTGTTGAGTTGCCGGCGGCCAAGGAAAAATTGTGTTGCTCTAAAAATCTGTTTGTCAATGCAAGAGATAGATCAACAAAACAATCGTACTTGACTGGATTAGTCAAGGAACATCTCTAACGATCAAGCTAGCAAATGGAGACAACCTTTGAAGTAGAACAACAATTGTAGAGCTCTCAATGCCAAACATGTGTACTTGGTTATGGTCATATGGTAAATTTATATAGTTTTTGGGAAGCTACCTTAACCGTGTGATTAATTTCTCAAACACTTGTTGATCGTCAGATATAGGGTGTCCCGTGTGCAATGGTTGTTGAGTCCTACTTGGACTCCTTAAGCAATTCGAACTCCCTGATTCGTCCAATGTCATTTCCCCTAACGTTAAAGAGAATAGTTATAACTTTAACAGTGATAAGTAAAAAATAATCAACCAGAGTCAAACCATGGTCGGTTCACCTAGGTCAAGACCGGTTCCTAAGGTTAATCCATTGGTGCCTTGACCACGAAGGAACTCGAAGGGTATAAAAAGAAACATGACCCGCCAAGCTTGGGATAAGCAATCGTGCCCTACATGGAAAGCGTAACTAACCCAGAATAAGGGAGACAAACCCTCCAATTGGACGGCTACAAATAATTAAAACTGGTGAGTTGATCCAACGGTTGGGAATATGAGGTAAAACCTATATTAATCGAAGCATAACATAAAGATAAGGTAATTGAATTGTTTCCATCCATTCTCGTCTTTCAATTAAGCTCTACAACTAGTTAAAGATCTGTGGTGGTGTTCTAATGAACTTAGCCTTTGGAGGTGGCTTCTCAACCACCGAGTCAGCCTACATCTAACATTGTTTTAGGGTCAATCAATTCTAGGACATATCAACCAGTATCCATTATTTATTGCATATGTCACATGCCTTTTATTTTCCATGGTTCGACCATAACCTAGCCCAGTCTAGTCTATTTAGGTCAGACCTAGTCCGTTTATTCTAGGGCGGTCATGTCAAGTTGAAAGAAGTGACATGTTGAGATAAAACCATGGTACAATGTGTCAGCAATATATCTTCGTGTCCCTGGGGGGCGACACGATACCCCCCAGCAACGCGATAAAAACAATTTATCGTCGAAATTTCGCAATATATTTTCGAAAAGTCAATATATCACACCGCAGATCGAAGAGAGATTCTGAGAGAGGGGAAGACACTACGGCGGTGACCGGTGATGGTGATGGAGTCTGAGATCTGAAGAAAAATCTTGTACTATCTCATCTCTACGATCTCTCTTCTTATCTCTCTCATCTCTGCGATCTCTCTCCGATCTCTACCACTCTCATCCTGCAATCTCTCTGTTGCTGTCTCTCTCTTCCTCAAACTCACACTTGCAACCGAAAAGCACCCTTCTAACTGGGGTTTCCATGGTAAGAATCAATAGAATGAACAACGACCTAAGGTTTGATTTCGGCCGACATATCGCGATACATCACCCTGTTGGTGGTTTCGCCAGCCAAAGACACGGCGACATGGAACGATCATTCGGACCTTGGATAAAACCTTAATATCCCTAACAATGGAGTGCGAATTTAGTGGGCCAGAAAAATCCTGATCCTCCAAGAGTGCCCACCATAGTTGCACTATATCTGAGAAAATAAATTTGAGGTTTTATAACTGAGTGCTTTCTGGCCCATTCCAAGCCCACAAGATATCCTCCATGGACATGGGCTGCATCGAGGCCCAACCCAGCTCAGCATTTCTCCTGCTTGCCACCAGCCACAAAATACAATGTCCTTTCTATCCATTATTTTTAACATTAAAAATTTTCTCACATAGAGGGGCCAAGTACTAGTATTTCATACTATGATATTTGCATGACACAACACACACATTGCATTCTTGCTTACTTTCTACCAAAAGTTTCATCTCTTTCCTTGAGTCCATTTTAATGTTGTAGCTATAACTTTTTGACTCCTTCAAGTGACTAAAAGAAGGGGTAATTTTCATCTGGACCCCCTAAGGTTTGGTCCAGGTCACTTTTAGTCCAATTTAAGTTTTCTTTTGCATATGGATCCTTGTGGTTTCAAGAAACAATTAAATAAAGACAAGCTTAACAGAAACTGTTAGTTTAATAAATTTTGTGACTAAAATATCCTTGTGTCTTTTAATTTTTTATTTATTTTGGTTTTAATCTACTAAAATAAATACTATAAAATAAATAAATAAATGCAAAACCTTTGAAACTCAGAGAATCTGTAATACTTTTGCATACTATCAATATTATAAATACATAAATTTTGACATAATCATCAATTATTACCATACCTTGATCAAATAGCAATATTCTAACCCAAGTGTTTAAATTTCAAAGTATGGTAGCTTCATTTTTAGATATTATTACACTTTAGAAGTTGACAACAATAAGTAGACCCTTCTAAATGTGTACATGTATGTAGCAAATAATTTTTCTATATTATTGCCAAAAAACTAACTTGGTTAAAAAATATTCAGTATCTCTGTGTGTCACACACATATAGAAATATACGGGATTATGTGCAATTTGTAAGACCAAAGACCTAATCACATCAACTTCTGGTGATTAACATGTGTAAGCAACCCTACTTGCAACAACCATTTAAAAGAACTGAGAGAACAACGTGCATTTGCACGTGCGAATTCTAACTAGTATATATATATATATATATATAATTGATTTTTTTCATTCCACTTGCTCATGTGAATTTTCCATTCTTCTTTCTTACACTAGGCCCCATGTGAATTTTCTTTAAATCGATTATATAATTGGTGGCATTATTACTATATTATTTATTTGATTTTTTTTTTCATTCAATTGGCTCATGTGAATTTTCCATTCTTCTTTCCTACGCTAGGCCCCATGTGAATTTTCTTTAAATCAATTATGTAATTTGGTGGCATTACTACTATATATATATATATATAATTAATTGATTTTTTTCATTCAACTTGCTAATGTGAATTTTCCTTTCTTCTAGGCTCATGTGAATTTTTTTTAAATCAATTATATAATTGGTGGCATTACCACTTGCATATAATTGTTTAGAAGTGGTTCCTATTATTATTATTATTAATATACTATGGATAGCATTGATAAGGAGAGAGGTTGTTGGTTTCTCTCGTTTAGAGAACTGATGTTGCGAGTTTGAGGGATGACACTTTGATAGTGTATTTGTTATTTTTCTTCTCCCTTTTTAATATAAATGACCATTTTAACGGAAAAAAAGAATAGGGGTAAAGCTAAGATTTTACATCAGGAGGTACTAAATGATGATTATAATTTTTTTTACAAAAATAAGAAAAATCTATATGTAATTCTTTTTTACAAAAATAAGAAAGATCCCAAGAGTTGGAATTTAATGGAGTTTAGGTGACGTGCATCCAACGGTGGCAGCACCATGTCAAAGATACCCCTCAAGTAAATTTCTCCAGGTGTATGCTAGAGAGGGTAGTGTTAGAATTAGGATAAGCATAATCCTAATTCTTATGATCGAAAATATTACCAATATCAACAAATTACAAGCTGCTAAGTTTAAAAGATTTACCAGAAAACCATACGAGTACAGTATGCTACACAGTTCATAGTTTCCTCTAACACGAAACAAAAGCTAGCATTTCAAAATTCAAACCTTTATTAAATTGAAAGATAATTAAACCGAGGTGGATTCTCAGGAGTTGCAGAGTCGAGAGTTGGGGGTTCTTCTACGCTTACTTTTACTTACAAGCGGCAAGCGGAGAACCGCAGAGGCCCTTGTTATGATAGAAGTTGTAGGAATCGAAGCTCTGAACCTTGCCACCTTGAGGAATCTTTTCGCTCAACAGATTATAACTCACGTTCAGTTTCAGCAAATATAATCCAGTTATCGCCTCTGGAATGCTCCCAAAGATCCTGTTATGAGAAATGTCGAATATCTGCAAGTTGGAGGAGAATTTCACGTTGGACAGATCAAATTCAAGCATGTTGTTCGACAGATTAAGAGTGTCAGTAGACCCATTTCCATTTGCCTTGAACAACATGGAAGCGTCACCTTCAAGCTTGTTTCCAGATAAATCAATGGTGCCGAAATCCACTGTCTCTAACGACTTGGGGATCTCACCGTGGAGATTGTTGTGAGAGAGGTCGAGGAATGAACGTTCGGAGTTGCCGAAGTTCCCGAATGATTCTGGAATTTCACCGGTGAGCCTGTTGTGGGCGAGGCCGAGAAAACCTAATTTTCGGTGGTTGCCCAGAGAAGAAGGGATTGAACCGGTGAATTGATTGGAACCGAGCTCGAGATACTGGAGACTGGGAAGTTGGCTAAGGAAAGAAGGGATTGGACCGGAAAGTTTATTCTGCCTGAGATAAATCATCTTGAGGTGCTTGAGTTTTGTAATGGTGGAAGGGAAGTTTCCGGTGAGATTGGTGAGGTTTTCGAACAGGATAGACTCGAGGTATGTAAGGTCACCCAATTCAGGAGCGATGTGGCCGGTGATGTTGGAGTCAAAGACGTAGATTGTGACGATGCGATAAGTTTTGTGGTGACAGACGGTCCACAACCAATTGCAGCAGTCAGGGCTGGAAGAATCCAATTTTTCTGGGTTGTTAAGAGCTGCTTTGATTTTCTTCAGGGCTGTGTAGTCTTGTTTGTGGCAGCGAACAGATTTGGCCATGGCCAGTGAAGTTGGTGTTGGAAGAAGAATGCACAGAGAGAGGAGCGTCAAGCTCAAGAAGGAGACGGGGGGGGGGGGGGCCCCCTTCCCCCCCTTTAAAACCCAAGAGAGGCGCCTAAAGCAATTTATCATAGGCCCAATGGTATAATATTCATGCCCACTGGCTACCCACTTAGAAATAACACTAATCTACACTTCCACTTCAGAAGGAGATTCAGAATCACATCTATAAAGTATCTTGTCTCTAGAAATATCCCTAGAAATATCTAGACCCACTAGAATATTCATAACCATTAGATTCTAGACACTTGTACAAATCACAACCATTCATTGTATCCTACCTCACCTATAAATAGGGAGGGACTCATTTGTACAAAGCATCAAACAAGTGATCAATACAAGTTCTCTCAAGGTTCTCTTTGAGCTCTAAGCTTTCTTCTACTCTCTCTACCTAGGTTTAGGTGACTTAGTGCAAGTAAGTGCTAAGTGCCCACGTTGGCTTAGTCAATAACTAAGGCCGTGACATTTGTGGTATCGAGCTTCGTTGGGTGTATCAGCGTGTGGGAAAACACGATGACGAGCAGTCCGAGACGTTCAATGGTGCACAAGAGGAGCTAAACCTGGGAGGAGACCCACACCACCAAGGATAGGCGCGGGCGGAGAGTCCTTGAAGTTGTGCTACTATGGAGCCACGTCTAACCGGGTGGAGTTCATGGCCGAGGCAAGGAACGCCTTGACTTGGGGAGCAAAGGACCGATGAGCTCGATGGCCGGATGGACGAGCTCGGAGTTCCTATTGGGTGCTCTCAACACCATGGAGCACAAACAACAACAACAGCTTGATGCTCTTCAAACCCAAGTGGTGGAAAGGATCCCCGTGGGCTCGTGTGCTGGTTGGTAGAGAGGTACAACGTCAGACCACGTTGTGGGAGTGTGTGGCTCACCGGGTGGAGGTGCCAAAGCCTAGGCATTCAGGGAACAGAGATGCTCGGAGGTTGACAACTTCCTATGGCACATGGAGCGATATTTCAGGCTACTCGATGGAGGACGAGTCTACCAAGATCAAGACCGTGCAACTCTACCTCACCGAAACCGCAGCTCTATGGTGGAGACGAAGGTACAACGACATGCAAAGAGTACTGCACCATAGACACATGGGAAGACTTTAAGAAAGAGCTTAGAAACAATTTTATCCAGAATCTCATTCTTGCCCGAAAGAACATCAGAGGCTAAGCACACGGGTCGATTCGAGACTACGTGAAGGAGTTCTCAACACTCATGTTGGAGGTCCCAGTATGACCGAAGAGGAACTTCTCTTCGACTTCTGATGGGCTCCAAAATTGGCCTCGCAAGAGCTACAACGTCGGGTGTACAAGATCTTGCTACGCTATAGCGGCCGAGTCCTTAATAGAGTTTCGGACGTCTGCCAAGAGAGCTTGCGGGGGGGTCACCCCCCGAGGCCCGTTTCTTCCGGGTCCGATTCCACCCCCTTCCTTTTGTGGCCACTTCTGATTGCCCAAACCCCTGTGCACTCTCGACACGGTGAAGTCCTTCTTCCCTGCTGGCCGCGCCCCTACTCCGGTTGTGTCTCCTTCCCGTCCTTTCCCACTTTGTCTGCCTTGGGGCTCCGAAGGAGCCTTGCTCCTCCCCCTTGGGGTTGCGGTCTGACATTGGGCTGGAAGGCTCCTGGTTTGTCTTACTTGACTATTGGTCTTCTGGAATTCATGAGACGGTCAAGGCCGTCCATTTAGGTTCTGGAAGGGCCCTTTCCCCTAGGGGGCCCTTCTTTCTGGTCCTCCTTTTCCACTCTTCGGATTCTCGCTTCGTCCACTCTTTCCGTGTCCGCTCGCTCCTGGGTGATCTCTTTGGCTCCCCCCACTGCCCATTTGTCCCCGTTGACTAGAGCACTCGGCTTTGGTCCTCTCCCTCCCCTTCCACTTTGTTCGCTTCTTGCTTCTCCTCCCTCCGTACTTCACATATCCCATTCCTTTGTTGTGTCTCTTTGTACTTCTCTCTTCCCAGCTGACTTCTCTATTCCTTCCTCCCGACTACTTCTCCTTGGCTCTTCTTGTTCCCTTTGGCCTCACCAATGCCCACCACATTTTGCACCCTCATGAACAAGATATTTCCCCTTACCTTGCAGTTCGTGGTCTTACTTGTGACATCTCATCTATAGTAACACATTGGAACATGCACACATCTAAGGTTGGTTCTTCAAACCCTAAAGGAGAACCAACTATATGTGAAGAGGTGCTCCGGGTTGTTCCTGGTCGGTGTCGTGCCGTGGGGGCCCTACTGGTTGCTTCTTTTCTCCTTACTACTCCTTCTACTCACACTCTCTGTCTTTTCCCCTTTCTCCCCTTCTTGGTTTTGCAGCCCCTTTGCATTGTCCTCCCTTGGGATGACCCTCTTCTGCTCCTTTTGGTTCTGTTCTCGTTACTTAAACCCAGTTGTCCCCGTGGCTTTCTCTTTGCTTCCTTTTCCCCGCCTCCTTTCCTCCTGACCGGCTGGCTCTCCGTCGCCATGAACCCTTATTGCACGTTTCCCTTGTCTTTCTTTTTTATTTTCCTTCTCTCTTCCCTCTTTGTCCGTCCGTTGTTCTTCCTTTTCCCCTTGCCTGCCTGCTTTCCTGTTCGGTCTCATCATCCTCTCCTTTTTCCTCTCCTTTCCCCCCTCCCTTCCCTTCTGGTTACTTGAGGCACTTTGTGAGTGCCAACCAGCGAGATTGGGCCAAGTTGCTTGATGTGGCTCGGCTTTCATACAATCTCCAAAGAAGCGAGGCCACCAACCAAAGCCCATTTGAGATTGCCACGGGCAACAACCGTTAACACCACACACTATAGTGACGGGTTATACGGGAAAGAGCCCCTCGCCTACAAGTTCGCCAAGGAGTGGCGAGAAAGGTTGGATGTGGCTAAGTCCTACTTAGACAAAGCCACAAAGAAGATGAAGAAGTGGGCCGACATAGATAGACGACCTGCAAACTTCGCAATAGGGGACATGGTCATGGTGAAGTTACTACCCCAACAATTCAAGTCCTTGCGAAAGGTGCACAAAGGACTGGGTCCGTCGGTACGAAGGGCCGCTCAAAATCGTGAAGAAAGTGGGTAAGGTTTCCTACCAACTAGACCTCCCACCAAAGCTCAAGATCCATCCCTGCCTTCCATGCAAGTATGTTGAAGCCTTACCAAGGAGATGCGGAGGATCCTAGTCGTGGGACTTCTACAAGGGCACCTACGAGCGTAACGACATCCTATGACAAGGAGGCTGAACATATAATGGCCGATCGAGTAATGCGCAAACGTGGGGTGCCTCCGAGTCGAGAGTATTTGGTGAAGTGGAAGGGGATTGCCCGGAGCGAGCAAGTTGGGAACCGGGGAACGCATTGTGGCGTTCCAAGAACATATAAGGAGGTTCCACGATGAAAACACGACGAGGACGTCGATGGAATAGGTGGGGAGAATGACACGGCCCAATTAGAATGACAAGATCCAATTTATCATAGGCCCAATGGTATAATATTCATGGGCCACACATGGGCTAGCCCAACTTAGAAATAACACTAATGGGCTACACTTAGCCCACATTCTAGAAGGGAGGGAGATTCTAGAGGAATCTACATCTATAAAGTATCTTGTCTCTAGAAATATCCCTAGAAATATCTAGACCCACTAGAATATTCATAACCATTAGATTCTAGACACTTGTACAAATCACAACCATTCATTGTATCCTACCTCACCTATAAATAGGGGAGGGACTCATTTGTACAAAGCATCAAACAAGTGATCAATACAAGTTCTCTCAAGGTTCTCTTTGAGCTCTAAGCTTTCTTTTACTCTCTCTACCTAGTTTTAGGCTGACTTAGTGCAAGTAAGTGCTAAGTGCCGGCACGGTTGGCTTAGTCAATAAGGGGGGGGGGGGGGCGGCGCCCGCGGCCGGGGCGCCCCCGGCCCGCCGGGGTTGTTGGGGGGGGGGGGGGGGGGGAGGGGGGGTGGCCCAAATATGTGCTCCGGGGGGGGGGGGCCCCAAAACACAGGTGGGCGTGGGGGTTGTCGAGAAATATCTCTAACGATCAAGTTAGTGAATGTACACAATTTTAGAAGTAAAACAGTAGTTGTAGTGCTCTCAATACCATGTACTTGGTTATGACCGTATATTAAGTTTAATAGTTTTTGGGAAGTTGCCTTAACCGTGTAATTAATTTCACGAAGACTTGTTAATTGTTAGCTATAGGGTGTCCTGTGTGCAGCGGTTGTTGACTCAAACTTGGAGTATTTAAGCAATTCGAACTCCCTAATTCGTCGATTGTCCTTTCCCCTAACGTTAAAGAGATTAATTAAATCATTCGGGTTGAACCATGGTCGGGACCGGTTCCAAAGGTTAACCATTGGTGCCTTGAGCACAAAAGAACTCGACTGTTATAGAAAGAAACTTGATCCTGCCAATCTCAGGATAGGCAATCGTGTCCCATATGTAAAGCACAGTTAACCCAGATTAAGGGAGAAAAACCTACGATCGGACGGCTACAAATAAGACTGGTAAGTTGATCCAATGGTTAGGAATATGAGATAAACCCTATATAAATCAAAGGAGAACGTGAAGATAAGGGGACCGAATTGTTCCCTCCATTTTTGTCTTTCAATTAAGATCTACAACTAGTTAGAGCTTTGTGGTGGTGCTCTAATGGACTTAGCCTTCGGAGGTGGCTTCCCAATAGCTGAGGCAGCCCACATCTAACATTGTTTTACAGGAATTCAAGGGTTAAATCAATTCTAAGTCGCATCAAATAGTATCTATTGCTTATCGCATATGTCACCTGCCTTTGATTTTTCATGGTTTGACCATAACCTGGTCCGGTCTGGTCTATATGGATCGGACCTGGTCCGTTTATTCTAGGTCGGTTATATCAGGTTGAAAGAAATGACATGCTGAGATAAAACTTTTTTTTTTTTTTTTTTTTGGGGTCAAAAACTAAAAATTTTCATTAAATGATCCTCAAAGATGGGCCTAACAATGGGGTGCGAATTTAGTGGGCCAGAAAATCCTGATCCTCAAAGAGTGCCCAAGATAATTGCACTGAGACAATAAATATGAGGTTTCATAACTGAGTGCTTTCTGGCCCATTCCAAGCCCACAAGATATCCTCCATGGACATGGGCTGCGCCTGAGGCCTCAACCGGCTCACCATTTATCCTGCTTGCCGCCGGTCCAATTAATGCCACCTGATGAAGCCTCCAAAGACACAGAATATATGATGTATTTTTTATCAGTTATTTTTAACATTAAGAGTTTTTTACATGCGGATCATTTTAGTAGACTATAAACTAATATTAAGTTTCTTTAGTGTAATATATTACGTGTGGGTCTCAACTATATTAATGTTGTTAGTGACTATTAATTATACTCAAATTTCAAACGTAAATAGACCAAACTACACTCAGAATATTTAATTTTGTTAAGTGAAACATTGAGTGATTATTTTTGTACAAAAAAACTTAAAAATAGTTAATAATGTAATTCTTTTCTAAACATATGGGGAGGATCACAGGCTGCGTTTGTTTGCTGGAATAAAGATGGGGTGGGAAAAAAAGGGTGGGAAAATTCTTGAAAAGCGTGTAAATTTCTTACTTTTCCTTTAAATCCCAAAATGGTATATTGTTTGGTTGCTTGGGGTGGAAAAGTGGGAGACAAGTTTCCTTAAATCAAGGAAATTTGTCTGCTGATGTGGCAGTCCAACTTTCCCATCCCATGCCATTTTAAAACCCACATATTTGGTGGAACTTTGTGAGAAAATTGGGAAAAGTAAAAAGTGGGACCCACCCCTATCATTTTTCTACAAAACCCTTTCTTTTCCTTTCCTTCTCTCTCACTCCACTACATATGGGACCCACATATTTCCTTTTTCTACCCGTTTTTTTTTCACCCCACCTTTGCAAATAAAAGCAGTCTAATTATTTTAAAATTGTTGTGGTTATCCTCAATTTCCTGTCAATTAATGAAAACAAGTATTTAAATACTGAAATAATATTCTTTACAAATTTGATGGGACATTCCATTACTCAATTTTCTACCCATTAATTATTTTAAAATTAAAAGCCCATTAATTATTTTAAAATCAAAAGTTGACAGTCACACGGCAACACAACAAACAAAATGTATCAGTTGTATTAAATGTGTGGATAAAAAAGCTGACAGTCACACGTGTCCTGTCAATTTTTTGTATTTTGGATCAAAGGATCACCTGATGCATTTGTTTGTTGTGTTCACGTGTGATTGATTTTAAAATAATTAATGGATAGAAAATTGAGTAATGGAATGTACCATCAAATTTGTAAAGAATATTATTTCAGTATTTAAATACTCGTTTTCGTTAATTGACAGGACATTGAGGATAACCACAGCAATTTTAAAATAATTAATGAATAACGAGATTGAGGATTTCAATTGTCACATTTTTTTCATCGGCGAAATTTCGGCGAATTTTGCCGGGTTCTCCTGGTTCACCCAAGTGCTAACCAGCAAAATTTATCGAACTTATCGTTCCATGCTTTTGAGTTTTGTAAATTGATATGATAGATTTGAGTTTTATAAATTGATATAACTCTATCATGTATTTTTTATACATTTTTTTGGTACATTATAAATTATTTTTTATTAAAAAAATACAATGTTTATGAATTATTCTATCAGAAAACTGTTCTAAATCAATCCAAGCTCAAATCAACATAATTACCACCGAATAGCTGGATTGTTGGTAAATAATTATCACCTCCCCATATTCGATTCTTCCTGGTGCCCTGGTGGTACATATTAAAAATTATCAATTTATTAAAAAAAATAATATAATTAGGTTTGGCTAAATATTCTACTGTACAACAAACCCTTTTAAAAATAATTTCTACATCGATCAAATATGATAAGTATGGGAAAATCCATGCCAAGAAATGGAATTTGTTCTTTGTTAAATCTCTTTATCTTTTGGGCAACAAAAAACAAATCTGCTTCTCTAAGAGCCCTATCTCCAAGGTGGGCAAACTCGATGAAAACGTGGGTTCAAATGTGCAGTCCCTTGGGATCTCCCATGGGTTCTTTCTATCCAGAGACTTCAATATTGGCAAGCTGTCACCCATTTTCAGTATTCATAATCTTGATCCAATTCCTCTATAAATTCTTCAGAACCTAGCCACCGTTGCAGTTGCAGTTGCAGAGCCCCTTCACCAAGAATAAGAACCATGGATACCAGAGTCGTCTTCCTCTTGAGTATTCTTCTCCTCCTCCTGTGCTTTCTTCCAACACCATTACTGGCCAGATCTACTCGCTGCCACAAACAAGACTACACAGCTCTGATGAAGTTCAAAGCAGCTCTTAACAACCCAGAAATCTTGGCCACCCCAACCACCGAATGCTGCAGTTGGTTCTGGGCCGACTGCGACCGCAAAACTTTCCGCATCGATACACTCTACATCAATGGCGCCAACATCACCGGCGAGATCCCTTCCGAGGTGGGTGACCTTCCATACCTCATCACTATCATGATCCGTAACACCAACCTCACCGGAAAAATCCCTTCCACCATTACAAAACTCAAGCACCTCTCCATGATCCTCATCAGCGAGAACAAACTTTCCGGTCCAATCCCCTCTTTCCTAAGCCAACTTAAGAGCCTCCTGTACCTCGAGCTCAGTGCCAACCAATTCACCGGTTCAATCCCATCTTCTCTTGCCAAACCCCACAAATTAGGGTTACTCCGTCTCGACCACAACAAGCTCACTGGAACAATTCCGGAATCACTAGTGAATAACTTCGACAACTCCCGTATATACCTCGATCTCTCTCACAACAATCTCCGCGGTGAGATCCCCAAATCGTTCGCAAAAGTGGGTTTCGGCACCATTGATTTATCTGGAAACAAGCTTGAAGGAGACGCTTCCGTGTTGTTTAAGGCAAATGGGACGAGTGATACGATTACTCTGTCGAACAACAAGTTTGCATTTGATCTGTCGAAGGTGAATTTTCCATCGAACTTGGTGAATTTCGACATTTCGCATAACAGGATCTTTGGGAGAATTCCGGATGAGATAACTGGATTGAATTTGCAGAACTTGAATGTGAGTTATAATCGATTGAGTGGAAAGATTCCTCAAGGTGGCAATGTTCAGAAATTCGATTCCTACGACTTCTATCGTAACAAGGGCCTCTGTGGTTCACCTCTCGGTCCTTGTAAATAATAATCCAAATTCTGGGGGGGGGGGGGGGGGGGGGGGGGGGGGAGGGGGGGGGGGGGGGGGGGGGGGGCCCCCGGGGGGGGGGGGGGGGCCGCCGCGGCCCACCGCCAGCCCGCGGAGAGAAAAAGGGAGCCCGCCCCGGGGGGGGGGGGGGGGGGGGGGGCGCGGCCCCCCCCCCCCCCCGGGGGCCCCCAACCCCCGGGGGGAGGGGAAAAACCACGGACTCTGCGTTTACCACAGAATCTAGCTTTATTTCGCTTTTAATTTAATAATAATAAAGGTTTGATACTTTATCAGGTATCAAGAGACGTAAACGATATTACTCAAGTAAGAAGGGGTCTTATCTTACTACCGGGGTGATGGTCTAGTGGTCCCAAGCTCACTCTCATGTTCGAATCCTCTCTGCTCCTCTGTTTCTTGCATTTGACAGTTGTGTGCTTTTTGACTTGGGCATGAGTCATACCGGCTTTTGTGGACTATACTAAGCCTCCAGTGGGGTTCCGCTGACGGGGCCAGTGCTTGCGTTGGTAATGCACAGGGCTAATGCTTGCATAGGTCATACTCGATAAAAAGTCCGAACATTGCGTAGCAAAAAAAAAGGGGTCTAAATGTCATTTAGTCGACTAATGGACCAGTAGAAATTAAATTCGGATCATCACCCCGTCGGGTAGCCAAACAGTGCTCCCCGACCGTTTTACAACCACAAAATTGGTGGGCCCCATAAGTAAAAAATAAATCCTAGCACCCAACCCTTGGGCCCTTGTAATTTATGATGGTAAAGCCGTCGGAGAACACAGACGGGTTGAGGATCCGAACTCGTAGGAATCACATTAATTTAGCCCTAATTTAAGGAACTAAAATGTAGAATTCTCCTTGAATTTAATTTTGAATATGGAAAGGGTTTCCATTCAAGTAAATGCCCATGAGAGTTTAGTTGGATTTTAAACCATCTATTTCCACTATTTTCTCTCCACCCTTCCTTTTCTAATATTTTCATTCTGATAGGTAGTTGAAATTAATAAATAAAAAAATAGATTATATTAACTTATAATTAAACTATGTTATCCTCAACTTCGAATATAAATTAGATTTATTTTTTTCATTCAATTTATTCTGAATGGATAGCGACTTCAACAATCAATGTCAACCTGATCCTAACATTTAATTCCATTCTTCCCCCCCCCTTTCCTTGTTTTGGACAACCGAAAAAAACAACCCTTACACCTATACTGAGCCTCCCATCTGAATTATACAATTTTCTTTTCTTTATATAATTTGTACAATTTGTGTTTGTTATCACTACTTCCATGATTTGGGTGTTGTATAGTAACGATGTCTTTCATCTTCTTCTGAAAAATATTGTATCATAAAAGTGTTTTGTAATTTTACCAAGGTATCCTAGGTTATTACTCCAAAGACATGCATGGCAAGGAGCCCGGATCACTAATAAAACACTTTATACTCACTTGATGCTTTTTTGCCACATTGTGTGGAGTTCACGTAAAAGTCACCTTGAAGGAGTAGAGATCCAAATTCCATGGCAGGTGACAGTCGTGTATAAAATTATAAGACTAGGATCAATCCTGGGAGTATGGAACATCTTTCCCTCAATGGGGAAGTGCATAATGCTCCCTTACATTTCTCGACCACAAAAAGTAAGTGGAGCCTACACATGAGTATTGATTTTTTTTTTTTTTGGTAAATGAAAGATGGAGATCCAATAAAGACGATCTAGCGCCCCCCGCTATGCAATGTTTGAACTTTATCAAATGCAACCTATGCAAGCATTAACTCTGTGAACTATCAGCTCAAACACTGGTCTTGTTAGTGAAACCCCACCAGAGGCCCAGTATAGTCCACAGAAGCTGGCAGCACCCATGCCTAAGCCAAAGAGCACGCAACTGTTCAATGCAAGAAACAGAAGAACAAAAAAGATTCAATCAAAGGACTTGATGTTCACAAAACCAATTGAAAGTAAGATTGAAACCACTAGACCACCACCTAGACCAGCACCTCCATTGGTATATTTGAGTTTTGATAAGTAATGCAAAACACTCATCCCCATTGGATTCTATACAGGCGCCATTCCTATTATATAATGGATGGAGAACACGGTAGCAAAACTCGAGGTCTATCTCTTCTCCCGTCTCTCTCCGTCGGTGACGCTCTATTAGGGGTCCACAACGCCTGTGCCATCTGAGGCGGAGAGGCTCGCTTGGTAGTCTCTCCGCCTCCCTTGCTCCCCTGCTCCGTTCCACTCCCTCTCCCCTGCTCTGTTCCCCTGCTTCCTACTCCGTTCCGCCCTCTCCGCCCCTGATTCCTGCTCCTGCTCCGTTTTGCCCCCTCTCCGGCCCCGCTTCCCTTTTTCTGCTTCTTTCCCATCTCACCCTCTCCCTGCTCTACCTTCCGCCTCCTCTGATCCTTCTTCTCTTCTCTTTTTCGGCTCCATTTTTTTCTTTTCCTTTTTTTTTTTCCGGTCTTCTCCCTCTTTCCCGTCTCCGTTTCTCTCTCCCCATCTCCACTTCAATAACCAGATCTAGGGTTTCCCTTAGATCTGCTTTGTTCTGGTTGCAGGTTTTTTTTTTCCCCTCACATAACAGCTCCTTTGGTTACAGAGGTTCTTCGGTGCACATCGCAGAACAACTCCAACTTTGGGGACAAGTTTTCTGCGTTGAGCTTAACAGGTACGCCAATACGGCAGAGCCGGATGGCTGGTCCGAACTTGCTCCGCATTTTCGATGCTACCATCGCTACAACTGTAGGAGTTTTATATCCGCCCTTGAGGCGTGTTGTATGTCCCCTTTGTGGGTGTTATCTTTATGTCCCCTTTGTGGGTGTTATATGTATGTCTTGTATGTCCCCCTTTATTGGTGTGGTGTTTTTGTACTAAGGGTTTTGTGGACGTGATCCATTTCGAGCTTGACCCAACCCTTACCCTGGATGACCCTATCTATTGCATGTACGACAATTTGGTCTTTTCCGCTCCTTGGTTCGTTTCGAGCCTTGTGTACTCATGCAGTAATGTGAACTTTTTTTAGATCTCCGAACTTTTCATCTCCGACTGGAGGGATCTATGTCATTTTTAGCCAAAGAAATGGTACTGCACCGCCCCCCGGGTACCAATAGGTTCATTAAGGACAAGTCTTTATGACCTCCCTGAGGTTTTGATCTATGTCATTTCTTAAGTTCCTTAAATTTGAAATTAACTGAGGGTAATTATTCAATCTTTAAACCCTAAATGTTTCAACTTCCTTAACTCCCATCCCCACCACTACCGCCACCGTCACCCCCACCTCCACCTCCACCTCCAAAGCCCATGAAGCAGATTATACACCACCACCACTATTACCACCGCCACTGCCGGAGCCGTCGATCATCAGTTCAGGAAAGACAATTAAAACACGTCCTACGCCGTAATGGTTCAAGAAAGGCTTGACTGGAGAAGTCTAGAGAGTAGAGAGACTGGACTACTGAAGAGAAGGCATTTTGAGTCTTCGTGTTTGACCACCAAAACAAATTAATTCTTTTTTAAGCCAAACCAAAACGAATTACACCCACGCCATTAACACGGATAAGAAAGCTTTCTAGTCTTCTTCAAGCAACCTCCCTTTAAAACCATTTACTTAACTCTCTTCAGCTGAACCCAGAAACACAAGAGACAAACCTGATAATATAGAAGAGAAGTCGTATACGAACTGAGAAGCAAACCAGAACCATGCTGTCTTCACTGTCTTATATTTCTACTACTTCTTCCTACTCCGACGCCATATCTCTAGCTTCATTTTGTGGGTCTCCTTCTTCTCCATCTCCATCTCCATCTTGTTCTTCACCGACATCGCCTTTCATGGTGCGGTTTCAGAAGCCATGGAGTAGTTTCAGGTCTTCCAAGAATGAGATTTCGGAACCCAACATCTCGAAGAGGAGGAAGAGACCGACTATGATCGACATTCCAGCTTCTGATTGGAGTTTAATAGCTTCCAATCCCGTTTTGGTGGAGCTAAAGAGGGAGATTGAATTCGAGAAGGATGGGTTTTCCGTGAACTGTAAGAAAGAAGGAGACAAACCATGGAAGATCGTTATTCTGCTGCCTTTGATCTACAAGGAGACCCCAAGCAAGTATGTTACGTTCTGTCCAGCTCTACTCTTTCCACTCATCTTGTATCTTCAAAAGGAAAATTGGAAAACTTTAATTAGTCCCTCCCAACATTCAATTGAGCACCGAGAAATATGGTTTCAGTGAGTTTAAGTTCTAATAGATATATGTTGTTTGGTTTCTTGTTTTAGGCTTTCTTTGGTATCTTCGATGGACATGGAGGTTCAAAAGCTGCGGAATTCGCAGCAGAGAACATGGATAAGAACATAATGACTGCAGGGGTTTTAATTGTCTTTCCTGAACTGATGATCGGCGGCTCCGACAGTGGCGGTGGTAGTAGGGTGGTGGTGTATAATCTGCTTCCTGGGCTTTGGAGGTGGCGGTGACGGTGGCGGTAGTGGTGGGGATGGGAGTTAAGGAAGCTGAAACATTTAGGGTTTAAAGATTTAATAATTTGTTTACATTCAAAGATTAATAATTCATAAATTTATAAAATGTAAATATTTTTTTTTATTATTGGATTTAATTGTGATGATATAATGCAAATCTCACGGAATAATAGATATAAGGGTATTTTGGTCATAAAAAGTACAATTTGTCCTTAATTAACCTTATTGGATACCTCAGGAGAGGCAGATGCAAAGTATCCATTTTTTTGGACTAAAAATGACATAGATCAAACTTCTGGTCGAGATGAAAATTACCAAAAAAAGATGGAGAACACTTGGTATGTGTGCTCTCCAGCTGGGAAAGGTCATCTGGAATCCAATCCTACCTGTACTGCGTTTGCACTTACCTGGTGAAGGTTTTGACCTGCACTCGTCAGTCTTCAAAAGAAGACCTGATAAGTATAGAAAAAAAAGGCTTTCTAATTTTACCAAAATACCCTCTCTGGCCTAGCAGCTGATGCCTGGTGGTCAATTTATTCCTGAAACCCGAGTACGTGGTGGAGTGAAGATTTCACATGAAAAGCATTTTTTTTTTTTTTTTGGTAAACACATGAAAGCATTTAAAGCAAAGAGAAGATCCAAAATAGAATAGAATCCTTTATTCATCTCGATCTGCGTCTACACTTTTAATTAATTTGTTACTTGCAAGCAGCGAGAGGTGAACCACAGAGGCACTTGTTGTGAGCGAAGTCGTAAGAATCGAAATTCTGTACCCTTCCACCTTGAGGAATCTTCCCACACAATCGATTATAACTCACGTTCAGGGACTGCAAATTCAATCCAGTAATGGCTTCTGGAATGCTCCCAAAGATCTTGTTGTGCGAAATGTCCAGATTCAGCAAGTTCGACGCCATTTTCACATTCGATAGATTAAATGCCAACATGTTCCTGGAAATAGTAATAGTGTTGATCGATCCATTTGCCTTGAACAACATGGAAGCATCTCCTTCAAGCTTGTTGCGAGATAAATCGATGGATACGAAATCAACTTTCCCTAACGATTTGGGGATCTCGCCGGAGAGATTGTTGTGAGAGAGCTGGAGGTACATAGACTGATTGAAATCCCCAAATGATTCAGGGATTGTTCCAGTGAGCTTGTTGCGATCGAGTCTGAGACCGTATAAATTGGTGAGGGAGGAGAGAGAAGCAGGGATCGAACCTGTGAATTGGTTGAAGCTGAGCACGAGTTGTTGGAGACTGGTGATTTCGCTGAGAAAAGAAGGGATTGGACCGGAGAGATTGTTCCAGCTGAGGAGGAGTATGGTGAGGTACTTGAGCTTTGTGACGGTGGAAGGGATGTTCCCGGTGAGATTTGTGACGTGATGGAACATTAGGGTTTTCAGGTAAGGAAGGTCACCCACTTCGGAAGGGATTTGGCCAGTGATGTTGGCTTGAGAGATGGTGAGTTCAACGATGCGATTGGTTTTGGAATCGCATTCGACATCGTACCAGTCGCAGCAATCGGTGCCGGCGACCCATGAAGCTAAGTGGTATGGGTTGTGAAGTGCTTCTTTGATCTTCATCAAAGTTGTGTAATCGTGTTTGTTGCAGCGAACAGATTTGGAAAGAGATGGCGTTGGGAGAAAGCAGAGGAGAGGGAGAGTGAAAAGGAAGGAGAGAAGAGTGGATTTCATGGCAGAGGCCATTCGTGATCGATTCTGTGGAGATCTGTGAAGCAGTGATGTGTGAGTTCATGAATTTATAGTGGCCTTTCACAATCATGCAAGCACAAAATGGCCTGGAAACAATTAATAGTGTCGGCTTAGAAGGATAATTTTGACAGTTTGGCAGCTCGCCACGTTCATTGTTTTTGACTAGTCAACTCTTATGATTCTTCCAAGTATTTTTAAATTACCAATTTTATGCTCTTCTCTTTATTTTATTTTCTCTTTTCTCTCCACGACTCCACCCTCATTCTTCAGCCTTCTCTTTCCTCGGCTCTAGTAGCACAGAGATCTTCTAATGCTTCTAATGGTTATAAGAAACTAATGTAGTTGCAGATAGGAGTTCATGGTGATAAGTCTGAGTTTCAAGGATATGTAGACAAATTGAATTGTTGACATTAGGGCAAAACTCATCTTTGAACTCCGTATAGCTGCTCGAAAGATTAATGTTGCAATTTCACAGGTGGATGAAAAAGATGAGTTGGCGGCATTGGGAACAGGAGAAGGTGAGAATCATACTTGGGAGCAATGTTGCTGCTCCCAGTAGCGCATGGTCTAGATCCAATTTGGGGTCCAGAGTAAATCTGGATCGTTGAATAAATACTTCATTCAACAATCTAAATTTGGTTCAAATATTTTGTTGTACAATAGCGTTTTTTTATGTATTTGGGGATGGGAATATTACATATACCATTAATGAGAACAAACCCATGACTTCTTCGCTAAAAGATGTTGGTCATTCATTACCTATAGAGCAACTCTGCCATGATTGGATTTAAATATTCATTAGTGATGATATCATCATTTAACTTTAATCCTTAACCATTTGGTGCATTTGTAATTAAATTTTCTTTTCAGAGTTACTAGATGTAATTGATTGCAAAATCTTGGAGTCTATATGTGATTTACTTGAATTAATAAAATTATTCATATCCATCTAATTGGACGATTTTGCCCTCAAATTTAAACACAAATGTGATGTTTTTTAATCAACTACTTGACTACTTTCTAAAAAGGGTACTATCTTATGTTGAAGTGATACCTATAATATCTAATCTGTCTTTCTTGCTAGGACCACAGAGGCCCCATTTGGATTATACAATTTATGATCTGATTTGCTAATGAAGAGGGAGTACTCTTACCAATATCTACAGATTACAAGCTGCTAAGTTTAAAAGATTTACCAGAAAACCATACGAGTACAGTATGCTACACAGTTCATAGTTTTCTCTAACATGAAACGAAAGCTAGAATTTCAAAATTCAAACCTTTATTAAATTGAAAGATAATTAAACAGAGGTGGATTCTCAGGAGTTGCAGAGTCGAGAGTTCGGGTTCTTCTATATACGCAGTACTTTTACTTACAAGCGGCAAGCGGAGAATCGCAGAGGCCCTTGTTATGATAGAAGTTGTAGGAATCGAAGCTCTGAAGCTTGCCACCTTGAGGAATCTTTCCGCTCAATAGATTATAACTCACGTTCAGTTTCTGCAAATATAATCCAGTTATCGCCTCTGGAATGCTCCCAAAGATCCTGTTATGAGAAATGTCGAGTATCAGCAAGTTGGAGGAGAATTTCACGTTGGACAGATCAAATGCAACAATGTTGTTCGACAGATTAAGAGTGTCAGTAGAACCATTTCCATTTGCCTTGAACAACATGGAAGCGTCACCTACTAGCTTGTTTCCAGATAAATCAATGGTGCCGAAATCCACTTTCTCTAACGACTTGGGGATCTCACCGCGGAGACTGTTGTGAGAGAGGTCGAGGAATGAACGTTCGGAGTTGCCGAAGTCCCCGATTGATTCTGGCATTTCACCGGTGAGCCTGTTGTGGGCGAGGCCGAGAAAACCTAATTTTCGGTGGTTGCCCAGAGAAGAAGGGATTGAACCGGTGAATTGATTGGAACCGAGCTGGAGGTACTGGAGACTGGGAAGTTGGCTAAGGAAAGAAGGGATTGGACCGGAAAGTTTGTTCTGCCTGAGATAAATCATCTTGAGGTGCTTGAGTTTTGTAATGGTGGAAGGGAAGTTTCCGGTGAGATTGGTGAGGTTTTCGAAAAGGATAGAGTCGAGGTATGTAAGGTCACCCAACTCAGGAGCGATGTGGCCGGTGATGTTGGAGTCAAAGACGTAGATTGTGACGTTGCGATAAGTTTTGTGGTGACAGACGGTCCACAACCAGTTGCAGCAGTCAGGGCTGGAAGAATCCAATTTTTCTGGGTTGTTAAGAGCTGCTTTGATTTTCTTTTGGGCTGTGTAGTCTTGTTTGTGGCAGCGAACAGATTTGGCCATGGCCAGTGAATTTGGTGTTGGAAGAAGAATGCACAGAGAGAGGAGCGTCAAGCTCAAGAAGAAGGAGACTCTGGCGTCCATGGTGGTGAAAAGCTTAGGAAGGGAGGGTCTGGCTTTCTCTACTACTAGAATGATTGGGTCATGATGAATTTATAAGATGAATCAGAGGGAATCTCACTTGGGCTACATCAGGGCGTGCATGGCTGCTGAAAGCGGCTCTCTTTTGGGTAGTCGCAGTGACCCTTGACCAAAAATATAAACCCATGCACTAAGGCTGTGGGCAAATAGCTGCTGCTCACAAGACATTGATCCTACGTGCCCACGGTCTTATTGAGTTGCCGGCGGCCAAGGAAAAGTTTTGTTGCTCTAAAAATCTGTTCCTCAATGCAAAGAGATCGACCTACAAAACAATCGTAGTCGATCGGATTAGTCGAGAAATATCTCTAACGATCAAGTTGGTGAATGTATACACTTTTAAAAGTAAAAAGTAAAACAGTAGTTGTAGAGTTCTCAATGCCAAGTATATATATGTACTTGGTTATGACCATATAGTAAGTTTCATAGTTTTTGGGAAGTTACCTTAACCGTGTAATTAATTTCTCGAACACTTGTTGACCGTTAGCTATAGGGTGTCCTGTGTGCAGTGGTTGTTGACACCAACTTGAACTCTTTAAGCAATTCGAACTCCCTAATTCGTCCAATATCCTTTCCCCTAACGTTAAAGAGATTAGTTAAATCAATTGGGTTGAACTATGGTTCGATCACCCTGGTCAGGACCGGTTCCAAAGGTTAACCATTGGTGCCTTGAGCACAAAAGAACTCGACTGATATAGAAAGAAATTTGATCCTGCCGAGCTCAAGATAAGCAATACTTCAATAGTGCCCCAAAAGGAAAGCACAGTTAACCCAAATTAAGGGAGAAAAACCTACGATTGGACGGCTTCAAATAAGCCTAGTAAGTTGATCCAATGGTTAGGTATATGAGATATATAAATCGAAGGAGAACGTGAAGATAAGGGGACCAGATTGTTCCCTCCATTCTTGTCTTTCAATTAAGATCTACAACTAGTTAGAGCTTTGTGGTTTTTTTTAATTTAAGGGAGGTTTTTTTTTTTTTATTAAATTAAACCACATAAAATTTTTTTAAAGATTCGGGTTGATCAATTGTAGGACGCATCAAATAGTATCTAATTGCTTATCGCATCTGTCACCTGCCTTTGATTTTTCATGGTTTGACCATAACCTGGTCCGGTCTGGTCTATATGGGTCGGATCTGGTCCGTTTATTCTAGGTCGGTCAAATCAAGTTGAAAGAAGTGACAAGCTGTGAGTAAAACCTTAATGTCCCTAACAATGGAGTGCGAATTTAATGGGCCAAAAAATCCTGATCTTCAAAGAGGTCCCACCATAGTTGCACTAATAAATATGAGGTTCCATAACTGAGTGCTTTCTGGCCCATTCCAAGCCCACAAGAAATCCTCCATGGACATGGGCTGTGCCGAGGGCCCAACAGGCTCACCATTTCTCTTGCTTACCGCCGGCCCAATTAATGCCACTGGATGAAGCTTCCAAAAAGACACAGAATATATGATGTTGTGAGTCTTTTTAGTAAACTATAAACTAATGTTGAGTCTCCTTAATGTAATATATTACGTGTGGATGTCAACTAGACGTTGTTAGTTGTTGTTAAGTGTATTCAAATTTCAAACATAAAGTGACCAAAATACCCCTCAAATTATTTAGTTTTGTTAAGTAAAAGTATAAAACATTGAGTGATTATTTTTGTAAAGGAAAACTTAAAAATAGCTAATCATGTAATTTTTTTAAAAAAATATGAAGAGGATCCTAAGGCTGCGTTTGTTTGCTGGAATAAAGGTGGGGTGGGAAAATCCTTGAAAAATGTGTAAATTTCTTACTTTTCCTTTAAATCCTAAAATGGTAGAGTGTTTGGTTGCTTGGGGTGGGAAAGTGGGAAACAAGGTTCCTTGAATCAAGGAACCTTGTCTGCTGATGTGGCAGTTCAACTTTTCCACCCCATGCTATTTTAAAACCCCACATATTTGGTGGGATTTTGTGGGAAAGTTGGGAAAAGTAAAAAAGTGGGACCCACCAGATCACTTTTCCACAAAACCCTTTCCTTTCCTTTTCTTCTCCCTCACCCCACTACATGTGGGACCCACATATTTTTTTTTCCCACCCCTTTTTTCCCACCCCACCTTTTGTTTACAAAGGCTCCCAAATATTAAATTGCAATTTCATTCATATATGTTTTGTCGTGTAGTTCACATGTTAGTTTCAAATTTAATATTTAATGTATAAACAAACCATTTTGAGATCCCACACATTATTTTGTAAGAGTTTGTAGAAAAAGTTGGAAAAAATATTTAAAAGTGGGACCCACCACTATGACTTTTCTTCAAAACCCTGTCTTTTCTTTTCCTTCTTCCTCACCCCACTACACATGGGACCCACATATTTTTATTTTTTCACATCTTTTTTCCCACCCACAAATAAACTCAGCCTAAAGCGTGCTTGAATAAAAAGAAAAGACCGGAAGTTAAATAGAAAAGACTAAAGGGAAGTACATATTTTTAGTTTTTCAAAAAAAAAAAAAAAGTAAGTACACATAAGCCACCAACACAAAGATGCTCTTCTAGACTTTTACCAAAAATGGAAACACAAGGACAATCTTAATGAAAGCCGCGTATCTCTTACTAAATTGGCCCTGTCGATATCAGATTTGATGATTTGACCTATTTTGGCTTTATAGCATGTGAGTTTCATAAATTGATATTACTAAATCATGTATTTTTTATAAATTATTTATCATTAAATATTTTGATTTTTTATTAAAAAAATACAATCTTTATGAATTATTCTATCTGAAAACTGTTCTAAATCAATTCAAGCTAAAATCAACATAATTACCACCGAATAGCTGGATTTTTGGTAAATAATTATCACCTCCCCATATTCGATTCTTCCTGTGGTACATATTACAAATTATCAGTTTATTAAGAAAAATAATATAATTAAGTTTGGCTAAATATTCTACTGTACAAGTACAACAGACCCTTTTAAAAATAATTTCTACATCGATCAAACACGAAATGAGTATAAGAAAATCCATGCCAAGAAATGGAATTTGTTCTTTGTTAAATCTCCTTATCCTTTGGGCAACAAAAAACAAATCTACTTCTCTAAGAGCCATATCTCCAAGGTGGGCAAACTCAATGAAAACGTGGGTTCAAATGTGCAGTGCCTTGTGATCTCCCAAGTCCCAACAACATTAATGGTTTCTTTCCATCCACAGACTTCAATAATGGCAAGCTGTCACCCATTTTCAGTATTCACAATTCACAATCTTGATCCAATTCCACTATAAATTCATCAAAACCTAACCACTGTTGCAGAGCCCCTTCACCAAGAAGAAGAACCATGGATGTCAGAGTCGTCTTCCTGTTGAGTATTATTCTCCTCCTCCTGTGCTTTCTTCCAACACCATTACTGGCCAGATCTACTCGCTGCCACAAACAAGACTACACAGCCCTGATGAAGTTCAAAGCAGCTCTTAACAACCCAGAAATCTTGGCCACCCCAACCAACGAATGCTGCAGTTGGTTCTGGGCCGACTGCGACCGCCAAACTTTCCGCATCAACACACTCGACATCCATAACGCCGACATCACCGGCGAGATCCCTTCCGAGGTGGGTGACCTTCCATACCTCATCACTATCATGATCCGTAACACCAACCTCACCGGAAAAATCCCTTCCACCATTACAAAACTCAAGCACCTCTCCATGATCCTCATCAGGGAGAACAAACTTTCCGGTCCAATCCCTTCTTTCCTAAGCCAACTTCCGAGCCTCCTGTACCTCGAGCTCAGCGCCAACCAATTCACCGGTTCGATCCCATCTTCTCCTCGCCAAACCCCACAAATTAGGGTTACTCCGTCTCGACCACAACAAGCTCACTGGAACAATTCCGGAATCACTAGTGAATAACTTCGACAACTCCCGTATATACCTGGATCTCTCTCACAACAATCTCCGCGGTGAGATCCCCAAATCGTTTGGAAGAGTGGGTTTCGGCACCACTGATTTATCTGGAAACAAGCTTGAAGGAGATGCTTCGGTGTTGTTTAAGGCAAATGGGACGAGTGATACGATTACTCTGTCGAACAACACGTTTGCATTTGATCTGTCGAAGGTGAATTTTCCATCGAACTTGGTGAATTTCGACATTTCGCATAACAGGATCTTTGGGAGAATTCCGGAGGAGATAACTGGATTGAATTTGCAGAACTTGAATGTGAGTTATAATCGATTGAGTGGGAAGATTCCTCAAGGTGGCAATGTTCAGAAATTCGATTCCTACAACTTCTATCGTAACAAGGGCCTCTGTGGTTCACCTCTCGCTGCTTGTAAATAATAATCCAAATTCTGGACTCTGCGTTTTCCACAGAATCTAGCTTTGTTTCGCTTTTAATTTAGTAATAGTTTGATATGTATATAAATAAAAAAAAAGAGGTTTGATACTTCATCAGATATGAAGAGAGGTAAATGATATTACTCAAGTAACAAGGTGTCTTTTATCAAAAAAAATAAAAATAAAAAGGGGTCTAAATGTCATTTGAGGATCGACTAACTAATAGGAACACAGTAATTTAAGGAATTAAAATGTAAAATTCTCCTTGAATTCAATTTTGTTCGGAAAGGGTTTTTTTTTTTTGGTAAAAACAGGGGCTTTATATAGTATTAGATAATTATTTAGTAAAATTTACAACCTATGATAGTTATGACCATTTTTATCGTTATGTAAAATATCACAGAGACGATTTGGTAAAGGATGTAATCAAGGTGTTTCAGAATAACTAGAATGAACAAAAGCCGGAGCATTCATCTTCCTCGAGTGGTTTATAACACACACAAGGAAACCATCTGTAAAGTGGGCCCAATCTCTTCAAAAGGTCACAACATACCAAAGGGCTAAAATCGGATGAAGAATTGAAGATCTCATCACCTAATCTCAACATTTGAAAAGCCCCGGCTAAGAGCGGCATGTAGACCCGTATGGATTGCTAAAAGCTCCATTCGATGGTTTGAGAATTCGAACATCCACCCGCAGAAATCACATTAAATTTAGCCCTAATTGAATAAGGAACTAAATGGATGTAAAATTCAGTGAAGCCATTGAATTTCCACATCTCTTATGGAAAGGGTTTCCATTCAAGTAAATGCCCATGTGAGTTTAGTTGGATTTTCAACCATCTATTTCCACCATTCTCTCTCCACCCTTCTTTTTCTATTATTTTCACTCTGATAGGTAGTTGAAATTAATAAATAAATAAAATAGATTATATTAACTTATAATTAAACTATGTTATCCTCAACTTTGAATATAAATTAGATTGATTTTTTCATTCAACTTATTCTGAATGGATAGCGACTTCAACAATCAAGGTCAACCTGATCCTAACATTTAATTCCATTCTTCTTTCTTACACCATACGCCCCATCTGAATTATGCAATTTTCTTTATATCATTTGTATAATTTGTGTTTGTCATCACTACTTCCATGATTGGGGTGTTATCTAGTAACGATGTCTTTCTTTTTTTTTTCCTTTTTTTTTTCGGATAAGGTTAATCCTCTTCTTAAAAAATATTGTCCGAACAAGTGTTTTGTAATTCTACCAAGGTATCCTAGGTCATTTCTCACAAAGATATGCATGGCAAAGAGTCCGAATCAGTGGTAAAGTACTTTCTACTCCCCTGATGTTTTTTTACCACACATTGTGTTGAGTTCACATGAAATTTATTGTGAGTCGCACATTTATTTACGCATGAGCCTCACATAACATATGTGGTGAAAAAGCATTATCCTAATGGGGAGGTGATCTAAACTCCATGGCAAGTGAGGACAGTCTTGTATAAAATTGTAAGAGTAAGATCATTTCTGGGAGTATGAAACACCTGAGCACATAATGCTCCCTAACATTCCTCCACCACAAAATGGAGGTGGAGGTGGAGCTTACTTGAGTATTGAATTTTTTTATTTTTGGGTAAATGAAAGGGGATGCAATAGCGGCGATCTAGCGCCCCCGTTCTGCAATGTTCGAGCTTTATCAAGTGCAACCTATGCAAGCATTAATTCTGTGCATTATAAGCTCAAACACTGGTCCCGTTAGTAAAGCGCCACCAGAGGCCTAGTATAGTCCACAAAAGTCGGCAGCATCCATGCCTAAGCCAAATAATACGCAACTGTCCAATGCAAGAAACAGAAGAACAAAAGAGATTCAAACCTAAGACTTGAGGTTGACAAAACCAATTGAAAGTAAAATTGAAACCACTACCACCACCCCCATTGGTATATTTGAGTATTGATAAGTAATGCAAAACACTCATCCCCATTGGATTCTATACAGGCCCCATTCCTATTATATAATGGATGGAGAACACTTGGTATGTGTGCTCTCTAGCTGGGAAAGGTCATCTGGAATCCAATCCTACCTGCACTGCGTTTGCACTTAGCTGGTGAAGGTTTTGACCTGCACTCGTCAGTCTTCAAAAGAAGACCTGATAAGTATAGAAAAAAAGGCTTTCTAATTTTACCAAAATACCCTCTCTGGCCTAGCAGCTGGTGCCTGCTGGTCAATTTATTCCTGAAACCCGAGTACGTGGTGGAGTGAAGATTTCACATGAAAAGCATTTAAAGCAAAGAGAAAATCTTTATTATCAAGAACCAAAATAGAATAGAATCCTTTATTCATCTCGATCTGCGTCAACGCTTTTAATTAATTTGTTACTTGCAAGCAGCGAGAGGTGAACCACAGAGGCACTTGTTGTGAGCGAAGTTGTAAGAATCGAAATTCTGAACCCTTCCACCTTGCGGAATCTCCCCGCACAAACGATTATAACTCACGTTCAGGTACTGCAAATTCAATCCAGTAATGGCCTCTGGAATGCTCCCAAAGATCTTGTTGTGCGAAATGTCCAAGCTCTGCAAGTTCGATGCGATTTTCACATTCGACAGATTAAATGCAAACATGTTCCTGGAAATTGTAATAGTTTCGATCGATCCATTTGCCTTGAACAACATGGAAGCATCTCCTTCGAGCTTGTTCCGTGATAAATCGATGGAGACGAAATCAACTTTCCCTAACGATTTGGGGATCTCGCCGGAGAGATTGTTGTGAGAGAGCTGGAGGTACATAGACTGATTGAAATCCCCGAATGATTCAGGAATTGTTCCGGTGAGCTTGTTGCGATCGAGGCTGAGACTGTCTAAATTGGGGAGGGAGGAGAGGGAAGCAGGGATCGAACCTGTGAATTGGTTGAAGCTGAGCTCGAGTAGTTGGAGACTGGTGATTTTGCTGAGAAAAGAAGGGATCGGACCGGAGAGATTGTTCCAGCTGAGGCGGAGCATGGTGAGGTACTTGAGCTTTGTGACGGTGGAAGGGATGTTTCCGGTGAGATTTGTGACGTGATGGAACATTAGGGTTTTCAGGTAAGGAAGGTCACCCACTTCAGAAGGGATTTGGCCTGTGATGTTGGCTTGGAAGATGGTGAGTTCAACGATGCGATTAGTTTTGGAATCGCATTCGACGACGTACCAGTCGCAGCAATCGGTGCCGGCGACCCATGAAGCTAAGTGATATGGGTTGTGAAGTGCTACTTTGATCTTCATCAGAGCTGTGTAATCGTGTTTGTTGCAGCGAACAGATTTGGAAAGAGATGGCGTTGGGAGAAAACAGAGGAGAAGGATAGCGAAGAGGAAAGAGAAAAGAGTTGGTTTCATGGCAGAGGCCATTCGTGATCGATTCGTGTTCTCCTCTTTTGGGTTTGTTCCGTGGAGATCTGTGAAACAGTGATGTGTGAGTTCATGAATTTATAGTGGCCTTTCACAATCATGCAAGCACAAAATGGCCTGGAAACAATTAATAGTGGCGGCTTAGAAGGATAATTTTGACAGTTTGGCAGCTCGCCACGTTCATTGTTTTTGACTAGTCAACTCTTATGATTCTTCTAAGTATTTTTAAGATACCAATTTTATGCTCTTCTCTTTATTTTATTTTCTCTTTTCTCTCCACGACTCCACCCTCATTCTTCAGCCTTCTCTTTCCTCGGCTCTAGTAGCACAGAGATCTTCTAATGCTTCTAATGGTTATAAGAAACTAATGTAGTTGCAGATAGGAGTTCATGGTGATAAGTCTGAGTTTCAAGGATATGTAGACAATTGAATTGCTGACATTAGGGCAAAACTCATCTTTGAACTCCGTATAGCTGCTCGAAAGATTAATGTTGCAATTTCACAGGTGGATGAAAAAGATGAGTTGGTGGCACTAGGAACAGGAGAAGGTGCGAATCATACTTGGGAGCAATGTTGCTGCTCCCAGTATTGCATGGTCTAGATCCAATTTGGGGTCCAAAGTAAATTAGGATCATTGAATAAATACTTCATTCAACAATCTAAATTTGGTTCAAATATTTTGTTGTATAATAGCGCTTTTTTATATATTTGGGGGATGGAAATATTACATATACCATTAACACAAGAACAAACCCATGACTTCTTCGTTAAGAGATGTTGGTCATTCATTACCTATAGAGCAACCCTCCCATGATTGGATTTAAATATTCACTTAGTGATGATATCATCATTTAACTTTAATCCTTAACCATTTGGTGCATTTGTAACTAAATTTTCTTTTCAAAGTTACTAGATGTAATTGATTGCAAAATCTTGGAGTCTATATGTGATTTGCTTGAATTAATAAAAATTAATCATATCCATCTAATTGGACGATTTTGCCCTCAAATTTAAACACAAATGTGATGTTTTTTAATCAACTACTTGACTACTTTCTAAAAAGGGTACTATCTTTATGTTGAAGTGATACCTAGGCTATAATATCTAATCTGTCTTTCTTGCTAGGACCACAGAGGCCCCATTTGGATTATACAATTTATGATCTGATTTGCTAATGAAGAGGGAGTAGTACTCTGCCTAAATGATTATGATGTTTTAGGGTTTTCTTTCAAAAAAAGACCAGTTGGGGAATTATTCCATCAAGCCCAACAAGACAAATTGGTTGTGGATAATGAAATCTAGAGCAAATGGTTCCTGGGAATTGGATTGGTTCAGCATCTTCAAACCACAACAAATGCGGTCCTGGTCTTACCTAAAAAACAGAATGTGTGGTCCTGGAAGTTATTTGGTTAATTATTATTACACTTGCAAAAACCAATCGATGTAATAAAAAAATAAAACAAGAATCCTAATCTCAATATCTTTCATTTAAAATCTAGTATGAGACTTATAAAACTCATCCAGCTGGTTTGCCCGAGAGGTTAAGGGGGAAGACTTAAGATCTTCTGCACATAAGTGCGCATGGGTTCGAACCCCATAGCCAGCAAATTCATTATATGGATTTTAGGTTTTTTTTTTTTTTTTTTCTTTTTTTTTTTTTTTTTATTTTCTTTTCTTTTCTTTCAGGGTTAATCAACTTTCATTTCAAACGTTTATATTAATGGCAATTTTCCCCCTTTTTTTATTATCTTTTTTTTCCTTCTCTTTCAAGATAAACAAGGCGTTTTTTTTTGTAAAGAACCTTTTTTTTCTAGGAAAAGACCAAGATTTGAGGCTCAGTAAAAGGAGGGGGGTGGTGGGTCCTGTTCAGGGCTCGGTACCATAGCCAGCAAATTTTGTACATGGATAAGGTTAAAGTTTATATTAATGACAATTTTCCTTTCTTTCCTTTTTTTTTTTTGGGTTAATCAACTTTTCTTTTCTTTTTTTTTTTTGGGTAACAACATGAAAATTTCATTAACTAAAAGCATCTAAAGACAAAGGCTTGGAGAGGAACAAGCTTGGGAAAACAACAAAGAAAGGTGGCAAACCCCACCAATGTCTAGAGAGTTTAAAAAGATTAGCTCCCCGAGCTAGATAGTCAACAAAACTATTTCTAGACCTAGATATGTAAGCAAATCTAATAATGTTGAAATCCAACGCAATTGTCCTAATTTCAGAAATAACTTAAATATTGCCAACCAAGAAAGGTACTAAGACCTTGAAGAGCTTGAATTTAAAATCCGAACTAATATGCACCTTCGAAATTTCCAAACCTTTTGCCAAGAGGAGACCATCTCTCATTGCCTCCAATTCCATTAAAGCTGCTGATGAACCTATCAACTTTCATTTCAAAAGAAAAGAACGGGATTTGACACTCTTCTTTTTTGTTTTCTTGGTAAATCAACTTTCTATTTTTTTTTTCTTCGATAAATCAACTTTCTTTACAAAAGAAAAGAGCAAGATTTGACCCAAAAAAAGAAGAGAGCGAGATGAGTCCGAGTTACAAAGCTCAGATAACCAAGTGGTTGAAATATGTCTGTCAGTCCTATTCGGCAAGAACACTGTCTCGTGGCAAGGGAGTTAGCACAACTATTAATCTTTTTGTGACAAAAGAAAACATAACAATCCAAAAACTTAACAGTTCGATATTTAATGTCTCACAATACCCTACTATTTGAATTGGACACATCTAAGCTTCCATGGATACTTTCACCAAAACTGACAATCAAAACCTTCATTTAGACAAAGAAGTAAACCCTCCCTTAATGCAAGGCCCTCTACAGAGATTCTCCGCCGTTGTTTCTAATTATCAAAACCCAGTGCACAACCTGTATTAGCGTTTGGTGTTTCTGTCACTTTTGGTCATGAATGGATAGCTTTTCTTTTACTAAAAAGATAAAAACATAAGAGAATTTCAACTTTAACTCTCCACGAAGTTTATCAATTAGTTCTTTACTTGGCTTTCT
The DNA here is from genome assembly GCF_041222555.1 of Hakea prostrata. Taxonomy (NCBI): domain Eukaryota; kingdom Viridiplantae; phylum Streptophyta; class Magnoliopsida; order Proteales; family Proteaceae; genus Hakea; species Hakea prostrata. Next base: position 48,586,024 of record NC_142609.1, on the reverse strand, counting down.
CAATCTCATATGGGTTAATGGCCAAAAGGCCACAAATTAAGACATTCATGATAAGAGTGGAGCTAGCCAGAAGCAGTGTATGCTTGGACTTACAGGCTCTGGGTTTACACTTACCTGGTGGAGGTGTCTCCAGGGCCTGGTCAGAGCCATCAAGAACCGACCTAACTCGCTAAGAATGGGTCAGCAAACAGAGAGGAGACAAAGATAAGGAAGGACATATGCGAGAGGCGTGACCACACTAAACTAATCACCTCTCAAATAAATAAACTAACTGGTGCTGACGCCATTGATGATTGATCTAGTTTCTTTACTGGTTTTGATCTTTTATGGATAAATTCAGATCAGATTCGATTTGAGAATTTTGACTTTGGATAAACAAAAAGAAGATAGATTGATTAACGTGTGGGTTCCTTTAATAAGGACAAAACTCTTTGTTGAATCCTCTTTGTGCAAAAACCTACATTTTTAAGTCCTAAGTAATTGCACTAATTTCATTTGTGGAGGTTAGTTTAATTTAAAATTCAAATTTTAAGGACCAAAATATCCAAAATATTTAATAAAATAATATTATTAATTTATCTTTCAGTATTTTTTTAATGTATGCATGTGTGTGGGTGAAAGAATTCTCCCTCCATCCATCATTCTTCCTTCACTTGTCGATAGTCATCTACGAACAGTTGTCAATCACCCACCACTGTCTAAATTAAAGTTTAGGTTTTGAAACCCATCTAGTCAACTAAGATTGCTCTCCCCTTCCACTAAGAATTACTTCCAAGGTAGAGTTTCAAGAAGCGAAAGGGCTGAAATGTTCTACTTACCCACAAAGAATGCAGCACTAAAGCTAGACATCCATTAATACTCTAATCAGCTCAATCTACACATTAATTACGCAGCACTGAAGTCAGACATGGTTTCGGGTGATCAATTTATGTGTAGCGATAAGCAACCGCTTGGTGGGTGATTCTGGACAACCCATATGTATTAAGAAATACTTTGAGGAACAAATTAGTAAAACTATTTTATTAAATGTTTTAAGAGTATTATTTTACTCTTCAACACTTGAAATTTTGAACTAGTCTCACACAGTGTTAGTGCACTTGAGACCAAAGCATAATTTTTAGGTAAAAACTACAGTGAGAGTTGACCCAAATACAAGAGTTTAGGCCAAGACCAACACGTAAATCTTTAAAATCTTCATTTGACTAATCAAAATATAATCGAAGACTTTCAGTACTACCTGATAAGTAACGTAAGGATCCATCTCTCCCACCTTCTATGACCATTTCGTCTTTCTGAATTTCAACCGACACTGCAAATTGCTTTCAGTTCAGATTAGCAAGTTATGAGTTCTTAATCAATCCATGCAACTATCCCCATCATCACCATCTTCAGCTTCTCTATAAATTCAGAAGCTCACAACTCTCAATTCCTCACAACTCAATCTCCACCACTTTAACAAAGAACCCATAAACCATGGAAACCAGAGTGATCACCTTCTTCCTGACTCTCCTCCTGTGCTTACTCCCAACACCTTCTTCTTCTTCTCGGTTTCTCGCCACAACTGTTCGCTGCAACAAAGACGACTACACAGCACTCATGAAGATCAAGGAAGCATTTAACAACCCATATCACTTGGCTTCATGGGTCGCCGGCACCGATTGCTGCGACTGGTACGATGTGGAATGCGATTCCAACACCAATCGCATCATCCAACTTAACATCTTCCAAGCAAACATCTCCGGCCAAATTCCAGATGCCGTCGGTGACCTTCCATATCTCAACACCCTCATTTTCCGACACATTACAAACCTCACCGGAAACATTCCTTCCACCATCACAAATCTCAAGTACCTCACAATGGTCAGGCTCAGTTACACCAATCTCTCCGGCGAAATCCCATCCTTCTTAAACAAACTCACCAATCTCGACTACCTCGATCTCTCCTTCAACCAATTCACCGGTTCAATCCCTTCTTCCCTCTCCTCCCTACCCAGTTTGACAGTTCTTCATCTCGATCGAAACAGCCTCACCGGAACAATCCCAGAATCGTATGGGAGTTTCAAACAATCTATCAATCTCTACCTCTCTCACAACCAGCTCTCTGGTGAGATTCCTTCATCGTTTGGGGATGTGGATTTCGTGACGATCGACTTGTCACGAAACAAGCTTCAAGGTGATGCTTCAATGGTGTTCAAGGCAAATGGGTCGACAGAAACGATTGATCTGTCGAGAAATCAGTTTGCATTTAATCTATCCAATGTGGAGTTCGCTTCCAACCTGCAACATTTGGACATTTCACACAACAAGATTTATGGGAGCATACCAGAAACGATAACTGGATTGGATTTGCAGTACCTGAACGTGAGTTATAATCAGCTGTGTGGAGAAATCCCTCAAGGTGGGAAGGTTCAGAACTTCGATTCTTACTCTTTCTACCATAACAAGTGCCTCTGTGGTTCACCTCTCGCTGCTTGCAAGTAAACGACCGTCCACAGCACAATCTGCTGAGCTAGCTCTAAATAGTATTTCAGTTTTTTAAATAAAAACCAGACTCCAAAATTAATATTAGCTTGTGGGGTGAAATTTACGTATAGGAGCTGAGATAAAAGTTTCTTGATTCAATAAGAAGTAAATTTGTAGTCTTTTTATACTTATGTTTTCTCCTTCAATAATGTTAAAAAACTTTTTTCTGTATAACAATAATTTTTTTAGTACTATTGTTTAAAACACTTAGATGCAAAATACCCAACAACCAGAGAATGGCCTGGAATTATTCATACACTGAATAAAAAAGTTAGGGAATCTGCTATATAATTTGGACACCCTCGGTACATGGTTAAAAACACAAAGAACCAATGATTCAATATATGTTGTATATAAGGAGTTTGGATCGTTTCCCGGACGGTTCTATTACAGAGGAGCCCACAGATTGAGTGATGGGATTTTTTTTTTAATTTTTTTTTATTTTTTACTTGTAAGTTCCACATAATTTGTGGTTGTAAACATGATCCACACTTGTATATAAGTCAATACAGATTGTACATCCGTACTCATGACCTCTTCATTAAGAAGTGTTGGTCATTACCGACTAAGAAGACCACTATTGTGTATAACCTCTTTTAAGCCTCATCAACAAATACTTCTATTGCCTAAGGAGTTTTGACTACGTTCAACAGAATTATAGACATGACTAGAGTGCAGCAATTTGTTATTGGGACAAATTGTTATTAAGAAATGTATGACAATTCTCAACAACTGGTAAATGTGTAAATCATTCATCGTAATAATTATATGATTAGAGACCCATATGAACTATGCAATTCGTCTGATTTGCTAATGAATATATAAATATTAACGATATTTTTTTTCTTCAAAAAGGACCTAGGGGGTTATTACATAAAGCCGAACAACATATTGGTTATTGGCTGGTTTTGGATACTCAAATTTAGAGCAGAAGGTCCTGGGAGTCATACTGGACTTGGTTTATTTATTTGAGTAAATTACGGATTGCACGCTTTAATGAGGTTTAAACTCTAGATTGCATGCTTTAGTACTCTAGATTACAGAATGCACTCTCAAAATTACAAGTCACAAGCTCATCACTTTCCATCCAAGATTTTGTCAATTTAAGAGCGAAATGTCCATATCACTTTTATTATTGTATAATGACCAACCTACCCCCATTTAAACCTTTTCACACTCAACCCATAGGTAATCTCTCCACCCATCTTCTACCTACACCTCACCGAAAATTGTCCACCACCACTGCCTGAAACACCCTCCCCTCTGACTTGATCATTGATGAATTTAGCATCTTCCAGGCGAATCTCTCCGGCCAAATCCCTGAAGCTGTAGGTGACCTTCCATACCTCAAAACTCTCATTTTCCGATATATTACATATTCCTTCCACCATCACAAGCCTCAAGTAACTAAGGACCTCACATTGGTCCGGCTCAGTTTAACAGTTCTACACCTTGACCGTAACAGCCTCCCTCCACTGGAACAATCACAGAATTGTTTGGGAATTTCAGAGAGTCTATAAACCTCTTAACTCTCTCACAACCAGCTCTCTGGGGAGATTCCTTCATCATTTGAAGACGTTGACTTACATGACAATTGACCTAGCAGGGAACAAGCTTCAAGGTGATGCTTCAATGGTATTCAAGGCAAATGGGTCTGACAGAAACGACTGATCTGTCAAGAAATATGTTTGCATTTAATCTATCGAAGGTGGACGACTTTGCTTCCAACCAGCAATATTTGGACATTTCACACAAGATTTGCATTTAATCTATCGAAGGTGGACGACTTTGCTTCCAACCAGCAATATTTGGACATTTCACACAAGATATACGGAAGCATACCAGAAGTGATAACTGGATTGAATTTGCAATACTGAACGTGAGTTATAATCAGCTTTGGAGAAATCCCTCATGGTGGGAACGTTCAGAACTTCAATTCTTACTCTGTGGTTCACCGCTCACCGCTTGTAAGTAAACATCCTAAATGGTATTTTGGAGACCTGTAAACAGATGTATAGTACGCAAATATGACATGACATGAACCACCGCAGTAATACAAACATTAGAAATTGTCCCCACAAAACAGACTGGGAAAGAAGCCTTCCACTAAAATCGAATTCTATTAAAGATGATTTATTGTCAAACAATGACTGCAAGCAGAGCATACAATTATAACTAGGATTACTAGCTAGGTGGAGATTATTAATAAATTTCCATCAATGCAATTGCAAGCAAGAATTTACCTTCTTGAACTGGATCCATTTTGGACCGAAAGCCTCTTAAAATCCTAAAAGCGAATGGAATACAAGATGGGCATGGACAGATCTCCATACAAGCACCACCAAGGGTTGGAAAAACACCAGTCACTGCTCTGTCCAATATCGAATTGTAGCTGTTCGCGAAAAATGGCAGAATAAATGCCAAACTCACCTAGCGAACCAAAACTTGAACTAGGATGTATGTCAGGGAATAGACTGCAAAAATTTTCAATTTTTATCTTTTGGTTTTGTCTTCTGCTTCTTGGAATCCAATGCACCTAACCCCGTGCCTAACCCAATTGGAGCATCATCTTGTTGGACTGCAACAGAACCATTTTCTACAGCATCTGCATCACCATTTTCCTTGGGGCCATCAACTTCTGGCTTTTGCTCTTCTGATTGTCCATTGTTCGCAACTTCAGGGGTCATCCCTGAGTTGATGATGTTGAGGATTTGTTTAAGTGGTGGCAAAGCTGGAACGGGGACCCCATGGGGACGCACAAGGAGGCCCCTAGCAGCTGCTTTCCTCCTCACCTCAGCAGTTGCTCGGGCAGCTCGCTCATCAACTCCCCTTCCACGAGGAAGATTCTCACCCATAAGTGCAGCACTAAGGGATTTATTAACTGATGCACCAGCATTTCCAGACGCTGGAGTGGACTGCAATGCCTGTATGAGGTCAGGGTGGGCCTGTGACAAAATATTAGATGATTTCCTGGAAAAATCCAGTCTGAAAGAGAGGTCCATAAAACAAAATAATAACAGTTGAAAAAGTTGAGGAAGTTTTCCTGGATCTCATAAAAATGCCAAAAAGCAACTTCAGGCATGATGAATCAAAAGATGGAGTGAATCGTAAGTTCCTATGCCCATGGGAGATCTTTCCTTCAATGACGTTAACAGGGGGGGGGGGGGGATTTAACCTAGTATTCCACTAAAAAGCTTACCTTCAAGATATCAAGAGCCTTCTGAGCAGAGGCCGCATTCACTGCTTGTCCCTTCTGTTTTTGTGCATTGACCTACCAAAAGAAAGCTCCAACTTATCAGAGGCTAAATCATTTGCAGTCACGTATCATGCCTGAGCACATCAGTTCCAACACACATTGCCACAACCAGCTTTACCTGAAGTTCACGCATTTTAAAGGTTTTTATCCAGTTCTGTGAGTCTCGTGTCCTTGAATCTTCCTCTCCTAGTTGCTTAACAAGTATATCATACGTCTTCTTCTCATGCTGTCACACCAAAGGATTGTTCAAAAAAGAATTCTGATTTCATAAAAAGAGACCACTCGACATACCACCAAATACAATATAGCAAGGACATGATACATGCCTGGAGTGAGAGTTTGTAGGCACCCATACAGTTGAATGCAATGGCAAGAGCATGGTAGCATACAGCAGTCTGAATGTGTTCCTCGCCTAGAAGCCGCTCATTCTTTTTCAGAGCTTCTTGCAAATAACGAAGAGCTATATTCATCTTTGCAATGTCCTGGTACATCATTGCAACGTTTATGTAGGTAGCAGCAACATCAGGATGGTCTGGACCACAGGATAAACTAAGCAAGAGCAATGTTCGGGACATGTGCCTCAGAGCAAGCTCTGTCTGATTGAGGCCATGGTAGAAAAGAGCCATGTTGCCATAGCTGTAGTCAAGCAATTATGAATCAAGTAAGCCATAGTGCAATCGGTAAAATAAGCAGAAGACACGGTAATCGGTTAAGTACCTGTGGGCTGTATCAGGGTGATCCAAACCAAGGCAACGCTCATTAATGATAAGCTCTTTATGCTGCTGCATGATTGCTCCTGCCATATCTCCCGCATGATAAAGAACCATTGCAAGGTACCTGAAAATTTAAACATAGAACTTCATAACCAAACTTCTACTTCAAACCTTTTGACACCCTTTACATTTTCTATAAACCCTCAAAGGTCACGGTCTCAGAATCAATACAAGGAGCCTCCATTCTCTCACCTTAATGATCCCTCCTTTTGCATGTCCTTTAATCACAATTTAATTACCCACTAGATAATATTTGGAAGTTTGTCAATTTTACTCCCATTCAGGGTTTGAAAACCCTAGAACCAACCAGTAAATGATCTAACATACTGATTTAGTTCGTATGTGTCTGATCCTATAGTGGGAATTCAAGATCTGTCAGTCCAACATTATCCGTGCTCCATCCTTTTGCAAATATATCTATGCATTAAGTACCCCAGCCCCCACATCCATTTGTACTCCCACAGAACTCTAATGTGTAAATATTTGGAGCTTTACAAATTTAGTAGCCAAGCAGTTTATTTCTTTATGATACTAGAAGTTCATTGCATGGCTCAGTCACTAATATCACGACATGGTTCAAACATTATGATTTCATAACGCCATTCAGTCATTAAGCTACAGCTTAACTAGATTCCCTCACCTTCACAAGACTAACAAATTTTAATGTGTCCTAAGGCAAAATGCAGAATTGTTATTCAAATATTAAGTTACTGCAACAGGGGAAAAAATTCATTTATAGTTATACATAACCATGATTCAGGAATATTTTCTAGAAATTTAAAGACACAAAAATCATAAGAAATTCATTGCTTCTCCATCGTTGATTATGCATAATTACCAAGCACAAGATGCAGAAATTATCTTAAGCCTATATATGGAAAAAACCTATTACTTATCAATTCTAGCTGTCCTTCACAAAGTTTAAAAATTTTGATGCTGCTTTGACTATTGCTTTGACACATTCCTTTACATATTTTCTTACTTATTCTCTTTTGCAACCTCCTTTTACTCCTGTGTATTCCATTTACTTCCCTCATTTTTGTTGCTATCTCAGCCTCTTTCAAATCCATGAAGCTGATCCCGTTTAGTTGGGAAGAGGTTATGGTGGTGGTTGTAAACTGTAGCCGCTGCATAGATTGAAAAAGGTTAAAACCAGTAAGGATAGGAATATTACCGACAGCAGTTTGCCACTTCTCGATGCATGGGACCAGTAACCTACAACCAATAATTAAACAAATACCAGAACTCAAAATCAGGCAAGACAAATTAATGAACATGTAGAAAAATTCAAAAGTATATACAAATGCAAAAGATCATACTTGCTGAAGAATAGAAAATGCTTCAGAAAATAATGCAAAAGCGTCATTAAGCAATCCCTGGAAAAACAATAAAAATCAAACTGATTAGGGGGCAAGTCTGTATTTCTATTCCATTTATTTGACAAAAGAAGCATATAATACATGTAGACGGAATTCAACAATCAGACAAGTTTACAATGAATAATGTATCACACATTGCATACCTCAGCCAATCGGACTTTTCCTGTTTCCACAAGATCCCTAGCTTCTGAACATACTGGAACTGAATGCTTTATGACAGGTTGGAGATTCAATACATCTGATACTTGAAAGGGTGTTGCTGAATCAAGATCATATTTGCGAGCTGCAATTGTTATGCCTACCTGTTTAGGAAAATCTAGTTCAAGCTCAACACAGACACAAACACAGCACCACAGCTAAACATAATAGCAGTGTGTCTGTTACCATTTGAAGACAGCTCCTTCCACACCCAATCATGTTAACATTGTCTATCAAAATGAAAAACTGATATTCAGAGAACATCAGCCCAAACATTCAACTTAGTTTGCAGAATATGAAGGAATAGCCTCAAACCAACAGAAATGATTCTGTCAGTTTGTCCCACAAGAAGTAACAGTAGAACATTCCAATGCTACATTAAGCACTACCGTTCTTTGTAGGATCCAAACACTTTCCACTATTTTCTCCTCTCTTTTTTTTTTTTTTGTGTGTGTGTGTGGCAGAATACTTAAAACCACATGTTACTCTTAAAAGCTTGTCTTGGCCTATTTTGGTACTCGTATAGCACTGTTAAAATGTAAAACAAAATAGAGACTGAGTTCTATTCCATTCATGAGAATTTGTAACCTGAACTACATACGGAATTGAAGTACTTATGTTTACTCTGTCCAGCCCCTCAACTATCGATCTAAGATCACATGAGATTAAATTGTTACAAAACGAATCAGTAAGATATGAAGTAATTTAATCTCTATGCCACAAAATTTAGTAGAGCATCTTCCATAGAGCATTAATGCAGGGTACTGTCTAGAAGTTCTTATTTACTCCATTAAAGTAGTAATACCTATTTAACCACCCCACCCCACCCCCCCCCCCCACCAAAAAAAAAAAAAAAAAAAGTAGCAATACCTCTCACCTTGCTCTTATTCACTAGTGTCAATAGACTTCTCTACTGCATGTGTACTGACTAACTAACTTACATGGGCTGTGAGCTTTTCTTCTTTTTTAACATTATTCAGAACCATACTCTTTAACTTAAAAGGCTAGCTCAGTTGTCAAAATCATTAGGCCCTTCTCTTATGAGGCAAACAAAAACTGTGATTCCAGTGAAACTGAATAACAAAACATCTGTAGCTTTGTCAAACCTTGACCTGAATAATCCAACATACATTAAGCCCCAGCCTGTCATATCCGTAACAGGAAAAATCCAGCACATACAATCACTTATTTGCTCATAAAATTTGACCTTCCTCAATAATACCTCTTAGCAAAAACTACGAAGCAAATGAACCATTACCCTTCAGCCTATACGCGTGACAAATGAAAAGCATTCAAAGAAAATCTTTGCAACATGATGCAGAAGTTAAAATAATTCACATAATTTTACAGACAGATTACAAGTTTTAGCATCACACTAAATAATTTTAGTATAGAATGGGAGAACGATGTAGCTTCAAATGCATTTGCAGCATGTTAAAAGGGAATAGCTTGAAGTCAATGTTAGCACACAAACTCCATATTTGAAATGAACTTTTTTACCAGAATTACTTTTCACCCCGGTCCCCCCCCCCCCCCCAAAAAAAAAAAAACACTTTTTTGGTTTGTTGGTCTTGTGTTTTGGGTGGTCGACATGTGGAAATTAAACTCACCTTTTGGCACAGATTGCGTAGAACGGAGACTTTTTTTACTCGCAATCTTGCATCTTCCGGCAGTTCAAACTACATGAACAAAAATTTTATTAAAAGACATCACAGAGTATAAACAGCTGATTCTGACAATGACTTCATCCTACATGAAATTACCTGATATTTAAATTTTGTGAATTCCTGAATATCAGCCCATAGACCGTCTGAATTAATATGCAAATATGGTGACTGGTTTTTTCTTGCTAACGCTCCACTTTTCAACCTTGCATTTCCCTTAGAAGACTTGCCCGAAGCTTGGTGGCTCGTTTGATCCTAATAAATATAGCCAGAGGTTTAACCAGTTGGACAATTTCCATCAAAAGCAGAGGGTAAACAAATTCAAAACATGCTTTCTTCATTGCAAAAGCTAATCTCAACAATTCAATTCGTAAGCATGGATGACAAAAGAAAACGCGGTAACATCAGTTAATTGTCTTGCATACCTTCTTTTGGGCTTTGGACTGCATAATGTTAGCACTACCTTTTGCCCCTCCAGACTGACAGTGCCCAAAGAAACTATTTAAGAAATGTGAGATTGCCGGTCCAAGATCTTGATCTTGAGATTCCCGCAAAACATCCTGCAAGATCATGAAATAAAGACAAAAATATCAATCACCTACCATTACAATAAGAATGAAAATCCTGAAATATTGTTTCTCTGCCTCCATTTAGGATGAAATTCTCATAATCATACGTTGTTTCAGTGTAACTGTAAAGAGTTCAGAGAAGACAAAATCTGTTCTTTCTTCATCTATATTGAATTTTCAATTACATAAGCAACAAGTTTCTTCTGTTCACATTTGTGTCAACCAAGATTGTCTTTGAGTGACAAGGCAACTTAATTAGTGAAACCAAAAGATATTCTCATTTTCTTTTTTCCGCATGCAATAAGATATATGAAAAAACAAAAACTATTGTAACATAAAATTTGTTAGATGACAAACTGTACAGAATATATCAGCAAAAAAACAAAAATTTTAGAACATTTAAGTAACAGAAATACAGAAATTATAATCTGTCAACACCATAATGAGGTGTGTAAGATTAAACATAGCCGAGGTTCAAGCTGAGCATGGCCAACCTACCTAGGTATGGGCAAACACAAGCCAGATGTTAACTTGGTGCTTATGCAAATCCACACCCCCTGGGCCACCCCACCAACCATCAAAGTAACAGTGGTAGTGGTGGCTTCTAAACAAAATTAGAGAGAAATAGAAGTGTAAACTATAAGATCCGTATATGAGAAAGAAAAAAATGGCAGCTTAATAAAGAAGCAAATCATCAGGGTCCGGCATTAGAAATCAGTGCAGTTTCACTCTCTTCGGAGCCACCAAGGGAATGTCATGTGCATCCACATAGAGAGGGCCGTACCAAAGGAAGGAATATCAAAGACCAACTCACCGTCCAAGCCGCATCAGGTATAAGGTGCTTCATTTTATGAACATAATGTATCAAGATCAAAGTCACTACAGCCTAGAGGTTGGTGTGAAATTGCTGCAGGCATCTAGGCAGTGTTACCTAGTATTGACATGCATCAGTCATATCATGTCGATACCAATCATGTTATAAGCTATGTAACACTACCAGTTAACTACCTTTGCAATATGATCATTTAAAATGTGTTTTCAAAGCCTAAATAGGGTTCCCATGAAGTTAAGGTTTAACTTGGCCTAAAACCCACCAAAACTTGGCAGAAACATGCCAAGCTATTTCCGGTCATTCGGATTGACTGGAGAGAAATGAGATTTTAAACCTCAACCTGAACGCCAAGGCAGTTACCTACACCATGCTTAACAGCTATAACGCAGATTTTGAAAATTTGAAATCGATAACGTGGATTTCATCACACAATAATGTCTGTGCGGCGAGGGATCTGCAGTGAGACTTGCTGGACAGACAGCTATTAACCACAGAAGTGATGGATTCAACTCCAGTGCAGTTACCACTCTTGGATGCTGTTGTCCTTACTAGTTTCAAGGGTCCTATAAAAGGCCACAACCAGTCAACAACAGGATATGGTTAGGGTCCTTATGTGGCTAATAAGTTTACCACTAAATTCAGACCATGAATGCATGAATTGAGATTTCACAATGCCTATTTTATTTTTTTTGGCAAACAACAGCACACAATTATGCTGCAAATTTTTAAAGAGGTTCCCTTATTTGCATGCATAGCAACATTTATGTTTACTTAAAAACCAAACCAGCAAGTACCTGTAAGAGCTCTAGTCACATATCACTAACAAACAAAAGCAAAAACAGAAAAAAAGAAGAGAGAGAAAAAGATGTAAAAGGACAAGCTGATCACCTTGACAATATGTTTTGCAGACCTAACAATAATCTCAGTAACACACAGATCCCAAATATGTGGTAAGTGCTTGGTCATATTAGCCACCTGGAACAAGATAAGATAATGAGAGGAAGACAAGAAATCTCTTTTAAATATTAAATTCTACTATCAATAAATTGTATTCTTTAGTATTTTGAGAAAGAGAGAACATTCAAATGAGAAACAGGTTATCTATCAACATCATCTTCAGATATGCTTACTTTTCCAATATACCGGACATTAATCCCATGGGCATGAAGTGCTTCTGTCAGAGTCTGGCCATCCATGGGTGAAACCTCAAGCGTGCAAAGATCTTGCACAAATTTAGGGAGCACAACATCTGTAAGATACAAACTAACCTTCCTCACATTCTCTTCATCCACAGCTATCTCCTGACAAACAGAGAGACGTGTAATATGAGCAAAGAATCACTAGGTACCAAGAGAGAAGTAAGAGAAAAGTTGTGAATTCACCTCTTGACTTCCAGCTAACTTAAACTCAGTGAAGACATTAGGATTTAAAAGAACTTCCTCACATAAGGCACCATCGTCAGCCAGGGAAGAATTGCCTTCATCGGCCACCTTAATATTGTCTTTAACTTTTTTACTCTACAGCGAAAAAAATACACAAGGAACTTAATTTAAACGCAAATAGTGCAATGTAAAGCCACATCTGATTCATCATTACATGATCGAGATAAAGCACAATATCTCGCATCACTTATGATAACTAAAGCAATAACAGACATTCACACAATTTAATAGTAACACTACAATGATGAAAAGAATAATAATGCATTGGAGAAAAAACCAAGTTCATGTCTAGCTAGAAACTGATCAAAACTATATTCCATGACACTACCATGTCAAGAACTCTACCACACCTGTATGTGAGCCTAATGCAGAAACATCAGGAAATTCAGACACCCTTCTGATACAAAACTATACATAGAATATATTACATTCATAAATTCTTTCTGGACCTCATCCTTCTTGAAGTTTCACTATTCACGAGTGCATCTTCTGCCTTTTCCATCTCAATGAAACTAGGATATTAACAAAATTGATTGGATAGAGAGGGAAGTATCTATCTGCTCAACCATACAGCTCCTCTCACTGCCACAAAATCTTCACCAATACCACAGTTTCACTCAGCCACATCAAATGTTCAGCTTCTCCATAAAAAACTTGGTAACCCTCCTGTCAAAACATTAATTTCCCATTTTCTAGATTTATTTAAGTATTTCACTAAAGACGAACTCCTTTGTGAAGTGTGTATTTTTGCTAAAGAAACAAGCTCTAGTTACTCTCCTTCTCATAACAGGAGTTATTGTCCTTTGAATTAATCCATTCAGATATATGGGGTCCCACTCACTGGAACTGTATCTCTGGTCATCATTGTTCTATAACAGTTATCGATTGTCACACTCATCCCACTTGGGAGACACACCACAAGAGTAAACTCTTCCACTGTTTTCAGCTGTTTCATAAGATGATACAGACCCAATTAGATGGCAAGATCAAAGCACTCCACACTGATTTATGGCAAAGAATATATGGAGCACACTTTCCAAGCATACTTGGCAGATAAAAGCATTCCTTATCAGGCCAACTATGTTAATACTCCGACCCAGTATGGTGTAGCCAAAAGGAAAAATCAACACCTATTGGAGGTTGCCCGGAGCTGATAATTGTTTGCAACGTCCCTCCTCACTACTGTTTGATGCTCTCCTCACTATTGCCTGTCCGATTAAGTGTATTCTTTCCTGCATACTCGAGCTGTCTTTCTTGAAATGAACCCCTTTCTGGTTCCCTCTGAAGTGTTTTGGTTGTGTGTGCTATGTTTGGCATCATTATTGTCTAGCAAGCTTGATCAATAATCTTCACTGTACCTTTGTGAGTTATTCTCCTTCCCATAATGGCTACTGCTGCTACCATCTGCCATCCAGTAAGTTCTTTGTTTCCATGGATGTCATCTTTGATGAAGCCCTATCTTACTATAACTCAACACCTCTTCAAGGGGAGAATTTCTAGTGAGACTGAGTCAATCAATAGTTTCACCGACTTGGATATTTATCCAATATTGGCAAATGAGAGGGAACAACCTGAGCCACCTACCAAAGAAATGTCCTTCTTCTTCCTAATTCATCATAATCTAAAATCAGCTCAAGGGGAGGGTGTTGTTCTATCCCCACATAATCTTCTTCATTTTGAAGCCTAAACTAATGTAACCTGGGGAGGATCACATGATCAAAAGTCCACCTCGGGGTACCATATGTTTGTCCATGGAAATCTGGTCACTTCGCGTAGCAAACAGAAAAATGTTATTGTAAGATCCAGCATTGAAGCAAAATTTCAAGCTATGGCTCAAGGGGATTGTGAAACTATTACGATTACATGGTCTACCTAAGGATTTTTTTTTCCCCCTATAAACTCAGTGTAGCAGAAATGATGATGCTAAGATGGATGAGTGGAAAAACTAGGAAGGATAGGATAAGATAAGAAATGATCATACTAGAGTTGGTTTGGGAGTTGCTCCCATAAGTGATAAGCTTCGATAAAAGTTGTTTGAGGTGACAAGGCCACGTTCAATGGAGACCTATAAATATCCTGTACAGAGAAGTGATATAATCCATATTGAAGGGGCTAGAAGAGCTAGGGGTAGACCTAAGATAACCTTAAGAAAAGTGGTGAGAAATGATATGCATAGCTTAGGCCTTGTATCTAGCATGGCCTCAAACAAAACTGATTGGAAGGCAAGAATTCATGTAGTCGACCCCATTTAGTTGGGACAAGGCTTATTGTTGTTGTTGTTGTTGTTGATATCTTTATATTAGGGGGTGGGACTATTATATTTACCATAGGGAGAGTCGAACCCGTGACCTCTTCACTAAGAGGTGCCGGTCATTCTTGACTAAGCAACCCTTTGATGGTCTACTTAAGGATCTTGGTGTGGCAGTATCCCTTCCTATGATATGATCTATTATGGCAATAACACTAATATACACATTGCCCATAATCTAGTACAACAAGAGAGGACAAAATATATGATGTAATCAGGGTCGGACTCCTGGCACTTAAAGCTGGCCAAATACTCCAGGGGCATTTTAGTCATTTTCCAACCCCTTCTTTAGGGCTCAGTATGGATCTTGACAGAATCCCCTCAATCTCAGTGTGAGGGATCTACTATTGGTTTTATTGTTTGAGTCAGCAGTTTGAGAGTTATAGTCCTTTTTGACTTATGTTGAGTTAGTTAATTGTGGATAAGATTCCTTATCTAGAAGGGGATCTTATCTTTTAGAGTTTGTTTCTATTTATAAGTAAGTTATTTGAGTCCCTTATATCTTAGAGTTAGTTATTTCTGAAATTTGAGTCCTTATTTAGTAAGAATTTGTTAAATTAAAGTCTAAGTTAGAGGTTGTTGGATCCTAATTAAATAGGGAAGAAGCTTGTACAGTTTGGGAAGGGGTTTTGATTGATCAAAAAGAAGAATCTACTTCAACCGATATGCCCTTAGGCACGGCCATACATAACATAGAAATCACACTAGGAAAGGGTGGACAATTAGCTAGAGCAGTGGGTGCTGTAGCGAAACTGATTGCAAAAGAGGGTAAATCAGCCACACTAAAATTACCTTCTGGGGAGGTCCGTTTGATATCCAAAAATTGCTCCGCAACATTCGGACAGGTGGCTAATGTTGGGGTAAACCAGAAAAGTTTGGGTAGAGTCGGATCTAAGTGTTGGCTAGGCAAGCGTCCTGTAGTAAGAGTAGTAGTTATGAACCCCGTAGACCATCCCCATGGGGGCAGTGAAGGGAAGGCCCCAATTGGTAGAAAAAAACCCACAACCCCTTGGGGTTATCCTCAGTTGGAAGAAGTAGTAGAAAAAGGAATAAATATAGGAATCCCAAGTTGAGTCAAAGTATCTTGTAATTGGCTATAAGTAGCCTCTTTATTTATGAATAAAGCACGTTGGATTTGTTGATTAAATCAGAGGCCTGAGCCGTGGGAAAGGAAACACTTACAGCCTAGGCTGGAGAGTAATTCTCAGAAATTCAGCAAGTCCAGCAGCAACTTTGTTCTCTTCAAGTCATTCACAGCACACACGCAAGACACCCCAAGTAAGTTGAAACCCTGCCCTCCACCATTGCAGCCTTCCCTCACCCTCTTCCCCCACTTGCAAGACTCCCCTGCCCCTCCCCTGTTCTGTGCATAGCAAGAACCTCACCTCCAAACCCCCCCCCCCCCCAAACAATCCCTAGAAACCCCTTCCCCCTTTCCTGTTTCAGATCTTTAGGCCCCTCCCCACCTTCCTACGATCCTACCAGTCCCTTTCGCCTGCCTGTCCAGACTTGTGAGTCACCCCCTAATTCCCCTTTTCCCCATTTGGTTCCCTGTTTTGGGGCAGAATTCTGAGAAACAGAAAATTCCAGACTTTCTGCGACTTTACACCTTGAAGCCTGA
Source organism: Hakea prostrata (assembly GCF_041222555.1). NCBI lineage: Eukaryota > Viridiplantae > Streptophyta > Magnoliopsida > Proteales > Proteaceae > Hakea > Hakea prostrata. The sequence goes on along the minus strand of NC_142609.1, from coordinate 48,569,459 downwards.
AAATCCTTGGAATAAGACCTGAACCCTCAAAGGCAGCATGCTTAAGCCCCTGTTTTACCCTAGCCATAACACCAAGAAACCCTAGTTTTGTTCTGGCTCCTATCTAGACGATCCTGAAGATCTAAACCAGACCCCAGGTTATGTAAATATGTGGAGATTTACAGGCATTCTATTAAAGAGAATTTGGAAATTGGCGTGACATGCACGCAATTGTGAAGTTTGAAGATCAAGTAGTAGATGTTTTCACCAAAGGGTTACCTAGACGTAAGTTTCATTGTATTTTGACCATGATGGATATGTGTAATATCCATACTCCAACTTAAAGGGGAGTGTTGTTAAAAGGGCAATTTGGGGAATAATTGTCTTCCTTCTCTCACTTCTCTTCTAGAATCCTACTTTGATATTTTGATCAGGATTAGATCACTAAAAGCCTTTTTTGTTTTCATTCTGTTTTCCTTTTCCATGTCAAGAGTTATTTACACATCAATTGTAATGTATAAATACCCCCTGACCCCCATTCAGGGCTGGGAATAAAGCACTATATCTGAGATTAAAATCACTGAGCTTACAACACTAACAACCCCCTCCCCCAAAAAAAAAAAACCAAAAAAAAAAAAAAAAAAAAAACATTAAAATTCACTCGATCCTAACTTTTACATGATCTTAATTTACTGCTCCCTGAAGCAGAGCCTTTGGAAGGAGCTGCAAAGACCATTAGATTACTTATTCTTCAAATAAAATAAAATAAAATGATAGAAGAGCATAACTAGGAATATGTTGATACTTGATATCTTAATTTCTTTCACTGTTTATTAGGAATCTTCTATGTCATGACACAGCCTTCTACATTGTAACAGGTAATTTTATATTATGTTGGCATAGGACACGTATACAAAGTTGCAGGTACTTCTGGACTGGGGGAATGAAAACCAACTCAAACTTAAAACATGGTGTCAACCTGATACCCTAATTTAACAATAGCAATATTCAGGATCAGAGTTCAGGTAGGTGCCAATAAATACCGATCAAGATTAATCTCAGTTGGTTGATCCTAATAAGAAATGACTCAAATATCCATTCGCCAATCCATATGCATACAGAGCAACCCTGAAGGATTTTCTGATCCTTAAAACTCTTGGAGCTAACATAAAACGGAATCACATTTACACTTAATATGACCAGCTAATAGGACAAATGATAGTCAATTTCAGCACCCACTGGAAACAGAAACAAGGTGAAGTTCAATGCCTCTCTACCTTCCAAGGCTCTGAACCCCTACCCTAGCAGATCACCACCAATGAAAGGGCAACCTTGAGACCAAATTGATGGATTTGATCACAAACTAATGCCAAAAGAACCAGATTCTTCCAGAACAACAGAAAATGAAAAATGAAAAAGAAACTGAGAGTCCAAAACAAAACAAACAGTCACTATAAAGTATCAACCTTTTTTCTTCTCTCTCTTTTTCCCCTTTTTATTACCACAAATACAAAAAATTATGATCCAATGGTAAGATATCTGCAGTTATCTTTCTCTCATGATAGATATCATAAGAATATCATAAACAGAATCTTCACCTGAGAATCTGAAGCTGCTGCATCTGCCTCTGTGTTAACCTCCAAACCAACACCATTAACAGCAGTAGAATCACAGTTTGCAGCGGTCTGAACCTGAACATCTGTAGCTGCTACATCTGCCTCGGTGCTCAACCCCACACCACCATTCACAGCTGAAGAATCAGTGGTTGCAGGGGACTCACCATCAGCTATAGATCTACTTTTTGCCTTCTCTGCAGCTTCAGCCTTGCTTAGATTAAGTCATGCCAAAATTAGAAAGGGAACACAAGAAGTCTCGGATATTATTAACATGAAAAGAAATTCTCAAATTACCTGGCAAAAGGCTGCAACAAGTTCAGGCCTCAAAACGCAAAATCGAGATCCAGGACCAGTATAATTTGCATCCCGAGGTGTCACTCTCATCAGGTCCAAAAGGTAATGCCTGAAAGTTGATTGGGTCAGTTGCAGGGGAAGGGAGGAGTAAGATTTTTAGAACTTGCAGGGTAATAATAACTTTGATGCTGGTTAATCTCAATAGCATTAGACATCGATGATGCATATTTATTTTACAAGGCCAGAAAGATGTCGACGCTCGTCAACCTTTTAGGCATTAAACATCAGATAATGCACAAAGCAATCTTTAACAATTTACATTAAAACCATCAGGTAATAGGTGTGAAAAAAGAATCTAAATAAGAGGATAATTCATGAGATTCTACTCCAATGAAACCTCATTTCTAGGACAAACTTTTTAATTGTTACTTTGTAGCAAATAATCTAGGCCACGACTATAAGGGTATTTTCTTTTACAGTCCTACTGGATATATCAGAATTACAAAACCGAATGATTTCTGATGATCATACTGAATCAAATTCCATAGCTATATTATGTGCTTATGAGTCTATGACAGTTCTTTATGCGTTGATAAGAGCTTGCAGCTGCAGGAAATTTTTACTAACAGCTAGGTAAACTTCAAAAATATGAAACACAATCCAACAATGGGAGGCAATCATCACATAAATGCAGAAATTAACTTGTGTATATGTGTATATTGTTTTAACTTTTATTCACAGCATCCATCCAGCAATAATACAGCCAGAAGCCCTATCAACTATATTGGCTTCCGGCCACCTGGATGTGTTTATTGGCACCCAAATTAAGCACGCACGATGTACAGTTACAGGATGTGTTTCATTCCATATGATTACAATAGTGCCAAGCAACAATCTAATTATGTGAAATTTTTACGGAAACAACAATAATAGACTCAATCCTCATTCCAACTTAATAGGATCAGCTACATGTATGATGCATCCAAACAAAGTAGGTAAAACTGAGATCTAAAGAAGGGGAAGAGACGCGCAGTGAGATGAAAAATGATTTTTTTTTTTTGGGGGGGGGGGGGGGGGGAAGAAAAAAGAAAAAGGTAATGACAGGATCAAAGTACGAGGAAGAAGCCCAACGAGTCAGAATCTCAGCTAAATAGGGCCTGCAACATAGATCCTTGCCTTCCGTCCTATTGGAGGGCATCCTTCATACAAGACCTAGACCACACATGTACGTAGTTGTCAAAGTGTCCTTAGGCATCCAGGCACTCTAGAGGTTTTACATGTCCAGGCGTCACCTAGGGGCCCTGTTTGGCATCGCACTGGTTTTTTGGTCCCCATAGATGCCTTGTCGATTAGACACTGTGAGTCCATAACAACTATGTGCAAGTCCTTCCTCACAACTTCCCCTATGGTCATTTTATGCATGCCCCTAGCTCTTTTAGCCTGAAAAGCCAATTATACTGGAATGACAGGAACTGTTGCAAGGGAAGGGGGGGGGAAAAGTAACCACATATATGTAGCCAAATGACTGAGAAAGACTGCTAATTTTTAGACTGGAGAATCTATTTACCACCCATCCACAATTAAAATGCCTAGATGATAATCCACAGAGCAGAATAGGAAACAAAGCCAGAATGTTACTGCCATGACATTCAGACATCCTTGTATTCTGTTTTCAGTATTTAAAGGCACTCTATTAAGTAGGTTATTAATAAAAACAGAACTGGAATTGGGGGGGGGGGGGGAATCCAAGATAACCAGCAAGTTCACTTAGCTAACCCTTTTCCCAAATCTTAACTGAATTTTGTTCCACAGCTGAATGCTATGAGTTCATGTTAGTTCTCAAGCTTAGGATATTCACTTTAAACAAACAAAATATCAAATATGAATAGCACGAAACACCATAGAAACATAAAAAAGGTAAAATTGGAAATACCTTTCATCACTACCGACAATTCCCTTGCACTCCACAGGAGCAGCTAGCTTGACAACATTTCCAGATCCATCAAGAACCGAATGTTCCTTTAAATGAAGGCGTTTGGCAGCTTCTAGTACCTAACAAAGCATAAAGTTAAAAATAAACGAGGAAAAGAGTACCTAAGGAAGTATGAAAGGTTAAATACAACAACTAGGGAAGCAAAAAAGTTGCACTATAACAAGGAAAACAGCATAAAGAGTTGTACAGAGAGAAGTTTTATGATATTCAGAAGCATCAAGTTCCTTGCTGAAGAAACATTAAGTTGAGTAACAATCACCAGTTCATCCATAAGAAGGACGCAGCAGCAGGATTGTATATTATGTTTCCAAAAGCCAGGTTATAAGGAGTACTGCAGCCTCACTTCAATGTGGACACATTCATATTGCTGACCATGCAACTCTCTAAATTTATGTGTTGCAAAATACCTAAAACTCTGGATGACATCTGTGTTCCTCTCCTTGTTTCTTCACATGATATCAAAAAAATTTCAGGACTTACCCAAAAACCCCATGCACCTAATCTTGAATGTTGTTCACTGGTCCACCACAACTATATGGTCCATCATTTATTTGGCTTTTCAAACTTGAAATTTCAGACATCAAAAAGTGGAATTTATATCTCAACCACGAAAGTACATTTAATGATAAAGGAAATAAAGCTTAATGGTTTAGCTGGAACATTCAACATGAGTAGAAGGTGATATAGGCTATGTGTAGGCAGATACCAAATCTACCAATAGTAAATTCCAGTTGACTAGATAAGATGGCCTCAACCATGATCAAGCACACCAGTGTTATTCCCAAAACCCCAAAAACAACCAATATATACCCCAGAAAAGGGAAAAACCTCTTGACAAGTTTCAATTATCATCAATAGAGAAAGAATACAAGCAACAACAGGAATGAAAAAATTACATCAGAAAAGGATATAAACATAAAAACTATAACACAAAGAAAGTAAAGATCCATCTACATATAAATGCCCAATCATTTAACATTAACTGATGCAGAACTCCAATAAAGAAGAGAATATAGATTAGGCATGTTTTAGTTTCTTAGGTCCAACTGAGCCTATGGTTCATGTTTTAACTTGGGTCTAACCTGAGTGCCCAATGGGTTATACGGGACATAATATTGCTTACTATCATAACGGGCATCCTATAAGCTTGTCAGCGAATTAAGTCATACACGGGATTAAGTTGTTGATATGTACTTCATACTGTTTTAGATTTAGGTTGTAAGGGATTCCTTGTACAATACATAGGAGTGGCTTCCCACCATTCTAATTGCCATGCAGATAAAAATAAAGGTAAAGAGGCTAGAGAATCCAATGATTTTTTATGGCACACTGTAGCCCTTAATTGTGATTTGCTATGAGCAATAGTTTAGTGCGATTGCTAAGGTAGTTTGATGAGATGAGATGTTGGTCAAGTTCTAGGTAGGAGGTGGGAGATATAGTCCATATCGCTTTCTTGTCTACCGCTTTATATTATTCCTTCAAGTCCCCAACATTTGATTGTTTCAACATCTTATACATTCAAACTGCCATTTCTGTTTAACCTTTGAACTGCTATTCTGACTCATAACTATTGTCATTATTTACCCTTCACTTCAGCTATGACTTTCTGCAGCAAATGAGCTATTGGATTCAGCCATATGTAATATTCTAATCCAGAGGCTAGGGTAAATCCAATGAATGCCCTTGGATTAGAATATTACACATGGCTGAATCCTATATAGCTCACTGGAGATCCACTCCAAGGAGAGAAGCAAATTCCCCCCCCCCCCCAAAAAAAATAATCAACAAGTAACTGCCTAAAACACTAAGAAGCAGGAGAAATTTGGAATACAAATAGAACAGGAAAAAAAATTACAAATCATCATTTAAAAAAATAATCATCAAATTCAAAATGCCCTCACCTTGGAATGAAAAGCTTCATTCCAGCAAATTTTCTTTCCATTGTCAACAGAACCATATAGAAGGGAATCAGACTTATCTCCCTGCAGGATGCCAGGTATAATACTCTGCACAAAATATTTACATAACAATATGCATAAGATAGAAAGTGAATAAGATAAAAAGTGGATTTACAGGGAAAAAGAAAAACAAAAGAATCTAGGTCTTAATTTATAAAGGTTTGAACATAACTTGAATTTTATTTTTTTTCCTTTTTTCTTTCTTTTCTTTTCTTTTCTTTTCTTTTCCCTTTTCCCTTTTCCCTTTTTTTTTGTTGTTGTTGTTGTTGTTGTTGTTGTTGTTGTTGTTGGTTGGGTGGGCTCATATCAAGTGTAGACTTTGGCATCTCTCATCGTGAGGGGAATCCATAACCCATTAGGGATTCCTAGAGGAAAAGGCAGAAGAAGGGGAATTTGGAAGATACCAAGCCTCCATTACAACTTTGTTGTATTATATTGCAATGCCGCGGCACCTTCCTCTTTTATCTTCAACTGCATCATCTACCTCTTCAAATCCAAAAGGTTGACACCCCCCACTCGAGCCTCTCTCTTTTTAATCACAGCCCAATTTTATACACATCCAACATCAGACCAATCATATATTAATCAAACCGTCAATAAGGATGCCACAAACTTATCAGGAAGACTTTATCCCTTCTCTTCCCCCCCCCCCTTTTAAGGTCAATATGCAGATAGAAGAAGGCTTAGCAAAGAGCCAAAACTTAAAAAAGAAAGGTTATGAAGAAGGATAAGAATAGTAAGAGAAAATACCAACAACAAAGACAACAAAAATAATAGCAATAAAAGAAGAATTGGACCTGTGCTACTACTCTATGACCCCTGTAATCAATGATGGCCATAGCAAGATTGTACAATCCAGGAACATTAGCTTCTTGGTACGCTTTGGTGCCTCTCAGATCATTATTTGCAGAAGCATAAGTTGCTTGCTCACTGTCAGCCAGCTGAGTGTCGGAAGATACATCAGGAGAAACATCTATGACATCATGAACCTCTGAATTTGAGCCATCTATTCTGTTTGTATTGGAAATACTACCAACACCTATTGACAAATCACGGGAAGCTTTTTCAGGAGAATCCAGTGAAGAGCTCACGCTATCAGTGTTAACTTTAACGATCGATGCATGATTTCTTGACAACTGCCCAACATCCGCATCTACAGCAAAACTGAAGAATATATTGTTGTGCACATACCTAAATAAACAAAAGACAAGGACGTCTTAATTTGAACTGCTAATGGTAAGAATCTATAAGTCTGTATTTTATTAAGTAAAATAAGCATCAACCCCAATAACTCATGCAAAGAAAGAAACCCAATTGAGCTACATCAAGGATCAGTTTGCACTTATGATGGATGAATTAACCAAAGACATTCAAGATGAGGTTCCTTGGTGCATTCCTTTTGTTGATGATATTGTGTTGATGGATGAGACAAATAGAGATTAATACCAAGTCAGAATCATGGATTGCAACTTTGGAATCAAAAGGCTTTAAACTAAGTAGAACGAAGATAGAATATCTAGTTTGTAACTTTAGTGGTGATCAAGTGGATGACGAGATGGTGAAACTTGATGATAAGGAGATTCCTCAAAGCGATTGTTTTAGCTACCTTGCTCAATCTAAATAAAAAAGGTGAGATAAAGAACATTGTTTCCCAAATAATTAAAGTTGCGCGGATGAAGTGGAGACGTCCGTCCGGGGTCTTGTATGATCAACGTATTCCCTTAAAGCCCAAATGGAAGTTCTATAGGACCATCGTTGGACCAGTTTTTTTTCGTTTTTCCTATATTTTTTTTTTTGGGGGGGGGAGGGGGAAGGGGGTCAAAGTTTGACCAGCTATAATGTAAGGTGCAAAGTGTTGGGATGTTAAAAAGCATCATATAGATAAACTTAGTGTAGCAAAGATGAGGATGCTAAGACGGTTGAGTGGCAAAACTAGCAAGGATAAGATAAGGAATGATTATATTAGAGTTGGTCTAGGTGTAGCTCCGATAAGTGATAAGCCACGAGAAAGTCATTTGAGGTGGATGGCCACGTTCAACGAAGGCCGGTAAATGACCCTACAAGAAGAAGTGATATCAAAGCTCTGCTTCCCCTATCAAAGACTGGAGCCCTGCTGTCGAAGCCTCTACTCCTTCCACAGATGTCAATGGTCCTCTTTCCATAATCCGATCCCTTAGGAGTCGTCTCTTCTCCCCCCTACGCCTCGGGTTGTGACTTTCCCCTTCCATGAAACCCTAATCATTGCAAACCCTGTCACTCCTTCCTCGCCTCCTCATCCTTCCATTTTGCTGTTTGATCCATCGAAGACTACTTCCTCGGAAACCTCTAATACACCTTCTCTCCCCTACCCCAAACAACTTAAATTACCCATTATGCCCTCCCCTTTGTGCTCCATATTGGGCCCCAAGGCCCATGGGCCTAATACTTTTAAACCTTGCTCCGCTCATAAATCGTCTACCTCCCCTATTTGGAACCTTTCAGCCCACTCCCCTAACTTTGTTTGCTCTGCCCACTCTCAAGCTGGTGAACCAAACCCTGCTGAGCTCGATTTGTATCCTCCTTTCCCCCCCCCCATTACATGTCCTTGATCTTGTTGAGTGTATAAGGAGTAATTGTCCTTCTAAAGGGCATAACCCATTCGAAGATGACTTCTTAGTTGAACCCAGGTCCTCCAAGAAAAGGAGGAACAAAAAAAATCCACAAAATAGTATCATTGGCCCTATTCGGCCCATTTTTCTTTGGGCCCTGCACATGTTGCTTTATCGGTGCTCTTTAAGTTTCGCTCCTTTTCTGTTGGGTTGTATGTGTGTCTTTGTTTTTTAATACAATTATTTATTCATCCAAAACAAAAAAAAGAAGTGATATAATTCACATTGAAGGAATTAGAAGAGCTAGGGGCAAACCTAAGATAACCTTACGAGAAGTGGTGATAAAAGATAAGTGCAGGCCTTGTATCTAGCATGGCCTCAAACAGAACTGATTGGAAGGCAAGAATCTATGTAGCTGACCCCATTTAGTTGAGACAAGGCTTGTAGTGCCGTTGTGTTGTTGTTAGAAACCAAATATATGGAATATGAAAATGAGATGTGTTATGATTGTGAAGAACCAACAGAGATGACAATTAAAACCGGTAACCCAACCATTATAAGTGACAAGTAAGGTTGTTAAAAACAAAGTGATTTCTGGACAGTCTGGGAAGATGTTGGTAGTCTAGCTGTCTGTCTGCAGCCTGAATGGATATCAGTTGATAATTAGTCTTGACAAAACAACTTTGGAAAAAGTGAAACATACTAACAAAATGATGAAGTTAACAGAAAAAGGAAGGCACTACCTTAAAATAGTTATAGCAACAAATAGACACATGTAAAAATGATGAACCACATTTTGTTTCCTCATAAAAATATGCACTCTATTTAACGACAGACATTTCTACTAGGTAACCTAACAGTAAATCTTCCTCCAACCACCTATGAAAAAAAATTACATAGTTTTCAAAAGGAAACAACACAAAGTATTTAGCGACCCCCAACTGTTATCCATAAATGTTATCCACACTCAACTCACCAATTAGACATACCCTTTATCTTCCAGTTTTGTTGTTTCGATTCCATGTCATAGTTGCATGTTCTCCATAGTCCAAACCAGCATGATAGGCTTTGGAGACCCAATCCCAGATGGAACGGTCCAATGGTTTTTGGTCCAACAACAGTTAGAAGTAATACATAGTTCAATTAGTAGTATATTTATTTTGGTTATTAATTCGTTGAGTGCATACTGCACAGCACTCAAAGTTTGATATTGAATTGCATGTTGTTTCATAGTCAATTTCCTAGTCCAAAAAAAGGCTTGGGGTCTTGTTACTGTCTCTTTAAATGGTTGCATTTAACCTAGCATAAGACAGTGCAGTGAAGTAATAGAAATTTGTCAAAAAGAGGTTTAACCAAACAAACCACCCTACTTTACCTGGGTTCAGAACCAGCACAATTCCACGTCCACAGACTAAAAAAATATTGGGGAAGGGAAGTGGGTAGGGAGAGAGACAATCCCACAAAATTACCAGCATTCTAATGCCAATGATTAACCAAGTCAACAAAATGTCACTCATGGAGATATAGGTTTGTAAATATCTTGGTTGGTTTTCAACAGGTGAATCCATGGAGATATAGGTTTGTAAATATCTCGATCTTTACAAACCGATCTGGTCACAAGATTCTGTGAAGTAGCTTTAAGAAAAGGACTTAGCTAGACAAGCTTGTTTCCTTCCTCTCTCTCTCTCTCTCTCTTTTGAGCGAAGACTGCTATCACATGACTTTCCTGCAACCAAGTATACGACGCCATAGGATCTTCCCTTGAACAGCTACTGCTGTTTTTGATGTTTCCTTTTATTTAGTTAACTTGCTGTTCTGTCATTTTCTTCTTATCCTAGCTATGGCTGCACTTGTCTCTGTCTCTTTTTTCTGGTCTCGTTTTTCTACAGGTCCGCTGGCAGGCTAAGGGAGGTCCACCTGGGGGCCATGGAGCCGAGGGAATGATTAACACCTGGTTAAGGATGCATGTCGGTGAGCTAGTCAAAGACCCGAATTGATTTGCAATGGTATCCATCTCCCATGAATTGGAAATATGAGTAATGGTTCAACAACCAGGTTCTCACTACATTAAATGGCTTTCTGTTTCTAACCACCCATTTTACTTGCATAATTCACAACCTACCCACTTACACCCTTCGTTTCCCTGACCACCCATTCTACCTACTGACTGCAAATGAGTAATTATGTCAATTCTTTTCTAAAAACGTGTTATGTTCTTTTGAAGTGGACTTACCATATTTTACCTCCCCCGTGGGTTGCTAGTTTGCTGTTTGCTGAAATTGCCTTTGTTCTGTCCTTGTCACTGGTGCTGGTAGTTTCTTTTGTTTGAAGGCCAAGTACTTTGTTGTTTCTACTGGAGGATTGGGTGTTTATCTACTGTGATTCGTTCTCTTCTACTGCTGTAAGGATGAGTAGACAAAGTGGACGTGTAAACCAAATTTATCCTCCACTGCGTCCCCATCCTTCTGTTGGTCCCCACTCAGCTGGAGCTAATCGATATCTTAACAGAAATCTTGAAGCTAGAAAGGGAGCTGAAGCAGACTCTTGGAGGGTTGTTGATTCTTCAGCAAGCCAGGTACGCCTGCTGAATGTGCAGCAAGGTGAGGGTAGTCCATCGTGCTTTGTCCTCTATGGGTACGCTCTTGGATTCCCAAGGGAACCCAGTTCTGTTACTAGGACTAAGATAACGGACCTCTGGTCTCCACTGGGAGCCACCTCCATTACTGGTATGGGGAAAGGAAAATTTCAAAGTAATGTTTGTCTCGGAGGAGCATCGAAATCAGGTGATGGCCATGTCCCCTTGGTGGAGTGGTAATTCTATCTGGCATTTAGCTTTAGACCCCTTACCTGAGTGCAACAAAAATACTCTGCTGCCACCTATAATTTTCTAGATCCAGCTTTTAGCACCTAGACCAGATCACCCGTCATATGAAGGGATCCTTATGGCTGCTGCTAAAGTTGGAAGGATCCTTGAGGTTCAGCTGAATCCATGTGATGTTGAGGTGCCGAGCATTACTGCTAGAATCCGAATAGTTTTTTATATTAATAAGAAAGTGCAAACAAAAACTTCTTTCAGGAATGCTAGAAATGAATGGATTTCATTTGATGTGAAGTATGAAATAAAAGTCTTGTGTTTAAGATGTGGGAAAATTTCTCACCAAATGGGCTTCTGCAAAAGGTATGAATCTGAAAGCTCGTCTCCTCCCTCTGATGCTGCTTTTATTTCAAAATTATATGAAGGAATGCTAGCTGAACCCTTGGGTGGGGGTTTTCCAAAGACTCTTTCGACCAAAAGTATTAGAATTATGTTGGCAATACCAATGGGATCTACCACAAATGCATTGGTTGAAGAGGAGGATGACAATGAAGGGCCTCAGGTTGTACCGGAAGTACCTAATACTGAGAATGTAAACTCAGTTTCAGATGGAGAGTGTTCTGCAAATAGTCAAGGACAAGAAAAAGGGGTAAAGCTGGGAAAAGGGAAGTCTCCTATGCAGTTTTACCAACATCTGGATCTTCAGGGACCTCATCGGGAATGTGAAACACAAGCTGCTGATACTAATTTAGCAGCAGGGACTGTGTTGTCAAAAGATGCTGTGGGAAACAAAATACAGGAAAAAATAAAGGGCAAGCAGATTGTTATTGAAGAAGAGGTAAACTATCAGTTGATTTTTCAGCAACTAAAGGATAGACAAGATGAAGTTGAAATGTTGCTCAAACATCACTTTGAGGCACAAGTAAAGAAAAGTGAGGCAAATGGGATGAAGGAACTTGAGAATACCAACCCGGTTCTGCTGAAACTGTTAGATAAAATAGAAAGCATTGAGAATAGGCTGGCCTCTTCTGCAGCAAATGAGAATAGAAGCAAGGATGAAGCCTCTGAACTAGGTGTTCAAGGAATGAGGACGAATGGTTCTGAGATGTTTGAAGGACAGCAGCAAAATAAGCCTGCGATGGGGGAGGTTAACCGTACTCCATATGCATCTGACCCTGACCCAAACCTGCTTAAAAGAAGACGTCTTGTTGAGCTCTCAACCACCCAGAATGCAGTGGCCTCACTTTGCTTGAACCTAGACCAAACCCTTCACAACTGTTCGGAACCACTTACTGTATTTTACCAATTCAAGACTGAGATGGATGCTCGTCACCAAATCTTCGAACATCTCAACAATTTGAACACTATGAACAATCCAAGACAAGCTGGAGATGTGCAGGTCTTTGGGAGCAGCACTGACATTCAGCCATTGAACAACCAGGCAGAGATCAGGACTCTAGCGTTTATGGCCCCTCAGGTATTCCCATATCACCTGTATTCTGATTTTCTTGACCAGTGTATCGTTTATTTTATGCTGCTGGTTGCCATCATTCTTAGTTGGTTTAGAAAATGATTGTTGCTTGCGTGATCTTAGTTGATAGTTTGCTTGAGTTTCCTGTTCTTTTGACTTTAGAAAAGTTGTAATAATTACTGATAGGAAGTAACTTTCATTCTTTAGTCGTTTTCTGCTTGTCTTTCTTTTGTTGACCTCCATCTTTTTAGGATCTTGGTTAAAGATCTTATGTAGTTTTTATTCCTTCAGCTGGCTTACTTAATCTGCAATAGGATTTCTTTAGTTACACACTTCTGCTGAAATAACCTTACTTCACTACCTTTGCTCGATGTTCTATTCTTGTAATTAGCTATTGTTTCTTTTTAGAGAACCCGTTTCTCTGTTCACAATGCAAATTCTGTCCTGGAATGTTAGGGGCATTAATGGTAATTTTACTGTTAATTGCCTTTCTAAACTTATCAAGAAATTTAACCCAAATCTGGTCTTCTTATGTGAAACCAAATGTGGGGACCATGCAAATTTCTTGGAGAGGAGGAGAAATTTTCTTAAGGAATATTCCTCTATTGGTTTTATCAATAGTGAAGGGGCAAAAGGTTTAAAAGGGGGTCTTTGGATTCTTCAAAAAGAAGGCACCAGATGTACGCTCTTCAAAAAAGATGTATCCTTTTTAGCCATCAATTGTACCCTTGAAGGGAAGGAGTGGATCACAATCTTCATATATGCACCACCCAACTATGCCTCCCGAAAAGCTTTTTGGATTGATCTTCTAGGCTTTACCCAAACCCTGAACAAACCCTTTATCATCATGGGAGATTACAATGAGGTCATGAACCAAGATGACAAATTTGGCAAACAGTTCAAACCATCTCCAGCTCTACCGGTCCTACAAGACCTAATCTGCAATCTTGATTTACAGGAGCTCCTTTTTCCAGGGTTACCATTCACATGGTCCAACAAACAAAAGCCCCCCAATCTAACCAAAGAAAAGTTAGACCGAGTCTAGGCGTCACCATCATGGATTGGTCAGTTTCCTGAAGCCAATCTCAAAAAATTACCGGCAACACGCTCTGACCATAATCCTATCTTTCTTTGCTTGGCCAACAAGAAAAACCAGGGAAGGAAATTGTTCCATTACCAAATGGCCTGGCATTGCCATCCACTCTTAGAAAGAGCCGTTGAGAATGCATGGGTAAATACAGGTAATGTCCCTTTAAACTGTAAACTGACCAATTTGTCTCGATTTCTAATGCAATGGAACAAAGAGGTGTTTGGGAATATAGATAATATTTTCCACAATATTTCTAATGAAATTGAGGTACTTGAGAGCATGCCTGGTACGGAATGGGAGATGATTAAGATGAAAAAACCAGGCCCTCTCGATGGCACTTGCAGCTGAGGAACAGTTCTAGTTTCAGAAGTCAAGAGGTAAATACATCAAGGATGGGGACCGGAATACAAGGTATTATCACCTATCTTCTAGACTCCATCAACATAAAGGTAAGATTGAAAATCTTGTACACAATGGTAAACTGGTAAATACCCCTTTTGAAATTACTCAAGCATTTTCTTGCCATATGCAAAACTTATTCTTGTCTTCAAACCCTCTGGACCCTTTATTCATTGAATGCTTATTCCCGAATATGGCCAACCAGGTCAATCTTGAAGGAATGTCGAGGCCACCCTCGGTGGAGGAAATCAAGAAAATTGTCTTCTCTTTGGACCCCTTTAAAGCCCCTGGGATGGATGGGTTTAATGCTTTTTTCTATCAAAAAAATTGGGAAATAATTAAGCATGATCTCTGTGATCTTGTCTTAAACTTTTTTAACTCCTCTACACTTCCATTTGGTGTAAATCATACCCTTCTGTGCTTCATTCCAAAAAAAGACCTTGCAACGTCGGTTTCTAATTTTAGACCAATTAGTCTATGCAATGTTTGCTACAAAATAATAGCAAAGTTATTGGCCCGTAGACTAAAGCCACTACTGAAAACCTTCATCTCTCCATGGCAAGGGGCTTTTGTGGAAAATAGACAAATTTCAGATAACATTTTGATAGCCCAAGAAATCTTCCATTTTTTGAAAAAAACCAATGGTAAGCAGGGGTATGTGGCTCTCAAACTTGACATGTCTAAAGCCTATGATAGGGTAGAATGGAATGTGTTACTCAAAATCTTTGAGTTTCTAGGTTTTGACCAAAAATGGGGTTCCTTAATAGAGTCACTAATCTCTAGTGCTTCTTTTTCCATCAAATATAATGGTAATCCTTATTTCTAGTTCTCAGGAACCCGAGGATTGCGTCAAGGTTGCCCACTGAGCCCTTACCTGTTTCTATTCATAATGGAAGTCCTCTCGAGGCTTTTGAATGAATACAGAAGCCTCAGTTTGTTCAAAGGAATCAAGATCGCAAGAGGTGCCCCAGAGATTTCTCATCTCTTTTTTGCGGATGATACTTTTCTCTTTTGCCGTGCGGAGAAAAAAGATGCTTTGGCCCTCAAAGCGGTGTTAGAACTTTTCTCCGATATTACCGGCCAACAAATTAATTTTGAAAAAAGCGGGGCTTTCTTTAGCAAAAATGTGATTCCTAGCAACAAAAAAAATGATATTGTCATCTCTGGGCATCAATGAAATGCAGAAGGATTCAGTCTATCTAGGCTCTCAGTTGGTACATGGTCGATCCAAAATGAAAAACCTGAGGTTTGTAACCAACAAAATGAAGAAAAAATTGGCACTGTGGAAAGCGGCGAGCCTTTCCTTTGCAGGGAGGGGGGCACTACTACAGTTTGTCCTTCAAGCGCAATCATTGTACCACATGCAATGCTTTAAGTTCCCAGAAACGTTGTGCAAAGAAATTGATTCCTTCGCCAAAAAATTTTGGTTAGGGAATCCAGCAAAAGGATAAGCAACTAACGCTAATCTCATGGGATCGATGCTGTCAACAGAAAGAGAAGGGTGGTTTGGGTTTTCAGAAAATGGAAGATATCAATAATGCATTGCTCCTAAAACAAGGATGGAGAATTCTCAAAAACCCTGACGCATTATGGGTGCAGATATTGAAGGCGAGATATTTCCCAAATACCACACCTTTCGATCGCAAGGTTTTGAAGAAAAAGGGCTCTTGGACTTGGAACAGCATCCGTGAAATCTTACCTACCCTCGAAAAAATGGTCTGGAGGAAAGTTGGAAATGGAAGGACTACATCATTTTGGCTTGATCCATGGATAAAAGAACCAATGGATCGATCATATCTAACACCAAATACTGATCTGTGGGCAAGAAATGCGTCAGTTGAACAAGTGGCAGTCAACCATCAAAACAGGGAGTTAATCTTTCCTCAACCTTCCCAAGTTTATAGCATTTCCAATCTAGTTTTGAATAATGAACAGGATGAGTGGAGGGCTCTTATTTCTAGTAATGGGGAGTTCTCTGTCAAATTGGCAAGGAAATCCCTATTACAAAGAAGAGAATTGCCAGCAGCCCACTCTCTTAAAAAATGGTGGTTTTTTTTTGGAAACTCCCCCTTCATCCCAAATTTAAATTGTTTTTTTGGCGCCTGTTAAATACAGGGCTTCCAGTGAAAGAAATTCTCTCTAAATGGATACCGATGAATCCGATATGTGAGATGTGAGATGTGTGAAAAAAATGTGGAGTCTTTAGGGCATATTTTCATGTCCTGTGACTGGACAAAAAGAATATGGGCTGCTGGACCCTTAGGTTTAAGGACTGAAAGATTGACACAGGGGTCTATTATGGATTTTTGCAGCTCTTTTATTCTAAACCCTAGGTTTGGAAAAGATACACAGCAATGGATGGCATCGGTTTTCATAATAACATGTTATTTTGTATGGAAGGAAAGGAATAATAAAATCTTTAATAAAGTCAATCCCAATCCAAGCAGAGTGTTACACAACACAGCTAGATGGATCCAAGACTTAAATTTATTTCTTCCTGATTATCAAGATGCCTCAAATAGTGAGACCAGTGTCATAAGTGATAAACCAAACACTTGTATTTGTAGAATTTTAACTAATATGAGTCAGTTGTCTTTCTTAATATGTGTAGGGGTACATAACACAGATCTAAATAGCGTGGGATGGAGCATTGGCCTTTTTGCGAAAGGAAGACTAAGTTATGCTAGTACTGGAAGAATAGGGGAAGGAAAGGTAGACGAGGCCATACTAGTTGGGATCAAGGATGGTTTGGATCAAGCACAGAAAAGGAATATCTTACTGGATGAAATTTGGTGTGATTACAAGAATGTGCTACATCTACTCTCATCACGGAATCACAACATTTGGCCAATAGCATATGTCCCCATTTTGGTTAACATAATATGTAATATTAAAGACTCTCACCTTAGTGGGTGTAGCCAGCCAATGCTCCAACAATGGTTTAACCATATAGCATATGAATCTTCTGCACTAGACTATCACAACAGAGTGGTTGTAATAGATACAACCAAAATATGTAGTTGTTGCTTTAACTAATATAATATATTGCTTATTTAGCATCAAAAAAAAAAATGTCACTCAATATAGATGAAAATTCTAATTACCTCATGCCTAACCCCAATTATAACAAACAATATAACAATAAAAAAAGAGTTTGGCACTTCATCAACCACCACTCACATGTGAAAGCACTCTGGATCAGTTGGGTTAATTGGGGGTATGCATCTGTTGATGACTCCAACAGCACCGCTAATTGCTGCATCTACAAAGTCTGAAGTCACCTTATAAAGAGCCCTATCACGCAAGATCCTGCAACAAGATATTATCCATGATTAGGACCATCTAAGACAAAGGTTTGTTATTATAATTTTCAAATAAAAAATAAAAATTGAAATTCAACCCCAAAAGCAGAAGAGGGAAACAGAAAATGAATAACATAAAGGATGATCAAGATGCACCTTTCTTGAGGAGTTGCATGAGGAAACTCCCGACAAGACTGCAATTCCTCATTCCAGTCTCTCTGCATGCCTATTAGCTCACTGCCAAAAGTCAGATTCAGAGCATCCTCAGCTCTGGCTGCATCACGTTTATGATCTGCCAACAGAAGAAGCATAAAAGATTATCCAAAAACAACAGGGAAGTCTGAAATTGATTAATCTCAATAGACCCATGTATGAAATATCAACTAACAGAAGCACTTCTTTTTTATCATGAAAAAAAAAATTATCAAGAAATTCAACATTCCTTATGGAACAAAACCATAAAAAAGGGTGAACCAGTGCCAAAGGCTTCTACACAAGCAGAGTCTGCGGGCACAGTCATTCTACACAGCCTTACCCCAGCAATTTTTGCTGAGAGGCTGTTTCAATGCCTTGACGTAGGCTAACCAAACCAAACAAAATTTTCAGAAATTGAGAGTCAAGACACAACCACAGTAATCTCAACCTGGAAAATTGGATTCTTTCATGAACATGTTAAGAGAGCTAAAATACACCCCAGTCGACACTAAAACAAAAAAAAAAACATTAATTTATGTGAACAGATTCTTGCTTCACAAATATCAAATCATTTAGTCAGGAAAAGGCCATGTTTTTGTTGTTGGTTCTTAGCTCTCAAACAGTTAACATACTTCAAACATGGTTATCAAAGCAGTAAAGCAACCACGGCATTTGAGGGCTCCCCTAATCGCCATCGGATTAGACGGCTGCATGGGGTCGCCTTGCTGAACATAGATTTCTAGTGTACATTCTTTTATACGACCATTTTATGTAGCACAAATAACATTCTAAAGCTTATATAATTCTATTCATAAGCTAAAGAAATATTAAAGTCACAATTATGCACGATTATCATAAAAAAAAAAAAAAAAAAAAAAAAAAAAAAACCACAAGTTCATCTCATCACAATACAATTGCGACATAATATAATAAGATGAGTTGTACGACCCATATGAGATCTACAGAGTATTGACAATGAAGTACTTGGAACTTGCTATGCTGGCTGTTGCAGTGGAAAATCCAGCCAGAACATATGAGAAGGAAGGTGAGAAGAAGCAAAGAATTGAGGAAGAAAAGAAAGGAAGGGGGAAAAAACAGAACACAAATACAGAATTGAAAGAAAATGGGGCAAATGAGATGATATTCAGTACATCAAAGGCACAGCAGGGAGAGTGGTGTTGAGGAACAGAGGCCAAAAGGATCTGTGGTAGAAAAATCAGAAGACAAAAAGTGTTGCCACCAGCCGGCTTGTCACAAGCATGAGCTTTGAAGGAGAGTTTTAGAGAAGACCTGAATAAGTCGTCGTCAACTCTGGTCATGATCATGGACTTAGAGTTAAGATGGAGAAAAGGGCTGCCATAGCATGGAGTCAGGATGAGAAGAAGAGTCGAAGACATGTTTCTCTGTTTGGATTCCTGATAAAACCCCAATCGCTTTTATCTTTTTAACAATTAGGTCTTTGGTTCCCTCCCTTCCCCCCCCCCCCCCCCTCTTCTTTTTTTCTTCTTCTTTTAATCTTAAAATTATCATAAGTTTCCCATTCCATGGTAACAACATGAACCACAAATAAAACGTGGTGCTGTGGAATGAACTTTGATCATTTAAAAGAATCCTAAAAAATGATATATAAATACAAAATGCCAAAAAAGTGACTGCTCAGCCCATAAGGTTCATATTGGGTACAAGGTGTCAACTAGAGAGACATAGCTACATTTTTGGCATACACAAAAAGTGGGTCATCATCTTGGGCCTCCTAAAACGCCTTGGTGATGCTTTGATAAATGATTTCAAACTCAACAACATTCTATTATTAAGAAAATCAGTTCATTCAAGAATGAACATTCCAACCTCATCATATAGTTTGACATAGACATGTCTAACAAAAGGCAAGTACAGTGGATGACACATGCTCCATTGCCACCCAGGGTCACATTTTCAAATTGGGAAACAGCCTCTCCACAAAGCAGGGAGTAAGGCTCCATCCATCATGACCCTGCCCACCCCAATCATGGCAAGAGTCTCGTGCACTAGGTATGCCCTTTTAGCGCCTGATACATAGCAAGATACGAAGAGCAGAGTCAGCAGACAACTAGGGGCTCTAGGCAGGAAGAACACAACCTAAACCCTAAGATTCATGCACAAGGAATTCAAGTACTAACCATGACATGGTTTTCAAAGCATCTGCCTAGGCGGCAAGGCGGTTTTTCAACCGCCTCGTTTTGAACCGCTTAATTGACGTCTCTTTTTTTTTTTTACTGTTTTTTCACCTAGGCACTACCGCTTTGTCACCTTGTGCACCTTCTTGCCACCTAGACACTAAGACAGCCACTTTTTGTACATTTTGTACACAATCATTTTTTTCCTTAATTTTATTTTTTATTTTAAATTTATTCTACAAAGCCGTATATAAATTTAATAGTTAGTCATTTCAGAATCGAGACCCAAACTACAAAGAAACTCCGAGGCTCAAAGTGACAAAGGACCTCTGCAAGCTCCAAGGGCGTTGCCCCCACACCCCCGCCGGGCGGCCTCCCCGGACCCCCGAGCCATACTCAACATCGAGAATCAATGAATCATTAAATGGACAATGACTTGAAAATCGGAATAACGAGATCTTTTTTTTTTGGATAAATGTGATTATTGGATGTTTGTTTAGCTTATTAAAGAAAGTAGCTGTATTGAAAAGTAATTTAAAAGTAGTTGTATTGAAAAATTTTGACCCAACCACTTTGGTAGCCTTATTGCCACCTAGGCGACGCTTTGTCGCCTAATCACCTAGGTGGAGCCCCAACCGCATTGGTCGCCTTGCCGGCTGCCGCCTTGACAAGCATGACTCATGGGCAACGACAAGAGGGCAACTACCAAATTTAAAGAGTCAAAATCAATGGTCAAGAAAATCTATTCAATCAATGATGAATTGATGATCATTCCAACCTCATCATATAGTTGGAGATGACAGATTTTTTTTCCAGTTACAGACTTGCAGTTTCTGATATACATGCTATATACCCAGAGAGGAATTCCAAACAGATAGCAGGTAGTCCAGGTAAGCACAAGCAAAACACTGAAGCAGAGTCTCCACCCTAAGAGCCATATGCAAGGAATTCATACTCAGTCCAAAAATAATCTTATCATCGCAAAAGAGATATATAGGGCTATTTGAGAACTGAAGCACATCAGATGTCCTTCGTAAGAATTCTTACGTTAGACATCTATGCAATTGACCACACCTCACATTCCAAAACAAAACTGGAATTTCATTTGGAAATGTCAAGCCCTGTAAGATTTTTTTCATTTATTTGGAGGATATCGAGGCAGTATGATTTGAGATGGAAATCCAATTGCATGGTTTTATTTCAGCACATTCTGGATTTAATTAAATCCACAGAACCAGCCTATCTTGGCTTAGTTTCTGGCCTAACTGACCTATATTTGGGGAGTTCTATTGCCATAAAAATAGCCTGCATATAGGGAGTTCATGATGCTGGCTCAGCAGCATCAGAAGCATAATTCAACACTAGGGGTGCTTTGGTCATTTTGACATTCCTGGTCCAAACCAGCTGGGACTAATTGTAATTAGAAGTTTGTTAGGAGTCCAAATCTGTTTTAAAATTATTGTTAAGAGTCAGTGAACATTGAGACAGTAAGTCGTCCAGCTTGAAGTTGAAATCCTACTTAAGATATAAGTCCTCTTTTGAATTTTAAAAACACCCGTTCATCTTTGGGTGTCATTCTATCATTCCAACGTTCTGACATTCCAATCCAGGAGTTTAGATCTCAGATTTTGAGGTTATCATAGTCCATAGATTCACAGTTATCCGTTCTTTAGTTCGGTTATCATCATGAAGAATTTTAGGATCCTTGATAGTGATTATCTACTTAGTATAAGACGAAAAGATGTGATAATCTTACCACTCATGATTTAGATAACTGCCTTATGGTACACAGAGAATAGAAAGAGAGGAGAGGCCTGTATAGGTTCTCCTATAGTTCCTTGAAATGCACCGAACTTGTAAACACCGGGAAATGCAAGAATGAGGATCATTGTAATCGTTCACATGGATTACTGGAAACCTGTGTTCAACCTGATAAGTTCAGGACTGATTTGATGTATAAAATTATTGAGAGCTTTGTTGCAAGGAGAGATCAAGGTGTCAAGCATCAAGGGTATCAGATTGAAGAAATTTTCCTTCAGCAGACTGTTGGTCAAATACAAGAGGATATCAAGTACCAAGTATGATACAGAAAACATAACTTCAGAGAACAAGCCCACATATGATTTGGATCTAACTCGAACTTTAGTGTCAATGAAGACAACAGCATGCTTCTACCCACAAAAGAAAAAGGGGAGACAATAGTATGCTTAAGTAATACATCTCTTGAAATATGAAGCTAAAACCATCCTTATTCCAGAAA
Organism: Hakea prostrata; assembly: GCF_041222555.1. Lineage (NCBI taxonomy): Eukaryota > Viridiplantae > Streptophyta > Magnoliopsida > Proteales > Proteaceae > Hakea > Hakea prostrata. The sequence goes on along the minus strand of NC_142609.1, from coordinate 48,547,343 downwards.
GGAATAAAAAGAGAACTAAGAATGGGAAATTACCAGGAACTGGATACTCTCCTAACCACGAATTTGGAGGCAATAGAGACTGAACATTTTCAAAAGGGTGTGCTGAAGCCTTCCGCTCCAAAAGTTCACGAAAAGCTGGACAGAAAAAAAAAAGAATTATATGGAGGTCAACCGAGGGCATAAAACATCTAGTTAGGAATAAAATTCTGACCCAGAACAAACAAATTATGTAACCAAGTCCTGTTACCTTTCTTAAATTTAGAACTGATCTTTTGCAGGAGGCCAATAAGGGTGGTTGCTTCAGATGAAGTTTTAGCTGGTCTTGGATCCAGGATATTTCCTGTGCTCGAGTTCACATAGAATGTTCTTGTGGTTCCTGTGATACAAAATTTCTGCCCCTCCAAAGTTACCACATCCAGGTAGATTAAATCTCCAAGAAGCCTGGATATAACATACACACAGACATCCCACATGGACTGAAGTGAGTGCTCCATTTAGGAACAAAATCTCAAATCCTAATCAGTTACATCATAAGCATGTCATATGAGTACAGATCAAAAGTAAAAAAAAGGGATATCCAATCAAATAAGGGATCAGCAGAAGATCTACACTAACATGAAAAAGGAGCAACGAGATTAACCTTCTATAGCTTGGGAGAGGATTGAAAGAAGAAAACACAATACTCTCCACACATTTGATCTCCTTCGAAGGGGATGATAGTAAATTACCAAGCGAACCAGCAACATCCTCCATGAATCCCAAGCCATCAAGCTCTGGGACTACAATTTTTGCCGAATCTAGAGTTTGAAATTCACAATTACGGAACATGTTAAAAAAGAAAGAGTCGAAAGTAATGGGAAATTAACAGCTCAAGTAGCTCAGTTGGTTAGGGTGTGGCTGTTAACCACAATGTCAAGGGTTCAAGCCCGCCCATTAGCTATTTAACTTCCCCCCCACCCTTTCTGGATGGGGGCATTTTTATATCTTCCACGACCATGTCTCTTAATGTAGGGGTATGGACATGGGTGAGACATTGTCTAATTTTTCACCTATCAAAACTAAAAAATGTTGGGCAAACATTCATGTACATAAGAACCACCTGTACATACGCATGTACCCATAGACTACAAGCAGAGGAAGAAAATACATTATGCAAAACAGCATCTCAAGCATACAGAACCTGCAGTTGTATTTTGCGTTGTCTCATGCTGCAAAGCAAGAGATGTTGATAGTGAGGAATGAAGGGTAGAGAGAGAAAGCAATTCTCTTGCACGGTGCACATGGGCCCGTATAGATCTATCATCATACAACCCTGTCACAATATATCCATATTAGGCGTCAAATTTACATAAGTTCCCTCCATTAAAGTAAATCAAACAACAACAATAACGAGTAAGGCTGAAGTTGAAATAGCTTCAATTTACCAGGAACCATCTCCAAGGAGCAGCCTCCAGTAGTTATGTCAGCAACTTCCGAAATTTCATTGTAATCTTCTAGATGATGGACTGAGCCATCCTTTGTGTGCAGCATCAAATCATAGCATGTAAAGAAACATGTCTCCGGTGCATCAAGAAGGAACTGCCTCAAATCCATTACAGAATCGCCTGGATTTAACTGCACACACAGATCCAATGTCCACAGCATTTATTAAGAGTGGCCATTATCCCTTAAGAGAAAAGAGTAAAAGGTGCTTCTAAAGCTTGAACATATTCAATTCAAGATAATGATCAACTTTGTTTAGGAATAAAACAGACAGATCAAGTTGGTTCCATAAGAAAGCCAATAAAACAAGGACCAGGATACGAAGAGAACTCAGTTCAAGAGTTAATAGAGTTTCCTCCTGTTATTTATACTTTTAATATGCATTAAAAGTGTAGCAAACTGTAATACTGGTAAACTAGAGTAGCATTATTTAAGTTTCAACCAACGGTAGTATGCATCAATATCCAGTGAAACCATAGTTATTAAGGAATCGCCTACACAATGCCAAGGCATCCACCCTCCTAGTCACCTTGGACAACCTTGCCGCCTTGTTTTGGTTGCCTTGCTTTTTGGACCCTATCAAACACCTTGCAACCTTCATAACTATGGCAAGAACCACCAATAGTTGATGAATAGTGAATTTGTGGCTTCCATGTTCTACTACCAGGAATTAAAGGCTATTTTAATACAGGCTGTGTCCTGAATCAAACTAACTCACCTGCAGCTCAAGCTTTTCACCAGATTGTGTTTTGACTGAAACAGGATAGAGATGAAGATCACCCGCTGTTGATAAACAAAAAACACAACAAATTGAAGGAAGAAAAGGAGTCAAATCATCCATCTAAAGAAAATAAAAAAGACGGAAAGAAGAAAAGGAGCTTCTACATAACAAAAGACTAATATAAACAAAACACCCCCATTGCCCACCTACCCCCACCCCAAAAAGAAAGAAGGAAAAAAAGAGCAAAAGGACACATAATACTTCCGTAAAACAAAATTGATGAACTTCAACGTTGGTCTTGAAAGTCAAGGAAACCATCAGACCCTATTTTTGCCACATTTCTTTCTTGAAAATGTACAAGGGAAGTCAGTAAATTGCAATCTACATCAGGATGCATGTACAGAAATATTACATGATCATCAAGGCTGTTCAATCACTTAGGTGGTATGGCACTCAATTAGGTGATCAAATGCCCAATTCTTAATGCAACCCTGCCCCCAACACACCCACACGCACATAATTTTCCTAACATCAACAGGTCATACCTTATATCATTAAGAACTAACATTAAGCCATCACAATTCATCAAAAAGAAGAAGAAGAAGAAGAAAAACTACCCATAATACAGCAAATTTCAGAAATATCATAAATTATTTAAAGGATTAAAGCAAATAAGTGAACATCAAACTACAATAGAAACTAAAAAGAAAAATGAAGCCAGAAGAAGGGACATAATGCCATCAGCCTACTAGCCTAGTAAAAATCACTAATCAGCATTCCCTTATCTAGTAATTCACAGGTCCTAGTATTTACATTAATAAAGAAAAAGAGTAACTATTAACATCAATTTATCCTAGAATTACTAACTTGGATGCATACTAGCGTAGATGTCTAGGCTGTGGCGCTTTGGTGGTGCTGAGGCATCCACGTTTCACCCAGGCATCATGATGTGGACCAGATCTAGGACTACCCAAAGAAGGCCCAGAGAGGTAACCAGTACCCTGTGGCCCACTTCAGCCAGCATAGGGGTATTTTGGTAATTTTGTATCCCCTAGTCAAACCCAATCTGACCTAGTTTGATTCAGATTCCTGTCAGGAGTTTAGATCTGCTTTTATTTTTGAATTTGAGTCCTTAGTTGTTAGGTTATGAAAAAGTCATATTCTAGTTAGGAACCCTAATAAAAGAAAGAATTCCTTTAGTTGGATCTATTATGCTAGTAGGATCCCAAATCTACTTTTGTTTTTGAATTTTGTTGGGTTTAGAACAACTTATTGAAGAGTGTGAGTTAAGATAGGAGGAGTCCAATTATTAAGGGAAGTCCCTTGTCACCATCCACTTCTTACAAAGAGTCCATATCTACCTTCATTTTGCAATTTGGATCATTCTTACAAGAAGTCCTTTCATGAATGTGTCTCAGGTCTAGCTAGAGTCCAAGTTAGAGTCACCATCTTATGTTGAGTCCTAATGTGATTACACACATGTAAGGCTATAAATAAAGCCACTCAAGCTTGTAAAAGACAGATTTGATGAAAAATAAATTTTGAGTTTTGGAAGTGGCCAAGGGTGGAGTCGTGGGTTTCCCTAGGAGGGGAGACTTGCGGCTATTTGTGTTTACAAATACTACAGATTTGCATGTTCTATTTGGGTGTAGCCCAGGGGAGTCATCGGTTACACGCACATGTGCTATATAATATATATATATATATATATATATAGCATATATATAGCATTCCTCTAATTTGGAACCAATATGAAATGATTCAATACAGAATCATGAATAGTCATGGGCTTCATCAATAGTATACTAATCCATACTTTTTTTATATTTCTATTTATATTGTATTTTTATTTGGATGCATATGCATTTATCTGGAGAAATTTCAGCAAGAATTGAATTTAGCCCATATTTTATAGTATTCGTCTTTTTTTGTTGGATAGAAAAGGCCAACTAAGGTAAAAGTAAAGTATAAGTTGTTATTCTATATATATAAGAATCGAACCGATGACCATCGTAATACAAATGTGATGCTCTAACCGCTGAGCTAAGCATGCTCCGATAACAAAAGTTGTGCATAATAAGAATTCAGCAACCTATTCTTTAGCTTAGCTATTCTGAATTCCTTGAATATATATATATATAGGTCGTTGTTCGCCTATCTATCTCTAGAATAGCATGATATCGGTCCTAGTCCCACCTATCCGTAAGAGGACTATATATATAACAACAGCAATCAATAGCAGTCACACAGTTATAGCAACAGAATAATAGTGGGTCAGCCCTAAGGACAAGGATGCAATCCATATCATAAAGAGACACATGTATATATATGATATATGTGTGTGTGTGTGTAAACCCCAGAAAATAAATACTCCTAATTACTTCCTACCAAAATTAGAAACTCAATAACGGAATTCCCAACATATTATCGCATAGCTATAGCAATAGAATAATAGCTGGTTGGCCCAAATGAAAGGTTAAGTAATCAAAATAAAGGATAAGGATGCAACCCATATCATAAATTCATAACGGGACACGTGCGTGTGTATGTTTATGCCGCAGAAAATAAAGACTCCTAATTATATCCTACCAAAACAAGAAACTCAACATGGAATTCCCAACATGTTAATAGCTACTCAAAATAATAGATTACAAATATTTCCTAAATAAAATATATCCTAAATATCCAACTGAACCAGAATACGGTTGCAACCCGGTTCATCTTGGTTTTGGGATCTCAAACAGGTTCAGGTTGATCCATGGAAGTACACATTCACATTGGTCAATGATGAACTATAAAAAATGATGGAGAAATTAGAAAGCTTTGCACACTAAAAAATGTCGAAAAAATGAAACAGAACTGCATGCTTTATTGCAGCCTGTTAAAAGAAATAGGAATCCTCCTTAACATTTTCAAGCTTTTCTTTGGAGAACTCCAAAGATCATTCTCTGTTTTACTGTCAATTATATAATAAAGTCACTAAGAAAACGAGGGTAAAAGGCATATGGCACAGGCTGCAAATTTGATTTATGGATATAAAAGTATGAGTAGATTTTTGGTAGCATTAGTTTTGTATCTAAATGGGGTGTAACTGTAAGAATGTGAATTGAAGCCATGTGAATGTGTAAGACAATAGAAAAATCCACAATCTCGGATAACTTATCAATTACCTTCTCCCTCTTTTGAAGGATGAGCTGCTGGCATAGCATTTGTTGCATCCAACTTCGTATCTGCTGGGTCTTCCTTTGAAGTAACTCCATTGGCCTCAGCCTTGGAGGATTCTAAAGAGCTTGAGTTATCTTTTGATGAAGCATCAAACTGAACCACTGCTTCCGTAGAACTTGCAGCAGCAGCAGACCCTTTCCTATTCCTTGCCTTGTTAGATTTCCCCGCCATTTCTAAAACTGTAATTTTCATAGGTTCATATCAGAAACTTAAACCTAACATCAGGACCTCAACATACATCTTAATCCGTATCAAGTGAAAGGGAGAGGGAAGAAAAAAGAAGATTGAACAAACAACAATTAAAAAAGTTAGTAGGGAAATGACGAAATTTCTGATGAACATTCTAAAGAGTAAAAACTATCACCACTTCTTCAAGGGTAGTGGACTGAAAAATTACACTTTTACTCTCTAGGCCACACTCAATAAGTGAATAAGATAAAAAATAATTTCAAAGGAACTTTTTTATTTTTGGTAGAATAAAATTCAAAAAATCAACGTTAAGAACTTAATCAAACCATAACTCCAGCAATCTTGATCGTAAAGGGGAGCTCATTTCACCAACTAATAAGAAAGTCAGAACAATTCAATATAGTTCGAAGAAAACTATCAAAAAATATTGGGTTCAAGCGCCTTCGTTAGCATTATCCGCCACCTACTCCGCAACCAAAACAGTCAATATATCCAGCCGATTATCGGGTAAAAACATTTGTTTCACTAATAAAACATCAGCTCCATACGAACTAGGTGGATTTTCATCGTAAACCATTGAATTATGGAAAGCATGATTCGCAAAGGTAATCAACAATGGATACTTGATTGAAAGATAATACCCACAACAACAAAACGAAAATGAACAAATACAAAGGAATAAAAAAAACTATGAGAAATACCTGTTAAGTTTATTGAGTTGCTTGTGTGAATTGATGATTGCCCACTCCAATTCAATTGAAATACTTTACAGAGGAACCGCCGAATCCATTAAAAGTGTCTTAGATCATTACAGGCAGTAGCTCCGCCTCCCTGCCCCGTTTTTTCAACTTTTCGGGTGGTGGAGACTATGTATTTGGAGAGGGGAGATCAGAAATGATGGTAGAGTTAAATATAGCTGACTTTGTATCTTAAACCCTGAAAAGATAATTCACAAGAATATGGATACAAACGAATGACATCATATCATAAAGTATCTTCTCTCTCTCTTTTAGGGTTTTCTGGGTTTTAGGGTTTCCGGCTCCGGGGTTTTCGTTGGCCACCGCTGGGTTATTAGGGACTTGGGGTTCAGCTTCCTTTACGTTAATCTAATTATAATCAGAATCGTTGAGCTGGTAACGATTCGAATCGTACCCAAATCAATTGAACTCGGTATCACTCGGTCATATTAGATTTACTCAAGATATATAATTGTACAAAAGTTATTACCAAAAAAAAAATCGTACACAAGTTGTAAGTTTCCGCGTTGCGATCATAGTTTTTTTTTTTTTTCCAAGCCAACCAATAGATTTAATCGTAGAAGTATCTTTAACCAACATTAATAAATAAATAAATAAAACCTTAATGATAAAATATCTGAAGTATCTATCATCAGTAAAGGAAATAAAGCAGCTGATGGATGCTCAATAATGGTTTATGATGATAGATGCTTAAAAAGCAACAACATATGGATATCTCTTGTTCTACTACCCCTTTAAAAGAGCAATGAGACAGTCACAAGTAAGCTTCTGAGCTCTAACTTCTAACTTGAACACGACTTGGAGAAAGCCATCTTGGCTGTATTATGCCCTACTCTATGGTGCCTATAGCCATATGAAAGAGTCCCCAGCTTGACATCTGATAGGTTGTGGATGACTCCTCTTTTTTTTATACACATAGATCTGGAATTGGCGGAGTAGCACGTGTTCATAACCATCAAATGGTCTTTGTTTTCGGACAAGGGACTGGATGTCAAGACTCTCTTATTTCATAAGCAATTGCCATTAGAAGAGGCATTGCCCTTGCACTTGATTTTAACATGTCTCATGTCTATGTGGAAAGTGATAACCAAGCACTGGTGCTCTCTATCCTCCATCCAGAGTCCCGCCATAACTGGAAAACCACCCACTTAATCAATGACATACTCATATTAACTACATCTTTCTCCAAATGCACATTCTCACATATTTCCATATAGGCTAATTTTGTGGCTAATGAACTTGCTAAGTCTGCAACAGTATCTCGGATCAATTTGTGTATCAACAGTTCCCACCCCACCCCTTTTCCCTTTTCGTCTTGGGTCCTACTCTTTGTTTTCCTTATATGTAAGCGTCATAAAGGTTTTCATTTGAATCAATAAAGTTTTTTTTATTACAAAAAAAAAAAAAAAAAAAAAAAAACTCTTAAGGTAACCAATCTCGAGGAGTTGCTCGATTGGTAAAAGCCTAGCGCCTCATAGTATGAGGTCAAGATCTTCTCTCCCTCTCTTTTAGGTTTTATGGGTTTAGGGTTTTCGTTTCCAGGGTTTTCGTTGGCCATCGCTGGGTTATTAGAGACTTGGGGTTCAAGACAACGCTTCCACATAGGAGGTCAGAGTTCGAATCGCCTCGGGGCCAGGGGCAAAGCCCCGCCTATATTAATTATATAAAAACTCCACTGAGGATGTAGTCGTGGTGCGCGCAAGCTGGCCCGAATGAACCTTGGATCAAAAAAAAAAAAAAAAAAAACTTGGGGTACAGCTTCCTTTACGTTAATCTAATTATAATCAGAATCGTTGAGCTGGTGACGATTCAATCGTACCCAAATCGATTCAACTCAGTATCACTCGGTCATATTAGATTTATTCAAGATATATAGTTGTACAACAGTTATTTATTACCAACAAAAAAAAAATGGCACAAAAGTTTTTAAAGTTTCCGCGTTGCCAACTCATAGTTTTTATTTTTTGTTCCATTCTTTTTTTGCCAAAGCCAACTTAGAAAGTATCTCTCTACCAACATAAATAAATAAATAAATAAATAAAAACACTAATGATAAAAATGTTTTTTTTTTTTTCAAGAATATCTAAAGTATCTACCATCTCAATAAGGTAGCTGATTGGTGCGAATAATGGTTTGTGAGGAAAATACCACGTTGAATATATTTCAGGAACCATCTCTGGAGTTGGATAATTTTCTTTAGGCTGATTTGCTGGTTGATTCGGATTTGTTTTGTTGCTTTTGGGTCTAATGACCCCATTCCATGTACTCCAAAACAAAAATATATCTACCATCATATTAATTTGATTTATCAATTTACTTTTCACATAACATTTTCAGCATAATAGGTAGTAAAAGCATTTGGAATTTCTTTTTTTATATGAAGAAAATGAGTAAATTATATTACACTATGATATGTTTATACATATTGATCTTTGGAGACAACAAGATTCCAAGTTATTTCGCATTTTAGATGCTAGGAACGCAGCAATATGTGGATGGTAACAAAACATATTGGAGTTCAAGCACCACTGAAATCAAAAGAAGAATAACTTAGGCCAAGGCTTAAATGGGAGGAAAGTAGTGTCTCCATTCGAAAAAAATCTTATTCTTGAGATTAAGGATTTGGTTTGTGGGATCCTCATCATTAAAGTATAATGTTAGAAGCAAAGGAGTCCGAGAAAGAGGTATTTTGCGGATCAAACTCACTAGGTTGTCCCATTGGTGGAGCTCTTGACGAATCAAACTCGCTAGTTTTGTTTCTTAATCTGAAAAGCATATTATCCTCAATCTTCGCATTTGAATTCAAATTAAGACTGCCATGGAACACTGTTAGATGAAGTTATCAGATAGATAAATAATTGATTTACAGAGAAAAATGGCAGAAACGATAACTGAGAAGAAGATGAGAGAAATATAAATATGATTAATAAACCAACCGTTATTTAATCATTTTAGCTTTTCCATCAAACTGAGGGTTGAAAAAATGAAGAGTACATGCCGCTATCATCTGTTGAGTGCCGCTGAATACCAGGCCGCAGATGATGTGTACCCAATCTGCATTCAACAAAATTAAGACTTTTAAATATAAATATGAAAGTAACAGTAGAGTAATGTTTCATTGGAATAATCTCAATTACAAGTTTAACTTGCATGGTGCAAGGAACTTAAAATTAGGCGATTATATCATTAAGTTTCGCTATATTCTATTAAGTATTAAGATCAACACGTACTTGTACTATACAAAACTAAAACATTCCAAATTCGAAGAGTAACAAAGTTAATTCAGTCTATAGTGTATACATGAAACCAAATAAGGTTTTTAAAAAATTACTTCATGATTTACTAATTACTAATTACAACAAAAAGTACTAATTACCTTAAATGTGCATGATAAATATTTATAGACAAAATAATCATGGTGATTTGTTAATTTTCTCCAACATCTTAATTTTGCTCTTTGATCTTCTTTTACCATAGTTATTTGTCTATTTAAACAATCAAGATCTATATTTATAAAAAATAACTTCAAAAAAGTATTGAAATTGATAAGAATAAATGCTTTTAAAGTACGAATATCATCGTAAACAAATGACACTCCAATAAGGTATGATGATTGTGTGATACATTTACTAATACTCTATGCATTATTTTTAATTATATTTAACAACATCTAACATGCAACATGTATTTTCTCATAACTTTTATTCATATTACTTACATTAGCGTTTATAAAAAAATAAAGTGTTTGTAAAACATTAATTAGTTTTACTCTCATTTTTTTATTTGGTCCGTATGGGTTCAACAAATATCTTTTAAGTCCTTTTGATATGCTGGAGATTTTTTATTTATAATAAAAAAATGTCATATAAAAGTTGTAAGTTTACGGGTTGCCAACTAAAAGTTTTTTATTTACCCAAAAAAACTAATAGATTTTTTTTGTTTCTCAAGCCAACTAATAGATTTAATCGTAGGAGTATCTATTTACCCATGGAAAAAAAAAAAAACATTAATGATAAAAATGTTTTTATCCAAATTATTTAAAGTATCTACGGGTCAATCGGTATGGGTTTTGTAAAGTCCAACTTTGAATACCTAAAATGAACCGCCCCAATATCGGTGTGATCGGTTCGGATTATGAATGGATCGGTCCGTATTAAACCGATAAAACGGTATTTAATGTGGTACACTTTTGGTGCGAACAAACCCATGCTATATTTGTTATTAGTTCATTAAGATCCTAATAAAATTGTGACCAAACGATCAATAAAAAATGATATTAAGAGAAACAAAGCAAGTAAATATAAGAAGAGGAGTAAAGGACGAAACAAAAAATTGAAATAGGGAAATATGAATAGGGCAAAGGTAAAGTGTTTTCATTGTAAAATTACATTTATCTCCATAAATTAGCTACGGTACCAATTCGGTATGTACCGACGGTATGAGTGTCTGAAATCGAAATTGTACTGAATAAATGCGGTACCGTACCGAATTCGATGATGCGGTATGGTGTGGTGTTAGACAACGTGGTTTGGTACGGTTAAACGGTTTCGGTACACAATTGACACCCTAATCTATCGTCATATTAATCTGATTTTTTAAATATACTAATGAATTTTCAGATACTATTCTATCCGATTAAGGTAATAAAAGCATCTGAATTTTTTTTCTTCTTTTTTATGAACAAAATGACATTAGATTATAATATGTTTATATGTACTGATATTTGAGACACCAAGACTTCGAGTTCTTTGGTTCAACCATGATCATTTTAGATGCTTGAAACGCAACAACACGTGGACTGTAATAGGAATAAACTAGTTGCAATCCTGACATCAAAAAAAGGAGATGGTAACAAGTCCAAGACTTAAATGTGGAGAAAATTAATTGACTTCATTACGAAGGGTTGGATAGTAAAGAAGGTTCGAACGCAATCAAAGAACAAGAGATGTTCAAGGGTCTCAAACCTGCAATGAACAAAACAATCAAATAAATGTCAACAAATTTCCATCGTGAAAAATAAATTTAATCACAATATCATTATTAACCAAACACCTGGACAAAAAAATTATAACAAAGTAAGCCTCTAGATTTTCAGAATAATGACAACAGTGGGGGTGAGAGGGACAAAAATAGCTTCATATACATGAGTCATGTAAATTAGAGAAAAAATAATAGTTTCTTAGTTTAACAATTCTAACTATGATAAAATTGCACTTTTTTTTTTATCAATTAATTTTAATTGTTGATTAAAATTAAAATTCAATCTATATTGTATATATTAAACCAGATAAGGTTTAAAAAAAAAAACCCTCATGATTTACTAATACTAAATACTAATGATATTTACTAAAAACAAAAGTACTAATTACGTTAAATGTGCAGATAAATATCTATGAACCCAATAATCATGGTGATCTGTTGATTTTCTCCAAAGTCTTAGTTTTGTGCTTTGATATTCTTTTCCCATGATTATTTCTTTATTTGAACAATCAATAACTATACTTAGAAAAAACAGGTCTCCAAACAAGTGTTGTAGTTGATAAGAATAAAAATTCTTAAGTACGAGTAAGTCATCATAAACAAATGAAACCCCAATAAGGTATGATGATTGTGTTATACATCTACTAATATTATGGATTATTTCAAATTATACTTAACAACATCTAACATGCAACATGCATCTTCCCAAGGTAGCTCAAAACTTTTGTTTATATTAGTTATTTGTGTTTATAAAAAAACAAAATGTTTATAAAACATTAATTTGTTTTACTTTAATTTTTTTTTTTATTTGGTCTATATGGGTTCAACAAATTTTCTTATTGGTTCTCTTGATATGTTTGATATGTTTAAGATTTTGTCACTCTATCAAAAATATTGAGGACTTATGTTATAATAGTAAAGAAAACAAAATGTCAACCTCTAGAACCATAGAGACTAAGACTAATATTATAATTTAATGCATGGGTATGACATTCATTTACATCAATTCACAAAACATCAATTCACTAAAAGATACAAATTAGGATCTAAGTATGCTAGCGTAGATTATATCCATAATCATACATTGTTGTTTGCATTTTATGATGAATATTTAGGGCAATTACATTTTCAAGGAAGATATGCGGGATATCCTTAAAAGGTATATATATATATATATATATGTTATATATATATATATATATATGATTTGAAGACCAATAAAACCATATAAAGTATGTACACTTTTGTACAATAAAGTCCGTATATATACTAGTTTGTAGTAAGAACGCGTACTACACATTATATTTATTTTGTAAACCCCCTCCCCCTCCCCCTCCAAAACAGAAAAAAAAAGAGAAAAATAAACAACACATTTAGAGTCCGTTTGACAAGAAAATGGATAAAGATGAAATATAAAATATATCTACAAAATAAATTAAAAGAAATGAAAATATATTATCATGATATTTAGTTTTTTTTAGTAAAAAAAATTAAAATGAACTTTTATCTACCAATAAGTTAAGTAACTATCAAAGTTCTCCCCATAAAATCTAAGTAGAAACAAATCTAGCAGGAGAAAGTGAATTATTTGACATTTACTTACGACAATTTCATGACTCCAAAGAGAAAAATCAGAAATTGTAGATTTTTTTTTCTCTTCCAACATTCTGGTTAAGCCTTTCTACTTTTATTATTGCATTGGTGGAGGATAACTTTGCATAAGCATAATGTTTACTTGGTTTGAACTTCCAAACCAAGTAATTTATCTGAATGATATTTTTCAGGACCTACATGCAAGACAAACCTCAGTTAAAAATAAATAAATAAAAAAAAGGAAAAATCAAAAAATCAAAATCAATGTGTCCACCATGACACCAAAAAAAAAATCAATGTGTCCACCAAAGAAATGAATGGCCTCCAGTAGGCATGTACTTGTGGATAACCTTACAGCTTAGTACTAACTATTGGACCTCATTGTGACCATAACCTGAAAGATTCTTGTGGTCTCCCTGCTCCATGAGAATTCCATCCTTGTTGGTGGGACCAAGAACTCCAGAAGCCTTGGTTCTCTTTCAACAGTTACACTTTCCAAAAAGTGAGAATGCAAGAATCCACAAAACCAGACAAGTTTGTTTTGGTTGGTGCTCTCTCTGTCTCACATGCATGCAGAGACAACCAGAGAGCTTTCTACTGAGAAGCGAACAGTCACTCATTTAACAGAAATGCCAGATTAGCATGATTTCATTCATTTGTGGGAAACCAAATTCCATTTCATCCTCTCAAGAAATATTTTAAGTGGGTATTGATCCTTAAGAGCCATGTATTTTGTTGCTTGGCAATCACTGAAATATTTCCTTAAACATTTGGTTGTTGGGTCACCTAATCTTCTAAGATCTGCAGATTTTTTTCTGTGGGGTTGCAGGAAAAATGCTGACCGAGAGGTTATGAGTTGCAGGTGATTTTGAAGTGAACATGCATGAAATTTTTATCTATTTAATTTCCATGAAAACAATGGGGAGTCACCTTCAAACTCTGGGTAGTTACAGGAAATTGATTCAACCTAGAAACATGGAAGATGAAATAAATCAATAGTTAACTAGGCTACAGTTTTATACTTACAGATAACCTTACATTTGAGTACTCTATCCTGAACATAAAACCCTGGCATCACCATGACCTTGACACGAACTGGAGTTTGGTGTCTCTGTTTCTCTGCAAAAATATCCTCCATGTAGATGGGATCAAAGTTTCTGTTTTCTTCAACCCTCAAGATCCCGAGAGGTGGGTTGAAAGAGAATGCAAGCAAATGTAACAACCAGATGCACTTTGTAGCTACAAAGAAAGATTGCAGCAACTGTTCAGGCCATGCTCTTGTCCAATTTAGAGTAGAAATAATGCCACTCATTTTCTGATCACAGAACTTGCTGAATTCTTCACTGTAATACTTGGTTCCTTTCCTCAATACTTCATTCCAGCTCAAATTTCTCAGAGCAATAAATGATGAGAACTGTGCTTGGCGATCTTCATTGGGATCCAACAATTTCTGTGACCCATTTCTCTGGAATACACAATTCTCGAAGTCCTGGTAGAGGGACTGATTTATGAGAGCTTCCAAATGATAAAGCAGTGCTTTTGAGTACTTGGAGTTAAGATTCAAGTTGTATGGCTGAAGAATCAAATTTAGCTTCTCTCTCAAATTGATGTCAGTTTCTTCAATCTGGTTAACAAGAGTCTGGCAGAATTTTTTTACAGACAACCTTGCTTCTGACACTACCTGCAAGAAACCCTCAACCATGAATTCATGGCTTACAAGCATGGGGTTTTCACTGTTCTTGAACAGATCACCAGGCTTTTCAGGAACTTGTGTATCCCTTCCCTGAGCTGTTTGTTTGACAGATTTCTTTAATTCTTCACAGTAGTTCTCTAAGTACTCCAGCTTCTGTTTCAGCTCTCCTAAGGAAGATTTCATATCTGCAACCTCCATTAAAGCTGCATCCCTATTCTCATTGGCCTCAACTAATTCCTTCTTCAAGGACTCAATTGACATTATCCCTAAGTCCTTCAAAATCTGAGGAACTTCTTCGGCCTCTGATCTATTCGGGGAGGTCTCGTTCTTGTGCTTCTTCTTTAAGCGAGGAAACAACCATGAGAACATGGGTCCTTTTTGTTTTGATGGTGGTTGAGCTGATAAGTTGGACTCTGTCAAAGGCACTACCGAATTAGAAAATTTGGTGTTCTTGGTTCCACTATCAGTTTCAGAACTGATAACAGCAGGTTTGCATTCATTGCAAGTCGTCACTGTCTTGACGTCATCATAACCAATTCTCCGGCTAGACTTGAAAAAATCACTTCCAGGTGATGCTTGAATGATTGCAGAGTGGTTTGCACAAGAACTGGTAACAGATTTATGGTCTTCAGATTGACAGATTTGGGGACTGAACCCCTTTATGCGCAAGGAAGATTCTCTTTTGATTTCGGATGAATCAGCTTCATCGTCTTCTTCACCTTGTAACCTGTAAGCATCCCAGACTCCAGAAATTCCAGAAAATGTTCGATTATCCAATCGAATTTGTTGATACCCAGGTAATGGTTCCTCTCCATAACTCTGTTTAGAACTTGCCAAGCTCAGTTAAACATGCAAAATATGATAAACAAAAAGGGTTCCATTGAAATTCCCAGTAGCGGCAATTATTAGCCACCACAATTACACAAATTTAGAAACTCAAATAATGAAATCATAAGTAGGTACAGAATTCACAGAAATTTAAACTCACCGGAGTGAAAACAGGGTAATCTTGAGCAGAGAACTGAGAAGAAGGTCGTGAGATGGTAGGAGAAACAGAATCTGGCAATCTGAGTTTTGCAGGGCTGTTCCCTTGCATCAAAGCAGCATGTAGACCTCTCAACTCGACGGCTTTCGCAATGGCAGCTTGAATTTCTTGCCGGTTAACTTTACTGTCGTTGTTTTGAAAAGTTTGAGCAGTAGCAGCCATTAATGAACAGAGGAAGTTAAACCCAGAACATACAAATTCTGATCCAGAAGAGAAAAGCAGATTTATTTGATGAACTCATCTAGAGTAAAGGACAAGAGTAGGAGAAGATGGAAATGGGTATCGAACGACTGGACTTGATTCAAAGAGAGAATTATCATATCCATTGAAGACTTTGGCACCAGATAAATGATCTGGAATGCGAAGATTCTGAAATCTAACTTAGTTTCTTTTGTCTTCTCTCTCTGTCTCTCTAAAAGTTGGGTTTAAAGAGAAGAAGTGGAGTTGGTCTTAATCCAGTAGAAGCGTGGGTGGAGATGAATTACGAAAATATCCCTGAATTCATTTATTTTTACGAAGACATCATGTGATGGGTTTCACCTATTTTACGTTATATACACGTGGTGACAACGGAACCAAAGTTGGTCCACGTTGAAAACGGGACTGACTTCGAACACACGGCGCGTCTCCAGCGAACCCAGCGACGAGGCACGCCACCCAACGGCCCCAAATGTGTAAATATCGGAATTTTTATCAGTGAAAAATGATTAATCATTTCCTTTAGATGGAAGACATATGTCCATCAGTCACATCTAACGGTTCACATTAAATTAAAATAAAATAAATTTATATCTTCTAAAAGAAAATGAATGGTGGACCTGATAAAAATCCGTGAATATCGCGTCCGGCCTCTGTCTTATGATGAAAAAAAGTAAATCTAGTGGCAAAGGGTTCCACACAAACAGGAATAGGAAACAGTCATCTTGAAGCACGTCATAACCTACAAGCAAGACTCGCGAGACTTGAGAAGGCAATCCGTTCTCAATCAAAGGATCTATAGTACATGCAGTCCCACGAACGTCATACGACAACAACAACAAACTCTTTTTCCCAACTAAACTTGGTCGACTGCATGGATTATTGCCCCCCAATCACTTTTGTTTTGGACCATACTAGACATAAAACTTAAGCTATACATTTCATTTCTTACCACTTTTATTAAGATTATCTTGGGTCTATCCCTAGCTTTCCTTGTTCCTTCAATTTATATTATGTCACTTATCTATACAAGAGTATGTATAACTTCCATTGAATGTTGTCATACCACCTCAAATGATTTTCTCATAGCTTATGGGTGCAACTTTTAGATCAACTCTAATATGATTATCCCTTATCTTATCCTTCATAATTTTTTTGTCACTCATCTATTGAACATCCTTATTTATGCCCCTACAAACTTCATATTCATCATCTTTTAATAAATTTTTGTTGAAAATACTAGTTCGATGTCATGAGGCTACAACCATAGTCCACCAACTGTTGCGCTAAGACGTGCCCCTCTAAGGTACATCTTATGATATCAATTTGATATCATTCATTGAACTAGCATCCTTTGCACTATTTATTGGATTAGCATCAGAAATATATGAGTATGGACCCTCTACTTGTTAGAGTAAATGTATGTATTTTATGACAAAATAAATCAGAGATGAGACTTACTGAATCCTTCTTTAATGTGTGATGGAAAAACATGAGAAAAGCAAATACCCATCCGGTAGCAGGGTTCTGATTCGGACTCAAATATTTTGGTTCTTTGTCGGTAAAGGGTCAATTTCAATTCCAATTATCCTATGCAAAAATTGAGGGGCATTTACGTCATTTGAAAGCTAACAGAATAATACTATACCGTTAATTGCCAAAAGCGGAATCGGTCTAGCGGGGCGGATGGATAAATACAAGAGTTTCCAAACAGTGGCGGGCCAGTCGGCATGGTTACTTTTTTGTGGTCTGAACTGAAAAGTGAATAGCGTGGGGGGACCAAATGGGCAAATCGAATAGTTCAGTAGTTCTTCACCTAATATGAAGTTACCAAATTGGCCCACCACATAACAATATTTTGGGTACTTTTATAAAGGAAAAGATTCTACCACCATGGGTGGGCAACTCTTTTTCTTCTTTTTCCCTTGTTGTCAATGAGAGTCATCATGCTGCCCAACCAAAATTAGGAGTCATTATGATTTCCTCTTGAAAAGTAAAGTTTCACTTGTGATTTTGCTTCAGTTCGCAGGCTATCATACAGATCGTCAGATCAGAATTTGGTCAAAATTTTAACTAAAATCTCGAGCATACATACTTTTAACCAAAAGAATTGGTTAGTTGGTAAAGCAATGTCTTATAACTAAGACGTTGTGAATTCAAATCTTAATGTGCTCAATTGTTTAAGCTCTTTCTTAAGGGTTGGTCAATGTGTATCCATGTCTTTTCTTCTTTTTCTTTTTCAAGGCTAGGAAAGTCATTCAAAAGGAAAAAGCTAGTGAGACAGCAAAGACATAGTGCTACCTTGCATCATTATGCCATCCTTCACCCATACTTGTAACACATTATATGTTTGGTAGAAGTTCTTAGGCACTGTCATGTGAACAAAAAAAAAAGACTTGTGTCAAGATTCCTACGTATGTTTTTTTTTTCCTAAACAATATCTATGTTGTCAATATTTGTTGAAAATTTATTGAGGAATATACAAAAATTTGGTTAGAGTTTAAACGCACTAGAATTACTTTATTTAAGGTATTTAGACACTTCAATTTATGCATTATGAGGACCAAATGTGTCTTCACCCCTAATATCAGTCAGCTCAAACCATCAATGTTACACCCTATAAATGTTATTTTAGGTATGATCAAGTTGTTTTCACCGCTTAACAGAAAGACGACAGGGAGAGATAGAGAGGATAAAAATTTCATTGTCAAAAGCGAGCTCGAAAATGGGTTTATATAAAGCACCAAAGGTCGTGGGTTTAATGGTAATATCACCTCCCTTTATGAGGATACTTATTCAGCTCAACTCCATAAAGTAATGTATCTATTCAACTGACCTCCCTAAGGAAAAGCGCATCTCTAATGGCATCTCCAAAGTTCCACCGTGAGCTTTTTCCCTAAGGGAAAGCACATCTCTAATGACATCTCCAAAGTTCCATTGTTTAGAGAAAAGCACACAAGTCATATGAATATTAGGATTAGATAACATTACATAAGAGCTTTGATTGTTTTTGATCACACCATGCCTATGAACCGTCACAAGCTTAGTTTGATGCGATCATTAATCCTATTACATAGGTCCTTACTATATGTAAATTAAATAATTAGTTTATTTCTCTCCGATGTGATACCAATTTTGTTTTATAGAAGTCATAAGATAAAGACATAATTCAAACATATATTTAAATAAAAAATAATATATGTAAAGTTTTAAACATTTTTCAAACAATATTCACATAGGATTCTTATCAGGAATGATTTCAATGTAATACTTTCCTTATCCGTATAGTTTCTTTTATATTAACGCAAATGCAACTAACATATCATTGTATAAATATTACAAACTTATAACCTTTACTTTATACTTAATTTGAGTTCGTGACTACTGCTTTGAGGAATATCAAATATATACAACATTAATATTGTTTTCTAAGTCTCGATAGTGATTGAGCATTTAACAAGTGCGCATTCGATGAATACACCAAACACTACCATCGGAATTGAATAGTTTATCCATATAACTCATGGACACAACTTCCATTGATAATAGAAAGATAAAGTGATCGTAGAGATGAGCTTTTAAAAGTGCAAAAGAAGCTACCTGGGCTCTGCAGTTTACACCCTTAGTCTAAATTTTCATCATCATCATAATTATACTCTTTGAGTCCATTTTAAGTAGTACTCAATTGTGCCAAAGCCTTCAAGTAAATTGGCCCAGGCCCAGGCCCACATCCAACATGGGAGTGGTAATGGAAAGACGGGGTCAATGTTGGGATCGTAGGTAGATAATTGTGTTCTCTTCATACTTCTCAATCACGTAGTTGGTAAGGAGGGTATCTATCTTTGGTTTATCTTATCAGTATTTATTATCGGATCTCCCTCTTAAGTGTATGGTAAGAGAGTGAAGATAGCACAATCTCTATTCCTACGAATAAAAGATTGTGGATCATTTCCTCTGATGGGGAACACAAAATGCTCCCCCAACGGCATTACAACAACAAATTGTGTAGGACCTACAAGTAAAAAATAATAAAATATTAAAAAAATCTTCTGGGCCCCTCTGTTATTTATGGTCAACAGCCTTCGAGGGAACATAGAGTCCTCTTCATCAAGAGAGACCATCAAGACTTCAAATAAATAATGCAAAATATATTATATTGGCCTATTTATGGGGGGGGTGGGGGGTGGTGTTTGGATTGTAAAGCTTATCTAGTTTGAAAAAAGAAAAAGAAAAAGACTTAGATCGGTTTACCAAGAAAAGGATTAGTTCAGATTGCCAAAACCAAGCAATTGACTCAGAGTCATGTCAATTATTAATTGAGTTTGACACATTTAACAATTGATCTAAGTCAATCTCGAACATAAGCTTTCCAATCTCATATTGAGTGTCTTTGTTTTATCTTACAAGCCACGCCCGCCATATGATATCAGCACGTAACGTAAATCATAGAAGGATTTTATTAAGAAGAAAACCAAGGGATGGACATGCAAAAATAAATTACGAGGCTTCCACAAGTAACACTTGCACATACATCGAAGATTTAGACATTGGTAAGAAATCCCTTAATCGAATTTTACCATTGATGGTCAATGAAGGGTTTGTGGAATGATTGAGAATTTTACTTCTTAAAGACTTTGTTTTAAATGTGTAGGATTGTCATGTGGAACAACCGGAGCCGTTTGATCAAAATCTCGATTGGAATTTTGAATTCGACGATCCAAAATTTTGCTTGGCAGTTAATGCACATGACTGAAGCAATTTCGACTTCTCAATGGAAAGGCAGTGGGTTTAAACCTTTATCGACGGCAAATGTAATATCCCCATTCCCAAATGTTCCCATATATAAAAAGTGTATTTGCACTTGTTTCAAATAAGAAGCACACGTACATGGCTAGTCGGATTGTTGGGACTTATCTCAGTCAAATGTGATTAATATATAATGCTCCATTCACGTTAAGATAAAGAAGGAAATGCTAACATAAGCAGAAGGGCCATCCCATAAATAGCTGGGCAAACAAGTGCTTGGGACCTTGTCGGTTCTAAGAAAGGTGACCAATGCATTATTTAACAAGGTCTCAACCCTTTGGTAAACACACAAATATTTTATGGTTAATCCTTGAGCAACACTCGTTTAGGATCTTAATCTGATCCCTGACTAACTTAGCCATCGGAGGCGGTTGTCCGATATCCAAGGCCGACTTACGTCTAATTTTTTTTTCAGGTCTTATATTTTTCATAGTTGGGATTTTAATCGGAAGTCAGTTCACTAAGGTCGGGAACAGGGATCCGATACCAGATACGTATTTAAGATCAGGTAAGTAAAAGTAACCGTTGCCTCAGATCGATATCGGTTCGATCCGTTCGGATACGATACGCTGTTTATAGTTGCATCTTATACGGCACGGAGCGTTTTATTTAAGAATTGATTTGGAAAGATCGGGTTTCGTGCCGTGTATGAAGACGTTTTAAGCAAGACAAGAAAGACGGAAACCTAGTTTTTAACGTGCACACAAGAAAATCACAGCTTTTGAAAAAGTGGTCCAGCGTGCTAACATGCGCCAACGACCCAAATAGGCAAACAGTACAAAATTCTCCCGCCACTAAATCTACGCTAACCTATAGAAATCAAACTTTGCTGTTGCAGTACATGAAAAGTTTCTGATCGATGCTTTAGTTCTTACTTCAGAAATGGAGCTTCCCGTTATTGATCTATCTCCATACTTAGAGCTTTCTTCTAAATCTAGATCATCTTCGGCAAATTCAGAGAACCAATGCGATTCCCAATTGAAAAAGTTATGTTCTGAAGTCAGTCGAATCCTGCGAGAAACTGGAGCTTTACTTGTGAAGGATCCAAGATGTTCTGCGGCCGACAACGATCGGTTCCTTGACATGATGGAGAAATACTTTGAGAAGCCTGATGAATTCAAACGCCTCCAAGAGCGCCCTCATCTGCATTACCAGGTTTTTGTGAACTCCCACAAAATTGTATCTTGTTTTTTCTGCGTTTCTAATCTACAGATCTACGTCGCTCGTTTGGATTTTTATTTTTTATGTTTCAGTTAATTTTAGTTGAATCGTGAATGACAGTGAACTAGGGTTTCGGTTTTATTTTAAGAAGTTTATAATTTTGTTTGGAATTTATGAGTTACATTCTTATACAAAGGCAGGTTGCCCTCTATTTGATGTTGTTACTAAATCCTAATCGTGTTCTTTCCCCTATTCATTTATCAGGCTAATCAAGGTTGTATCTATTCGCGGTCAAAAATTATGTTTTGGAAGCTCTTGTTGTCCAAATTCGTGGGGTTGTCTGTATTAGTCTGAATTTGATGTGAATCTCATCCTAATGATCATAATTGTAACTTTATTTTGTCTTTGAATCATCCTGAGTCAAATTTACAATATGCTAGTTATGGATAATTCTCATTTTGGAAGTGTTCGAGCCAAGTGTATTTATTCTAGTACTGATAGCATATAAACTGCCTGTAGGTTGTCAAACAAATTATGCTCAACTTAAAAAAGTATTTTACGTCCCTGCAGTTTCCGCTCCGATCTTTGTATCCCCTACCCTAGTCATGGAGATGCTTGATTTAGCAAGGTCTAATTGAAGATTCTAAATGCTATATTTTATTATCATTCTCAAATAGCTAGATCAATTGGTTCACTTCTGGATTCTTGGTGATTTTACTCCAAAACATCTTATCTGCAAGACCACCGAAAGGGATTCGTGGCAAGATTTGTTAGCTAATGTCTTGTTTCATTCAACAATCTATCAAATTTCACAGCAATCCTCTCTAACTGTAGTCTTCTTAAGTTTTTATAGTTTCTTACTCACACCTACCAATTGGCTCCAAGACCAATTCTTTTGTGAGAAACACTGATGTTCAAAGATTTGCCTGTCCCATCTGTACCGAGGGAGAGCTTCCTATGTCTCACATGCATAGGAGGCTTCGGGAGCTGTATTCTGCAGCCACATTTACTTCGTTTTCTCAAATGCCATACTCTGTATACAATTATACATGTTTATGAAAAATCTTTCCAGCACAAAGTTCAATTCATTAAGTAAAGAGATTTATATGTAGATGATTTCTGGATTACCAGAAAACAAAATTATTGAATAATTGTTATCTTATTTAACTACCTATAACTAGTTTTATAGTTATTTCTACAGCTTTGTCTTAATTATTTTTCCATACTTTAGAGCCTGATTTTTTCGTCTGAATGAACACATCTTTATCTGTTAATTATGCCCATTCCTGTCACATGCTTCTGCAAGGA
Organism: Hakea prostrata; assembly: GCF_041222555.1. NCBI lineage: Eukaryota > Viridiplantae > Streptophyta > Magnoliopsida > Proteales > Proteaceae > Hakea > Hakea prostrata. Next base: position 48,524,184 of record NC_142609.1, on the reverse strand, counting down.
AAGGCCTGTTTAATACTAAATGGTGAATAATAATGTTTATATTTTATGAAGAAGCTAACCTTCTCCGTGTTCTCCCCATGAATGCTAACAGAAGCATGCTATCTTTATTTTCATCACTTTTTAGAGACTACATATAATTTTTTTTTAAAGAATTTTAAGACGAATCTCCTCAGACACTAATGGTCGAAGCCTCATGCATTGGTTACCCTCCTTTAAAGAATTTATTTTATTGTGACATGAACAGGTCGGTGTAACCCCCGAAGGAGTGGAGGTTCCACGAAGTTTGGTAGATGAGGAAATGCGGCAAGAATTAAAAGCAATGCCTAAGGAATATCAGCCAGCTACTCCTGTGGGACCTGACCCTAAATGGAGATACATGTGGAGAGTTGGCCCTCGGCCATCTAATACCCGTTTCAAGGTATTTGTCTTTCTTTCTCACCCATTCCAGAGTTAGTTCGGTTTTTAATGGTTTGAGTAATTTTGGTTGTTCCCCTTATGTAGGAACTGAATTCTGAACCTGTTATCCCTGAAGGTTTTCCTGAATGGAAAGAAACCATGGATTCATGGGGCTACAAAATGATTTCTGCAATTGAGGTTAAAATCACTATCCTTTCTACCCAACCCCCAGCTGATAAATTTCTCCTCCCTTCCTGTTTATGCATTCACTCTACTTATTACTGATTGAATTTCTTGTTCAGTCTGTTGCTGAAATGGCAGCAATTGGCTTTGGGCTGCAAAGTGATGTATTCACCTCTATTATGAACCAGGTAACTAAATATAATTATTGAGGCAATCTGATTTCCTGTGTGTCTCTCATCTTATTGTGTCTCTGTGTGACAAAAACTCGAGCTCAAGAGAAATACAACAAACTTCTTATATCCATGAAAAATTTCAGAAGTCTATGTCTTGATGTGGATCCATCAGTCAGAACTTATCATAGTGCAAATATACTCTCAACTGAAACAAATTCTCAAACTGTATTCTTTATGCTTTATGGTTTTGTACGATTTCGTTTTGAGGTTTAACCACTTTCCTTTTAGGTCTGTTTGGTAGTCCTTGCTCCTACATGGATTTATGGGTCTAATACCTCAAGAACACATAGGGAAATAAACTGTATTTCTTAGACAATGCCATTTTTAATGGTATATTCTTTGGTATTCCTGCAATAATATATTCGGAAAACAATTTTTGCTGATTTTAATGAATGGTGGTGAGTGTTCTTTGTCTACATACATAAGAATTGAAAAAGGAAATATTCTTGAGGCTCAGCCAAATTAGCATACATCCCTTAGAAGATTGTCAGCTTTAGTTTCATTTGAGATTGATTATCCCAAGGTGCATTGCAATTATCATTTCATTTTCAAAGAGGCATGGTTTTTCTTATACTGTTCATTCTATTCACCAGGGACCTCATCTACTTGCTCCTACAGGAAGTGATCTTCAACGTTATGGCCAGGTGGGAAATGTGTTTGCTGGATATCACTATGACCTAAACTTCTTAACCATCCATGGCAGGAGCAGATTCCCTGGTCTTAACATTTGGTTAAGAAATGGGCAAAAGGTTGAAGTTAAGGTTCCTGTTGGGTGTCTCCTCATCCAGTCAGGAAAGCAGGTAATGTTATAACAAAATGGTACTTAATGCTTGGTCAATGAAGAAACTATAGTTGTGGTGTGGTGGTGCACAAGTATCTATGACCATTTTAGTGTGGATATTAGGGTCTTGTGGCTGCAATTTCTCATTTGACTGTGTGAAGCAAACTCATGGGGTTTCCAACAGTAGTGGTTCTTCTCTAGGAATCAAATATCCCTCTCCATGCATACAAGTATATCAATTTCTATAATCTATGATATTCTGAATGACCTCCTAGGTTACAAATCCAGTATATTTGGACCACCAAGGGAGAAAAGGGGGAAAAGAATGAAACTCACCACAAGATTTTATTAAAGTTATCAAGTGTACAGGAGTCGGTTTACATGTCACTATCAGACATAGAGCCATTTATCTGCTTAACTTGCACGGTTGATTACATAATCTTATGCTTTATTTGATTCTTCTGATTGAGCTAAAAATTGTGTACCCTGGATATATGGTACTTGTCTCAATAATTTTGCCATGGCTTTCCACAAAGTCCTGTTTCTGCTAGTTTCACTGAAATCATCTCACATATTCAAAATCTCTTAGAAATTAATAGGGCAAAAATAAGTTGCCTGCTAGTTTCATTTAACTCTGAAGCCATGAAAGGTTGTGAAGAATATGGATAATAATTGAGCCAGCTGTTGACCAAAAAAGAAATTGTTATCCTTTAATCAGCTGGGATCTTGACAGTTATCGAGGAAGATATACCTCTTTGAAAGGTTCACACTTTGGCTGATCATGTTTGTGACAAAGTATTACCACACATAAATCTTATTTTCGATAATAAAGAATCATATATTCTCAATGGTGCCTATGCTAATGACATTTTATCTCTTAATATGGTTCCTGAAAAAATTTCATTGAGCCAGCTGTTGACCAAAAAAGAAATTGTTGTCCTTTAATCAGCTGGGATCTTGACAGTTATCGAGGAAGATATACCTTTCTGAAAGGTTCACACTTTGGCTGATCATGTTTGTGCCAAAGTATTACCACACATAAATCTTATTTTCGATGATGAAGAATCATATATTCTCAATGGTGCCTATGCTGATGACATTTTATCTCTTAATATGGTCCCTGAAAAAATTTCACACCTGAGGTTTATTGGAAACTTCTATTCCGTTTAGAACATTACCTGATGTTTCTCTAATTTCCCAAAAAAATCCATTATTTTGGATTAGTTGACTGAGTTTTATAACTTTCTAGAGTTCCTTATTGCTGAATAGCCATCAATTTCAAGTTTCCAACATGTTGAACAGTAATGGTGACAACTGAATGTATTTGTGTCTTGTTCATAATTCAATTTATTGAATCCTATTTTTGATTAACTGACCATTCTCTTCTATTTTAGTGGCTGGTTATGATTTTGGAATGTAAATATTTATCCTTATGATTGAACTTCCCTCTGAAATTGTGGGCAGCTAGAATGGCTGACTGCAGGGGAGTGTACAGCTGGCATGCATGAGGTTATTGTGACTGACAGGACAATGGAAGCAATCAGACTGGCGCAGGAACAAAATAGGAGTCTGTGGAGAGTTTCTTCAACAGTGAGTGAAATCAGCTACTAATTATTCCTTAAGATCAGGACATGGTTTTCTTGGATGGCACACCAGAAATGAACCTCTTGGCTGGTGACTTAGGAGCCATCCAACTGACCTGACAGCTACCCATCTGTTCCTCCATTACTTTGATGCCTGGGACTCTAGTGTTTTCATCTTCTCCATGACTTTTGACTCCCACATTTTCTTCTTCTCTGAGAAAATCATTGGAATTGATTCTCTTGAATCATTTCATCTCAACACTGCATTAAAGCCTCTGAAATCAGATGGCCATTAGACTGTCAGGCTGTCACTTGTTCAGTTATTAATGCCTTTCTGTGCTGCTGCCATCCAGCAAATCTTTTTCCTAGAAGTTAAAAAAAAAAACATTACCTTTAGATTTAAGAGTTCCATGTACTCTATTTTTGTTGGTACACTATTATTGACTTACTATCTCTGCTGGATAACCAGTTGTTTGCTCACATTGCATCTGATGCTGTGCTCAAGCCTTTGGGCCACTTTGCTGATTCCCCACTCGCTGGAAGGTATCCTCCCATTTGTGCAGGCGAGTATGTGGAGAAAGAGCTTGGGGTGATAAATCTGAAAGGAAAGGCAGAAGAACATTGATAAGTTTCGAGGTCACAATAAATCCAACGGAACAGTGAGATAGATGTGCTCTCTCCATCTATCAACCAGGATAACAAGATAACGAGGATATTAATTATTTTAGTTTTTTGCTTCTGATTATTCATCTTGGATATTTCCTCAAATGTTATAATCTTTATTTTGTACTAATGGGAATGTCCTTGGAAGATACAGTTTTTACCTACAACAGTAATCATAAATTGGGATGTTATTCCACTAGTGAAATGATGTGTACTTTTATTCCTGACTCTAATTTCATGAAATTTCCAGATTCTTTCTATTTTTGCATGGTTATGTGTATGAAAGGTACTTCTGAACTTCAGATTTACCAGATTGCAAGATAATTGTAGACATGTTTATGGACTTCAAACAACTCCATGCAATAGAGTAGTAGACATCCTATACACTCTCTTCTCCTCTTTTTTCCCTTTTCTTGTCTAACAAATCTTGCCTCAAATAGTGACCAAGAATTCTCTTATGCTTTACCATCCTGCCTCTTCAGAGTTGGAGTATGTTTGGCTCCATTTAATGGTTGAGGAAGCACCATTGTAGTCCCTCATGTGAAAATGCATGATACTTACAAGCTTATGAAAGAAGCTGCCATAAGCAGAATGGTATGTTTGGCTCCATTTAATGGTTTAGGAAGCACCATTGTAGTCCCTCATGTGAAAATGCATGATACTCACAAGCTTATGAAAGAAGCTGCCATAAGCAGAATGGTATGGTGGAAAGGGTTCTTGTGGCTTTCACCATGTAGATTGGGTATGGCTCAGGTAATTTACTACCAACAGTTCTCACCCTACCCATGGTGTTATACCGCAACACACCCCTTTAAAAAATGACGTGGATGTGGGGTTGGGTCTTGAACATTGATTTCTTTGTCCCAGCAGAAGAAATAGAAAGCTCCCAAAATACTAAATTTTGTAGGAAACTTGAAAAAACTTAAAACGTTCATAGCATTTGTGAAGGCATGCATTCAGGTACTCAGCAACGATGATGTATTGTGGATCTCAAGTGTATGCTAAAGAATGGATATCCATCAGTACCAAATCCAATATTGTGCACTAAAATCCTGGTTCTAGTTGATTTATAATCTAGAACCATCAGCGAAGACAAGGATAGCTCTACGTGTTCAGTTAAATTGGCTGGCCTAGTTTGCTCATGCTCATTTTTTCTGTGTTAGGAACTTAGGATCCAATCAGTGATGAAAATATATACAAATTTCAAGGTAGTCCGCTTGATTCCTCAATTACAAGGTTGAACAGGATTCAAGAGTTGGAACCTCACTAGAATATGATCTTCTTATGCTTTTCCACTACATAATAGAGTTGGGATGCACTTTTGGTAAAAATGAGTCAAAAATGGAATTCTAGTGAGTCTCACGTGGGTCTCATTTGTTAGGGTTTAGGTTTTAAGCACAAGGTTGTTTAAAACATTATACCATGAGTATTTAATTTGTAATACATAGACCGTTGCTTTCAATTAGTATTTATAAAACAACACTAGGTTTTATGGTTAATTGGATTCTTTTATAAATGCCCATTATACCATTGGATTGTAACTAATCTGAAGGCTAGAGGTTATATCTAAACATTATCTCTATTGTGTGGTAGAGAAGCGTGAAAAGAGTTAATGGATTCCAGCAATGCCGACCCAACTCAATCCTGGTTTATCCGGATAGAATTGGACCGGTCAGATTTGCAATTCTTGAACCTGATTACTTGTGGTTTTTGAAAACCGAATCAGATCCGGTGAATCAGCCATGACGCTACCGTTACTGTTATCCAAACGGGGCCTTACCGCCTTACTAAGAATTTACGCGGGCGAAGTTCAAAAACATGGTTGTTACAATCACGAAGGCGGTAAACCCTTAAACATTAACGCTAGCTCACAGGTCACTTCCTGCGCTCAAAATCAAATTCCAGTGTCGGCTTCTGGAGCTCTGAGAAGACTTCTCATCTCCCCATCGTTATTGTTGTTCTTCCGTTGAGGCGCTGGTGCTGCACTGATCGACCATCCCTCGCTATAACATTTCTTAGCCTTGTCAATGGACAAATTTGTGTGTCGTCGTTCTATTTCACCCGAATATCAAAAACCAATCCAAAGGTAACTACTATTCTGTAATCAATTTTCTCTCAAATCATGTATGCAGATGAAGTTGATGTGTGCTCTAGTTATAAGAATCCCTAAATTGAACTTCTCTTTAATTCAAGGTCTCGATGGAAAAGGAGTATCGCCGAGTTGGATGGTAGATTATCTGCCAAGTATCGCCATCAACTGTCTAGTTTGTTGATTGAATCTTATTCCGAGGTATATAATTTTCTTCTATTTATCTTTAATTTTATAAAGGGTGACAGTGGGAGGGAAAATTTTATTGGCCGACTTATTTTCAGTCAATGTTGCTGTCACACTAAAATTCTCAATGTTTCATTTTGCGAAGATAGGGGCTTTCAGACATTCGTACCACATTGGTGGCAAGAAATGTCCTACTCATGTATGGATTTTCATCAATCGGTGATCCTTCATTTGATTCCTAGCTTAACATTTTCTCCCTTATATTTATATTCTGCAGTCATGTATTTTAAATCTCAAGACCTACTGTGCAGATGTATCAAATTGGCAACGTTGTTGACCAAAATCCCCTAGCACGTTTTAGAAGGTTAGATCTTTATTTTGTGTCATCCAAGTTCTTTGATGTTGCACGGCTGCAAAATATGTTCATGGCCTTGCTTATTATCTTTTCCTATATACTGCTGATCTTGCACCTAGTTGCTAAATTTATGGAATTATATTGAGCAAATGACACATTCGTTTTTTTTTTTTTTTTTTTGATGGATCAAACTTTAGCTTTAGCTTGGTTCCTTATATATAATACGACTAATCAAACTGTGCTCCTCCAGCCATCATTAAAAAGATGATGTCTATTCCAATGAACTTGCATCAACATTTCACTATCATATCCTATATTTCCACTGTAAATTTCAATTCTGAACAGAAAAAGAGTATGGACTAAGAGTATGTCTGGAATTCTACTATTTTTCATGCTTTCCGATGACTATATTCACTACATTCTCTAGAGAATAAATCATTGTTCTACTGAGTATCGACTATGTTTTCTTCTAAGAAGTTTATCATTTCTTTGGATGTACGACACTACGACCTGGTCCTTTTGCTTACCTTTAAAATGGTTGCTTCAGTAATTTTAGTGAGATTTTTGTTTCTTCATTTTGTAACTATTAATTGTAGATTCATTATAATATGTAGTTCTAGTACTGCATCATGTTACTGTGTTGGTACTTGATGTGTTAGTTTATGTAATCTCTCACTCTTCTCTATTGCCCTGACCTATGGTGTGGTTGTGAACATTATCATCTGGTTTGATGGTGATTTGTGGGAACTATTTATTCACATTGAGTGGCTTCTTGGTCTTGGTGATACTAATTCATGAACAGGACAGTGTCCTTTATGCATGACTTGTTTTTATGTTTTTAACTGTTCATGCCTCCATCTGTTGGCTATTATATGTATATTTTTTCTTCTGTTCTTGTGTTCATGTTGTAATTTTTACTTGCAATTTGCCCGTTCGACTAACAAGGTGTATATATATGTTTTTTGTGATCTATATCAGACAGGGCATTTCTGGACTAGAATTTGACAGCAAGGTGAATTCTTCTATATCTCTTCAGTACTTTCTCAAATGAAGAAATTATTCATTGTTCCAGGCTGGTTAATTTTTTGTGTCATTTGTGAAGGGTTGAAAACACTGTCATCATTGCATGAAACAAGACAAACCAAATCTAATAACCCTGGTAATAGATTCACAAGCTTGAAGTAAACACAGTAGATAGGAAACAATTGCCATTAGTTATTATAGAAATAGAATTGTAAACGTAGGTTGCCAAGATGTTGCCTCTGTTACTTTCCCCCCTTGACTGCCTTGGTTCACGTAGCTGCATTGATAACCATGATAGTGAATTAAGAAAGGTTTTCATATAAAGAGCTAGCCAAGAAATTCAGAACAAAGTAATCCTAAAGAAATAGTAGGGCAACTTTTAAATTGCTTAGACTTTTTTTTCTTTCTTTCTTCTGGTATCTTTTAATAAAGAAAAATTCTAAAACACTGAAGCACAATGTGTAGGCCATGATGGACACTTGTTTTTGCATATGAGAAGTCCACTGTTATGAACTTATGATGATATGTCTCTAGACATGATACAAAGATTATTTTTAATTTGGATTGTTGAAATATCTAATCTAAGTAAAACTCTAGAAACATATCTTTAAATAAGATAAAATTTTAAAAGTCTTACTTTATCTTTGCTTTATGCTGCCTCATGTTCATTAGATTTTTGATGAATTTCAAGTTGACTCTGGTTTTAGAAATTTTAATCAAGTGCCATCAAACTTGTACTGGAATTTGTTTGAATTTTCTGCTTTAGTAGATCTAGACTTGTAGTCACCTTTGATGATAGGAAGAGTGATATTATTAGTAACACCATATTAGCGTATGGCGTTTGGTTATGTGTTCAAGCAAATTGTATTGCAAATTACAATGAAACTTCCTACTTGAACTCCTAGCATTCGCTTCAGCATTTGAAGTTGGCACAGCATTACTCACTTGTTTCTTTTTTTCTTCTTTTCGGTTTCCATTTCTATTTGGTGACTTGGTCCTGTTTTTGGCTAATTTCAACTCTTGAATCTTTCAGGGAATATTCTTGGCATCAGTAACAAAATCGGGATGTTTAACGATTCATGACTTTGAAACTCTATATTGCTTGAGTAGTGGTCTATCACCATGTAAGTTGTCTTGATCATATTGTTTTCTTTGGCTTAATATTCTTTTCAAAGTAGGTAATATCTCCGAAGAACATTTTGATTCAAAGAGACATGTAACCTAATGCTCTTTCACTGCTTTTCCTATCAGAGATAAGATTTATAAGAAAAGGATCAGATGTTGGACAGCATTTGGAGATGCCAATCTGACTTTCAGACAGATGTAGTATAAATATTCCCCAAAGTCAAACAATTCTGTTTAGTTCAATCTATGGAAAAGAAACATATATTTTACCAGTGTATATAATTCCCCAAACCACAAAGCCATGTTGGCAAGGATCTGATGACCACTTTGATAGGTCCTCCCTGTCCTCTTGCCTTCATTAACTGATCCGCTATTTGCTGTATATTCTTACTTTTCCTACAAGGCCAATCTGCTGGGGCTAAGGGAATGTCATCAAGCTGTAGCTGAACAAATTTTCTTAAATTGAAAAGCACACACAGGAATAGAGGATGGTTTTTCACCGGAGTCTTTGCACCATCCCCCTTTTACCCCCAGACAGAGGAAAAGAAAAGAGCTCTGGAAACATCAATATCAGGAAGACTGAAAAAATGACATTCCATACATTCCTGTCCATATCCATCTTATTGGTGCACTATAAATGGTATGAGATATTATTGAAACTCAATTTTTGGGATGTTTCCTAACATAAAGATAATGGTATTTTATCTTATAGATAATTGGAAATGAATCTAAATGGTCCTAGAGCAGTCTAAATTCCATACCAGTCAGCTTGATTAGTTACATCTACAATTCGTCATTCAAGTGTGCAATCCCTATAAATCAAAGAGTTTATGATCCATTTACCCCTCTCTGATAATTTTTTTTAATTCTTTCCTTCTAGTTATACCCTGCTGAAGGATGTGACTTTCCCTTTGGCTGTCAATTTTAACCAGTGGTCACTCACTCATCAATAAGACGAGATTCAATAATGGAAGATTTTCTTACATATTACTTGCAATACTATGCTGCAACAGTCAAGCTTGTGTTGACTTCATAGTGAGTCATGTTTATCAGTCATTAGCATATCAAACTATCTAGTGACTTGTCACATAATTGCAAGTTACATGTGAAGAAAGTCATTCTAAAATGCACTCAACCAATATTTTCATCACTGCCTTGGAACAAATATGTTCCTTATACTTTTCAAATGAGGGCAATAATGGATAGTTTTCTAAAGGCCTTTGGACAGAGTACATTGCAGGATATTCTCAGCTTGCCAGGGATAAGATTATTTGTGGATAAGTTGACTGGAATGGTTAACAATATTATGGTTTTAGGTGTTATTATCTTTCCCAGCCACATTATTGTTCCATCTTTTGATTTGACATCCAACTCTTGATTTCTCATTTGATTTTCTTTAGAGTTGCATGATGTATCTTTTGAGGCTCAGAAAAGTTGGTTACCTTGTTTGGAGCTATCTGCTTGGGTTACTCTTAGTAGATATCAGTTGAAGTGATGGGACCAATGGGTCCATGTATGCCTCTGCCTGCCCTATGTTAGCTTTGGAAATTTCATTTAAAGGGCTATCTGCTGTGTACTGGAAAGAGTGCCATTCATTTTTGGTCCCTTTTATGTTTGAAAACTTCTTGATTAGTTGGTTGCGATTACCTATTAAATGTTCAGCTAGTGATTGGTAACATGAGAGGATGAGGCCAAGATATATTGCTGAAAAGATGCTTCTCTCTGTGCATTGGACATACAAGAAACTACAGTGGTAGAAATCCTTGCAACCAAACAGAAATTAAGCATTTTATGTCAGAATAGACAGAGCCTCTTCCAATATTTTGATTCCTTTTCGTATGAATTCTGACAGATGGAAGACTTGTACAGACTTTTTAAACTTATGCTGACTATTGTATTCCTACACTGCATTTTACACGGAACAATAATAGGACATCTTTAGAACAATGTACAACACTGACTATGTGGATGCATTCTAGGTCTTAGACTCTTTGTTTTTCTGAAGTTTCGTGTGAGATATTTAAGCAAGGTTTTGAGGGCTAGGATTGGATTGACTGGATCACCTAATTTGGAATGGGAAGAGCAACTTAGTTGAGCATGGTTCCACGGACTGGTCTTGTACTGGTTTATACTAGCTGATATCTGTAGAAATTGTCAGTAGTCAACATATGATTTTGAATCTTTTGATATGCTTTTTATAGCCTCTTATTTGAGTACTGCACATGATCTTTTGTTGTTACATACTGGTTTCTTTATATTCTTTTATGAATGTAGTGACAGCCACAACATGCAGCTTCTGGTTGAAATCTTTGCCTTCATGTTTTGCAAGTTTTAATATTTTAATTTAACTTTTTATATTTATATATATTTTTTTCATATCTACCTGTTTTGCATGTATAATCCTTAGCTCTTGTTGTCACAAACTTAACATTAATTGTGTAATGTGCTGCTTTCTATGGCATTAGGAATATGCTAGTGCTCTCTATTGTTATTTTCTTCTGGAAGTCCAGGTTGACTTAAAATATTTACTGCATCAGGTTGATCTAATGTGATTTTTTTGTAGGTTTAGAAGAAGATGAAACTAAACATATACTGCACCTTTCAACTCATCAGTTTGATGTTGTTCGATGGAATCCAGCTAACCAAGATGAGGTTCACAAGACTTCCCATGATTCATAATACATGTTGTGTGTGTGTGTGTGCATGTGCATGCGTGTGTATTAATATTCAATCATTATTATGGGGTGAGAGGCCTGAACCATGATCCATGTTGATACATATAGATTATGTTCATAATACATGTGCTATAATGTTCAGTCCGTAAGATGTGCTTGACTGCTTGTTGAAGTTTGATCGATGAAAATGATTCTTCGTAGATTATGACATCATTCTTCTTTGCACCTAATCATCTTGACATTGGATCCTCTTTAGACTGTAATAAACTCTATGTTGGTAGATTAGTTTTCAACAATCTCATGTTGTATTGAAGAGATATATTCTAATTTAAAGCAGAGGTTGGATTGATAGATGACTGTTTCTTGCCATGGGTGAGCTTTTTTTCTTTCTTCTATTTTTTTTTTTTTGGGGGGGGGTGGGGGGGACTAGGCTCTGCAATATTCCCACCCCCGTGTTTTTTTTTTGACAAATAGTGCCTATAGAGGAAATTTAAATTCGGCTACTGAAGAAATTGTTGCCAGTGATTATGTGAGCAATCCTTGTTGCTATGCCACTTAAGCTTCCAGATAATGGCAAAGATCTTGTTTAACTTTGCTAATTGTGAGGTTGAAAAGAAGAAACTTGGTATTATCAAAAAAGATAATTATTTTAGGTGGCTTAAGCTTGTGACCTGATTGAAGCAACTATACTGGTTGAGAAAGATCATTTTTTCTCATGTCAAATTCCAAAAAGAGAAAAAGGAAAATGAAGAAAATGAAACTTGTGAACCTTGTGCAGGTGTTGAAAATTGAACTTATCATTTTTTCTATGTCAAATTAAAATAGAAAAAAAGGGAAGAAAATGAAACTTGTGAACCTTGTGCAGGTGTTGAAAATTAAACTTACATGGGGTTATGCTCTCCTTTCCTGCTTGTTTATTTATCTACTATGATCAATCAACTCCTTAGTTAATGGTAGCTAACTGATGTGGATGCTCCCTTACATTGCATTCATGGAGGAAGGGTGGTGATGTGCGGTGCAAGTTTAGTTCTCTTACTTGTTAATGAGGTGTGTTGATGTATTATCCAAGAAAATGTGTAGGTTTATTTGCTGTTATTGAATGTGTGATGCAACAGAATATGCATGTTTATGCATTTCTATGTTTTTACTTTTGTACTTACAATTAATTGGACCTCTACTATTGTGTACTTTTAAATATGCTAGTATACAATTCAAATGCGTTCCTTTTTGCTAATAACTGTTCAAGTCATATTATAAGCTCCAAGTACTTATTCTCAAAAAATAATCAGACACTCTTGGCTTGCACATGCTAGTCTTATATAGTAGATTGTCAATTTCCAACCAAATGCTTTATATTCTTGATTTGTTAGATGATTGTGTACTTCTGCAGGTTGCTTGCACATCAATGCAGAGTAATGAAGTTCTTCTTTTTGATATTGGTTACATCTCTTCTGAACCAACAGAGGTCAGTTTCTTTCTTTCCTTTCCATGCATCTGTATTCTTGGAGCTGCTTCTTGCCGTGAACATACGGTTGACCTAGTTCCACGCCTAGAATGGTACATTGATACATCTAACATGGAGTGCGTGTGTGTATACATACACACGTTGAATGGATCTTGGATGTAATGCATCTGGATGTGAAGGTGATCTCCCATGCGAGACACCTTGACAACTATGGTCTATAAGACTAACTATCTTGTGTGAGGCTGGTCGTCAGTTGCTGCAGTTGGCACTTATTGTTTTGTTTGCATTATTTGGTATAGAATAAGCATTTTAATGACTGGCTGAATGTGGGTTCTAATTATTTGATTATTTTTTGAACAAATTCATCTCTTATTAATTATTATCGTCATCAGCTGTCCTGTATCGGTTAGTGACTCTAGTGTTCATGTTTATCAACAATACAGGTGCTAAGAAAGAGGCCTACCCTCACAGTGCATGGTTATGAAGCCCAAAAGGGTTTATCTGATATTTCATTCACTTCCATTGACAAATCAAGGTCAGGAAGACCAGAACTAATATACAGAATCTATTCCAGAATTACATACCTTATCATTGGATGAATTTTATGTTTCTGCTGTTTTTTGTCAGTGGACTTTCTTTATGCTTCCGCCTCCTGTAAACATTTTAGCTTTATGGATGAGGAAATAAAATCCTAAAATTCTAATGGATGCTTAGGTCTGAGAAATCTAAAGTAGATAATCTGTGGTATTTAGTGATAACTAGAATAGACTGTCAGTTTTACTATGCTCCCTTTTTTGTCCTTCTATTGTGCCTTTGATTTATTAGTTGAATCTTGACATTTTGCATCTTATGGATATTGTTTCGGCTAAATGATTTATCTCCATTTTCACCTTTCTTTCTCCATTTTGAGTTTTCTCTTAGGTTGCTTGCCTCTGATGTTTACGGCATCATCAGTATATGGGACAGGAGAATGAGTGATCTCCCATGTCTTGAGCTGACAAACAATGTCTGTAGCGCTATTAATAGCATCCAGTTAAATGTGGAAAATCAGGTCAGAGATGTTATTCAGAAGTTATAATAAAATATAACATGTAATGGGTGATCTATCTATTGTGACTGTAAAATAGATGCTCTGTGGATTTGCCGCATGAAATTATGTGCTTCACCATGTATTGAAATTCCCCTTGTTTTGAGTTGGTATGCTCATTTAGAGAATACCCTGAATGGAAATCTGATTATGTTTTGAATGTGTGCTCATAATGTTGTTCCCCCTAATTTTTTTTTGGATGGAATATATTAAAGACAACAACGCCAAAAATACAAAGGGAGAGAGAGGGGGCGGGGGAGGAAAGCCTATAAAGAGGAAGGCCTAATGGAGGAGGTGAGACTCCATGAACTAATAGTTAGCTTATTCCTGGGAGAGTCAGACACTGGGGGATGGGGAATATGGAGAAGTCTAGATGAGACCTCAAAACAGATGGCCTTCTAGATTATGTCAAGGGAACGAGATTTGGAGGACCATCGCCTAATATTCCGCTCCCACCATAAGTGGTGAATAATCGCACCAAACACTAGCTTGCCAACTCGGTCACAAATGGAGGAGCTCGAGAAGACTCTCAAACACCAGGCCCAATCTCGAGCAAAGCCATAAGAGCGCCTCGACCTAGGCCAAATGGAAGCAAGGGCTTTCTCCCAAAGAGATCGGGAGAAGGGGCATAAGAAGAATGAGTGCTCAAGGTCCTCAGTGCAGTTCTAACAATGGTTGTAGTTAGGGTTAACCGGGATATGATGGCTAATGGGAAGGCCTAATATTTTGTTCCCCACAAATTAGTTGGCATTCCATTATGCTTCTTTTCATGCTGTCTGTTTTTACACAAGTAGTCTTTCTTTTACACCAAAATCTTAATGCTGGTTTAACCATGAATGTTATGACTTTGTCTTCCGCTATATGTTGCCCTTATCTTAGGAATGTTCCAAGTTATATGGAAATTCCCTTGCTAGAGGGAAATATAACGGTGAAAGTCATAATTTCAAAATTTGTCGCATTCTGTCAATTTCATAATTATTTGTTGTAATCATCCTTTGTATTTTTAGGACTGTTATTTTTGGGCTTATCAATCAGCCCATTAATCGCAAATTTTCCATGCAGATTGTTTTTGGGGCAACTAAGCATGGCATCATCCATCTTTGGGATATTCGTGGAGGAAGAACATCTGATGCTTCTCAAATTCATAAACAGGTAAAAGGGCGGGCGTCTTTCAGGTTTTCCTTATTTGATTTTTATTGCTTAATTCTAGTATGGAATGGATGGCAGGAACTGTGTTCTATGATAACTTTGAAATGGGAATTGGTTTATGAGAAATTTTTTAATCCTATCTCCCCCCTTAGTAAAAGTAATGAGCAGAGTATTAACTAGGGCTCTTAAGAGTTATGATGGATGAAAGGATAAGGCATCATCCTTTCCAGTGGCAGTTAAAGTGCGGTAATTTTTTGGAAAGATTCATCTTTCACCCCCGAGTAATATCCAACTACTAGCTAGATGGTGAACATATGTTTCTCTTTCTTTCTCTCTTAGAATCATGCAGCCTAGATTACAAAACCCTGATTTATGTCACTATAGGTCTAGTACGAGTGACAAAAACTCAAATAAGATAGTGGCAATTTTCTAAATTTAGAACACTACTGTAGTTTTTACCTTTATTTATAGTATATTTTGCTAGTAGCTAATAAACAGACTGTTGGATTCTATTAGGAGTCTAATAAGAGTTTGTATAGGAGTTAAATTAGAGTTTGCATTAATGTAAACTTCTATTCCTTGTAATAGTCTACTTTTCACTTAATTATAAATAGAGGGCTTGAGATCATGGATCAATAAGCCATTCACCACAATCGTTTCTTTCAACATGGCATCAAAGCCTAAGTTCGATTAGGATCTTCTTCTATTTTTTTCTTTCTTCAAACCCATAAACCCCATAGCAGATTATATTTTTTCACCAAAACCCTTCGCAGTTTTTTCTTGTTCTTCTACAACCTAATTTTGCAACCATCGCAGAAATCAATTCTTCAAACCATAATTCTGCAACCATCGTTTGGCAGAATTTTTTTCCCTTTTCAAACCCATTGCACCGCTGCACTATCGTTTCAATTCCACCTCGAAGATCAAGAGAAAAAAAAAGGAAAGAAGAAGAGAAGAAGAACCACGATTCCTGCTGCTTCTCGCGACAAGAATTCCTGCTGCTGCTGCTGCTTTTTGCGATAAGAATCATAGATTAGAATCGGTTACCGCTGCTTCTTTTGCAACTTCCTCTGCCGCTGCTCCTGCTCCTGCTATTGCTGCTTCTACTGCCGGAGCTTCTGCAACTTCCGCTGAAAGAGACTCCTGAAGAGTGAAGACTACTGCTGTATTTATGGTTTCTGTTTCGATCATCCCAACCAAAATAAAAAGAAAAACAGAAAACGTAACTACTATGTTTGAGGGTTAGGTTTGTAAATTTACAAACTTTCAGGGACTTGTTTGTGATTTTCCATATCCTCAGAATCAGAATCATAATCAGAATCAGAAAAGAAAAAAATGGTATTCTTTATAAGTATTTTTTGAATTCTATCATTTGGGTGGTTTGGCTATTTTATTCTGCGACATTTCAGTTACTTCGAAAGGTTGAAGACTGAAGAACTGCAGATAATTTTGTCAACATGACAACTATTGACGGTACAGCCTCGACCACTGCTTCCTCTACTACCCATACCAACTCCTACCTTGCTATATCAGGTAAAACTTTTACAAGCTTTTAAGCTTCTTCAATTTCTACTCCTTGGATCATTGATACAGGAGCCATAGATCATATGACAAGTTTATCCTCTTCTTTCTTACAATATTCTCCATTTTCTGGAAAGGATAAAGTTCGAATCGTTGATGGCTCATATTCTTCTATTGCTGGAAAAGGAACCATTCAGCATTCTCCATCACTTTCTTTGTCTAAAGTTTTATATGTTCCCTCTTTCTCTAGTAACTTGCTCTCTATCAGTAGTCTTACACATGACTTGAATTGTAAAGTGATTTTTTCCCCATCTTACTGTGTCCTCTAGGATCTGGTCACGGGGAAGGAGATTGGACGTGGTAAACTAGACAATGGACTTTATTTGCTTGAGCCGATTGGAGAATCTGCGTTTGCTTTGACTACATCTTCTAATCCGGTCCATTCGGTAAAATCAGACCTTCATCAGTGGCACCGTAGGCTAGGTCACCCCCTCTAGGAACTCTTAAGAAAATATTTCCTGATTTGGTTTCTTCTTATAATGAGGATAATTTTTTTTGCGAAGCTTGCATTTTTGCAAAGCAGACTCGTTCTACTTATTTACCTTCTCTTCATAATAGAAGACCTATTCCTTTTATGCTAATTCATACTAATGTGTGGGGTCCTTGCCGAAGTGTATCTATTACTGGCCATAAGTACTTTGTTACTTTTATTGATTGTCACTCTCGTTCTACATGGATTTATCTTTTAAAACAAAAAAAATGAGGTTTTCCGATGTTTTCGTGATTTTCATAATATGATTAAAACTCAGTTCAATGCCACTGTGAAGATCCTTCGCAGTGACAATGGCACCGAGTATATTGATGGTGAATTTCAAAGATATCTCTCTGACTCTGGCATAATACATCAGACCAGTTGCGTTGATATGGCTGCCCAAAATGGGGTGGCCGAAAGGAAGAATCGGCATCTCTTAGAGATAGCCCGTTCCATTATGATTGCTATGAATGTACCTGACCAATCTTGGAGTGATGCTATACTCACCGCTTCTTACCTTCCGAATAGGATGCCCGATAGGATACTTGGTTTTAAATGTCCTAATGAGATTCTTCAGGGAGCCTCTTCTTTTGTTGTTCCCCCAAAGGTTTTTGGATGCGTGTGCTATGCCAGAATCACAGCCCACCAGAGTAAGCTGGCTCCCCGCGGCCTACGTTGCATATTTTTGGGGTATTCTGCTACTCAGAAAGGGTACAAATGTTATCATCCTCCCTCCAGGAAAACCATTGTATCCATGGATGTAATTTTTCATGAGTTTTGCCCTTACTATACACCTCTCCAGGGGGAGAGTCTTAGAGGAGAGGTGTTCTTTTCGACTCTAGATTTTCCTATCATAGACCAACACAACTTTAGAGTCCTAGAAGAGTTTCCTGAGCAGGGGGAGACTTCGGGCAGTATAACTGAGGACTCTAATCCACCCCCTTCGTTTTCTAAACCATGTGAAGAACCTAGCCAGGGGGAGACCACTCCTGTGAGACACACTGTTGGGGTCTTTCAAAACCAGATTGACCAGAATAAGGAGGTGAAGACTTATCAGAGGAAGAAATACAACCGGCTAAAGCAGGTGGAGAAAGGTGATACATTACCACTTCAGTCTCCTGCTCCAGAATCAGATTCTACTGAGGTATCTTCTTCCAATCTTCCTATTGTTGTTAGAAAAGGGGTCAGATCTTGTACTCAACATCCCATAGCTAAATATGTTTCTTATAACTCTTTGTCTGACTCCTACCATGCTTTTATATCCTCTCTGTCATCTGTATCTGTTCCTAAAAGTTGGCAGGAAGCCTATGCTAATAAGAAATGGAAGGAAGCTATGGTAGAGGAAATGCAGGCAATGAAGAAAAATGACACTTGGGAGCTGATTACACTTCCTCCAGGAAAAAAACTAGTGGGCTGCAAATGGGTATTTGTGGTTAAACAAAATATGGATGGATCAGTCAACAAGTTGAAAGCTAGACTAGTTGCAAAGGGGTTTACCCAAACCTATGGGATTGATTATCAGGAGACCTTTGCCCTTGTTGCGAAACTAAATACTGTTAGAGTTCTGTTGTCTGTAGCTGTGAACAAACACTGGAACTTACACCAACTAGACGTAAAGAATGCCTTCTTACATGGGGAGTTAGCAGAAGAGGTCTATATGGAAATCCCACATGGTTTTTCCGATGACAATACTGCAGGGAAAGTCTGTCGGTTGAAGAGGTCAATTTATGGGTTAAAACAGTCTCCTAGATGCTGGTTTGGACGCCTTCTGAAGGCAATGACTTCTATTGGGTACAAGCAAAGCAATGCTGGTCATACACTATTTGTCAAGAAGTCAAGTACTAACATCACACTTCTCATTGTTTATGTAGACGATATTGTCATCACAGGGAATGATGGTGAAGAAATTCAAAAGTTGAAAGACTTTCTTGGCAGAGTTTGAAATTAAAGATCTAGGGAAGTTACAATATTTCTTAGGGATTGAGGTGGCTCGATCAAATAAAGGTATATTCCTATCCCAAAGAAAGTATGTCCTAGATCTATTATCAGAAGTGGGAATGTTGGGGTGTAAACCAGTTGATACCTCTATTGAAGCTGGAGCTAAACTTAAAGAAAAAGAGGGAGAACCAGTGGACAAAGGAAGATACCAAAGGCTGGTAGGGAAGCTTATTTACTTGTCCCACACCAGGCCAGACATCGCTTATGCTGTAGGGATAGTGAGCCAATTCATGCATGATCCATATTTAGCTCATATGAAGGTCATTGCAGAATACTACAATATTTGAAGGGAACTCCTGGAAAAGGAATACTTCTATCACCTACCGATAATCTAAAAGTAGAAGCATACATTGATGCAGATCGGGCTGGATCTCCAGACAGGAAGTCAATTTCAGGTTACTGTACCTTTGTTGGAGGTAATCTAGTTACTTGGAGAAGTAAGAAACAGAATGTGGTAGCTTTATCTAGTACCGAAGCTGAATATAGAGCTATGGTTCGTGGAGTTTGTGAGCTACTATGGTTGAAAGGCTTGCTGCAAGATATTGGAGTCCAAGTTCCAAACCCTATGATGTTATACTGTGACAACAAGTTTGCTATTAGTATTGCTAATAATCCAGTGCAACATGATCGAACTAAGCACATTGAAATTGACAGGTTTTTTGTCAAAGGAAAGTTGGAACAAGGGCTTATCTGCATGCCTTTTGTAAGATCTGGAGACCAAGTAGCAGATGTTTTCACTAAGGGTTTGAAAGAAAGAGATTTCCTTCCTATTGTAGGCAAGTTGGGCATGACTAATATCTATGCCTCAACTTGAGGGGGAGTGTTGGATTTTATTAGGAGTCTAATAAGAGTTTGTATAGGAGTTAAATTAGAGTTTGCATTCATGTAAACTTCTATTCCTTGTAATAGTCTACTTTTCACTTAATTATAAATAGAGGGCTTGAGATCATGGATCAATAAGCCATTCACCACAATCGTTTCTTTCAACACAGACTAAGTAGGAATACCATTAAGAGTACATTACAATTCTAGTTACAAACTAATAAGGAAACTAAACATAAATGCACAAGGGGACTGAACCATAAACACCCATGACATTGACACTTCCCTTATCATGCTCAACAACAATCAACCCAAGCCCCCTTGGCGTTTAGACTGGACATTTTATTACAAATTCAAAAGTATGATTTATTTCCTGAATAATTTGAAGAAGTATTATAACATTTAATTCGTTTTACTGAATTATTTGAAAAAGTTATTTTTCAAGGCATTCTTGATATGGCTTGCAAAACATTGATAAAGTTGTAACTTGTAAAACAATAAATATGATTCTCTTTTGTTAAACTTTATTTTCATAAATCAATGTATGGACACTATATATTTGAAAGAAAAAAGGGGTTGGGGTGTGGGGGGGGGGCTAGGCCGACCTCAATTACCCCTCTTTCCTGTATAATCTATTGTTATAGCTTCAGCACCACATCTTTGTCATCCTTGGCTGCACATACCTTGAACCTATTATGTCATGTTGAACATGTGTTGTGGCCTGCATGACTGAATTCAAAGTTATGCTCTGGTTTTTATTCCAAACACATGGATAATTTACATTAATATTTACTTTAAACCATGTTACAGTTTTGCAGTTAATAATCCTTTTACTCCTAGGCATTGTCGAAATTCGTTCTTGAAGCATGTCTATTTGCCCTTGCTTTTTCTACAAACAGGAGTGGCCCTAAAAACAGGGAAAATCAACATCTTACACCTTTAGATAGTGTTTTACAATGTTATTGCAATAAAATATATTTGAATTTCAAGTCAATGGCCAAAGAGTTTACCCTGTGTATTATTTGAATGCTCTTCTCATCCAGGTCAGTCCTCTAGCATCTTTCAAGCTAGCATTGCTGTTAGAGAAGATCAGTTCTTTGAAGGTATGCATAATACTCTATTCTTTTCAGTAAAATTAAAAGAAAAGAAAATGATGTCCTCCTGTTTCATTTTGCTCTTGAACTTCATTTCAGCATCCAAGATCAAAGTAATGAGACTAATCATGAACCAAGAAACTTTTTATGGGATTGAATAGCTCAAACAAGATCAGATGTTGTAATTATAAGAACAGAAACTGAAAAGTTTATAACTTAAAGATGGATGAATTCATCAAGTTGAATAAGATTGCAATTTGACTAAACTCTCGGTTCTGAATAATCCGACTATGAAAAGGACTAGTTAAAACAAGAATATTGAGAAATTGATAGGGTTTTCAGAAAAAGGATGACATAACTTCAAATAGATATATTTGTGCAATTAACAAACCAAACTTTGTCGAGGTATATAACCCGGCACCTCAGATGATCTATACAGCATTGCTGAACTTAAAACCAGGTAAATCCAATGGCCGATAAGCTTGAAACAGGATCACAAGTATAGGGATAGTATCAAGTTTCAGAGAAATCAAATGACTCTATATGAACTGATTGGCCTAAAATACCAGTTGATGAACAATACAAACAGTTAATAGTATGTAAAATTTGATTTGAATCTGAGGGACTAATTTGAGATAATGAGAGAATCTTAGAGAGAATAAGATTCTTAAAACCCAGAAAAGCAAAAAGTACAAAAGTTTTTTTTTTTCCCTTTTTTTTTCTTCCTTCCAACTGTAAGATCTGTAATCTCTTTTTTAGGGAGAAATTGAAAACTTTGGTGGAGATAAAAGGAAACTTCTTCTTAACGGATCTCTAGATTTGAAGAATTGCTTCTGTTAAAGCAAACACCACGAAATAGCGAATCGAAATAGAAACAAAATGAAAACACAGAGAGATCTAATGTGATTCACACATCAATGCTGTATGCTACGTCCACGAGCGAAGGTGAAGATTCTTTTACTATGTAGAAGAAGAATAGAATGAGACCTCACAACAATTCGCCAAGAACGGCACAAGAACTCTCACCCACAAACCCTAACCGAAAACCCCAAATCTCTCAATGATGTGGTAGGCGAACATAAGATTGAATCGGGTAGACGGGTTGATCCATTTGGTTGGGTCGAACCGTATTGTAGGGGCCAAACCCCTTTCATAGACCAAGATCAGTGGTGGGCTCAAGAGGCCTATCGGCCCAAGCCCTCCGCTTCCCCCACAGATCTCAAAAAACAGGTCATTTGGATCGCCCAACAAAATATGTCGGTGCGGGTCTATCTTCCAAATCGGGTACAAGAATTCGGGTCACAATATAACAGCTTCCTTCTATTATCTCGTGTGGTGAATTCCTAGAACCTCTTGGTGTATTTGAAGAAATCAATGGGTAGAAACTTATCATCTTTGTTTTATATTTTTCTGTTATTCTTTGTTGTGCTGTAACCTATTTTCAATGTTTTTTCCTTTGATCTTCAAAGTCATTTTCTGTTTCTTTCAATAACACCTACCTCTGATAGACGCATCATAAGCATCTCCCAATGGACCGCATTCCTCCTTGCTTTGGTTCTTCTAGTATATGTATGGTTCCCTAGTAAGCAAAGCATGTCCTCGTCAAACTTGTCTGAGATGGGTGAGCCTTGGACCTGCAGAAAATTGTTTTAGGCTAGATTTCTGTTATTTTTTAGGGTAGTTGACTCAGCTTGGTCTGTCATCCTTGGGCTGGCATAGTTTAGCAATGGCTTTGGTTGGCCTAAGCAAGTTCCACTCCCCATATATCCACCTCAAATCCCCTTTTGGCATGTGATGAAAATACCATCCTTGTGCAAAACTAATAGAAGCACATTTTTGGAAATGGATGCCTTACATAGTTTACATTTTTATCTTCCTGCGTGTTACTGACTGGGCAATGTTCCTCTGCAAATGCTGATTTTCTGCTCATGATTTGCTAATGCATCTAAAACATAGAAATATCTATATAGAGATGGCTTATCATGCCGGATCCCATGCCTCCATTCTTTTTCATGCCTTTCACAAGCATCATAAACATGAGAAGGAACAGCATTGGCAGAAGATTTGTCTTCTGTAAACTATGTGAGAAAGTTCCTCCTACTCAAGGGCATAATCAATGCACAAGGCTCCTGCCACTGTGGGGTCTGGGAAGGTCATAATGCATATGGCCTTAAGCCCTTAACTACTATTATCAAAGAGGTTGTTTTCAGACTTGAACTTGTGACAACTTGGTCATAATGGTGGAATAATTAACCATCGTGCTAAGGCCTTCCTTCTAGAAACTTCCTCTGTGACTGTAGTTCCAAATGCAAATATTTAACTCCTACCTGGTCAGCTTTAATAATCTACAAACTCATGAGTAATTGATTTTCTAATTCTTGGATGCAGGAACAAACAGAAATTTTATCAAAGGAAATACACTCAATTGATCTTGACCCATCTTGTCCATATCAGTTAGCATTCCATCTTGATGATGGTTGGTAGGTTTCATAAATTGATTGTCTTTGTCATACTGCATTTCTTTCTTAAAGTTCTCACTGCTTTTGTTTTGCGGTACTTCAAGTTGATGATCCTGCTATTAGTGAGTCAGGATTTTGAATGATCTGTTATATTCCAGTACTTTTACACGTCGTACATGTGCAGTCCATTAATATGTGGATTCATTTAATAAATTATGATGTGACTGTACAAGGCTTCTGAGTTCTGATTTGAAAGTAAGATAACGGCTATGATTTTAATATTGTTGTTTTACTGTACAACAATTCTACTCATGGAGGAATTTTTGCTCATACCTATTTGTAGGGAGGCAACCAATATTTCACACCAAAACAGTTGTTCTAGTGGGATAAGTCCCACGTCAAAACTTGGTTTATGCCATCTGTGAGATAACAATGTTTGGTATCTACAGATAGTAGGTTTGGATAAGACACATGTCAGGGCAGGATTTATTTCTTGATCCATTTTATTGTTTGAGATTTCTTATAGGAGCCAATGGCACACTATTTCTATGTTTTATAATTCTGATGATCAATGAAAGCTGTTCCTGAAATTCAAGACGGCACAACTAAGTAATACTTTTAGCTGTTCATTGTAGCAATGACAGAGCATACAATAAATAAAATCAGATAATTCTTTGTGTTAGTTCTTTCATGCTAAAGAGCAGAGAGCTGAGCTCCAAGTGGAATGCTTGCCTTTTTGAGAAATTCACTGTTATATTTCTTTGTGGGTATTGATCCACCGCTTGTTCCTAATAAATTGCAAACTTAATAGTCATGCTCTCAAGCTTCCTGATCTCATATGATAGAAAGAAACATGAGCTAGTATTCTCCTGCAAATTGTGAATACTCCAAATGACATTGTTAGAAGTGGTTGACTTCATTTTTTAAGTTAAAAGGGTTTCCTTTTTACTGCATTTGTTGTTTTCTCAATAAAAATATTCAAGTTGAACCTCTAGAGCTTTATTGATCCATAATCTACACCATGTGTGAAGCACCACAGGCTTTCCCTTGCTTGGTCTATATAGACTAGGATCAATTTTTTTGTATTGAATGAAATGTTGTGGTGACATGTCTTTGCTGACTTATTATTTTGTTGGTGTGGAATATTAGGTGTTTGTTTGTTTTTTAATGATCCAAGCTAATAATTTCAATTGTGGGGATCAATGGTATAAGATGATTTGCTTCTGATAATTATTGGATTCAGATTTACTTCTTATAGCCCTTTTTTGTTTATATAGGTCAGGTGTTCTGGATACTAATAAATTTGAAGTTACTCACGTACATTGCCCACCTCCTGCTTGGTTGTGAGTAGAAGTTTTGGCAATTTTTTGAAATCATGTAGAAGATCATTAATTTATCTCCTATCTTTTCTGCTGCCACTAATTATCAATCTTTCTGTGACTTCTGGATTGTTAGGACTGGAGCAGACATATCATCCAGTTATTCCTACTTGAGAAAGCCATCATGGCTAGCAACCTCTTCAGTATGATTTTCCCCATGTTGGATATATCTGTCCTTTATTATATTGTTGCATTGTTTTTTGTTTGCCCAAGTCTATTGTTGCATTGTTGGTGATATTTGTATTTCCTTCTGTGATCTTCCCACTGCTATAGGATTTAAAGGAAATAGTTGGTTAACTGGTTCATCTCTTTGTTCTGTATGATGCAAGACATTGCACCTTGTATGACCAATGCTCAAACTAATTATGCTGGAAAAACATAAAAAAGTTATAGCTCATGACTAACAAATATCAATTGGACAAGTTGAAACCTCTCAGTGAGCAATATGGTGGGAGACTGGGAGCAATAGATATTGGCTAGCAACTGATACTAGATTTCCTCTTTATAGGCTTTCATTTACCCAGCTGTATAGATGAAGCATTTAGAATGTGTTTATTTAGCCCTACAACCTGGCCAATTCTAGTGTGACATTAGAAAAAACCTAAACTACTTGGCAGGCTGAGGCTGGTATTACAGTATTTAAAAACACCAATGGAGCATTACCATATCAGGAAAGGTCATGAAAGTACACTTAGATCCTTAAGTATGGTCTGATGCCACATAGCTCAACAGTGATTGGTGTTAGGGCTTTTGAGTATGATGATGCCTTCTTTTGACGGATTCTGGGCCAATTCCTACAAAGAACTTCCATTTATTGAGAATTAGTTTTAACTTTACTATAGATAGATAGATAGTTCTTTGTGTGTTATCTTTTGATACTCTGGTTTCCTGTTCTAGTTGTTGGTGTGTTATCTTTTGATACTCTAGTTTCCTGTTCTACTTGTTGCTCAATTGTTGTATTCCAAGTTCCAATTGCAGCCATAAGCTACCTTTTGTAAACGTAAATCATTTATCAGAATTTGTAATATGCTACCTCATGCTAGCTCGAGTATGTTTGTGTTTTTTCTAAAATAAATTGTCTTCTTGCACAGATCTATGCAGTTGGGTCATCCTCTGATAATGGGGTCCATCTTTTAGACTTTTATCCAGGCCCTAGCTCAGCTTGCCATGTGGATTTCAAGTGAGCGAACCATACCCATATCTATAACTCTATTTGGCATGGATTTGTTTTCCCCCCTGTGTAAATACTAGTAATTCTTTATTTCATAGCTTGAAACATTTGACCCAATTTTGAACTTCCTTAAACTACTGCTTTTATTTTGATCTTTTTAATTATTCTTCACATCAAGAAGGGTACAAATGTAATTCTTTGCAGAAAGTTTGATTGCTATTTGCTTTCTATATTTGCTATCAAGTATGCTTTCATGTTGGTTATCAATACTAAAAGTAGCTGCTTACTCTTTCTTGGTTTTACTTCTCCATTCTCTCTAGTGAGGGTACGCAGGGCCTTAATACTGAAGAAAAGCAGAATAATCGAAACAAATTTGTTCCTTTATCAGAAGGTGTTACTGCTTGTGCTGCTCATCCGATCAATTCTACCATCATAGCTGGAACGAAGGTTTGTACGTAAATATTAATCCAAATCTATTGCTGGTTAGAAACTAGATGGAATGTGAATGGTTTTATTCTTCTAATAGTTCATATATGCATCCGTCCTTTTGACATCTAAGAACTACAATATGATGTTGATTGCTTCCTGAAAATACTCAGCATATGACCTCTTGTAGTTTATTATAAATCACTTAAACATTGCAACTGGCAGTGAAAGAACACTAATACAAGCTAAACAGTCAGTTCTTGAATCCATTACATATGGTCCAGAATTCATTTTAAGAAATAATTATGAAAATTAACTAGAGTTTCATTGGTTGTTTGGTTTCAGCGATCCTCTTTGTTACTGATCTCCCAAAGACACCATTGTGATCTTAATAGTTAGAGCTCAAGCAATGATCGGTTCTCTTTGTAGCTACTGAAGTGTTCGAGAACTTGTAAAATTAAGCAGTCATCTGAGCTCATGTGAAGCTTTGGAAGTAGATATATTGCAGCAACTCAGGCAACGGAAGGGCATCACTAACAGGAAAAGTTCCACCCAGGTTCATCGCTTTCAGAAATTCTATAAGTATTTCTGCTTGGGGCATCAGATTTCTTCTGTTATCCACGTCAGTGACATGAAATTTTGTATAGGAATATGGTGTCATGTAATTCGAACTCACTATGTGGGAAACATGTTCCCACATATGGGGTTGGGGTTGGGACTTGTTGATTGCAAGAACTGCTTGGTGTACATTACTTTTTTTTTTTTTTTTTTTTTTTTTTGGGGGGGGGGGGGGGGGGGGGGATAAACTTGGTGTACATTACTCAGTTTGCTGGTTGTTTGAAGAAAGCTACTGTATATATGCATGACTGACTGCTATCAAATTAACATTCTACCAGTGGAGAATCTTTTTCATATTCTAGTATCTGAGCCATTAAATTTCCTCAATCCACTGCATGGATATGTTCTGCATCGTTTGATTCTGCAATCTCTGTATTAGCACATAATCAAAGGAACCATTTCTGTGGTAATTTGGATAACATTTTCTCAGTATTTTGGTCAAGGTCAGGGTAATATGTATTTCAGCATCTAATGGTTGCTGAAAATTTGAGATATTTTAAATAACAAAAAAGTTACAGTAGATGAAGCTTGCCAAATTTGTCTATTGACTTTGCTTTCATAAATATTATATCAATCTTAAGCTTACCAGTTTTTCATTTTTATATATCACGTTTATAGAAACCTAATCATGGCTTCTGTGTTTTTTTTTTTTTTTTTTTGGTGAGAAACATGGCTTCTGTTCTAACTTCCAAGTATAACAAAAAGGTTTAATTGTTTAATATACTTATTTTAAAATTGTTCTTCTCCCACTTGTGCAGCTAGTACTCTGTTGGTTACTTATTCTTCTAAACATCTTCATTACTTATCTGGTTATTTTGATTTTTAATTGGAGAGCTTCATGATTGAAAAGGGAATTCAAGTGCAAGACTGTGATGACGTTCAATACTAAGACTTGCAAGATAGCTCTGAGTGTTACATGTTTGGGGAGTGCCATGAGAGGTTAACCAGCATAGAAAGTCGCCCAGATGAGATGAACAAATCTCACTGTAGCTTCATTCTACAGAATATTATATTCAGGATGCAACCAAAGCACAGAAGGTGAACTCTGTGCACCATAGAGCTACCACAAGGCAGAGATGACTAGAGAGAGATTTTGTTTGGAATTCAAATCTATCTGATACAATGCTCAGCAGTCATTCTTACTAATTCACTTACCAGTAAATAAAATATTTGGATTTATATATGCATTCAGATAAGAGTACAGCCGCATAATTTCAATCTTGCATGAAATTGCCACTCACAAAGTTCCAATTTTGCAGCTAAGATGCTAAAGTGGCATTGAACCAGCAAGATATTCTTCTGCTTATTTTCTCAATCAAACTTGTAATAGACAGCTAATATCACTCAGGAGGGATCAACTCACATGATTTCAAATGTACACTACCATAAGGTAAGCATGGGGGTTCGGGGGTAGGCTGGAATGTTGTTAAAGGGCTGAGGAAATCAAACCCAGTTGCTGGAGATTGAGAAGTTATGGAATCTAAATGACAGTTCCCCTGCTGTGTCTCTGTTTCCTGTAGCCTCAGGCTCATTGTCGTGGATGCAGTTCTCAGTTGGAGTCTGTGCCAGCTGACATTCAGGAGGTAAAGGCAGTACTTGACTCTCATTTGAAGGGTGCCATGATAATGGGACTTCAGATACTTGTGACTTTGGGGGTGGTGAGCTGACAAACTTGCAAATGTCATCATTTCCAGAAGCCAAGAAGCAGTCCCACATAAACACATGCAGGAAAATTGGCCGCAGGGCATGACGGTGCAATGACAACTTCTGGCTGAGTGAGACTGTGTCAAAACATCGTATGGCTCCGGTTGAAGAAACCATCCATGGAAGGACTTTCTGGTTTGAAACTCTAGAGATCACAAGGAATTTAGATGCACTCATTGCCTCTCTGTAAAGATCCCTCAGTCCTGATCGAGTTGATGGTAGCTCATTCTCATTATTTTCATCATCGACAACGGAGGAAATGTAAATGAATCCCTGCCCATCATCATATAAGAAGTATAAGAAAAATCTGGAACATATGAAAGGCCAAACTACACGAATCACCAGTTAGAGGTCACATTTCTTTCTCTATATCCTAGACCTTACTAATGACATCTAGCAGTTCCTTACTGATGAATTATCACTTTCACAAATATATGTGACACAATACCCTTTCTTGTCCGTAAAAGCATGAATTAGAGGGGGTTGAGATGTCTTATATACAACAAACCTCTTCTGTACGACTAATTGCAAACCCAAGCTTTGTGTCACCTTCCTTCAGATCAATCTCCAAAGCATACTCTCCTCCAATAGGAGCATACCAGAGACGAACGGCTCTCACCACACCAATATCGACTCCATGGTAATCTTCAAATCCGTAGAGGCTGACATTTGCAAGATTTGATAGGTCAGAAAATGACCCAGCATTGACAGTAGCTGAAGCAGTCTCCCCAGAGATCTGGCACAAAAGAAGCATAAGTATTGTAGATAGTAGGTATGGTTGCAATATTCTAGAAAGTTATACAACCTTAATTGTACAATCCTTTTAATTCTGAAATATATGCATGCTGTAAACCAGTTATTGTCTAGCATCACAGCAGCAACATAAGACATATGCCTAGATATGCAATCCCCATTTCATGGTTCTCAACTTTGAGATCTACCACATGCTTCTGGATATCCTTCCCATTCAGCTATGCTCCTTTCAGAACACCCTCTTATGTTGTTAGGCTCGATCGTTCAAAAATATCTAACAGTGGCACCAATAAGGCCAGTCATTCTACTCAGAGCACTTGAAGGTAGGACTGAATGGATTACAAGTTTACTTACCTGCCAATTCCATTGCTTTGACAGATATACTACAAGAGGGCAACAATGAGATGGTCTACATTCCTATGCAAAAAATGCTAATAAATGAACAAAAAGAAGGTTTAGTTAAAGCAATTTTTCCAAATTTACCTTGGTAAGGAGAGACTCGGTTTGGATGTTTGTTAGACTTATGGGGACCCCATTGGCCCGAGAAGCATTTATCCAGGCATCTGCCCTGGCAAGAGTGTCCTCAATGTCATTGTACCGCGAAGCAACTCGGTCTGATGCCTTTGGAATAAACAGTATAGAAAGAAAGCAACTTGAATTGGGAACCTTAAGCAACTGCATCTTCCTCTCCCAGCGATATGATACATAACCATCTTGAAGCTGTGCTTTGCTTAATGCAGAGACCACCCGAGCTCTTCTTGAACCTGTAGATCCAAAATATTGCCTTTTAAATTGCTGAAAAAAGGTAAATAGATAACCATATGGTCTGTCTCAAGTTATCTTGATGAATTTTGCCCAACACTAACCCAACTTCAGATGCTACCAGAAAAAACCCAGGAGTTAACTTAGAACATTAAAGTTTCTGCAAACATCCCACTAAGGTTTCCCTGAGAAATTAATATCAATAAAATTGACTTGCTGCTGCTGCTGTTGTTGCAAAGATAGCTTAAGTGCTTTGAAGGCTAATAGTACATAAGCCCAAATGTCCTCAAACCAATTTCTTTGCACAAACAATAAATTAAGCACAAACCAGAGTCAGGGAAGGACAAGTGGAGAGAGAGGTTACCTTGAAATGCAAGGCAATCGCTTTCTGTTCGATCAGCAAATCCAACAGCATAGTTTGGATCATCAATAGATCTCAACATATACTGTTTCTTCCCTGCAGCCTCGTTGGGCACGATACAGGCCTGCAACTCAACAACCTCATAGCGGCCGCGTCTGACTCGGACCTTTATCAGAGTCTCCTTATTCTTATACGACGTGTGAAGTAGCTTCTGCACTCCATGCTTTCCGTTCTTGAACGGAGGTCGAACACATAACAGGCTTCCAATCTTCAGCTCCTCCACGATATCGCCTGTTTGAAGCATGTTTGCGTTCCATTCATCTGCTTTCGAGCTCCCTTTTAAGCATTCAATTGCCAATACCAATCCTCCCCTGTTACTTCCTTCGTGGAGATCCCCTGAGAAGCTTCGGTCCATGGTCATCGCCACTGCTTCCTCAAAGTTTATGGTGAGGAACCTCAAGCATCAAACTGAAAAATCAAAACCCACCTTCAGTTTCCAAATTCCTTCTTCAAAGTAACGCGGTTGATCGCATTAAACTAGCCTTTGCTTCAAGTTTAGTGATTATTTCCACTGAGAGACATGAAACATGTTCCTACTAGTCAAATCGAAAATTCGCAAGCTAGATGGCACAAAGGAAGTGAAGCCCAGAAGCAAATCTTCACTGCCCAGAGAGAAGACGCACCTGGGCTTTCAGGAGATTAATCTGAGAGGGAAAAACCGAAATCTCTGTGCTGCAGAATAAAATAGAGAAAAGGAGAAGAGACAGAGATGGACGAGCGCAGAGACTTTATAAGAATATAAAATGATGATTTAAAGACACTGGAAAATAAGGTGTGGGTCCTGTGAGGCAGCTACAACTACAAGGTTCCCCACCTGGCCGGCCACCCACCATTGCTTCAGTTGCTACAGTAATGGGCAACTTCGAGATATTTCAGAATCAAAATGAGAAGACGGAAGACGCATTCAAATGGGTCTTGAAGGAATTTTGGTAATTGCGTGATACAGTGTTTGTATCTGTTTTTCACACGCTACCACAGCAAAACGTTGACACTGAAACTGGAGAAAAATAGGATTTCTTGGAGTTACTGACGCAATTGTGCTTGCGATTTGTGATTGCTGGAGCCCGCAAATGGATCTTCTTCAAGTCATTCTTCTCCTACGAAACGATTCAGAAGATCTCAAGCCTCGACAAAATCTTGCAGAACTCTGATATCAACTTACCCAAAAAAAAAAAAAAAAAAAAAAACTCTGATATCAATGTGACAGTATGACTTCCATGATTTTTAATGTAAAAGAATCTTTATCTTTGACAGAAAAAAAAAAAGAAAAAAACAACTGTGGAAGGATGTTTGACCAAAAAAATTACGAAGGAATCTGCCCCCTTTTTTATTATTTTTTTATTGTTCCAAATTGATTTGTTTTACTTTTTATCAAACGAAAAAAAAATTAAATTAAAGTCAACTTACTGCATGGATGATTTTTAAAGAGGGATGACATATAGACGTATACATTTAAAGTAATAAATATTTTTGTAATGTTAATTAATTGGGTGAATTTTAAATTTGTAAAATGCATTGAATTAGGGGTGTAAGTTTGGCCATGACGGCTTTGACCAGCCCTAAGTTAGCACTGAGCCCGAATAGGGCTTGGGCTCAAGATTTTGGTCCTGAGAACGGATTGGGGCTAAGGGGGGGGGCTTGGGATTACTCTTTGACTCACTAGACCTTTCCTTTCCCATTCTTAATTTTTTGTCTTCATCTTGGCCATAATTTTGGCCCTAATTCTAGCTTAATTTTAGCCTTAATTTTGTTTGTGATCTTAATGAATTACGATCAAAGACAATGATATGATCAATCAGGGCTAGGGTCAAAAACAAGGCTAGGGACATGGCCAAGTATATGACCAATCAGAACTAGGACTAACGATATGACCAATCAGGGGTAGGGCTAGGGATATGACCAATCAAGGCTAGGGACATGGCCAATTAGGGTGGAAATGGACTTTATTTGGCCTGTAGGGCTTAGGGTCAAGGATAATAATCATTGACCCTGAATTAGGATCAGGCAAAAATGGACTTAAATTAGAATATATAGGGTTGAGCTTGGGATTGCAAAGCCCGGCCTAACCCGATCATGTTGCAGGCCTACATTGGATGAATAATTTCTAAAGATTTAATATTTGCATTACTCGCAATTGAAGATTTAGAAGGTATATCAATTTTTCTGAAGAAACATTGAAAAGATGTTTATTGGGTTTAAAATTGCCAAGATAAAATTACTCATCTAATAATATTTTTTTTAATGAAACATTAAGATATTTTCCTTATAAGTCAACATATTGAAGAGCTTAGGAGCCATAGAAATTCAAGATAGGTATATTTCAAGACTGGTTGCAAATGAAGCTTGTATACAAAATCATGGCAATGAGGAGTTAAAAGATGTTAATATGTATATAATGGAGTTGTCCCCTTGTTTACTCATAATACATTGTCTCCATTTTGCTATATATAATATAACTAGACATTTTTTGAAGTAGATTTTGGTGATGTTTTGCTTTTAGATAATATTAGAATAATTCATTACATCATCATTTGATAATATTAGAATTTTATTAGAGTTGACCTCTTGAAAGAGATTTAGTGATTCAGATATATTTATTTCATCACCCTAAACAATGTTGTGATTATTGTTGTAGTTGACCCTATTAAAATTAATTTAATAAATTATTAATTTTAATCAGAATTTTGTAATATTTATTCTAACAAAGAGTTAGATATATAAAAGATTATAAAACAATAGTTACATCAAATAAAGCTACTAGAAGGTATTATGGAAGGTAGACATGATTATACATAGAGAAAGTAGACTCTTGAAGTTAAATTAAATTGGATACTATTGGGGTTTTTGGAAAAAAATAAAAAATAAAAGAAAAAAAGCAACAATCCTGGAAAATTTTAAAAAAATAAAAAATATTTGCCAACAAAATGACATGCAATAAACAGTTAAAAATGTTTTCTTCTTCTTTTTTTTTTCAAAAGACAAAAGTTGCATGCTTGAAATTTAATCTGTTATGAGTAGTAGTCAGCGTGGTGTAATAAATTCCCAATAATAGTTCTTGTATTTTAATACAAATTAAACTCCCCAATTTCATGCGAGAAATAAAAATTGAAGTAAGCAGCATGAACCTTGCAATTTATGGTATCCAATATAAATAACTATCTTTTCTTGTTTGACTCTTTTCACTGATTCTATATTAAATGAACAATATAATTTCCCCCCCTACTCTTCGTTTGTATTGATTTATAGAAATATAGGGGAAAAAATCTTTTAAGCCATAAAGCAAGGTATAGTTAATTGGTTGTTTACTAACCTAAATTATTACTCATAGTCTTATAATGACTAGTTGGTGTTGTTCACTAAAAGAAAATAGTTAATTGGTTTTCAATGCTTTGATCTCTTATTTACTGTGGAAACGGAACATTAGGAAATGGACCTCCGACTCTAGATTTCTTGACTCAATTTGAAAAACCACCTACGTTAAGATTCTTGTAGTTACTTCACTCATCTTCCTGTCTTTGATACTCCAAGGAACAAGACTATTGTTGTTCTCCAGAGTTTTGACTCCCCCCTCCTGACTAATGGGTTATAGCTCCCCTCCCCCCACTCTTTTGATGTGCATTCTTTTCTTCTCCTTTCGAGACTTTGGTTAATAAATTTATTCATTCATCCAAAATAAAAAATAACCTTAATTATTAAAAGATTTAGATTTCAAATATAATTCCAATGATTCTCCTCATGCTTACTGTTTCCATTTTCATACCCTTTAGCTCCATGTTTTGCCTCCTATTGACACAACATTTGAGTTTAAAATTAGGAGACCATCATGAGTGGTTGTTCATAGGGATGAGACATGCTCATTTACTAAAGTTGTACAATTTATTATAGTATTTTTTGAGGTTAAACTTATTATATTACTTATTTATCTTTAAAGTGGTGGATTTTCTTCAATTATAAAACGTTTAAAACAACAAATGAATGCATTAGGTCAAAGATTCCATTTTATATATTTTCAAACAGAATTTTTTTTTGGGAAAGTTCAAACAGAAATCTTTTGTATTGAAGCAAAAGGGAAATTTCCTTTATTTCTCATTGTTCAATCCATCTTAAAATTTAAAATTGATCTAAAGATGCATAAAATTACAATAATCTCACTTACTTTTTAAACTGAAAAGACATTTTTGGAAAATTCTTTATCTTCTATGTAGTTATATGATCACTGTCTATGATATCATCTTTTATGTCACGCTTACAAAAAAAAAAAAAAATCTAATAATATGATTGTGTAAAGTGAGAGATTTTAGTTCATTTGCAATCTGCTTGAAGTCTCGATCAGCTTTTTGTCAAGAGAGAATGGTGTACTCCCCTAATTATTTGAACTTTGAACTCACACAGTAAAGAGGTTGGACCCACATAAACTCCTTTGAAAATTTACTCTTATTTTCTAAATATTTACTGGTGTGTCTCACTTACTGTATAGTTCAAGATAACAAGGAACTATATTTTTCTTCCCCCGACAAAAAGGTAATCCAGACTCGAAATCTTCTCCCCTTGTTCAACCTAGCAATCAAAAGCTTTTCTATCAAAGAAACATCATGCGTGATTCACGGTTAAGAATAAATTAATTAATGATTCAAGTCAAAATTTGATATGATTACTGAAAGTGTAATTAATTAATGATCCTAAGAGCTTTCTCTTGAGTAAACCTTTCAATGTTTTCCCCAAAAAAAGAAAAATTTCAATGCTAAACCCAAAAGCTAAAACAACAGTGCAAATATGAAAGCAATGAGACAATAGGTATTTTTGTTTCCTTAGAAGCAATCATGAACCAAATATTAAACAAACTTGAAGTGTCTCCAGCAATATTGACTATATATAGAATGATATCAAGATTCATGAATCACAAGACCATTGCTGCAACCAAATTGTGGCTTTTCATGGAAACTAAAATCACAAGAGAACTGATGTCATTTGTGTGTGTGATTTTATTTATTTATTTATTTTAAAAAGAAAATTGATGTCATTTCCATGGTAAGGAAAACAAGGAAACGCTCTCATTGTCTCACACTAGGAAATGAGAGTCAAATCAGTTTGTGTTCTCTTCACACCTATTTATTATATAATAGGGGTGAGAGCCACGTGGGGTTTACTGGAATACGTCCCATGTATGATTTATTTTGCTAGTATTTAGAGGTGACCCTCAAAATTATTATATGATAAAAAAATGTGAGGGGAGCGTATACCTCTACTGTGACTGATAGAGAATCCAAACTCAAAAAGTAATCGGTTTTGTTTTTTTGTACTATGAAAGAATGATGTGGTATCACATGATTAATGTGATTCAGCCATTCAATTAACGTAACAACACTTGTGTATGTTTAATCATTCCAGATCTTTTCGACTTTTTCTTTGACTTTGTTTTGTATGATCTTTAAGTTAGTTGGAAAAAGAAAAAAAATCCGTACTCCCCCATTAGTGATTAAAGTCTATGATCTCTACCCACTTCCACATTCTCCGATAAATGTTGTACCTCATGAAAATTTTTCTCCTTAGTCATTAAGGGAAAAGAACCTAATTCTCGTGATGCCCATGTGTTTATGATCACTCTCTCATATGAATGTATCTCTTTTCTTGTCATGATCATGTGTGTTTCACATAGATTATATCATTTCTCATGCCCGAATCTAATGACTTAGCTCCTCCCTTGTATATTCACATTAGCTTGATTGAAAACTTCGTTTAGTTTGAATTTCATTCAAGCCAAAAGGTAAAATAACCAAAAATGAAAAAGGAGCTTCACCTTCCAAATGTTTGTCTTATGAGGAAAAAATATATTCTCCATGATAGACACATCACATCAATACAAATGGATCTCAAGATCCAAAGTTCTATTGAAAATTCAGCTAGCTATTCTTTTTCAAAGTTTTTTTTTGAAAATTCATCGATATCAAAAGTGACCTGTAACAGTATTGATACCATGAACTAAAAATCTTGATGAAAAGGGCTAGCTTTTCATTCCTTTACGACTTACAAACATTTCCTCCAATATAATCATAGATAAGTGGAATGAAATAATGGATTTTTAAACCCTTGGTTGCTTATCCAAAATCCACCTTTGCAGGTGTCGTTTTTGGGTTTTCTTTTCCTACTTTGACATCGAAGTCTCTCCCATACAATGATTGCCCAAAAAAAAAGGTTATCTTACAAGAAGAGATTCAGCTTTTGAACTACTTAGTGTTGCAGGCTTGCAGCCAACAATTGAGTATTAGACTTTCCCAGTTCCCACCTCTAAAAAGAATTGGGTCTTCCATGGTTTCTGGTGGCCGGTGTACATTGTTTTCTATGTCATGAGTTTTCTGTTCACATTTAGCTACTTATCACTGTCCATATAAAATCAACCTTTCTGTATATATGAAGCTTTTCTGATGCACATCAGCTCAGCCGTGATGGGTTTTGGTTCTGGCTGATTCGAATTAGCTAATTTTCGTTCTTGGATTTTTGGGGTTCTGAGATTGTTCGGCCTGACTTCACTTATTTAAACCATGCACCAAGGTCCCTTAATTACATGTATGTATCTCTGTATAACAAATATTCTAAGTTTCCCTAACCATAAAATGTAGAGCAAATTGCACCGGCACCCAAAATGGAGACCTTAAAGCACTGACACCCCACTTTATGTTTAGAAACACTGAGACCTTAAAATTAGATTTTCATTGGATATATTTGTCCAATTTTTCACTGAAAATCTTTCAAAAACTGTTTATTATAGGGATATTTAACAAATATATCTAATAAAATCCAATTTTGGGGTCTTAGTGCTTTTTAAACATAAAACGGGGTGTCAGTGTTTTAAAGCCTCCATTTTGGTGTGCCAATGCAATTTGCTCTAACGATGGAGATCGGGGTGTTAACTACTAATGATACCCTCTTTTCATTTCACACTATGTAATGAAAGTCTTAGCCTCTCAAATGCTTTAAGTTTGTCTAGATCTGGGCTTTTGTAGCAACTCATCAACTCATCATTAACCATGTAAGGATGTGGGCTTGATTTTCTCTACTTTTGGGCTAAAATTTCAAGAATATTAAACCTGTTTTTTTTCTTTCTTTTCTTTCTTCATCATTAACCATGTAAGGATATGGGCTTGATTTTCTCTACTTCTGGGCTAAAATTCCAAGAATATGAAGCTGGGGATTTTCTTTTTTAATTAAGATCATAAAATTTACATTTCGATCCTTAATGACTTCATTCATATGCTTGATGATCTCTAATACCCTAAGGTGTTGGGTTGGGTTAGACCCATTTACATCGTCTATATAGGGAGGGAATTGCAGGAAAGTGGGTGAGTGAGTTAAAGATCATTAAACTGATGCAAATGATCTTCCCTATTTTAGAGATATGTAATCTTTACCACCATAAATGAATGCGTCTTTCTTTTTTCCAGAAAAGTGAATTACAGAATATGAGAATTCTGGGCAGTTCACTCATCAAAGCTGTAATAAGCATATAGTTTTCGGAGAGCAAAGCACTAAGATTTCTATATACATTCTGTCTTCTACTTCCAATTAGAAAGACTTGTTTCAACCATTCACGCAAAGGGCAACTCCTCCTTTTCTGACTTTCATTAATCATCTATTTAAACCTCTTCTAACCATCCTAACTTGGTAGACAATAGAAGCCATGGCCTTGGCGTACCTTTTCCACCTCTTCCTTCTCTCTTTCTCTTTCTCATTCTCAGGTGAGATTTCCATTTCCATCTATATGACAACATCTTTGATTTCTTCATCATGCAGCTTCTGTAGGATATCATGTTCTGCTTCATATTATTAATTGTTTTGAGTTTATCTTGTGTGTTCTGATGCAGGTGCCCATGCTGCTGTTTTCACATTAAAGAACAATTGCAGGAACACAATATGGCCTGGCATCCAACCAGGCTCTGGTAAACCTGTGCTAAACAATGGTGGGTTAGAGCTAAAACCAGGAAAATCTGTCAGTATCAACGCAACCACCGGGTGGTCAGGCCGTTTCTGGGGTCGGCGTGGATGCTCTTTTGATGACTCCGGCAAAGGAACCTGTCTTACAGGCGACTGTGGAGGTGTCTTGCAATGTGCTGGTGCTGGAGGAGTGCCACCAACTACACTTGCAGAATTCACTCTTGACAGCCCAATGGACTTCTATGATGTTAGCCTTGTTGATGGGTATGATCTTCCGGTCTCAATAGTACCCATCGGTGGTGGTTCCGGCGACTGTAAACCAACCCAATGCATCTCAGATCTGAACAGGAGCTGCCCCAGAGACCTGCAATTAAAGAACAAGAGAGCCAAAGTGGTTGCGTGCAAGAGTGCATGCATGGCTTTCAACACCCCCCGTTACTGTTGCACAGGAGAATTCAGCACTCCAGATTCATGCAAGCCAACTAATTACTCCAAAGCATTCAAGGCCTCTTGCCCAACTGCATACAGCTATGCATATGATGATGCCACAAGCACTTTTACATGCAAGGGAGCTAATTATTTGATCACATTTTGTTAATTCCATATATAGCCCTTAGATCTTTTATGCATATATGGTTTACTGTCTGCATGAACTGAGAATATGAAATTCATATGGTTCATATCTGTAGCCTGATGTGAGAAGATACAAGCTAGAATTCAATCTCAGAAAGCCTCATAAAGTCCAATTTGCTTTTGACTTATGCAGGGTTAAGTGTGGTAGTTGTGACTTTGATTTCCTGCTAGGTTGTGTTAGTTGTATTGGTTGGTAGGATTACTTGCCAATGGGAATGATCATTGATGACACTAGGACTTCAGGTTAGTGATAAATGCAACCGTTCATAAATTGGATTAGTATTGGTTGTACATATGTGCTCTATGGTTTCCAATCAAATTTCACCAACCAAACACCTAACAGTTGGCTGGTCAGAAGTTTCCTGTTCTATGCTAAGAAATTGTCTTCCATCCTGATGATGCTTCTTTTCTGTTTTGGGTACTAGAAAATAAAAATATGGGCATCAGTCATCAGATGAGTTTCTTCCTTCAAAAGTGGTTATCATCACACTATTATTATAGATAAATAAATATATAAAAAGAAAAAGGCAATTCCTGAAGATCCTCTTTCCATTGTTACAGAATGATGCCAAAAGTAGTCCTAAGCCAAGACCTTCAGCCCATGACATTGAGAAGAAAAACCTGCCTACAAATCCTACAACAAGACCTTCAGCAAAAAACATTAATGGCCTACAGGCTACAACAGAACAGGAGGGGAAATGGGGGCAGAAAAGAAAAAGAGATATCTAACTAAAAACATCAACTTCAAAGGCCTAAGTATATAGAAGATCATCAGAAGATGATCATAAAGCCCCCTCTGACCTTTTCAGCTTCCCTTCGTTACCTACATCCCCGCTCCCCAAGCATCTCATTGACATTAATGTGCACACCTTCTTCTTTCGTCTTTCCAACTTTTTTGTGCTGTGGGAAGTGGGAACATTTCTGTTTTCTGAAATCTTCTATCACGATCTTCTCAACTTGCTCAATGGAGTTGAGAAAGCTTCTTCTGCGGGGTCAAGAAATCAGATTCTGCAGCATTCTTGTCATCGAAGTTCTGCAGAACCTTTGATTGTTGGCTACTAGAAGGCGTGCTCGGCTTCACTACTGGTTTTTCTGGGTTTGGAGTCTGCATATTTGAATTGTGCTCGAGGGGAGGGGGCAAAGGGCTTCGGAGTTGGAGCACGCTTAAGCTCGATCTACATGACGATCTCTCGATGGCCCAACAGGAACAACATAAGCAAGCTCTATTTTAAGACAACAAGCGATGGTATAAGATAAAGAACAAGCAGAAAGAAACCAAAACTAAACTTATGTGAAAATACCCATGTAGTTTTTGCACAAACTACACTTGGAAGAAACAGAAGAACAGTTCTTGCCGATATTAGTGAAGGACCACATCCATATTCTAGAGCAATATATCCAGATTCAAGAACATGAAATTCAACCAAGAAACGCAAAAACAAAGAGTGACACTAGAAGGGTTTGTTTGAAAAATTATAAGAAACCCAGATTCAACACCATGAAATTTAAGCAAGAGACATAGAAAGGCAGAGCAACGCAGTAGAAGGGTTCGTTTGAAAAAAAGAGGAGAAATCCAATCAAACCTTCCATTCAAGATCAAATACATATTCTAAAGCAACATATCCAGATTCAACACCATAAAATTTAAGCAAGAAACCCAGAAACGCAGAACAACCCGATATTAGCGGAGGACAAATCCATATTTTAGAGCAACATATTTTAACATAACAATTAACAAATACATACTAACAAATGCTGTAACGAATCCATGTTAGTATGTATTTGTTAATTCTACAATTCTCTCATCTACGGTTGTAACGAATGCTGCAATCCTGCCTAATGCATTGTCATGATTTGACATAGGCTCATAGAGACGTTAGATACCACAGGCCAACACCTGGTCATGGTGTTGGCCATGGTACCCCTATCTTGGTCATGGTATTCCTTATCTCGGTCATAATATCCCCTATCCCCTATCTTCTTCACAGTTTCTTGTATTGTCATAGTTTCAGCATCAGGAGAGACATTATACAAGCTCGATCTCTTGCTGATGCTCTGATACCATGAGAGAGTGAATGAAATTAGATAATATAATTAATGAAGAGAGCTACAGTATATATAGCAAAGTGTAAGGGTAAACATAACAACCAGGGACACGTCATTAACTAGCCAGTTGTAATACAGTGAGAAATATCTATTTTAGATACATCATTGATGCTCTGATACTGTAAATATTTCTATTCTGGATGAAGGTCTTGTTCTTACCGTGTTGCATCGATTAGGTGATGATTATCGTGATTTCACTTCTGCCAAGATCAATGGATCAATTAAATGTTGCAATAAAAAATTTTTAACATAACAATTAACAAATGCCTACCTACAAATTCTGCCCCCTTTGGCTTGGCCCAACTTCCGAATGGGCTTGGGCCCCAGCATGATAGATATCTATGCACTAATTTGAGGGGGAGTGATATAAGTCATAAGTTGAGTTCAGGGGAATAGTTTGGTGTCTTTATTGTTTATGTTTTTAGTCTCACATCAAGTATCATTGTACTTGTTCGTTCATAATTATTATCATAAATAAAGCACTGCTACATGTCACTCTCATTAGTCAAGACACTAACATTAGTCAAGATTCATCCAAGAAATTCAACAGTAATTAATAATGGCTTATTTTTTGGTATTGTGGTACTCCTTATCCTTTCATTACATTGGATTCTTTCTTTTTGGGTTTACTTTACGGGAAATAGTTTTGGGATAAAATGTCACTGTGCCACATTCAAATTCAAAGGGGGAAGAAAATGGTCCTGCTGCCTACCATGCTTTTGCATCCAACAGTCACAAAAACTCTTAACTAGTGACCATTCAATCATATCTAAATCTAACTGAGATGCAGATGCTAACCTCTCTTTCTTTCCGTAATTGCCTTTTAAATGCGGTCAATCAAAAGACGAACCTGCTCCTTGAGCCCCAGGGTAGCTTCTTTCGTTTGGTTTTCCAGGAATGTAATATGTTGGATCAAGCTGATCCATACTCTCCCGACGTGCTTGCACAGCCACAGCAATATCAGCCCACTGCCCAATCAACCGATCAAACCCTGCATTCATTTCTTCTCGAAAAGTGTCCAAATCCATAATCACTTGTTTTCGGAAATCATCGTCAAGGTATGCATGCATACGAAGTTGTCGAACAATCGTCATCAGTTGATGGTTGATCAGTAAATCCAACCCCAACAGCAGCCTGATGAGTCTGCACGGCCGGCTCAATCGGAAAAAAATTAAGCAAAAAAAAGAGGAAAGGATGTAAGAAATTCTATTACAACGAAAGAACTATGACTAGGAATGAATTCAAAGTCTCGTTCTAAACCTTAAACCTTGAGGGTCAGTCTCAATCTCATCTAAAAACATTAAACAAGAAAAGAAAAATGTAAGAAATTACTGGAAACAAACAACTTCAAACAGAACCCCAAATAAAAATTGCAGATACTGAGAACCTCTTCTCCGTGAAGATGTACTCCTCCCTCTTTTTCCCCGTCCTGGTCCTCGTCCCCGAGAGCTTTCGGGCAGCAGCGGAGACGCTTTCCTCTTTTCCCTAACCATTTGATGCAGATTCTCCTTCTTCGTCCAAAAGCGGTGACTTAGAATTTCGTTTGGTTTGAGAGAGAATTGTTCCGCAATCAAATTCGTGAGCGGAAAATGTATATTAATATTATTTAAAATTATAATTTAAATATTTGAATTTGAATTTGAATTAAAACTTGTTTACCATCAAACTCTAAAATTTATTGATTTTTTAACTAATGAATTTGAATTTGAATTTGAATTAAGCGAAACAATGCCAAGGGCGAAATGAACTCTACATAATATCGTCAGATTTCGGTGATTTCATTTGATTGAAAAATTCATTTATTTTATTTTTTATTTTTATGTTATTTCTTGTACTTTTGAGGCTATTTCTTTTGCAATTCTATTACAATTTTATCTCAATGATTCAAGACTCAAAAGTTAATGTGTTAAATGTAATTAAGAGAATAATTTACATAGAATAATTTATAATTAGGAAAACATTTTATAGCAAAATCTTAAAAATTAATAAGCAATCTTAACAACTATATTCTAGTGATCTAGTCCTCAAAAGTCAATATGCCAAATGTGGTTAGAGAAGAGTATATACATGAAATAATTTATGAAAATAATTTAAATTATGTAGGGATTTTGTAATAGAATCGTCGATTAATCATTCCAACTATGTCCAAATAATTTAGGCCTTAAAATGTAACACGTTAAATGTAACTAGGCAGGAGATTTAATGGCGGCCACTACAGTACAATAGCCACCCAATTCACCTGGAGTGCTTGAACCCCCACAACAGGCGAAGAAGTATTCAACCCATTTAGGGAGGTTGAAGGCCTCGTGCGTACGGTTTCAATGAAATGAGAGTAGTCCACACAACCCAGTAACCACATAGAGCGTGAAAGCCATGCTTCCCAGTTGAAGGTAAATGGCAAAATCCTAGTTTGGACTCCAAATGATGCAGCCTCGTCTGCCTTCTCCATCAAAGCCTATTCCATGCACCATCTGAGAATAAATGAAAGGTGTCATCTACTTCTCGTCCCTGCACACGAAGGCACTGGATCAACTGGAACATCTGTGGTCAATTAATAAAATAGTGGTATCTTCTTTTTAGGTCAATAAAGGGGCTTGAAAGATCCTCTTCATTTCTCTAAATTACTTCGTAACTCTTTTAATTAAGGGGTCAGCTTTTTAACTTTTTATTTAAAAATAATCCTGATTTAAAATTAAATTTGTTCTACACATTAGTTATTTTCACATTCCTAAGTTCAATTAATGAGTTTAGAAACTACAGTCAGACAAATACATAAACAACTAATACTAAATTTGAGATTTAAAAAAAAAAAAAAAAAACTAAATGGCTAGATGGGAAAAGTGTTTTATAAAAATTTGAAATAATAAAACATGTA
This sequence comes from Hakea prostrata, assembly GCF_041222555.1. NCBI lineage: Eukaryota > Viridiplantae > Streptophyta > Magnoliopsida > Proteales > Proteaceae > Hakea > Hakea prostrata. The sequence continues at coordinate 48,479,988 of NC_142609.1, read as the reverse complement.
TGACAAATGCTTCTATGTAAGAAGTCAGAGTTCAATTCCCCTGGAGCCAGCCTGAGGCAAGGACTTCCCTTATATTTGAATTATGTATAACAATCATCAAGATACACGTAATATAGCCCAAACAAACCTTAGTTCTAAAAAAAGAATCATGTATACAAATGACAACCTTCTTTCTTTTTGGGTAAAAATATATGACAATCTCACATATGTGTTCAATATAGTTGCTATAAATAGATGTTCACAATCTAATAAACTAAACAAATCCATTCTCTTCACCAATTTCTATTATATGTTGTTGGGGAGAGGTGGGGTGGTGCTGGGGTGACTGGGTGAGCTTCTTTATCAAAAGGTGGTTGGAATGGTACATCAAGAAATTTTATTAGTTCATTTCATTGTCAGAAATAAACCATCCATCTCCTTGTAAATGTATGACATATTGACATGTGACCCAAAATAGGGATTTGACGAGATCATTTTTATTAGGAATGACATTTATATCTATTATTTTACCTTTAAAATTTGTTTTCAATATTGAAGGGGGCCAATTAGTGATATTTCACACGTGGAAAGAGAAAAATATTGAAAAAATATTGAAAAAAAATTAGTATAAATTTTTTTTTAAAAATCGGTAAAAATATATGTAATTTGTTTGTGGAGGAAGAGTGAAGGGGAAGAAGGATATTTCAAACTTAGGACAAAAAGATGTTACATTTGCAATGACGTCTATTGGAATTATTTGTTTTTCGTTGCTCGTGAGTCAGTTTTATTGACTTGCTTGTGTTGGGTTCAATTCATCTCAGCCGGAATCAACCATTTCGATCGAAAATCTTTATGGGTGTTTCAGAATTAAGGCTGGGATTAATGATGGATTAGTAATTGCTCGAGAAATGAAGATCCTTGATCTCCCCTTTGCCCAACTCAATCAATGAAGAAGATGGGTGAGGGGGGGGGAATCTCTTCATTCATCTCGCTAAGATTTTATCTTCAAAACAGCGACAACAAAGAAGACAATAAGCCTTTCCCAACTAAATGGGGTCCACAGGATTCTTGCCCTCCAATCGTCGTTCGCCTGCGTACAGGCCTAGCTCTTCCTTTTCCCACTTCTCCTAGGTTTCTTGGTCCCCTGCTCTTCGTTCCTTCTTGGATTATTCTTCTCCGGAGCTTTTGGTCTCCGTTGCGGGCGTGCCCCTCCGTTTCTCGCTTATCCTTTGGGAGCAACTCCCGGCCACTCTTTGTCGTTTCTATCTTATCCATCCTGTTTGCCACTCATCCATCTTGCTTCTCTTTCCGCTCGTTTATCTATTGTTCTTTTCTCCTCCGTCATCATGCTGGTCGGACCGGTCCTATTTTTCCTTGCTTTTGGATCGCCGATCACATGCCCCGGTGCCCTCTCCCTTCTCCACCCTTTTTTTCTTTGGGAAACCTCATCTTCTAATCACCTCTTTTCTTTGATTGACCTAGGTACCTAACATCACTCGGGAATCTCTTTATCGTCAGTATCCCACTTCATCATCGCCGATCATGCTAGTTACAAACTAGATATTCTTCTTCGTCTACTGTTTAGCCTTTTGATTCCAAGCTACTCTCCATGATTCTAATTTGGTTTATCCCCACTTGGGTCTCATCAATCAACACAATATCATCCGCAAGCATACACCGGGGACCTCATCTTGATGTCTTTGGTTAATTCATCCATTACCGGTGCAAATAGATATGGGCTTGTTGACCCTTGTGTGCCCGTTATCGGGAATTCCTTACTTTGTCCCCCCTGTTCTACATTAGTCACCGAACCATCATCATATCCTTCTATATCTACATATTTACTTGCACACTTCTTTTCTCTGTCTTGCCATTCGCTCTGGGACTCTATCATAGCTTTTTCTAGGTCAATAAATACCATATGAGGTCTTTCCTACATTTTCTATACCTTTCCATGTCTCCTAATTGTATAGCCTCCGTTGTAGTCTTCCCGGCATACCCAAATTGGTTCTCCGTGGTAGTTGTGTCTCACCGGGTTTCATTATTCTCTCCCATATTTCATCGTATGGCTCATCAATTTATGCCTCTATGTTATTACAACTTTGAATATCTCCTTTATTTTTGTAAATTGGAACCACAACACTTCTCCTCCAATCATCCGCATTTTCCCCGTGCTCATAATCTTATTAAACAACTTAGTCAACCAAACTAGTCCATGGGTTCCTGCTCTTCCATACTTCAGTTGGGTTTCATCGGGACCTTGTGTCTTGCCGAGTTCTCCTCCTTAGCTTCTTTACCTCGGACATCGATTCTCGTATATAGTTCGGACACCGTGCCTTGGTGAAGTGTAATCGTCCACATAAGTGCTTGGATGCTCATTTAGTAACTAGAGATAGGTTTCCCATCTTTTCTTAATTCCTCCTCACAACTAATCTTTCCATCTCCATTTTTAATACATCTAACATGATCAAGATCTCTACTCTTCCTATCCCTCATCGCTGAGATTTTATCTTCCTCGCAAAATAAGTGGCAAACCGAAAATTTATCGGGTGTGCCATATGTCCCAACATCACATCATATAGTTGAAATACATTTATAAGTCACATCAAAGAGTTCTTTAATGTGACTTATAAATGGATTTCAACCATTTGATGTGATGTTGGGACACATAACACACATCTACAAAGAAATGGATGGTTCATTTCATTGTCAAAAACCTGATATTGGTGCACGTCAAATCTAGGATTTCTTTGAACTGGTTACTTAGCACTTTTATCCCTCCTTAACAATCTACTTTTAGGATTGTAATTATGTATTAGTTCATAAATTTTTAGATTGGAACTATTCGTTTTTCTTTTATCTGTTTTAGGGCTGTATACTGGAATACAATTAGTAAATCAGCTAAAATCTTTAGAGGTTGTAATAATTTGGGAAATTTCTTTTGTTAGAATACCATTTGCCAACAAATGAATCTTTTCTTTTGTATTTTTTCTAATCTTAGTAAGCTGAACTTTATCTTTTCACCAAAAAGGAAGAAAAAAAAAGTTCTCTCCCATATCCATATCCATAACTTCACAACTTAATCTCTTTGCTAGAGGTGGAGCTAGGGGCCGGGTGAGGCCATGTTCCCCCACCCTCCAATTTTTATTTTTTTTTATTTTTTATAATTTTAGTTATCTTTCAAATATTGGAATTCAGGAATCTACTTCCTCTTCCTCTGGAGAAGAGGAAAAGAGGGAAGGTTTCAATTTTAGGGCTACAGAGCCTCACTTTCAGGAGGGAAGTGATATATTTATAAATAAAAAAAAAATAAATAAAAAATAAATAAAACTCCATTATTTGAGTTGACCTGAGCTATGTTGACCAAAAAAAAATAAAATCACGGCCAACTAGAAATGCATTTTGCTGACCAATCTTTTCAGCATGTAAATCCTTTGTGTCCAAGGAGGGTGTGCATTCATGTGTCTGGTGGTTGCATGCTTTGCCTGTAGACCCGGATTGGTTGCTTGGTACAACGGACAAGGCATTTGACATCTAGACGAACAATCAACACCCTGCCCAAATGCAAATGATCTAGATCCATCTTTCCAGCAGAAGACTGGAAAAGATTGATAAAGCTAGATTGGTTTGGCTCGTTGTGATGGGTTTGAACTACATTTTGGTCTAATAATGTCCCATGAGCTGCAACTCGATTTTGGTTATTAGTTTAAATGTTTGGAACTATTGTTGATGACATTGTCTCACTTAGTTTTATTTCCACGAGCAGCGCATCCAGCGGTCGGATGCCTGGACGCACACCTTGCCTAGAAGCAAACGGATGCCTGGATGCACAACAGTTGGCTACTTCAGACTAAGCCACTCATTCAAGATTTGGTCCTAAACTCCAAAGGCAGCCAGACCCAAATACATGTCCAACACAGCCACAACATACCTGTCAACATGGTTGTTGAGGCATATGAGTGTAGGATACAGGATATCCTTGATTGAATTCTGCACCACTAGAGAGAGAGAGAGCGCTAATTTTTCATAATTTAAGGCGATGGCCAAGAGAGCCAAGAAAGCCAAGAAAGCAGAAGAGCCTAGCCACGCCAGCTTTAAACTGCGAATCCAAGATACATCACTTGGACTTTCAGCTGTTACAGTATCAAATCATGTTACACAAGTACCTCAACTTACAAAAATGAAAGAAAGCACAGAAAAATGACCAAACACATCAAATGGTATGACTAATGTCACCTGAAATATGGTAAACAACAAGAGGGAAGAAGACATGGTTATATATAACAAAATTACAAGGCATAAAGTTTCGGGAAAGGAAAAAAAAATTTGTAGACCTATGTTTTGTTTAGTGTGTGAAAGCTGAGGTGAGTGTCATCCTAATTAGAGGCACAACACGTGAATTTCCTTCCACTGGTTTCTGGCTCTTGGCCGGGCACAACAATCTTTGTTCCCTTGAGAAGCGATGAACTCCCTCCAGTTTCTGGTCCATCATTTGCAACTAGAGCCTTCTTGCTGATGATCCGGTATATCTCTGTAAGGACGGTCAAGAAAGCTGTCTCAACATTGGTAGCCTCAAGGGCTGATGTCTCCATAAAGAAGAGGTTCTCCCTTTGGGCAAACTCTTTGGCATCATCAGTGGGGACGGCCCTAAGGGATCCAAGGTCTGACTTATTCCCAATGAGAATAATGACAATGTTCTTGTCAGCATGGCCTCTAAGTTCCTCCAGCCATCTTGCCACATGATCAAATGATTGCCGCTTGCTAATGTCATAAACTAGCATTGCCCCAACTGCACCACGGTAGTATGCACTTGTCACTGCACGATACCTGAAACCACCACCCATGACCTGAGTAAGGAAATAAATATAAAAGAAAGAATGCTACACAGAACGACCATTTATTTGACAAGATCAAAAGAAAACAGAGGAAACTCAATAGAAGTTATGTATCTGATTGGGGGAGAGCAATGGCGGCAGAAATACCTAACTGACCAACTTCTCAGTTTTTGCGAGGATTTCATTCATGCTCATATCTTTTAACAATTCAACAACAAATAAGGTGCCAAACTTCCCAAATGTGAGGGAACAACATTTAATCAAGTTCAAATATCTTCCCCTTTAAAAATAAAATCACGACACTTGTAGAAATAAAATAGACAGTTATGCATTACTTTCCTCCCTTCTAAGAGCCTCCATCCTCCCAAATCGTATCCCTGACCCTTCTCAGCTAAATTCAACTTATTTGAAATCCTCCCAGCCGGTGGTCCTAAAAAGATCCAGATACCAGAAATCCAAATAACCAAATGCAGAAACTTGCTGTCAATACTCATTCCAGGATCATAAACGGTTCAAGCAAGCCATCAGCCTGGAAAACCAGATTGTGCTTCTTAATGAACAATGACAAGCACTTCATGGGTATAAGGCTCCTTAACTATGTATCGAACTCCATTTTACATTGAGATCACAAAAACAGACTGAGGTAAAAATTGAAGTTGACCAACCTAAACTAGAACCTAACTGACCATGGAAATAGCTGCAAGAAAGTATAAGTTCTTTGGGAATGATAACCTGTATTGACCATCATTAGGCTTCCCTACCTTAATAAGACTGGCTAGAGGATAATTGAATTAAAACAGATCCCAATGAACTTTAAGTAGATATTAATTCCCTAGAATTACTGTGCAGAAGAATAAAAAAACATGCCTCCCTCAGCACCGAGGTAAAATAACCAGCGAATACACAAAACCATAGAAATCCCACCAGAATACCAAAACTTGACAGACTCAACTTTGCCTTTACCAAAACACTTAGAACCTAGGATTCCTCCTCGAAGCCAAGCCACACTGTCCCACATACAAGACACGATTTAACTACAGTTGCATGCATACACAAGCAGTAATGCCTCTTGGCTTAAGTGCACAACCAATGCACATCATGGGCCACCTCTAAACAAATGGCAAGGGTAAGATCAGTATTTTGAACTGAATATTTAACAAAATAAGCTTGTATCTAGACTTTTAATTAAGTGAGAGAGATGGTTTCAACATAAGGAAGCCAAGCTACAAGCTTATAAATTTTAAATTCAATTATAATGGCCGAAGTGTAAGGATACAGGGAAGAATACAAGTAGAAAGGACAATGCTTGGTACCATAAAAAACCATTTCCAAATATTATTTGTGGAAAATCTATTGGAGAAAGAAGGGGGGAAGAAACCCAAAGAACTTCCATTTCTCAATCAGTTTCCAACTATCCTGGCAATTCCTTTGTTATTTTGATACATACTTTTTTAATGTGGAATAACCATTGTCAATCACCCAAAGATTTGACTCTTCCCTTTCTTAAGACTGAAGAGAACAACCGCCATGGGAGTAATGAGGAGTTAATGGAAGGAAAAATTGAACAAAACAGAGCCAAAAGGGTCAGTTGCGATTTACTATGAAGTCTAGTAGGGATTTGGAGGGAGAAAAGGGTCTCTCAAAAAATCAATCTGGTGGTCAAAAAACCCTATAGAAAATATCATGGTTATAAAAAGGAAAAGTTCCAATGGGCTGATATATAAACGACTGGGTATACATTAAAAAGAAATGAAAAACATATTAATGAATCATATGATGAAAGTGCAGTTGTAGAAAGCAAGATATGAATTGATATCCAAGAAACCAAGGAAGAAATTAAAACCAGAAAGAACACGGAATGAGACAAAAGAGAGGATGGAAGAACAATTAAGGTTAAGGTTACTAGCCAGGGTTTCACATGACTGGTATAGAGTACCAGAAACTCAAACACTATTTCGTTGACACTATCATATTGCTTATACCTATAGCTGTAATGAGTCTAATGACTGACCACAGAAAAATATTCACTTAGCCCTGGCTTTTGATGAATAAGTACTTTGAAAAAACTGGAAGACGAACAACAGAGAGGGGCCCTGCAGGGGAGGGGGGGCAATATTTGTGGGAAATGGTAACATCTGATTTTTATTCTTTTGGGATAATTATCTATTCAATGGGAGCGAGGAAAGATGAAAACCAGGAGGCTTGAACCCCAAGACCTCCTGATTGTTGGGGTTTTAGGCTCCACAACACTACCAACTACACTAGGCAATTATACTCAGCTTATAATTTGCTACAAGTGGAAAATTAAGAAATTAACGCCAGTTCCTCATGGCAGGAATGGTGGCCATGAGGAACCTGCATCATGTCAGCAGTTTATTTTTGGCATGTATTAAGTTCCGCATCATGGTAAAAGTTAGAGAAAATCAAGAGAGTTTTGGCTCATATTTGAGGTCAACAGTACATTTATAATATATACGCATTTGACTCATATAGAATGCTTAGTTTTGGCCAAAAGTTGACCCTTGAGATGGGAGGCACTCCATCATAACATTGATCCATCTAGCGTAATTACCTCCCCTGTGGTAACACATGAACCTGTGAAGTCCACAAACTCCTTGGTGAATGTTATCAGTACCCTTAATGTGATTAGAATTTGGGATTAACTTTTCTACTGAAAAAAAAAAAAAAAAAATGAAAAGGCATAAAAACAAAATACTACTAACTATATCTGTTGTCATGGTTCTACAATACCATCCTAGCAAAGAGATACAACTTTTTTCACTTCCTTTGTAAGATAGACCATAAAATTAAAGAACATAGATTCTGTGATGCAAAACTAAACTGGCTGGCTAGAGAAATTGGCTAACAATGCAATGTTAAAACGCAGTTTCATTTACTTGTCATTAAACTCAAAAAAGTGAAAGTCTGAAACTTTTCATAGCTTGCTTTTCTTTTCTTTTCTTTTCTTTTTTTTTTGGTGGGGGTGGGGGTGGGGTGGGATGGGAGAGGGGGCTGGAGACTATAATGATCAGATGAACAAGATCAGCTGTGATGCAACACTCATTTTGAGTTTGACTTCTCTTCTGAACTCCCAATGATCACAGAAAGCTGTCACAAAATTGTAGAAAATTCACACTCCTCTCCCCATGTGAAGCAATGTATGATGTATGCAACTAAGAAAATTCTACCTATCGTTTCTTTTTTTCTTTTCCTTTTTTTTTTTTTTTTTTTGGGGGGGTGGTTGGGGGGAGGGATAGGTAACTAAATACACAGCATTAAAACGAATAAGTAGCATCAATGTTCTTAACGGAAGAACAATATGAAAATATGACAACCATGCGGAATAAGAAACCCAAGATTTTAGTACTAGGATGTTAGTCTTTCTAAAGAACAACCTGGAAAGTAAAAGAGATGGACTGCCAGAAGTTCTTATTAAACTCACTGACTTGCAATAATGGACATCAGTGTAGAGCGGATCACTAACATGATCTGTTTAGGGAAATAGTAAACCAAAATGTAATCAAAGGCTTTTGTTACACAGCTCCCTCCCTTAGAAGATTAAAGTTTTCTTTTACACCAATTGCAACTTGGATGAGTTCCTTGACTATCCCTAGACATGGTTCCACGTACAAATCTATCATAGGTAACATTTCCTTTGCCAAAGACTCTATTTGGGTTATCGACCCGTTAGTCTCACAAGCCTTGATCAAGTACTGTTCATTTCAGCGTGCTTATTCTGTAAATTGTACGTTCTTGAAACAAGGTCATGATCATCAAATATTGAAAAGAAGAAAAAAAAAATTTAAACAAACAATTCGAAAAGCAGGAATTCAGTATATATTTTCGCAGCTGTGCAAACGATTTCATGCCTCTAAAAGAAAATAAATACAAGATAAACGGCGCACCTTTCCTGTCCAGCAGTATCCCATATCTGTGCCTTGACAGTTTTGTGATCTATAACAAGCGTCCTCGTCTGGAATTCAACACCAATCGTCGCTTTTGATTCCAAACTAAATTCGTTCCGAGCAAACCGTGCGAGAAGCTGGGATTTTCCGACTGCAGAATCTCCGATCAATACTATCTTGAACACATAATCAATCTTCTGATTGAAATCTCCATACAAATTCGACATCTCTGTCTCAAATCAAATTAACGAAAAAGAAAGAAAGAAGAAAAAAAAGACGTGAAAAATCTTTGATCAATTAAGCTAGAGATGGATCAGGCAGGTAATCTGAAGCTCTGATTACTTTGGAAAGAAGAGATTGAGAGAGGTAAATGATTGTCATGAGATTCTTTCAGTGAAAATAAGAATAACACAGAGAAAAATAAGATTTTTCAAATGGAAGCGTTTTAGAATCAAGAACATAGAAGAATAGCTCCACAGGCTTTCCCTTCCCCAATTGAGACACGGCGTAGAGTGTGGGAGCCGCGTCGTAGGAGACCAACGGCCGAAGGGTTCCTCAAGCGCATTTTATATCGCTAGAAAGAAATCTTTTGGTATTTCCTCAGCGTAATGTTAAAATTGGACAGCTCAAACCAACGGGATGGTCCAAGGTAAGTAGCTTGATCCGCTTAAACAAGGTTTCAATATCAAATCGTTGTGGATGTAAAAAAATTTCGCTGAGAGACTCACCCACCACAACTAGATATGTCGAAAACGAACACCGGTTTATAAACCGGGGTTGGCTAACCAAAAATAAATAAAATTGGACAGCTCAGATGATGTGATAAAAGAATCGAAAAATCTATGATTTCCATAAGGCTTAGATCTATATATAGATCACCATAGGATGAGAATCCTTTTTTCTTTTGAACTCGTGATTTTCGTAAAACTATTTGACATGGAGTCCGTAAATGTTGACAAAATATAAATTTTGATCGATATATACACATAGGGGTGTCAACTGTGCGGTTTGGAGCTGTTTTGGACTGGGCTTAACGGTTTCAGATTGAAAAACAACTAGCCCAAACACGGCCCATTAGCAAAATAACGGTTTCAGGCCGGTTTCGGTTTGATGCGGTTTGGGTTCGGGCTAACTAACGGTTTGGGTTAATGGTTTAAATTCAGGTTGATTAACAGTTTATGGTGTGTAAGAAAAAGAACAATAAGAAACAATTAAGTATCTTACAACAAAAGCGAAAATTATATAAAAAGCAAAGTCGCTATTGGTCAATTTCCATTAAATGAAACCCCACCCATTCTATAGAAATTAGAGCAAATTGCACTGACACCCCAAAATGAGCCAGACCCCCCTATTTAAAACACCACCCCACAAAACCCTGTCCTTCCGTGTCCCGTTTTTGTAACCAAATGCCTCTAAATCGAATTTTAAAAAATGGGGACTCTCGTCCTGTTGTTTTGTTTTTTTGGAAAGGAGTTTGAATGTGGGGCGAATGGCTGCTTTTTTTTTTTTTTAAGGGTGTGTGGTTTTTGGCCTTTTTGGGGGCAACTCTGAAATTAAGAACCTAGATATTAAGTAGTAAAATAACTATTTGATTTTTGAATTCATGCTTAATTTTTTTAATTGTCTATATCAACTACCTAATGGTAATATAACAATTCAAATATTATTTAATGTAAAATTACAAAATGGGTTATAACGGATTGCAGTTCAGTTTCGGGTTGGTGTGGGCTCCACCACCCTCAGCCCAATTACGGCCCATTAAGGTTTGGTTTGGGCTATAACGGCCGGTGCGGTTCGGTTTTAACGGTTCGGACTACAAATAACACCCCTATATACACACCAGTAATTTTCTTTTTAAGTTTCGTAAACGCTAATAGAAAATTAAAGTTAAATATTAATGTAAGTAAATTGAACTTAAAAAACAAAAAATAAATAAAAAAATAAAAACCCTTAAATGAAAAATCTTATGCTTGATTTATCTTGGTCTTCTTCTACTATCTGCCCTTTTATTCAGTTATTGTATTTTCACGAACTTTATTCACATATGAATTTTTTTTAATGCTATCATTCTAATTGTGACTGATGGATTTAGCATATATGGGATTTAATTGATAAATTAAATAACTTAGGTAGTGGTATATGAATATTAAAGGGTAACTCACAGCCATGGTTCGAAGTGTCAACGATATATTGCCATGTTGATGTGGGGAGATACGACCCCCCGTCCGACACAAGATTGACAATAAGTTAATAATATATCGCTAATATGTCGTCAATGTCACTTATTTCTCCTATTTCTTACATTTTAACAATATTTTGGACATTTACAATTTCATTTTGCTTATTACAAAAAAAAATAAAAATGTACATCTTGTTTTATTATCGTCGGCTATTACATTGTTTGTGTCGATCAAATCAGATTTCACATAAATCCGCGAGTTTTCCAGACTTTCAGTTTCCCCCGCATAAAACCGGGTATGTGTTGATTAGAACATTAGTTTATGCGATGTTTAAGGTCCAAATAACACTGCAAGTGTGTTATTGGTTTCAAGTTAAGCGCACAACAAAATTCAAACTAAAATGACCCCAAATACCCCTCAAAATTAGGGGTCGATTTTTCATTGACACCCTCCAAATGTCGCTCGATATATCATGATATGTCGCCAACTACCAACATGAGACATAAAGCGATTTTTCGAACCTTGCTCACAGCGTGGTATTGTTATTTTTATTTTTTTAAACAAATTTGTTGATTAGTGTGTGTTCTACGAAAGGTTTAAAGGTGGGCTGGGCTGGGAATAAGAGCCCAATGGTCAATTCAGCCCATGGCTATATAAAGATACAAGCCAGCGCGGTCCAGGTTGAGATTAATGACAGGGCAATGACGTCAGCAGCGATGTGGTGGTGTGTGGGCCACTGGGCCTGTTTGGGCAAGGGCCCAAGGTAGTAGGACCGGGTGACCCGTGAACGGGGGGTTCCTTTTTCCGTGACTGTTCAGTTTCGGACTTCACAATCACAACTCACAAGTACTTTCAGCTTTTGTACCATATGCATCTCCCCTTCAAAAAAGCTGCTCTTCTTCTTTTTCTTCTTCTTTCCACAATGAATCCCCCACCACAACCACAAAAGAGAAAAAAAGGTTTGGTGGTTATTGAAGCCCTACTCTTAGGGTTTCATGAATTTTTGTTTTTTTTGTTTTTTATAGGGGTTGGGGGGTGGTGGGTGGTGGGATAAGAGTAGGGTTTTATGACTTTAGATTTTAGATCAAGGATGTATTAGTTGAGATATGTTGAGTGGCTCATGCTTCTCATTGTGTTGTTGACAAACAATGGATCCTGCTTCCCGATGAACGGGTGGGGGTTCGGGGAGGCACCCTGGCGAGGTATGGGGGTAGCACCCCTATAGCTTATAGAGAGTCCATGTTTTTGTAAGCCTCGGAGTTTCTTTACAGTTGGACTTGGACCCATGAATAGTTGTGACTTAGGATTTCTAAGCGTTTATATATATTCTCTTGTAATAGAAAATTGAATATAGTGAAAAACCTAGTAGCCTCAAAATTGAGGTGAACCCGGATAAAATTCGTATATCTTTCTTCATTGTTTTGTATTCGATTGTTTGTGATTGATAGCTCTAATCCTAACAATATACATTATGGATATGCTTATGATATACTGGGGCAGTCTCTTACATATAAAGAGTGGAGCTTTTCCCTGGACAAAAGGGGCCATGGCCTCATCCAATTTTTTGAAATTTCTTTATAGATACCCCTCTGGCGCTCTTTCTATACATGAAATATCAGGACTTGTCCCTCCCCTCCCCACCTCTCTATTTCTATTAATGTGAATACAATATGTAAAAAGGCCATCATCAATAATTAGCTTTTATGGTATTTGAGAAATTCCTGAGATTAAATCTTAACTCCACAACTGCTCCTATAAAATAGACAGTAAGTCTAACAAGGTCTTGAGTTTGAACTTCTATCTCTCCACACATTAATAAATACAATTATTTTCATATTTACCTTCTTGTGTTGGAACTGGGTTTCGTCCCAACTCAAAGAAATTAAGCTCTTGAATCTTAACTTTATATTAAGAGATGTTGATCTTTACCAAATTAGTGTGTTGAGATGTTAAGAAATAATTTATCTATAAAATGTGATGACGATTCTACATTTTATTTCACAAACCTAATGAGCACAGAAGTCAAAGAAAGGCTAATTAAGACATGGGCTAAGGACCCAAAATCATAATTATTATTTGGAAGAGACATGTTTGAACATTTTTATCAATGAGATTAGGAGTGAAAGTAAAATAATTTTCATATCTAGGTACAAAAATAGAAACCCATCAAGCATTGGAATTTTTTTTTTTTTTTTTTTTTTTTTGGTAAGAAATTTCCATTAACGAAAGAAAATGTAACCCACTGGCAACCGGAGAGTATAACTCCGAAGCCAGGCGGAAAGGCCACCGCGACGGGACGAGGCTCCGCCGTTGAGCCGAGAGGAAAAGGCTACTCCCATATCCTCCCCGGGAGCTGCATGGGGAGGGGCGGGCTTGTTTGTTGGCCGTTTTCTCGCTCTCGGTGATTACATCTTCGGTGATTCTCCGCTCTCATGGCGTGCTTCCCCCCGGTTGTGTCCGGTTCGGCTGCCGTTTCTCCTTTGTGTCGCGGCATCCGCCCCCTTGTCTTCCTTCCCGCCGTCTGTCGCATTGGAATTTGAAAGCATATGATAAAAGTTGAGAAGTTCCATTTTTGGTAAAAAGCCAAAAATTTCATTAACTTCTAGGCTCATTGGAACCCCACCTCCCTCAATTAAATATGAACTCATGAAAGCTAAGTCTTTTTCCACTGTCCATTTCAGTCCTGTTGTGGCATTAAGCAATTGAAGGCCCCACCATAGACTGAAGCTTTTTATTATTATAATCTTCTCATTTTAAAATACAGTGTATGGTGCAGTTGGATGGGCAAAGCCTAATGAATGCAACCCACAGAATTAATTATTAATAATTTTTCTAAGAAAATTTTTTAGATTATTTTACTAGAAGTTATTATTTGTCATGAGATAGTGTCTGAGATTTTGCTGACAAGAAATCCCAAGGTTTGTTTCTTTCTAATTTATACAGAGACAATTTATGATAAATTATAAACAAATGTTGGAATCTAATGTCATATCTTATTGTTAATGAGTAAATGGAGAAAGGAGATTTTGTAGAGACACTATAGAATAATGACATCCCAAAATATGTTGATATAGATTAATCCTTATACTACCCTAAAACTGAAGTATAAAAATGGTTTCACATCATATGCATTTGGGTAATTTGAATTTTTTAAAAAGGTCTTAAAATCTACCCTTGGATTGAAATAATACACATGTTACTTTTCTAAGATAACACTGGAAGTTGATTAGGAAGTTAAATTGAGACAAAGCTAGGTATTATCAGTGACTATATATGGAGGGATTGAGGTAATAAGTGAGGTGCGTATGTATTGTTTGATTGAATGTCTAAATGAGCTGGCTCACCTATGGACCACAACTACTAGCATTGCTTCATTGGGGAAACATGGAACTGTGACAAATCAAACACTGAAACATCAATCAAACTGTTAAAATTGGAAAGCATAGATGGGCAATTGGTGGTCGCAGGAGAAAGCGTACAAGGTGTGAAGGCTTGTTCAATTTAGAGAGACACAGATAGTGCATTCATGTGCTTTTTGTGTTTCTGTGTAATGTATACTTCATGCTGTGCTGTCTGGGTTTTAAATGGGTTCCTTATTTGGTTCGATTCCACACTAGAATCAAATTATTTGTTTCTTCATGAGTGCACAATAGTCCCAAAGTGGAAACATTACATGCCCATTGCCCTTTTTTTCTGAGAGCTTGGACACTTTTATCTCCACTAGTGAGGGACCAGTGAACCAACATATACATTTTCCTTATATCATGTCATAGCAGCATGGATTTTAGGTACTGATATCATGTCGGTTGATACATATTTTAGATATGGATCAACGGATTTGATATGGTTCGATTTGTATCTCTATCACTATCGATAGCGAATGATACCAAGGTGCAGATACCATTCACTAAAAACCCAGTATTGATTCCCTTACGAGAGCAAAATTTTGAATCATATTTCCACTCTTTATGAGCATCTATCATTATTATACAATTCACCATTGACTGACTATTGAGCACTTCGAAAGATTTTCACCCAAAAAGAGCAAAAAGAAAAGATCAAGCTAGATTCACTGGGCACCTGAGCTCTATTTGTATATTCTCCTTAATCCTTATATATGTTAGGTTATAATTAATAATATAAGTACAGTTTAATTAAAATATTAAGTACAGTTTAATCAATGAGGAGTAAAGCAAACAACTTTAAAATGATCACTGTATCCCATTAAAGGCAGAAATCCAAAGTTCCTCCCTGGCCTTTTTGACAATCAATTAGATTTGATCTCAAAAACCATAAAATCAACTTTAAGGGTTGATCTCCCATCTTTCATGGGTGAATTCAATATAGATTGATATGAGACTGTCAACCACTTGAAAAGTAAATCCTACTAACATTGTTCTTGAGAAAATTTTGCACTTCTACTCTTTTTCTTTTTTTTTTTTTTTTTTTTTTTTGTTAGAAGAAGTCCTTTCTCTATTACTGTGTTGAAAAAAATGAGAACTGATATAAAGAGGTTCTACTTGCCACTAAATTAGTAAATGCATACAAAGGATCGTATGTTGCAAACATGTGCTATACAGTTCTATCTTTGTCTCTCACGGTGTCATTGGTAATTTTGTAACATAGTGGACATGGATATTTTCCTGCAGAAGAGATGCTTAGCAGCCTTTTCTCTCTCTCTCTCTCTCTCTCTCTCTGTCTACTCCACATTCATCCACCAAAGTCTCTTCTTCTTCCTCCTATTGATCAGCTTTCTTCACCATCTCCTCTGCCATACATTCTTCTTTTCTATACTGTACAGAAGCAATTCACACCACAGGACTTGAATAAGGCTTCTGCTTGCTTGAACAGCTACAGTTGGCTTGATTATCCTTGAGCTTCTGCATGAGAAAGGAAATTGTCAAAGGAAGATAATGAATAGAGTTTTAGTTTTTAATGGAAATTTTGATCCCCATTACCTTGACCTGTTTTTGGAGTTCTTTTATGTAATCCACGGCCAAGTCTAACATGTCTGCTGTGTTGGTTTGCTGCTAAGAAGAAAATGTGTATTTGAGGATTCGAGCTTCAACAACTTAAAGGCGATGCCTCAACAAAAAGATTACCTTCTCCATGTTAGGGACAAGCTCTTGCAATTTCCTCATTCTTTCACTAATTCGAGTTCTTCTTACCTTCAATGAAAGATAAAGTAATAAACCCACTAAGCAATACAATATCCTCACTGATAAATATACTAAATAACTTCAAGAAAATTTACCCTCTCTGCAATGCTGCGAGGGTGAGTGGCACAACCCCGCTTGGCTCGGATCTTACAAGGAACAGAGTCTTGAAGAAACTTTTCCATGGCAGCAATCTCGGTGGAAGTCTTTGGCAAACTTAAATGATGAGTCAAACCTGAAGGAGGGCGGTTCCCTGCTTCTCCATTCTGAGAAACAATAATGGTAGCAGCAAATTGTCAAAGAAATGAATAACCAGGACGCTCAATCCATGGTTATTAAACAAAAGCATTAATAGTTCTACCTGAAAGTCTGATGGATTCAATCCAGAAAGCACCTTTCCATTATTATCTCTCACTCTTTTCAGGCCAGAGAAATTCTCCGAAACAAGTGCAGAATCATCCCAAGAACCCACAGGAATACTGGGAATGTAACATCGATTGCTGCTGTTGCTGTTTCTCAAGCTCCCATCATCTGGGCTATTAGGTCCGATGCTTTCGTTTCCAATTTCAGAGATCTGAGAAATTAATCCCGAGGAAGAAGGTGACTCAGAAGAGAAAGTTATCTGATTCTTCAATCTGCTTGTCGCTGGAGTTGCTTCTCTATTAGCAGCATTTCCTGCTCTGAAATTCCCCATTCCTCGCACTAAGACGTAGCCTGCTATTTGCAATGAAGCACTCGATGATTCATTGCTCAAACCATTAAAACATGAACAAAATACTAAACCCATTACAGGATCTGCATAAAACTAGGCATACTTCAACTGGGTTTAACAAAATCGTCTGAAATTAGTCAAGGAAACATAGAAGAATGAGTTATGAAGTGAAGAGCTGTACCGTTTTCCACGTTTGGTTGAGAAAAAAGACCAGCAGGAGAGCTGCTATGCCTGATAAGATTGGAGTTAGCTTTCACCTGAGAAGGATTCTTCTGATCCATGGCCATCGAATTCAACATTCTGTAAGAGTTATCCATGGAGGCTGAGCTCTGACTAGACAGCGGAGAGGGTAAAGCAGCTTGGTAAAGCATCTGCGAAACTGGTGGGTACCCATTCTGCTGAGGAGCGACCTCTGCTTCACGCTCCATTGATGCCATGAACTGAGAATTCCTCTGATTAATTGTTGGAGACTTATCGCTAATCTCACGAAGATCAGATGAAGGAGACGCAACGCCGCCACCACCACAAGACATGAATCTTGCAAACATGCTCTCTGCTTCGGGACTCGAAGAATGGGGATGGAGGAAATCGTCGGAAACTCCTTCCCCTTCACCGCTGCTACCGTCGACATAATTTTCAAGCAGAGAGCTCGGGGCAGAACGCAACCGTATCAGATCAGAACTCGAATTCTCCTGTTGATGACAATGATGGAGGTCCAAATCCATAGTTTCTCTGTTAGAATGTTGCAATTTTGCTTCCGAATGATTGAAGCTCGATGGAAACAAAAGACTAACGTCTTTTGAGGATGCCAAGGACGTATACATCCCCCCCTACAAATTAACCAGATCGGGAAATAGAAGGAGAAAAGTAGAAAGAAAAAGAAAAACCCTAAATCGGAAATGGAAGTACAGAGTGAGCAACTGAAATGATTCGAGTAACACTGGCAAATTCTGCTCTCTTCTTCAAACTTTCATCGTCGGGGAGAGCTCAGAAACACCTCAAATCAGATAGAACTCCTAGGTCAAGCTGCTTCAGACAGATCAAACGCAAAATCAACTCTCTATATGTAATAGAAACCAATCAAACACTACTCCAACGTAAAACTGGAATCCTCCCCATTTCCTCCTCTTCGTCATCAAAACACTATCACCAACAACAACTACGTTATCTTTCTCCTGAGTTTCGATAATTCAATCACGAACCGAGAAAAAAAGCAGAAAGGGTTTAAACTGGAAACAACCACAATCAATGCTTCCAGAGGAAACAGAGAAGAAACCTGAAATCACAGCAGTTCCAAGCTTTCTAAGCCCCCGAAATCGAAATCACTGTGAGAAACTAAAGCTAAGAAGTAAAGTTGAAAAGTGGGAAAGAAGAGAGAGAGAGAGAGAGAGAGAGAGATAGAGAGAAAAAGACAGAAAACAAAGAAAAGGCGAAAAAGCAGAGAAAGAAACCAATACCTTTCTTTTCCTCTCTGTATTTCTACAAAGCACCGAAATCAAGGAAACGTTTTTAAACCCTTTAGCATCAACAGAAAGGTAGCTTCTCCTGCTGCTCCTGTTCATGGCACAGCAAGAGAGCTTGAGTGAGATTAGAGAGAAGAGAGAAGCATGAATTTTCTGCTAAAAGCGAAACAGGGTCACAAGGGAGCAGTGTAGCTGAGGAAAGCCGCAATCTTCTCTACACGGGCCACACACTCACACACACACGCCATGTCCAAATATTTATTCAGCTTAGCTTATTAAAATGGACGGTTGGTTCTTTAATATTACAAAAAGGCCATATAATACTTGGATTGGCGCGAATAAGACTCATTGGACGATCCTAAATATTTTTCTGTTTGGACAATACTACCCCTCAAGAAACATGTGGGACCCACATTCGAGAAAATACGGATCATGGGTCCTCACGGGGGATGCTACCTTGGCTTCCGGGCCAAGCGAACCGAGAGGTCACCTCCTCTCCTCTCCTCGGAAGTTAGTATTTTGTCGGCTACAGGGCCGGCAGCGAATTAAAACTAGGGATTACTGAATCGGATGGTGACACCGATATTTTTATGTTTGTATCAGTATCGAGTAGGTCCGATACTCCGATACATCTAAAAAGTCAGTACGATATTGGGTTTTGAGTCAAACATAAAGGCGAATTTCACCCGATTCGGTGAGGAGCAAAATGAAAATGGGGTGAAATCGATTTAAATCTTTGGAAATTGTCCATTTTTTGGCAAATTGACGAAATACAGGCAAAAGTCGCCGATACTTCACAAAAATCACCAGAATCTTTGCCGGAATCTATGGCCGATGCTACCTCACCCTCTTCTTCTCGCTTGAATTCTTTCATACCTTTTCCCAAACCTCACAAACTCCTCCATCCCCTAACGATTGCACCCTGCATTGCACCTCTGAAAATATCAAATTCTACCTAAATATGTCGGTGAACAATTAACAAAATTCGTCAACATTCGCCAAAGGGCGAACCGACAAATCTCGTGGAAATGTCAACTTTGGTTTTGCTAGTATCTTGCACTGGAATGTGATATTACTTGGTTCGGACTTGAGCTAAGCATTTAATAATCAATTGGACCGGTCTCAAATATCAACCGGTTGATTCAGGTCAAGCCTATGGATTTGGGTCAATTTTGGCTTCTTTGATGGGTCAAACCGGTTTTTTTTTTTTTTTTGGTACAATTAGGATTTTGATTTTAATTTGATGTGTCGGTCTGTCGCTAAGCGTTCCTTTGGTAAAATTAAAGTTATTTTTATTAGCGGTGATTATGATACTTGAAAAATGGTAGTTAAAAAGTGAGGTACATTCAAAACATTGGAGGTACTTGGATATTTTTTAATATGAAAACGTATTGAGCATTATTTTTTTATTTATTTGTTATCAAAAATAATTTATATTAAATTTTCTAGAGAAGTATTAGAGGCATGGAAAATATCATCAACAAGGAAAGGGAGTGGAGATCAGCCAAGCTCTAGATATTTTAAAATTTTTAGAACCTTTTACTAAATAGTGGCATGTATATTGTGAAATGTATGTACGGAACAAGATTGACTTGAGTCAACTATTTTCAAAACTTTAAAACCTCTTCAGCTAAGCTTCTACTAGATTAATCTCTCCGTTGGGCTTGTCTATTGAGGGTCATAACCACAAACTACCAGTTTGAAAACACTGGGAAAGAAACCCCAAGTGAATGGAGTCTCGAATGGCTTCAAGCTCTAGTGACATTGAAGAATATCTCAAACATGCTATAGATTTGGCATAAAAAAAATAGCCCCCATATCCCAAATAAGGCAGCATACCTTATTTCTTTATTGGATAATTAGTTGAATTAAACTAGCCCTAAAAAATTTACCAAAAAAAAAAAAAAACTAAAAGCTAGCCCTAAATTGGTGTCAACCTTGCTAAAGGTAAATTTTGATGACACCATATTTTTTGCTTTCTTCTTCTTCTTCATTTTGTGTGTCATCGTGCGACTATTTATATTAGACTTTTAAGAGAAGAACTAGAGGCATGGAAAATATCATCAACAAGGAAAGGGAGTGGAGACTGCCACCAAGCTCTAGATATTTTAAAATGCTTAGAACCTTTTGCTAAATAGTCGCATGTATATTGTCAAACCTATGTACGTAATAAGACTGAATTGACTCAACTGTTTTCAAAACTTCAAAACCTCTTCAACTAGGCTTCTACTAGACCAATCTCTTGGTTGGGCTTGTCCATTGAGGGCCATAACCACAAGCTATCAGTCTGAAAACACTGGGAAAGAAACACCAAGTGAATGGAGTCTCGAATGGCTTCAAGCTCTAGTGACACTGAAGAATATCCCAAACATGCTACCGATGCCTTCCCTTCTTTATCGGATAATTAGTCGAACCAAACTAGCCCTAAATTGATGTCAACCTTGCTAAAAGTAAATTTTGACGACACCATTTCCTTTTATTTTCTTGTTCTTCTTCTTCCTTTTGTGTGTAATCATTGTATCTCCAGGAATAGGGCCTCTAGGCCTCAAGATGGGAAGGGGCGGGTAAGGGGGGTTATTCAAGACCTTCTTGGTCTTATTGCCTCCAAATAGAAAGTTGTCACCACTGTGTCACAATCACATCTACAACACTGCACTCAATCAAACAAAACAAATGATAATACAATGATTCGTCCTGCAACTAAAAGTTGTACACAAAACAAGTACTTTAATTTTGTACCCAAAAAAAGGGAGTACTTTAATTTATTATTCCATAAGCATAATAAAATTCAAAATAAGTTGATTAAAAGTCTTGGGTCAAATATAGGATTAGTTTAACTAGTCTAACACCTTAAAAGGCAAGTTTAGGGTTGCTCGATTGGTAAAATTAATACTTTTTAGTAAAAATGTCGTAGGTTAAACTCTTGTTGATGACATATGTAATTTTTCAATCCCCTATATGCATAAAAAAAGCACCATTGTGCTAAAAAAAAGTTTAACACTTTAAACCCAAATGAACAACATTAAAGCTTGAATACTAGATCAACTAAGATTTGATGTTAACTTATCTTTGGACCAGTGAGATTATTAAAATGACAAAACATACCCTGCAATTCTTAGTAGTACACTCCATTAACAAATTCCGCTGAAGTCATTATTAGATAATTTCCTAACTTTTAAATTATCTTTAATTTTTCATAACTTTGCAATATTGCCTTTAGTAAAATAAAATCCTAAATTTCATCTTCTTAATTTTTTCCTCTACATGAGCACATTCTTCTCCCCTAAGGGGGAGGTGGTTCGAAACTTGAAATGGTAAATTCATTTGTGTATTACTTTGTCAATGTGCAAGGCCCAGGCCCACACAATTAGGTTGCATTTTCATACATGATGGATCCATTAAGATGCATACCCTTATGATAAAATAAATAGACATGAAAAATATACAATGTTCCCTTATGCCTTCTCAGTTCTCCCAACAAGCAGGTAGTGAAATGAGCCTTTCACTGTTACAAGAAAAAAGAAATGACCTTTTGACTTGTGCCCTTAGATGCCCATATGAGTGTTTCATTTGTGGCCATCAAACCATGACTAGTGAGATGACAACAACCCCTCTTCTCGTATATAAATAAACATTTTCTTGGAGATACAATAGAAACTTATAAGTTATAACCGACATAGAGAAACTAAACCTGCAATAGAAGGATTTTTAGATATAAGGACACTAGAGTCATTTCATTCAAGTCTGCATCTCTTACTTGGGAATAAAGACTTTAGAAGAAGGGGAAGAGAATGAATAACAATGACATAATAGAAGAATCCATTATCCAAAATTTTGGGAAGAGATTGAAGAATAAATATCAAAGGAAGAATCTGTTATCCTAAATTTCACAAGTAAGATTAGGCATTTATCCTTTCAAGGAATATATGATTATTCTTTAAAAAGAATGGTAGTGGGTTGTTACCTCATCAAGCATGTTTTTGTGAATGGTTTTAGAAGTTGAAAGGAAAATAATTTCTAAAAAGAATACAAAAATCTTAAGAAACATGAGCTCTAATGGAAATTAATATATATACACCCCACATGAAGACTTCACTAATGAAAATTTTAGAGAAATTTCATAAAATGTTTAAAAGTTGTAATGCGTATCTTCTCGTGGTAGATATGCATTAGTTATCTATAGATACTATTTAGATTTGTCAGCTCATTGGAAGAAATATTTCGCTTTTTGTTATGAAACGTTCTAAAAGATTACCAAAAAAAAATACAACATTCAAAAGAAAAAATTATTCCAAGATAAGCCAATTCATCTTGAAGGATGAAAACCGTATATAAATATTCTAT
Organism: Hakea prostrata; assembly: GCF_041222555.1. NCBI lineage: Eukaryota > Viridiplantae > Streptophyta > Magnoliopsida > Proteales > Proteaceae > Hakea > Hakea prostrata. The sequence goes on along the minus strand of NC_142609.1, from coordinate 48,457,414 downwards.
TAAGAGATGCCAAAGGTGCTTTTCAATCACTTTCCTCTTTTAATTTTAGTTTTGTGAGGAGGGAAAATTCACTTATATCTTTATGATATTAGATATTTAGATGTAAATAAATATCTTGAGATAAAAGGGAAAAGGAAAAGAGGGGATCAATTATAAGGTATATAGGTGTATAGTTAAGCTTGGCAGTATAATGTGATATCTGCTAGGCATGATTCTTGACCTCATTGAATGGGTCTCAAAAGTATTGGGCGTTGGGGGTGAAGGATAGGTACTTAGAAGTGTTGGTTTCAACCACTAGAACAGCTCTGTATTGGCAAGGACAGGTACTTTTGATGACCATACATGTATCTTATGGTTTTTGTTCAAGAGACAATATTCAAAAATCTCAATCAAGTTATCTAAACAAGCTAAGAAATGTAGGTATCGTGTCAACCTTTAAATGAAACAAACTTCCTGAAGCTATTCCTCCAAGAACTGCATATCATTTGGAGGGGCTGAACTGCATTGGGGCCAAAGGGCCATGCCCCTCCCCTAATTTTTTAAAAGTTTCGATTAGTTTCTTAATTTTTCCTTATTTTTCTTTTTCTCACATGAAATATCAATATTTGGGCTCCTAATATTAAATATAACTTAAAAAATAAATATAAAGGATATACATGTCATTCTTATTTTCTATGTAACTGTTATAATTAAAATTCAATTTTTAAGGAAGAAACAATTAATTTTCAATTAAAAACTAATTCATGATCAAACAACTTGGATTTCCAAACACATGACTAAAGGACCACAATATAATAGAAGAGTTTGTATTGTAAAGTTGTTATAATTGGGAAGAAATATATAATTAAAATAATATAAAGTTGATTGAAATTATAATTGAAAACAAAGATGTAATTGAAATTATACACTAAGATTGACTAAATCTCTAAATTTATAATTAAAAATCAAATGATAAGTTAATATTTGTATCTCTTTCTAATATAATTATTATTAAAAAAAAAATACTTAGACCGAAATCCTTGCAAAATGCCAATGAAATTAATGGGAAACAAAGATGTAATTGTAAATCAACATTTTCTTCCTTCTCCAACTCCTCTACGTCACATTAACTGCATAAAATTTAACAAAATGGGTTCTTTTCACTCGCTTAGACATCACCAAAACCCTGTACACCCACCACTTTAGATACAATAAGCTGTGAAATCAAGCAGAAGTTTGATTATAGAAGAAGAAGAATCACAAGGTAACACCACTGCTTCATTTTGCAACTAAAACATAACAATCTTTTTCAGAGAGAAAGAAAACCTCAAATTGTTGTTAACCTACAAACATCAATCTCAATTTCTCTAAAGTTCTCTTTGGGGGAAAGGAAAGGTGGGGGGGGGGTTGATGTTACATTTGGTCCCCACAAGATAAGGCTACATTTCGACCAGATGAGAGGCCCTAACAAAGCTCTCTAGTAGTACGCTCTCCGTGGATTATTCTGCAAGAAAACATTGCAAAATTGAATGAGCTTATATGCCAGTGTAGCTCATTTTTTGATTAAAAAAAAAAAAAAAAAGGGTGACACAGAAAGGGGAAGAACTTACCAGAGGGTTGGGCCTGTAACGGTATCCAAGCATCATCCGTTTCTTGTACTGCTCATAAATATCATCCTCAGGAGTAACCTCACCAGGCTGCATTGCTCCAACTCCTAAATGATCTTTCTTTACATTTCCAGCCATGACAGGATCCGAACGGCCACTTTTAGAGCTTCCTAAACCCTCACCTGCAATTGCCACATTCACGTTAATGTCTAAGGAACCAGATTTTCTAGACTGAGGAGTAATAAATTAAAAAATCAACATCCTTGTCTATTGATTAATTCCAATACCGCAAGCCCATACAAATAACAATCAGAGAGGGAGATGATAATCAAAAAATAGCAGTCAGAGTTTGCAGAGTTCATATGCGTGTATCAAGAACATGCAATTAAAAGAAAGATAATTTTGTGTGCAACAGGCTCAACTAAGCCACATAAACATGGAAAAGGAAAAAAGAACAAACTACTCAAATAAAAAACAGCAGATCCAATTGGATAATTCATTCATTCTGAGAGAAGAAAAGATCCCTTTTCTTCTTTTTTTGGGTTGAAAAAGGGAAATTGAGAAGACCCAGCTTTTGTGAACAAGGGAAACGCAAGAGACCCTGTGGTGCTGATACATATGTATCAATTTACGCCTTGAAAGTATGCAAATAAATGTATGTTCTCTTCAGATTACATCTCATGGGCATGGAATCTAAATAAGAGTTTTTTTTTTTTTTCAAATGAGAGAGAGAACTTGTATTTTGATAACTTCAAAGATGCGCGAAATATGAGCTAGAAACAGACTCGATTTAAGGTATATAATTGCGCCTCAAAATTAAAAAACATGGATACATTCGAGTGTGTCACATTCCGTTAAAGCCATACCTTCTTTCCAGCCCATTTTGGACAGAAGTCTATGCCCAACATTGTCAGCTTGAATTCTAGCCCTTTCAGCAGCCTCTCTAGCAGCCTTCTGAGCTGCAGCGTCATTGCAGGTACTCAAGAACTTCTCAAGCTCATCTGGAGGAATATAATCTCCCATGTGGTGCCCCTTTTTGACATTAGCTGCCATAACAAAAATGTCAAAGGAACCATAAATAGATACTGATAGGTAAGAAATTATGCATCTGCAGCATGATCATTTTTAGCTAATAAGAAATAGATTGAATAAGATCTAAACCTTGAAGAGAAGCAGGAGGTGGCATCTCATCTTTGGACTGTTTAGGCTGTCTCCTTCGTTCCTCTTGAGCAGCCTTCTTAACATAGAATTCCATCATTGCGATAGGATCAGAAGCTAATAGTGCACTGGATTCACCTGCAAATCAGAAGATAACAAAAGATGATTCCTTTCCCTCTCTAAGGTTAAGGTGTGTCATCATACTTGTCACTCTCCTTGTTTTCTCTCTTTCTTTTTTTTTTTTTTTTTTTTTTTTTTTGGGTTTTTTTTTGGGGGGGGTGGATCCACATTGCAAAAAAGCTCAAGGCAGGGGTCTCCATGTAAAAAATAATTTGCAAGTAAAATTTCAACTGTTTCTTCCCCCACATAAATAAGGTGTAAAACACACATTTTCCATGCAAAATGGGATATTCAGCCTGTTCTGCCATAACACATGATTAAATGCATTGCTTAGTACGAGCTTAGTACGACCCATCCATAAATAAACTACAAAATTGAAAGATGCCAGAAACAATTCTCAATGTTTCCAACTGTCAGTACTAAGGCCACCTTGGAGATTTTAAGTGTGTGTGTGTGTAAGAGCAAAACTGGTGCCAAAGGCTTCCGCACAAGTATAGCCCACCCCTACAAAATTGTATATAATGCACTGAAAATAGATGGAAACATTGGTTGTTTCACTACAAATTAAAATGCAGATATTGCAACATAGACAATCGCCATAATCCACTACTGTGTAACACTTAAGATCCCTCCCAAACCCTTTTTTCCCTGTATGATTCAGAACCCAATGAACAAGTCCAGGCCCACAAATAGGAGGAGCTATTTGGTGGCTGTCCTGATGAGTTCCTTAAAAGTTCAACTTAAATGACTCCACGGCACTTGGTGTTCATTTGGACACTACTTTGGACCCTGAATCTTCTTTAATTTCTAACTTCACACTCTGAAGAAGGTTTTAGAGGTACTGTTCTTAAAAGAGATCCTGCATGTGTTCTGGTATATAACTAAGTTATGACTTGGCCTGGAACCTAATAAAATGCCGAAACACGTCTTCCCTTAGCGGCTAAATCACCCAGTGGACCAGTGGAGGCTGAATCAGAAGCCAACTTTGCAGATGATAAGCCTCCTAAACAAGAAGCATTGCATAAAGTGATTCTAGGATTCTTTTACAAGGGACACTGCTGAAAACTTGGTGGTTATAGTTATTCTATAGTTTTGGGAGCCATTAGGCCTCTCCTGCAGTAGGCAGACCAACTACAGTTATGTTGTATGCTCTAATAAAATAGTCATCAAACCAAAAAAGGTACTCTACAAGATGTATACCTTGGGACAAGGATGTCCCCACTGAAGATGCCAGAGTTGATGATACAGAAGAGCTTGTCTCATCATTGGCTTCATATAATGCTGAAGCTGGTATTTGGTAATCAGAATGTTGTTGTGGAACCCTTTGAGAATGCTGTGGATGCCTTTGAGAACCACTTGATCCTCCTGAAGAACTTACACTGATTAAGAACTGATTTCCTACATTCACAAGAGGAAGAAGAATAAGTAATTGTCCAACTGTACAGGTAGTTTACTAAGGACAGACAGTAGACTCCCATATTTAGGTCTTAATTTGTCTTAAACCGAACTAGAACACAGCTGGTTGAGCCAGTGGCTCAATTCAAGTGACTTTAGAACATTCCCATTTTATTTTTGTCAACATTTAAAGTCGCTTTTAGCATCCGCCAATCAACACGGATAATAGAAAAGTGGGTCATACTTGGTCAGCCCAGGATTCCTGCTCCAAGGATGCCTGGCAAAATAAGGCGTTCCGTGGAATAAATCCTGCCAATTCCACATAGAGCATATAACTCTATGCCCAGGGCCTTCAAGGTTAAACTACTTTGGAGGGGAGAACAGCCATGCACGTCCCCACAAATTTAAGCAAGCACCTTACTGCAGTAAGGAATATCAGAGTTTAAACAGCAGGAAACCTTCCCAGTAGTTCCACGATTAGTCAATTGTATCAATATACCAACTTGGTTTTTTTTATCCCTGTTCAACTAGGAACTTGGTAGGCAGTAAGCCACTAGTGTCTCCACCAAAATGAAAGCACTGTACATTGTCCAAATAATAAATAATCTAATAAGTATCCACATTTGATAGCTATTCAACTCCAGGCATTCCACTAATGGGTACAAATCCGACCAGGTTCTCATATAATGTCCACATACCATTTTATTGATTAATTGATTACAAAAAAAAAAAAAAAAACAAATATGCAATCAAGAATTCAACTAGAGTAAAGAGAACATAATTTTATAGGCATTGCAACACCAACCACTCTCTGACGATGTCTCTGAATTTACATTCCGTGCCAGAGCTTTCTCCTCCTCAACAAGTCGATATTCATAGTATTTGTAGTCTGGACAAGTTACATCGTATAGAAACCTACAAAATGGTGAAAAAAACCAATAACATTATGGGCAAACGAAAATTTAAGATCAGAACAAACATTTTGGTTATTGTTTCTCACACACTAGACAGGGATGAGATAAAACCAAGGCAATCAGAAAACTAGAATTGTTTGTCTTGCATTATCCCATCTCAACCCCTTCCTCATGCCGATCTTGGTTCAACATTTGATGCAATCGGAGATCAAGTACCATTGTGAGGGTACAATAGATTAATCACCTTACTTCTTAAGGATTCAACTACTTTCCACAACTACTACTGCGGATATGCTAAGCTCTTCTCCAAATGCACCAGGGATAAACTAGACTCATAAATATCTCAAAGCAGTTATGATACTGCAAGAGAATAACTACAAAGGGAACAAAAAATCGCAAGATGAATTAATAGAACCATGCGACAGGTAATGATAAACATAAATGGAATAAGTTGGATCATAATCTCAAATACAAACAACAAGGACATTATTAATGGTGACCATTTTAAAATACAAATATAGAGTTGAAGACAAGCAGCAATGGTTTGATATTGCAGCATTCAGAAATTAAAAAGCAATTGTAAGAAACGTACTTAAAAGGTGTGTCTCCGGGATTTCTTTCACGAGTAACCTGCTCAAACTGCCTTCCATTTTTTGCTACAAAACTTGCTAACTTGTCTGCAACCTTCTTCACTCCAGGATCACTAGGGGAAGGTGGTGCTGCATGTCACTTAAAGAACTGATTAATACCAAGAGCATGAACAGGGGAATGCAAATTACTCTTGTAGCAGGGTGTGCCACATTTTCCAATTCTTTCATTCAACAACTCTTTCCACCAAGGTCGATAGAGACTTAAGACATAAGCTGCATTCATGAGACAAGAAGTGTTCAAGACTGTTCTGTTTTCAGCATACACCACTTTATGAACAGAGAAGGCATAATTTCCCAACTGGATTGGGAAAAACACTTTCCAGGGTGAAAAAGTAGCCTAAAAATGAGGGTAAAAATTATTGAGTATACACAATATAGCTCCATTTTATAAAATTTTGTATGACACGTCCCCTTATATTCTAATATAGAAGCCTACAATCATCAAGCTTGGAGTCAAAACAAGCCATAGCCTCCAAAGTTGTCTTTGGCTGGGTCGCAAGCAAAGGAGCTTGTGCACTGCAGAAAAACTTCCTGCTATTTCAAATTAACAATCTATAAAGAGGTAATGATTGCATACAGATAACAATTGAGCATTTTGCCCTAGTTTTTACCCATATGCGATCACAAGAACAGTCCCTTCCCCAAGCAAACCAAACACATCCCAACTTAAAACCACCTAAACAATCATTCTGACACCTTCTTAAAGAACTCCATCCCTCAACAAATCACAATCTAAATAAGGCTCTATTCGGTACAGTTTAAATTAATGATTATTTGACCTATAAACAAAAATAGATGTAGTTAATATGATTTATGACCCCCATTTCTCATTAAAAAGATGGTTTTAAACATAAATTCATAAGTAGATTAAGGGCTGTTTATGATTTATCACCATAAAGAGTTAATTTCCGTTCAAGTGGGTACCATTAATGAACATATACAGAATTTCTATCTAGGTATGGATAAAATAGTAAAATTACTAAATTAAAACAAAACCTTATTTTTCCTTCTCCATCTCCACTTCAACAATAATTTAGGATACCAAAACTAGCTCAAGCTCAAACCAATAAAAGCGAGCCAAAACCAAAACTAAAGCTAATATATATTTTACCATGTAAACAAACTAAAGCAAATATATATTTTACCAAGTAACCAAAACCAACCCAATGCCAAACTGGTGATACATAATATATTATTCACCCAATGGTAACAAACACATTTGTTGTTATATAATATATTATGTCTAGTAGTAACCAAACAAAAACCATTTAAAGCTTGTAACCTATGATCACAATTGAGTATTCAGAAATAGGTCATAAACATAAATATAAATTATGTGAAAGAGAGCCTAAGATAATAACAGCCACCAAAATATATAAATGTTCTTGACACAGATCTAAGAGAAGAGATGGCAATACTTGGGAAATATGCCATGGGTTGCTTCACTTATCCATTCGGCTATTTACTCAGTACTACACAGTACTTACGGATATTCCCAGTGGCGGTAGTCCTATAACTTATATATACTGGCTTTATTGACTCAAAACTTGTGGGTGTTCCCAAATGACAGTAGTTCTATAACTCAGGACCCAACAATCAAAATTGGATCAGAATTTGCAGACAGATTCTCCATGTTGGAGTGACCCTAAGGTCAATTCTGCAGTACAGTTTCTCAAATTCTAGTATCAGTATCTCCTAAGATCATGCCAGCTAATTTCAACAATTAAATTTTCTCCAATTCAGGATTAATCTGCATAAATCCCCAACGGCAGCTTCTTTCCCATCTTGAAGGTGTTTTCCCAGAAAATCAACCATTAGTAAGCTTTGCTTACTTGATTTCTCATGCAGCTGATAACCACCAATCAACCATAGGTTTCTGTTTGATACATTAACAACCATTGGCAGCATTGCAATTTTCTTAAAATACATCACAGTATCATGAACACTTCATAACTGGGAGACAAATATAATGCGGAGCATGACTCGTCGACAATTAATTTGTAAAGTATAATAGCAAACACAGTGCATACCCATAATGAGAGCGAAGAGAGGTTATTCACCCAGGAAAAATGAAAAGAATACAAGGAAATTACATAATTTTATGCCAGAATTGACAGCTAAGAGCTTCAAAACAAGTATGGGTGAAGAAAAATTTTACTTCAGGATAAGGAATCTGCAGTTGGACATCTGACTGCAAAAAATATCAAGTATAAAATCTATTTTCCAGAGCTAAAAAGCACAACAACCTTGTTACTATAGAATTCCAGAAATACAAACGTATAGTTCTCACTTGCCCATGCATATCACAATAATCAGTAAATTCAACATAATACAGAAGCAACATCGATCATAATGCACAAACGAAGGATGATCATTAAATAACAGAAACTAACAATAGTAACAATTTCAGAAAAATGGATTTTTTTTTCCCCCCAACAGTTGATAAGGTCTGATCCAATGCAATCTAGAAATCACAGGTTCACGTCCAGAAACAGTCTCTCCACAAAGCATGGGTAAGACTGCTTACGTTTTGACCCTCCCCAGACCCATTAGTGGTAGGAACCTCGTGCACAGGGAAAGCCATTCAGTAAATTTTGAATCTCAGCAATTCTTTATGTTGCAATAAAGAAAAAGAAAAAACAAAGAGAAACAATATATACTTAAATAAGATAAGGCAAATTGTTCAAGCAGTTATTACCGACATCCCCTTTACATGGCAACGGAACAGATGCATTAGGTTGATCCAATTTCTGCCGCTTTGGTGGTCCATCTACTGACCCATGTTCTGCATCCCCTTCATCTTCATCCTCATCAGCACCCAACTTAATTGGGGCTGCAGCAAGTTTCGATTTTTGTTTCAAGCTAAATGCAAGTTTGCCACCTGAAGCAGTAGGGATAGCCTTGCGTGTCTCAGATCCTTTTAAATCCATGCCTGTTTTACAAATGGAAGGATTGGCTCTCATAGTCCCAGACATATTTATGCTTGACTTGGACTCCTTCAATTCAGCTTCCTTCTCTTTCTCTTGTTGAAGCTGTTTAAACCTTTCCATGAACGAACCATCATTAACAAAGAGACTAGAATCTACCCCTTCCTTCATGGTGAAACAATCAAGTGCTTTAGGGCCCTTAAGTGGGCAACTGGAATTTGGACGAGAAAGCCTTCAAACTGCTTAAGCCTTGAAACAGAGCTTCAAATGCTGAATTTGTATTCGAAAGGAGACTGCAATCCTTAATCTTCAAATCAGAAAAAGACTAACTTGAAAGCATTAGAATAAAGAAAGCGTATCTCAGCTCAAGTTCGATAAGAAATAAAGATTGAGAAAAAAGAATAACTGATCAAGTGAAAAAGCACAAAAGAACCCAAAGGCAAATAGGACCTACTACAATGGTCAGGAAATACTTAATACAACCAACCAGATACGGGAAAATAGTTCTATGCCAAAAGATGCACAACTTAGCCATGGTACAATTATCGAATTGTGATGGATGTAAGTAAGGAACTCAATATTTCTAACATTGCATAACCAAAAACTCTTATGTTCTGACATAAAGCGTCAAGCACAAAGTAAAAAATAAAAATAACTAGCTGCTTTTATTAGTGGAATCTCCAAAAACGTAATTACAACAACAACCAACCAACCAGTCAAAAAAAAAAAACAGAGGAGGAAAAGGAAGACAAATAATAACCAAACTCAGAAGTACTCTGAGTTGCTGACAGAAACAAGAACCACTTCATAATCTGATCCAAAGGATTATTATGTCAACCCTTTTTCCATGAAGAAAATGGATACAATAAAATAACGCCTACGCTGAACACATGCTCTCGTACAAGGCTGCCTGTCTATGGGCTAAGAAGAGAGCGAGGAGAAAACCCTCCAAACTGTTCAAATACGAATTTGATTTATGATTTGATCCTCGCATCCTCCGAGGTATCGAAATTTCATTAGGCCAAAGGAAGGTTTTTTCTTTTTCTGGAGCAGGGAGAGCAGCCAAGGTACCCAGACAAAGGAAGGTTCAACAAAGCCTAAAATCAACGAAGCTTCAAAATTTTCTTACAAGGAGGTAAAACTGATGGAATCAAAATCAAGAGAGAACACACAAACTCTGCAGCCAACGCCGCCCAACCACCCGCCAAAAACTCTAAATAAATTCTAATCAAATTAGAAGACTGAACGAGCGAAACACGATATCCATAACAAAAGGATACAATTTTTGCCACAAAAAAAAAAAAGAAAATCTCAAACCCTAACCGGTTCGAAGGAACTGAATTTTTTTCATACCAGTGATTCACAAAGTAAACCCTAATTCAAGGAAAACTACACAGAACAAAGAAGATACCAGCCCCGACAAAATTCAATTAAAAATCGATCCCCATACCTATTTTGTGAAAGGATAAAACGAACAATCAAATCAGAATCGCTGATCTGACCAAAAAAATAGATGAGGAATTCAGAAAAAGCTTCAGCCCCAACGTCAAGAACAGAAAACGAATCCTCCCACTCGCAGAAGAGAAATTAGGTCGACGTGTTTTAGATCTGCTTCGCCATCGAAGGTTGCGGTTCTTATGAACTGACGAACTAGGATCTTCTATCTGTAGTAAAACTAGGAACAACAGAACATGTGATGGTGTATTTTTATGGATTAATCCAAGCCGTTCATTTCATTGGCCATCCCATAGGTCCATTCACGGATAGATTACTTTCGACCGTTCATAGGCACCTGATCAGATGAAATATGTCGGCGTGGTATAACTGTATAAGTATATTCCTTTCAGGTCTTTCCGGTTCGCTTTGTGCTACTCGTCCGGTTGGACCCGGTGGCCGAATCATATCATAGTTTTAACAAAAAAAAAAAAAAAGGCCGAGATTGAGAATTGACCATTAGCCCTTTATTCTTTTTTCTTTCTCTTTCTCCAGTAGAAAGTAGAACTTATAGATGGGGTGTGCCGTGCAGCCAACGGTCAAATCAAATCTCGCGACCGCTCGGGAAAATCCTCGAGACGGTCGAGATCAAACGGTCGGATTTCGTCCGCGCCTGTTGCGCTTGCGCGTACAAGCCATAGCCATAAAAACTCATAAAAAAAAAGTCTCCGGTGAAAATTGGCCAAAAACTCTTTGTTAAAGTTGTTTGATTTCTAGTGATTTTTGCAATATAAATTAAAATTTATGAAACTTTATGCTTATAGAAACACTTTTGACGCAGCAAACACTAGGTTTTAGACTTTTAGTGACACAATTATAGAAAGAGATACTTGTGGAAATGGAATCCTCAACATATAAACCTTGCTAAAATCCCTAATGATAATGATTTTTCAGTTGTTCGTCTTCTCTATCTCTAAAGACCAAAGTTCATCTTTATCTTCTCTAGGTGAAATTCTACCCCTTGTCTTTGCAAACAAAGTCCATGTTCTTCATCTTCTCTCTCTATGGTTATTGCAACAAGCCAACAAAACATATGCTAACTTTGTTTTTGCACCCATAAAAGTTGTATCAAATACTTATGGAAGTGTTTCTACTTCTAGTTCAACTCAAATTGTTTTTGGTGTTTTTGAAAGTAGAATCACTTGATGGGTATCGAATGGATAGCTAATTTAAAAGATGATGGGCTTGTACACGGCCAGTGGTCTCAACCTCACACAAGTTAACGTAAACTTTTTATCAGGTTCATTTCCGACAACAAAATGATGTAAAAAATAGACCATCCATTTCTCCCTGGATGAATAACACATGTCCATCAATTACATACAAAAGTTCAAGTAAGGTTACGACGAGAGAATTTTTTTTTTTTTAATTTAATATGAACATTTGGATGTGACTAATGTACATGTATCATTCATTTAGAGGAAAATGGATGACCATTTATTTGTCAGAAATGGACATGATAAAATCTTGGTTCACGTATGGAATATGATCACTCTATCCCACACACAACGAACGATGCTTCCCTGTAAAGATTATCCGTAAATATATTAGTAAAACCATGGTCGATTAACTGATAGGTATTTCAAAGCAACTGATTCTAGAGATTCTAGAGATTTTGAGATCGATTGGAAGCTTGAATCATAATAAAAAATTATTCAATGACAGCCTAGCCTAAGCCAAATTGGTAATACATGCATCAAACTAATATGCGCTGATCGTGTATCAGTGTATGTTCATCAGCCCTTCACTGAAGTTAGTGTTTGTTAGTAATCTAGAATGGAAATATCAAATATAAAGGAAGCAATCAAACCATAAATTAACAGAGAAGAGAATGCCTCAATCCTTAATATAAGTGGCCCTGCAGTAAATATTCTCTTTGTAAAATTATATGCGACATAAAGCCATAAAGCCACCTTCTTCTTTTTTTTTTTTTTTTTTTGGGACGGGGGACAACATAAATGCCACCCTGTTCTACTTCAAGAGTCCTGATCATCTCCCCGTCGGGGAGGCACTCGGCTCCCCCAGGCTCGCCACAAAACTAGTGGGGCCCGATGAACCTTTTGGAAAAAAAAAAATTTTTTTCCCCTGGTTTTGTGGTAGGGCCTGGGGGGCCGGTGCCTCCCGGGGAGTGTCCGCCTACTTCAATGCTATAGAAACATCAGTCTATAAGGCTGCGTTTGTTTGCAAAGGTGGGGTGGGGAAAAAAAAACATGTGGGTCCCATGTGTAGTAGGGTGAAGGAGAAGAAAATGAAAAGGTTTTGTAGAAAAGTAATAGAGGTGGGTCCCACTTTTTACTTTTCTTAACTTTCCCACAAAGTCCCACTAAATATGTAGGGTTTTAAAATGGCTTGGGGTGAGAAAGTTGGGCTACGACATCAGCAGACAAGTTTCCTTGATTCAAGGAAATTTGTCTCTCACTTTCCCATCCCAAGCAACCAAACAATCTACCATTTTGGGATTTAAGGGAAAAGTAAGAAATCTACACTCTTTTCAATAATTTTTCCACCCCTTTTATCCCACCCCACTTTTATTCCAGCAAACAAACGCAGCCTAAAGGGCGTACCCAGTAACTTGTGTTCTGTAATTAAAGCATCAACAAGAACCTTTCATGAATACCAAGCAAATTTAAGATGGATCTTGAGGTGCTAACTTAAGTCTCAGACTTTCCTACCACTATTATGATCTAAACCTAAAGATGGCAGCAGCAACATCCAACACAGATTGCACAACATTTTCCATGATACTATCTGAAAACAATTCACTAACATAATTGTATGAGATAGTGTTACTGGATCAGACTCAGGTATACTAAAATTAGAAAGGGCAAGCATCTGTAGAACCTTCAAAAATATCAATAAGACAATTACCAGTACCACACATTCTACAAATCATCTGTCCTAGCAAGGGTATAATATTTACAGAACTCAGAACTATTCCAAATGGCAGAACCATTTTTCCCAAGTAGAAGGATAAAACAAGTCCTTATTACCTAAATATTTCCTACTCAATACCATAAAGAGAATTGGCTGGATATAGATTCACTGAACAAAGTAAGAATTAAGATAAGAGATAGGTGACAACTAAAGCCTGATTTCAGTTTTACATAAAACCTACCAATCTGCCACCAATAGAACACCATTCATTTCCTTTATTTATCTTCATATCCCTTTTCCAAGATTTTGTAAATGAGTAAAGCTTCAAATGATCACTGTGGAGGGAAAAAGAAACATGGCATTCAATTAGGTTGGTATAACAACTTCAAGTAGTACAAACCATCTAGCCTGGGATTAAAGAGTAATCTTCCAGATTCAACAATATGGAGGACAATGATCACAATAAATTGGTCCTCACTAGTTTACTCTCTTCAACTTTTTTCTCGAGGTTCATGCATGTTTACTTATATATATGCCGCCGAGTGGGTGCGAACCCACGACCTCCTTGTGGGAGTGCGGGCCTTTTACCGCTAGACTAACCCCTCATTGGCAATTTGCCACTCTATCTTGATCTCCATCCCACTCTCTATATGCTTAGAGTGAGAGTTCAACTAAAAAACATTAAGTAAAACCCACTCCTATTGAATGATGAATAAATATATACATTTTCTTTGACGAAGGTGATCTAGATAGGTAATACTGTCCAAGAAGATAGAAGGTGCTAAAGACAACAGAGGTAAGTAGAAATGACCAAAAGTTTTTCTACAAAAGTCGGAATTTGATAAGTTGCTCAGTCAAAAAAGATCAATGCATCATAATATCAGGTCAAAAGATCCGGCAAAGCCTTGACCTTTATTTTTTTTATGAATAAATAATTATATTAAAACAACAAGAAACAAGAGCACAAGGTCTCTAAACAGAAGACTGATAAGAAAAGCTAAGACCCCAAGTAACAACAAATATGCTTGTTCCTTGGAGAATCATCAACAAAATAATAAGGATAGCTAACCGCCTAAAAGAAACATCAAAATAGATGAAATTCCAAATCCTTATATTTGAAGTATACGTAAAAGTCATTCCTTAAAACCCTGTAAGTTTCCTTCTACGTGGGAACTTCAAATTGCCATATCTCCATGGCTTTCAATCTATTGCCCATTTCAAAAAATTGATACTGGATACTTTGGGGAGATATCGATTCTTGGGCTTTTGGAGTTAGCACTCACCAAGAACGATTGTGATCCAGCCGGTTTTGTGATTAAGAGTCTTTTATTTGTGTCAAACCATTGAGAGTTTCAGTATTAACAAAGGGACTTGGATCTCTTTAGAGTTCAACAATCACAAATCCACATGCTTTAGCCATTTGCAGTAATAAGAAGAAGTTTGTAGTTCTAATGTCACAGCTTTCAAAAATATCATCTTCATTGAAGGACAACACATTCATTAGTTGGTTGCAGAAAGGAAATAAGTAATGTATTGACGATGGAAATTTATGATCAGATAATGTAGAGCTGTCATTATCAAAACACTTGCAGCTATAGATACACCTTTCATTAAATTTGCCATTCATGCTTACAATTGTAGAGTTGTCCTTAACAAAACACTTCCAGCAACAGATAAACCTTTATTAAGTTTGGCATTCACCAACATGGGAAGGAAGCCATGAGACTAATTGAGTTCTCAACATACATATGGAGGACAGCAAACTTTCCCCAATATTAGGAACATGGAGTAGCAGCTAATGCCAAGGGTACACTATGACTTCTGGAGACTTTCTGCTTTCGGTGCCGATGCGAAAGAAACAGCTTTTGTTGGGTGGTCCTTCACCACCAAGCTCAACACATCCGGCCTTGCATAATGCCCGACTACGTCAAAATCAAACTTTGCCCGTGCTATTTCTCCAAGGTCTGCAGATCATCTCAACATAAAAATAAAAAATAAAAATGAAATAAAATAAAATAAAAATTAACCTTTAAAGGTACAACAATAAGAACTAGAAAGTAGAATGCAACTCAAGGAATTAGTAAATGATGGACAGCGAATGGGCAGATGTTGTTTATCCAACAATCGAGCAGGACAACAAGATTCACCATTTAAAAGGTTTGTAGTTTGCAGACAAGAAAGCTATGAGGAATAAGCACCTGGATTCCTCCAACTGCAAATCAATACTTCTTGAATGTGTGCATGTTTATAATTGCCTAGCTAACAAGGCATCAACCAAGAAACCCTTAGCTAGCAGATGAAAGGCAAGCATACCTAGATCAACTCTTAAACATGATGTATGATGATCCAGCAGGGAGTTTTAACCAAGGAGAAAATTGTTTTAACCTAAAATCCCTAATGATCCATAAATTAATGTCAGACTTTGTTTCACCTTCTCAAAAAAATGGCACGCCAGTCATTCTCATGGTTTAGAATTGTTTTTAGTCATATCAATGCCCTCCATGTAGACAAATGCTAAAAGAAAAAGCATACCTAGCTCAGCCGAAATGAGAGCCTCTCCTTCATAATTAGGTCCTGCCAAGATTTGCCCTGATGGTGAAATAATAACACTGCCTCCAGCACAGACAACAGTATCAGGAGAAGGCTCTTCATCTAAACCTGCAAAGAAATACTCTGGTGGAGGTGGGTAATCTTTCCTTCTGCAAAACTGGTTTGAAGATAGAACAAAGCATCCTCCCTCAAGAGCAATATGGGTCATGGATGCCTGCCACACCTCCCTTGAATCAGCTGTAGGTGCGCAATATATCTCAATGCCTAAAGAGTAAAAAACATGCAGTGAGAGTGAGCATCAGGAAGTGCTCAAGGTAATGGATAACAGTCACAGTTAAAACTAACAGAAACATGGGTCATCTTGCAGTCAAGAACTCAAGATAATGATCAACGGAGATACAAATCCTTTGATATCAAACTGGACTTCTAGATAAATCTCTTATTCAACCAAATGTCTTATCAATAATTGTCAACTTATTAATTACAATAACTGGCACAAGAGTTTTAACTCATTAATTACGATACTTGGCAAAAGAGTATATTAAGGTCATAGAATCCAAGTTTACATGACAAATTACCTATGCCTCTGGCACAAGTGAAGGACCATGAACCTTAATGCATCTAATTTTCAAGCTGTGGTTTGCATTATTTACCTCTATTTTAGACATTCTTTTCTTTTTGGGTGGGTAAAAATATTTTAGACATTCAATGGAATGAATGAAAATATCAGATACTTTCAATCATCAAAATAAAATAATGGATCTTTCTGTAGCATCCAAGGACATCAAACTCAATTTACACGATCACCCAAAAGGGAAACCATATGGTGAGATCCCACTACCACACTATACACCATAGTGCATAACAGATGCAGATGGAAGATAAGTCTGATGTGAAACTCGTGCTGTTAAACCACAAACTCACTCCACAATTTAAGACATTCTACAGCGATATCAAGGGAAATATGATGTCATGGCAAAAATATTATGAATTAAAAAATGGTTATCTTCTTCCCCCAAAAGAAAACAGTTACTTCTTTATTAAAAGGTTAAGGAAGTTGAAGAAAGATATGAACCGGAGTCTAGAACCCAGACCTTCAGGTAGCAATAAACTTTTAAGCAGTTCAAGCTAACAAATGTGCTAAGCAATTGTTCATGAGTAATCTTATAAAAGAAATACTGTATACGGCATGTTCCATTTCTCAAGAAACTATAAGTTAATATGTTTACCTTTGCCATACATTGCAGTTCTCAGTAGAGGCATTCGGTTCTCCCAGCAGATTGCGGCACCAATCTTCCCAATTGGTGTCTCAAATACAGGGATCGTAGATCCATCTCCAAATCCCCACATTACACGCTCCAGTGCTGTTGGCATAAGTTTTCTGTGTTTCCCAAGGTACTGCCCTTGAGAATTGAAAAAAAGAACTGTGCAGTAGAGTGTATACCCCTCTCTCTCTATTACACCCATCACTAAATAAACTTTATATTTTCCAGCAATTGCTGCCAATCGATCAACTTCAGGTCCTGTTACAAAGTCAACAGAGGGATAAGTTTATGAATGTCAAGATAAGTAAATCTAACATCACAAACGCATTATACAGCATAAACATTTTTCATCAGTGTTAGGCCCTTTAGATGTGATGTTTCATGTTAGCATAACCTCTAGAGTCCAGAGATATGTTGGAAGGTTTGATTACCACATCAATCTAAAGATGATCGACCATGGTTGAAATCATACCCTATAACAGCAAGTCATTAATGAACTTGCAAAGAAATTTAACAGGTTTGTTGCAGGATCAACAACCACAATATAAATCTGGGTGTTTCACATGTTAATACAGGGATTCCAGTTTTTACTACATTTATAACATGTTTTTCATAAAGGAGAAAAATATTGACTCCTACTAATGCATAAGGACTTCCACTTTTTTTAATTTTTTATCAAATGAAACAGTTAATTTACTTCACAAAGAAATCAAGCTCTAATGCTTGAGTGTTCGAGAGTTAAAAAAATATATTTATAGCCATTTGATATTTTTTTGACAGAACCAGAAATTTCCCAGTCAAAAAGCTACCAAAAGAATCAACCAAGCGTTGAAGTTTGATAAATGCTGAGAACTTTCAGGGAAACTGCCTTAGTCATAGAGATATCATAAAAATCAACTCTATTAAGCAGAAGAAATTCGATCTGGATGAAACAACTCTTTTTCTCCCCAGGGTGACTTCACTACTCTCACCCTTTTTGTCAGTAATTAGCCTTCTTGACTTACAAATACATTTTCAATTGCATCTTTTAATTTCAGATTCCACCATTGTTGCAATTTAAAAGTTCCCGCCATCCCTAACAACAAACTTGCAAATCAAGCATTCAATCTTCAACAAAAACTTTTATTTTAACGCTTAACAAACTTGCAAATCAAACATTCAATCTTCAACCAAACTTTTATTTTAACGCTAGAAAAATTGCATTTCACTGATGTCAGCATTTTCCAGTTCCCATCATTCATCACATTTAGTTTTTTAATATCATCAATATTAGATAATAAAAAAAAAAATAAAAAAGATACCAATAGACGTTTGGAAAGCTTAAGAATCTATGGTTAATCTGCTAACCGAACTGTTTATAGGATAATGAGCATTATGCGTCCAATTCACAAAAGCAAAGGTGATGTTCAGAATTGAAAAACCTACAGAGACATAAAACTAATGAGTCATACCATGAATCTGTGTAAAGCATCATTGAAACCCACTTGAGACCAAAAGCTACTATCAAGGAGAACCAATTTGGCTTAATGTCAAGAAGACCTATGAAAAAAGCTACTACTTATTTCATTAGGAGACTTATCAAAAGATTTAGAGATCACCAGAAGGATCTCACAGTGGTCTTTATTAAACTAGAAAATAACTTCGATGGAATCCCTGGAGAGTTAATCTTGAAAGTGTTAAAGAAGAGGTATTTCAAATAAACATGTGGACATGATTAAAGATAAGAGTAATGGTGCAGCAACAACTGTGAGAATTTGTGGAAGGCTTAGGCATGAATTCCCAATTACAATTTGGATACTTCAACAACTCCAAGCCAAAAGGCCCAACACTAGAAGAGAACGCTATCTAATGAGATGAGGACACTAAGTAAAAATCCACCTAATCATCCCTTCTCTATACATCCAATTAGCAATTGAGTTTGAAGTCCTCAATCTCAAAAAAATAAAAATAAAAATGTTACTTCCAAACCCCCAAACATGTTCCTTCACCCAAGGAAGATTCACCTTCCGTTATGATCTCGTTCCACTCAACAGCCAAAGCAGTCCCAATCCCCCTTGAAGATGCTCTTCAGTTATTGCACTAACAATTCTTGCACTAAGAGTTTACTCATCTGCCTTCACATTTTTCGTATTTACACCACATCTTACTCTCTTCTTAAATCAAATTCCGACCACATAGTTGTAGTTAGTTCAAGAATGGATACTGCATTTATCAACATCACCAGGTTGTAGTTAATCCTCTGCTGTCACAGATGTGGTGCATGTTAACTGAATGCTTTCATCCCACCAATCCCACCCCCACCCAAAGGGAAGTGTCCTTCACTACATTATGTATTGAGAGTTGATGCAAGCATGCACCATCAGAATGCAAGGACCAGCCCTACATTTGTGACAGTTTCTGCTTATTTCGTGCCACTAATTCACTTTAAGGATTTAAATTTACCTTTCTGTTAGCAAATCCCAGAATTTCAGATAAATCCTTGCACTATCACTATTATTTTTTTTTTTTTTTACAAACTCTTATCTGCATGTACATAAAAATGAGTTCCAGATTAAAATATAGTTAAAGCATATGCTTAAGTAGAATTAGATTCCATTGGATGTTCTCCCAAGCTTCCATCTCATTCTTTACCCAATAATAAACTCCACTAGCAACCAGTCCTGAGAGGTTTCAGATAGGAAAGAAAGCAAAGAAAAAGAATTCACCTGGTACATCAATAGCCGATGCATGATATTTCCGGTAGTCCTCTTTTCCCTTGAGAGAACGAGCACCAATAGTCACACCAAAGGTTGAACCGCGAGGATAACCACCGATAAAAGCCTCTGGAAACACAACCAACTGCGACCCCAATGCAGACGCATCGACAATCAGCTTCTCTGCCTTGTCTACTCATAGAACAGAAAATATAAACTTAATGCCGGTAGGAAGCAAGTAATCTACTAGATTCAACGTTTCTCTCCAACGATAGTTATGAAAAGAGACAAAAAATGAAATTTTCTTAGGTGCTTACCAAGTAACAACTAAAAACAAGTGGATCTTTACCCTTTCTAGTGAAATTGGTCATTTAACTAGAATCGGAGCGATTTCTCCAAATTGTTCATTAATAATGGGGAAAAAAACATAGATGTCTTTTCTGTACGAAGTCTCAAGAGAGAAAATCCATGATTTCTCGCAGCTATGTAGTTAAAAATTGTCTGCAACTGACGGAAAAATAAAACATCGATAATCGAATACCTATAGTAGCAGGAGTATCATAGAAGATAGTCGAAGCTTGAACAACTGTTGCACGAACCGTAGTAGAGGCGGTTTCAGCGCCCATATCAACCTCTGCGATGACAGGTCCATTGGATTCATTGGTTGGAACTAAAGCCATTCGATTTCGTGCTTCGATGATTCCTCTCTTGTCGTTCCTGGTGACCGAGTGATTATAAGAATTTGTGGTTTTTCTTCTTGAAACGCTAATTCTTCCGAGCTTTGATAACTGCAGTGTTCCTACTGATTGCTGAAGCCTGAGACGCGATGTTGAAGGCAGAGATAGATTAGCAACCAGAGCAAATGAAGGAGAAAACATTACTTCCAAAAACCCATTCTGATTAAAGAAATGCTAAATACTTTTCACGTTCACAGCCGTCACCTCACCAGACAGCTATCCGATCGGGTGGATAGAGAGAGACATTTTGCTAAATTATTGGCTTCCTACGCAGGATGTGAGTCAGCTACAAGAGCCGCCGATTTGTTTTTGATTTTCTTACCCAGAGAAAAGATTCGTTTTGATTTCTCTGGAGATCTTAGGCTTTTTTTTTTGGGGTTAATAGAAAATTCATTGAGAAAAAAACTCAAAAGAGTCAAAACACCAATTGACATTTACATTACAAATATTTGCAGGTCACTGGTTGGTGTTCATCTACACAGGAAGCTCAACCGAAAGTGCCATCACAGCTAAAAGAACCTGCCACCATGTTGACTTGTCTTGGAATATGATTAATCATGTACGAGTTAAAAGATTCACACACGTTGAGAATGCCTTGAACGGCTAAAAAATCTCATAATCTGGGCTAGAAGAGTGGATCTGATTTACAAAATCACTGCAATCAGACTCCAAATTAACATATTTAATTTCCCACTTTATGGAGCGCTTGTTTGGTTATCTAAATCCAGAAATTTTAAATTCTTAAATTCATGAATTAGAATGCCTTTGTTTGTAAAGGTGGGGTTGGAAAAAAATATGTGGGTCCCATGTATAGTAGGGTGAGAAAAAAGAAAATGAAAGGAAAAAATTTTGTGGAAAAATGATGATGATGGGCCCCACTTTTTACTTTTCCAAATTTTTTCATAAAATTCTACAAAATTTGTGGGGTTTTAAAATGACTTTGAGTGAAAAAGTTAAGGCTCACAATCATCAAACAAATTTCCTTAAATCAAAGACATTTGTTTCTCACTTTTCCACCCTAACCAAATAGTCTAATTTTTTGGGACCTATGAATCAGTAAGAAATCTACACTCTTTTCAAGAATTTTCAACCTACTTTTATTCTAACAAACAAACGAAACCTTAAGGATTTATATTTGTTTGGTTGTAAAATATTCCTATATTCATGAAACACAAGGATTTCACTTTTTTGTTTAAAAACATGAATTAAGTCATTCTTATGTATTGGGTGAAATCTATAGATTCCATTGTATGTATAAAATCAATGAAATTTGCGGATTCCTGCGGAGTTACCCAACGGAACTCGATGAACTTCGATAAATTTGTGGCTAACCAAATAGTTAATTTTTTTAACCACGAATCTGTAAATTTGAAATCTCATTTCATTTCAAATCCCTGGATTCATGTAACCAAACAAGCCTAAGCACTCCCACTCTAGGAAGTTCTACACATAGAATTACATTTGATCCACAAGAAAAAGCAGAAATAATTGCCTCTTTAAAGTCTTAAATAATAGCACCAATACTGCCTGAGTAACAATATGCACACATGTGAAATCAGTAGACCGTATGAGAGCTTTTTTTTTAATGATAAAAGATAAATTCATTACATTCATGCATTTTTCATGCAAATTTTTATTTAGCTCCCACTTAGCTAAGAACAAGAATCAATTTTTAATCATCTGATTATAAAAGAAATATTGAAGGGCAAGAAGTCGCTTTCCTTAAAATATTCACATAGCAATGGATAAATTTATGAGGCCATTGAGGTTTTTTTTGGGAGAGAAACTCTGTTTTCAAACCCAAACCCAAATATCTTGCAGCCAAATACGCTTAGTCTTGACATGGGCATTAGCCCACACAAGGCAACGAGGTATCTAGGTGAAAATATATCATTCCATTTTTTTAAAATAATTTGATCGTACATCAAGGCTTTAGGTGGAGCCCATCTCTAAGAAGTGCATCTAATGATCGAACGGTGCTGCGTGTATATCCCAGTGAACAATTTTTTATTACCAAAAAGAACGAGAACAGTCTTTCTTTTTCGCTCTTCTTTCCAGCAATGACAAATTATAGAAATAAGAAAAACTAGTGCTACAGTCAATTGTGACTGGAGAAGATAAGCAACATGCTACTTGCCTTCTTTCACCTACTTGTTCAAATTTTCCTTCCCCACCTTGGATCTAATTACAGCTCCAGTCTTGCTCTAGCACCCTTCTTCCCAGGAATCTGCAAAGCATCATAATGGCCAAAACCATGATAGAGGACTCTAATAGGATCCTCCTTACCATATTCCTGGCCGTATTCAGCAATGGCGATAAGGCCACCAGCATCCTCATCATACATGTAGACAGTGATTGGCATCCTGAAGTTATCACATCCCATCAGTTCTCATGACATTAATCTCCTCAAGTTTCTTGTACAAAGGATACAAATTGTTTCCGGAAACATGTAAGACATCAGGTACATTACTCTTGATATACAGAAGCCTAGTCTCATTTGTTAATATTTACAACAACAATAAACATCATAACCTTATATCATCTTAGCAGGGTCAGCAAATTGGAACTAGAAAAGATAACAGCAAAAGAATAAGCAATTAAAGAGGGTGGGGGCAAATAATATCACCACAAACTCTAGGCCTTCAACTATAGCTACAAACTGCTTCTTGAGAAACTTGATGCTCTAGGCCTTGAAAAGGGTTGTAAATACAGGAAGCAGCAACGTAGCATCACAGTTCCACTACATGGGGTCAACCACATAGATCTTAAGAGACCACTCAGCTCAATTTGAGGTCATGCAAGAAATAAAGCGTAAGCTAAGGCTGCTTTTCTTCACTCCTCCTTTGGTCATCTGAGGCACCTTGTTTGGTGTTGCCCTGATATTCCTCCCCCCTAACCTAGATGTTGTGACAACTGTGGTCATTTCATAATTACACTTAACATATGTTTAACAGCATCAGTTTCAGAAGACCTAAGTGGCAAAACATAAGGCTTTATTTTCTGACGGGATGCCACCATTGGGGCCTAATTTTCAACTGATGGTATGTAAAAACAAAGTAGAAGGGACATTTTAGAAGTAAAGCAAAGAAGGATTAACAAAGTTTTGTTGTGTGTTTGTTAGATAGGTCCGAATATTTTAGGAGTAAAGAAAATAAGGGATAACAAAGTGGCAAATTACTAGGTAATCCATCCTTACCTGGCCTTATTTGAACAGGACTTTGCAAGCTTTCACCAGAAAGCAAACAAGGATTTATATATTGTAACCTATGCTAGGTTTGGGTCAGAGTTAGATTTTCTCTACTACTGTGATACTCTTCCGGCTTCCTGTTTGAACCGAGTATACGAAATTAGTTTAACTATTTAGAAGTTGAGAAAGATTTGAACCCGCATTAAAGGATGGTAGCCTTTTCTCCTTTCAGCACCTTTGTATGGTTTGAAGTGAAGAATGTAAACGTGTTTAGGGTTGAAACCAACCTAAGGTATATCCACCTTTTCAACACTGCTAAAGTATTATGAAAACAGAAAAAGAGTAAGACTTACTTGAGAACATGCGAGGCCATGAATAATTCAGGTTCACCACCCCATACATGTGGCTTCCTGATATGTGAAACATATGCGTCAAAATCTCCTTCCACAAACCTGCAAACAATTTTGGTTGAATCAAATAGAAGTCCATCCAGCAATCACTCTGACACATGACAAGTGAGTCTAATATAATCTTCTTTGCAAAGATCAATGCAAGAATTTCAAGCAAAATGATCCAGGGTTTCTAGAGCAGGCCATGCAGAATACTGGACTCCTTAGGGATGCTATCAAACATACAAGCCACCACTGTCTGCTTGGAAGAATTACTACTACAAAAATTAGAAAAGATAGGATTTCAGCAAAATCACCATTCCGTCTCTTCTCGTCTTTTGACAAACTCATCAGCGACCTGTAAAAGTAGATTAGTTCAAGTAGTTGTCAAATACTTGCACAATTGGGTATAGTCCAAGTTATCCACTTGAGAAAACTTAAAATTAGTTACTCCCCAGTTATGAATTCCTATATTATTCATCAGTATAACAAATTGTCTGAATTGGAAAGGGCCATGATGATTTAATGCTGTGCAGACTCCAAATTTTAAGTAAATGAGTGCACGCTTGTTTGATAGTCATGGCTCAAACTCACGTAAATTACTCACTGATCTCGACCAAAATCTGGAAGGTCAGACCAAAAGGCAAAAGCCTAAGTAAATGCCTACAAGTCAGCATACTTGTCAAGCAATTTCTAAGCATTCATAAACTTGATTACTGAGTGCTTTAATTATATCTGGGCTTCTTTTTACTTTTTTCCATTTTGTGGATAGATAGGGCCAAGTTATCATGATATCTTAACTCCATAGTGTTGGTTTTATCAAGTAACCTACCCCTATGGATAAAAACCATAGTTCAAAATTTTGAATGGAACAACCAAGATTTCCTGGGGAAGAAAAAAAAACAAGTTTCAACACAGATCGTCTCACTAGAGATGCGGAATTTCCACCAAAATATTGCAACAACTTGGTCTCGGTGTTTTCTGACTGGAACAATACAAAACAGTACATAGAAAGCTTTCTTTTCATAAAAGATGTGTAGAATATTTGGATTCATTTCATTAGTTTTGAGTATGAAGTGATTTTGATTCGGGTTTTAGGAACTAAAAAGGCCAGGGGCAGACCTAAATGAAGTTAGAATATTAGGTGAGGCAAAATATGCATAGCAAAATCCCTATATCAAGTTTTACCTCAAAAAGAGGAGCCTGATGGGCAAGGATCCATGTTGACAAGGCTGAGTTGTTATCATTCAAGAGTTTTGAGTTTCTCGTGTTTGATTCATTAAAACTATCCCCTCCCCATCCCCCACCCTCCTAAAAAGCCACCCCCCAAAAAAAAAAAAGAAACCTAGTTTTGGAAGAAAAAAAAATCCAAATCATTGACGTTTCTTGCTGGAAAAGAGTGGGGACTAGTACAACGTACTTACAGTGAAAATTTGCTGCATTTGTGCGCAATTTATGCAAGATTCAAACTGAGGGGTGTAACATTTTCCCCCCAGAGATTCAGACAACTCTGTGGTACTAGCATACAATTGGAGGAACAATTTCAAACTGATGTTCTAACATTGGTTATACATTTGTACAATACAACTTATGACATTTCAACAAGGTGCAACATTAAATGCTTTATATTTTGGTTGATTTCATTAACACTGTATGCTCATGATGCAGCACAGCATTGGTCCGACCCAAATCCATTTGGAACCCCAGGTTGAGAACCAGACTTGGTAGTTTATTTATACAATAGGAATAAAAGATGCAAGCAGATTTTTAATTTGGAAAGGATAAGTAGGAAATGTTTTAGTTAGTTTGGACAAATTATGACACTTCGACAAGGTGCAATATTAAATGCTTATTTGACACTCATAACACATATTAATTCATTTGCGGACCCAGATTCAGAACCAGACCTGGCATTTCATTTATATTATTGGGATAAACATGCAAACAGATTTTTAATTTGGATAGGATAAGTAGGAAATGTGTTAGGTAGTTTTAAATTGTCACAAATCCAGTAGAGTTGCTTTCTTATTGAAGTCTGTTTCTTTTACTATTTATATGCTTGCGATGAATGTAATAAGTATGGAATAGGGATCAATGAATTGAGTTAATGTACCTGCTCCTCTCCTCCCCCCCCCCCCCACCAACCAAAAAGAAAAACAAAGGCTATTTCTTCTCTATCCTCACTGTAACTTTGTTTCTTCTCCAGTTTTGCTTCTCTCCCCCTTTCTTCACTTGTCTGTTCCCCATCACTTCTATCACTAAATTATGTGCAGAGTAAGACATAAACAACCAACCTAGAGTAAAGAACCAAACTATGAGTTTGGTATATCCTTTTACAATCCAACGGTTCAAATATGTTTAGAGATGCTTAATTAAGATTTGGATCTTCAAGCCCAAATAAGGTGCTTTGACCATGAAATGGCTAGCCAAAACAAGCATAATTTTGACTGAGAGTTGTAAACAATGACAATAGCAACAATAAAATTACAAAAACAAGCAACACAATTAGTTATATTCAAATAGATAGATAAAAGAGGGACTAGAGGCCAACTAAATCTTCGTTCAATTCTAGTCAAGCCCTCCAGTTTGGAAACTACCTCTAAACCCCTTCCAATAATTTTCATCAAAACTTTAAATATTTAGGGTTTGACTTTAATCAAAACTAAAATCTCAAAACTTAATAAAAAATAACTAGCATAAGGAGGCAGCTAGTTGACAAGGACCAACACCTCACAATAAAGAGGTCATGCATCCAATGGTCCTTGGGGTTGACCTATGAAAAAAAGATGCATGTATTGGATGCGTGGTATACCACAATATCCACATGTTATAATACCAGCGAACTAAGACAGTGGAATTGCTAGAGAAGATAAATGCCAGTTGTGGGTCATGCACAATTACATGCATACATGTTGGTTGTGGTGAGTCCCACCCCCATTAAATATATACATATAGTATCCAGTACAGTGAGAAGGACAGTGACTAGTAAAAATGAATCTGATTTGTTATCTATTAGGAAGCCTACCCTTATGGCTCTCATTCCTGACAAAATTGGCTGTACCATTGAACAAATCACCATTGGGCTAAAGAACTCATACACTTAACTTGTCTCATCAGCAGAAAAGGCAAAACCAATCCAAAACCAAACATTCAAAAGATAACAGCTTGCTTAGACAAGTTAATTTCACTGTCGTCAAATGGAACCTCCCAGGTTTACATCTTCATGTGGTGATCCACTAATAACCCACTTAAGTACTTAAATGGATCAACATCTGTGCAAAGTTGATTTGTCTATCATGATAATTGTGAAGGGCGTAGGAAAAACATACCCTGGCTCGCAATTCATCCGCTAATTCTTTCTGAAGGCTCTCAGTAGGAGACGGTTTATCAGATCGTAGACAAGCACCATGTGCCACTGAACGAAACAAACATCTCCCATCTCCAGGAATGCCTAAAGCAACAAAAAGATAAGCCAACTAAATCCACCAAAGCTGAAGTCGAGAAATTAAAAAAATAAAAAATAAAATAAATTGCTCACCAGTGATGGAATAGTCCTTATAAACTTTCTTTCCATGTGAATAAGTGTTCATGGAAGACTCATAATCATCCTCGTCCTTCTTCCTTTTGGCCACTGCAGCATATACTGGATTGAAACTCGAAAAGAGAACCAACAAGCCAAAAACAAGTCCTGCAGAGGTACCTCCTTGCTGCAGAGACTTGGATCTGAAATTCCACCTGACTTTGGCACACATGTCTTGTTTTGGCACCAAAAGCCTCAAACAAGTGTTTTCACATGGTGATGAAATCCCTGACACCTGTCGCCCCGTAGAATTTGCTGAGCGTCTGATAGATAATGGATGCCAGTTTCTCCTCCATTTGGAGAAGCCAGAAGAAAGAGAACAGAAGTTTGCAGAGATAGTCAAACCAGAAAATCTAGGTTGGAAGTGACTGGTATGTAAATAAAAACAGCATCTATTTGATTGTGATTGAGACACCATAGCACAAAATTGAGCAGTCTTTTGCTTTCCAGCATACCTACTAAGGTAGATGACACGTTTCACGCATGTAGTGATGGGAGAACAACTTATCATGGTGACATAGCAAGAGGTATAAGCAGCTCTTCACAACTGATCACATCAAATAAACAACCAGTCAAAAAAAGTGTACCCCAAAATTATGTCCACGCATAAAACCATAAAATTTCCTAACTAATTTCATTCCACAATCCAGAATAAAAACTCTGTGCATGATTTTCCATCCAGACAAACATATGCAAATTCTGAAATCGAATGGGTTCTCATTATTTTTCATCCAAACACACATTACACCCACACACAACCCCGTTCCCCATTCTTGCAACGTATGCATCACATTGAAAGTGCTATTTCAAGTGTACACTTTTACCATCAAAAATAGTTGGAACTTAATAATTTTTCTATTTGTATGCTTAGTGTTCCCAATAATAACTCAAGTAGTAAATTCACAATCATACATAAATAGAATTTTACTTCAAATTCTCCCTTGGAAACTCATCAGCTCAATCAGGGCTTGGTACTATGTAGTCATACACAGCTATGAAATAATTCAAGCAAATTCACCTTATTCTCGTCAAGCCATTCATAGTCAGAAAGACGAGGTAAATTTATCTTGTATATCGACAACATAGCTACAAAAGGAAGAGAAAAACACGGATGCATGTACCAAATGCAGATTTCCTACAGTGCATAATTCACTAAATTACCATTTATATGATGATTCTTAGATATTTCAATACCAGGAAAAACACACAGACAATCTATCATTAACACAAAGATTTGAAAATGAACTTATTGAAAAATGGAAATATACCCAGGGGAAAAGGAACATAAACTGTTATACAAATGGCGCGGAGAAACAATCAAAATGTTAATGGAAAAAAGAATTACTGAGATATCGATAAAATAAAAGCATCAAATTTAGGGTCTAACCAGATAAGTTAGATATTCGAACAGCGAAGTAGAAGGACCTGAAGGAACGAATACCTGATATCCTTCAGTTTAAATCAAAAATCGAATTTGATACTTCAACCAGACCAGTACTCTTTCTCCCGTGTGGTTATTCGCTGTGACCTGTTTTGATGAAGGAAAGAAATCTACGATTCTTGTGTTCTTGGTGAAGTTGAGCTCAATAGCTCATCATGGACACTTCTCGACGTTACTTTTTTTTCCCGTACATATTCTGTATCCGTACGCAAGCATGTTGTTGTTTTCCTTCTCCGCTTCTTTCTTCTTTTAATTTTATTTTATCTTTTTCTTCTTCCTTTTTCTGGTACGGTTAAAATCTTATTATTGATCTATTTAATTATTATTATTAACTTTTATATTTTTTTTATCAGAATTGTCCAACTTTCGAATGTCTTTATTTTTCAAACATAAAATGGAGTGTCAATTTTTTAAACCCTATATTTTGGAGTAGCAGTGTAATTTGTTCTAAATATTTTATTAAATGCATATTATTGCATCCAAAACTTATAATCCAACACTTAGAGAGCAAAACAATGTGCGGATGGTCAGATAATGTCTTTGATGATCAAGTCAATGGTACGCAACAATTTAAATAAACTTTAAACGTAGGTTGTCTCAAAGTTTGAATGTTAATTGTGAATAATAAATAACGTACCTTTGCACGATGAATAGTTGGGTTTATATATTATAGATGCATTTACCATATGCCATTAGATGTGATGTAATCTCTTAATTGTTGATTGTCGAATGTCCAACCCCCCCTTTACCTGGATGCTAGTGTCGTCGTCTTCAGGTATTGTAAGTGATTGTTACAATAAGATTGATCATTAATTCCTAAGGATACTCCCCATATATCAAGGTGTGGGCTTTGCATATTTCACGCCTTTTTTCGAACAAGACTTTGTCTCTCATCCACTTGAAACACTTCTAATCACCAAATGGATAAGATTTGAGGGGAGTTCAATCTTGTTATTTAACTTAGCTCCCCAACCAATTATACTCGTGGTTTACTCGTAACATATATTCTATTAATTATAAAACAAGCATTATCAGTCTACTGAAAATCTCACTCAGATATTTTACTCACAATGATAGAGGATAACACAATCCACCCCTCCACCACGTATATAGGACGATGGATATATCTTTAGTCCACCTTGTCAATGCTTCATGGAAATGGGAGCAAGTAATGCTAAATTAGATGTGTAATTAATTGATTATGTTTTGAGATAGATAATTAAATGAGGTAAATGCAAAATATCATTTGTTTTTTGGGCTTAAAATAACTCGATTAAAAAACCTCGAAAGTAAATATATATTTTTAATAATTTTGTTTTTAAAAGGGAAAAAGGTAAAAAGTAAAGGTTTGATATGAAGGTGGGCCATCGTAAATCAACGGTTCGATATGACTACTTTGATTATTTATTTTTTATATGGTATAAATGATAAATGATTGTTTACCAAAAAAATAAAAATGATAAATGATTATTGATCTTCACATGTTCTGATGTTCCTCTGTTTCAAAACCAAAACCAGATCTGTTTAGCGGATTGATAAATGGTAACATTTTGGGAGAAAAAGGACCTTTTCGAGTGAGCTCTATTTAGGCATTTTTTAGTTCAATTTTCTCCAGATTTGACTTCCAGTAATGAACTCACGACAAACAGTGAGGGAAGCTCGTATCCTTTTCAGAACGAGTCCGAGATCGATCGGTCACACTATAGGAATCTGTTTTAACAAGATTTTATTCTTGGAAGGTCAACATAGATAGTTTGTAATAACTGCACAGAGCACGCTGTTCGATCTGATAGAACACGAAACTCGTCGCTGATGGAATTCGCAATAGTATGGTCCGATGTTCTGATCGGAGTCGGTAATGGAGAAGAAGCAGATTAGGAATTTCGAACCTGCCGATCGACTTCAAGAAGCTGGATTTGAGGATATTTTGCTTGGATCTTGTGGAGTTTTCTTTTTACTGAAGAACAGTCTGCTCGAAGCTGTACACTAAATGCACCAGCGTGTTTATCAAATCCACAGTAAGCTGGTTAGGGTGACTTCTTTGTATTCCAATTTCGTATTCGGATTCTGTATCTGACTGTTCAAGGTCTTCCAAGTGAGATTTGTATTGTTGTATTAGGTTTATGGACTTATGGCTGAAAGCTGAATCGTATTAAGCAGTTGGCTGCTTGCTTGCAATTTGAGTGCCTGTCCATGCGGCTTGGGGTTTGTGTTGCTCAGTGACTTGGCTTGCAAAAGAGTTCGACATGACAATGCAGGGTTTCAGAGCCAAAATCAGAATAGCAGTTCTGATTATTAGCGCAGCGTGGATTGGTCTCGCTGCTTTATACGGTTTGTTGAAACCCATTCCAAATGGCTGCAACATGACTTACATGTATCCTACATACATTCCAATTTCTACTCCTGCAAACGTTTCTTCTGTAAAATATGGATTGTTCTTGTATCACGAAGGATGGAAAAAGATCGATTTCGAGGAGCATCTCCAAAAGCTTAGTGGCGTTCCTGTTCTTTTTATCCCAGGAAATGGTGGAAGCTACAAACAGGCAAGGTCCTTCTCTAGTAGTCCCGTGGTTTTCCTTTTTCATGCTTGGTGGAATTCTCTTGCTGCCTAAGGTTTTTATTTTTTATTTTTTAGCTACATTCTTAATCACCTGGTTGACATTAGAAACGTATGAATTTGTGTCCTTTCAACAAGAGCTTTCTCAAAGACGCACACACTTTAAACTTAAATTGAGAATTTGCTGCTGCACTTTAATACGTACAATTGAAATATGAATAACAATAGACTTTTTAATCATTTCCTTCCGTAGTCTCAGAATGTCAAAACTTCATCGGAGAATATAAAATCTACGTACGCAACTTGCTTAAATTAGAATTTAAGAGCTGCAGGTTGTAGAGATAAGCAGTCCAGAGTCGAGGATAAAAACTGAAATGAAGGCACATTCACAGGATGAACTGAGAAAGTGTTTGTTTTTCAAGGACGATGAGAACAAAAAGAGGTACAATACCTAGAAGCAAGTAATAAATTAGAGAAGTTCGTGCATTTCAGTCTCCTTTAAAACTACCACAATTTTATATCTGTAAAAACGATTTATTACTAAACAGCAGCTCTGAATTCTATTTGTTACTAGGATAGCTGTAGTCACCATCTTGATCAAGGAATTGAGCATGTCTGGTTACATTGTCAATAGATCATGTATAAGTACACTATTTTCATAGGAAGACTTCGGCCTCAAGTTCAATCTCTTTTACTTTGTGAACCATTTTCTTTTCTTCCTTCCCTCCTTTTGCCCCACCCCCACCCCCACCCCCACCTAAACCCAAATAAATAAATAAACAAATAATTAACAATAAAAAGAAGAGGAAAGAAGAGAAGAATAAATATTCATATGCTTTGAACCCCGTGTTGTAATGGTGGTTACTGACTTTCTGTATCGCTTATGTCAAGTAAAAGAAAATAAAAAAAAGCAGCTCAGTGCATTAGGCACCCACCACTGCAAGGTCTAGGAGGGGCAAATTATGCAGCCTTGCCCTCTGCTTCACAGGGAGGCTGTTTGTAAGTTTTGAACCCACAGCTAACATGTCGTAAATGTGCAACTTAACTGTTGCACCAAGACTTGGCCACAAAATAAAGAAAATATAGGGCTCAATGACTTCATTTTTATCGAAGCCATGCTGAACCACTTTGACTTGAAAATATAGGTTTCAATGAATTCATTTTTATCAAACTCATGCTGAATTTCACCATTAGAGCATCTTCTGATTAACCATATTGCATACATTTCTTTTGATTTGTGAACACTTCTATTAACATAACATATAAAAGTCCAAAACAGATAAAAATTGAATTTGTGGAGTTAAAAAGAACTAAGATTTATATTCCATCCCCACACCCCCCCCCAAAAAAAAAAAAAAAAAAAGAAAAAGAAAAAGAAAAGAAAAGAAGATGTCGCACTCTTTTGAGATGCTGAATTGTAATTGTTCCATTTGGCGTGTCAACTATTCTGATCATTACACATATTTTATTCTGTTTGGGATGCCATCCCATCAACATTAAACTTTGTGAAACTGGAGAGTGCAGAACTGGGGATGGGAATGAATACTCTGGAGGAAGCAAAAGCCAAATATAGAAATGCATTGTACTCATAAAGTAACTACGGTGACCTTGAGTCAGCTTATTTGACAAGACTGACATGAAAGTTCAACCTGACTATTTTGTGGTTTAAGCAGACTATGATTTTTTCCGCCATTAAATTCCAGATTATCCATGTGGTTGTCATTTGTTACCAGTGTGCAGAATGGGGCAACAGAAACAAAGAAGGGAAAGGATTGACCAGAAAACTCTTTAGTGTCAATATTAATAATGCCCATTGTTACTGGGGAGTTTGAACTGTTGGGTCAATATATCATTTCAAAACAAAAAAGGTATTTCTCAGGGTCTACTATCAACATTTTCAGAAGTTACTAATCAATCATGTGAAAACCCCTAAAAAATTAAAGTTGCTACTCTCTCTCTCTCTCAATATTGGCCCAAAATTTTCATTCCAAAGAAAGGATTAATTCTCTTCTCTATTTAAGAAGTGAAATGATTTATTGCAACACAAAATTATTGCTCTTTTAGTTGCTACATGGTGCTGCTATTTCCAATTTCTTCTGTAATTAAATTTGACATCATGACTTCTTCATTGAAGTGCAGTGCTTGGAATATGATAGATTTTCACATTGTTGTTGTTGTTGGTTTTTTTTTTTTTTATTTATTTTTAACAATTAATTTTTATTTTTTATTATTATTATTATTATTATTATTATTATTATTATTATTATTATTATTATTATTATTATTATTATTATATATATTTTTTAATTTATATAGTGGCAAAACTAGAAAGGATAAGATAAGGAATGATCATATTAGAGTTGGTATGGGAGTTGCTCATAAGTGATAAGCTACGAGAAAGTCGTTTGAGGTGGCACGACCACGTTCAACAAGAGGCCTATAAATGCTCCTATATAGAGAAATGATATAATCCAAATTGAAGGAACTAAGAGAGTTAGGGGCAGACCTAAGATAACCTTAAGAGAAGTGAAATGAGATGCATAGCTTAGGCCTTGTATCTAGCATGGCCTCAAATAAAAGTGATTGGAGGACAAGAATCCATTTAGTCAACCCCATTTAGTTGGGAAAAGGCTTATTGTTGCTGTATAATTGATTTAATAAAGAATCACTGTAAGAGAATCCAATATAAACTGGTAGTAGATATGGAGAAAGGGAAATGTTTCGTGGACTAGAGTAATATTAATTAAAAAAAATTCATATGGATACTCGTCACATTTTTCATGTGTTTATAGGCATCTGTTTGTGTGTTTAGGTGCACTTATGTGTGTTGAAGACTTCTCACTTAAAACCTCCTTTGCACTACTTGAAGTATCCATATTTCTACTTTGAGTAGGTGAGCAGAGGTCCACAGGATTTGAAATTATATGCCCAGTAATTATCCAGGCATAAATTGTGGCCTTTGGTTATTTGTCACTTCAGTGCAACTACATTCGTAAATGTCTGAGCTGATGAATTTTATTGTTGGAATTTTCTATATTACCTCTTTCAACTATTTTTTTTCTTCTTACAGGTACGCTCCTTGGCAGCAGAATCTGACAGGGCTTATCAAGGAGGTCCACTTGAGCGTACATTTTACAAGGAAGCATCTCCTAATCCTGATGAGGGAGTAGGTAATATGAATGTTAATGGACTTTCATTACCCAACCAGTATTCACGGATGTTGGATTGGTTTGCTGTCGACCTTGAAGAAGAACATTCTGCAATGGATGGTCGGATAATTGAAGAACATACAGAATATGTCGTCCATGCTATTCACAGGGTATCTTATTTTATCGTACTTCCTTTGTGTAGGATCAAATGTTGCTTTTCAAATAGTTCTTGTTTGTAGATTGAAGTATCTCAAATATGACATGGATTCAGCTCATAAATCTTTGCTTGTTCTGTTGAAAAACCACCCCAGAAAAGAAAATTTTCTGTTTGGCCACTCTAAGATGAGGCCCAGTACCTACATGGTGGTGAGGGAGGATCCAAATGCTTGGTACTGTAGCAGTAATTTTCATCTCTGTGCTTCTTGATTGTGATATTTTTGGATTTTATAAATTTATTTTCTAGGATAATATGAGGGTGATTGATTCTGGCTGGATTTCTAGATTTCCTTCCCCTATTTGGGCACATCAAAGTGATGCATGATGGATTGAAAGATCCAAATCCTACTCATATGATAGCCAACCCTAGAGAAAATGTTATCAAACAGTTGATATTAAAAAGAGAAACTGTGGACCTTGATCTCAAAGGATGGAGGGGCTACAGGGGATCAGTCTCAGCTGGACATGTGGGGGACAAAGCCAACTAAAGATGCAGGGACAGCTGGCAAAAGACCACTGGGGAGCACACTCACACTCACTCTAGCTGTAGAATTGCAGAAGTTGTGGCCTACATGAAAAGAAACAGTTAGTTAGGATTATAATTGTTATATAGGAGAGGAAGGGAGAGGAAAGAGGTAGGCAATTAGTGAGCAAACGAAGGGGCAAGCTGTGGTTGCAGTGGGAGAGCTGAGCTCTTGGGTAAAAGATAAGAAAGGGAATAGGACGGAATTGATGATGCTGTAACTCAGTTGTATGTGCTGTGATTGAATGAAACAAACATATTTCCCTGTTGTGATTTATATTCTTATATTCTGTTCTCTATTGTGCTGTGTTGGTGGGAGTTTGCTGTTCAAGTGTGAATGTGGAGGTTGGGTTAAGCAGGGTCTTAACAGATTGAAAGATCCAAATCCTACATACATGATGGGCCAACCCTAGAGAAAACATTATAAAACAGTTGATATTAAAAATAGAAACTGTGGACTAACAATTGCATTGTGAATATGCAGTTGCAATATATGTGTTGAGTTGGTAATGGGTAATTGCTGGACTCAAAATAGCGTTTAAATTTCCCTTGTAAATGAAAACATAATAATAAAAAAAATTAATACTCAATGACAACAAAGCCCTGAGAAGAGTTAAAAAAGCCAGCGTCACGAGTGTTTCTAACCTTATCTAGTTGACAAGATACTTTGTTGGAATCATTATTACTTAGAGGCTGTTGGGTGTGATTCAATTCCAAATGTTTAGTTAATACAATGTCTTTCTATCATCTGTCATTACATGATGTGATTGTTGAAGGATTTTCAGTTTTGCTACATTCTTCTTCAGTGCCGCTGCTGCTGTTGTTTCTTCCTCTGTTTATTATTTTATTTATCATTCAGAGTTGTTTGTGTGCATGTCTCATAGATTTTGGATCAGTATAAGGAGTCTCATGCTGCTCAATCTAAAGGTGGTGAAACTGCTGGGAAGTTGCCTAGAAGTGTGATATTAGTTGGTCATTCCATGGGCGGTTTTGTTGCTAGAGCTGCAATTGTGCATCCACGTTTAAGGAAGTCAGCTGTTGAAACTATTTTGACTCTTTCAAGTCCACACCAGTGAGCTTTGTTTCTTCATCATCAAATCTTTCTTATTGTAACTCTTATTTGTTAATCAAGTTTTTGATGGACTTAAACTACTTCTTCCAGGTCACCTCCTGTGGCATTGCAGCCATCCTTAGGTCAATACTTTGCACGTGTAAATGATGAATGGAGAAAGGGATACAGGTTTCCTACACATGCAGGCAATTTGGTGTCTGAACCTGTACTTTCTCATGTCGTCGTTGTTTCTGTTTCTGGTGGCATTCGTGACTACCAGGTTTTACCTTTTTCCTTGGTTCTATTAGATCATTAAGAAGTAGTATTCCAATTTGAGTGTTTGTAGTATAATTTGTAAATAATGGCAAGTAATCAATTCCACGGAGGCTGGAAACTGAAAATCAAAGTAGGTACAACTACTGAATTATTATAGTGGATCTAAAGTTTGCCCTATCAGGTTGCACTAGATGGTTGATCAGGAAAGCCTACATTTAATATTCCCATCCAAAAGAGTCTTAATTTTTAAGAGACAGGAATTTGTGAATTGCTTAATAGGTGATTTACTTAAAGGAAGACAACAAAAATAAAAATAAAAGAAAGGTACAAATGTAACAAAGCCAAACGCTAGAACAACAATACCTGCACAAGAAGAAAAAAGAGAAGAAGAATAGAAGTTGAGAGAGTAGAGAAAACTTGTTAGAACCAAAAGCTCACAGTTTCGCTAGACTAGGGAACTGTGAGCCATAAGATATAGTTAAACTAGAAGTATCGCGGATAACTATATTTTTAAGAAAGACACTCTAAATATAAATACTAAGACAAGAATACCTCCGCCTGGCATAGATTCCTAATACACTTTAACACTTATAAGTATCAATTACCAATGCTGCACTTGGAACTGCCTCCAAGTGATAAGGATGAAATGATGTCTTGCTAAACATATCACCAAATGATTGCTAATGCCAACAAATAGAGTGCAATCAAATTCTTTCATGACATTTGAAGAAGATGAAGGGGAGAAAAGGGGGGGGGGCAAGAAGAAGCACACGTGGTAAACTCACTTGATTCCTTTCTATCCCATGCTCAAACATGTTGACTAAAAGTATCTACATAATAGCAGAAACAGACTCCAATAAGGAAACAATTACACTTGGAATGTTGACTGCGAGTAACACACATGCACAATGTTGACAACATTGACAACGAATAGACAGTGAACACTGCCATCTGCAGTGTGTGTTCAATGTAGCCCACGCCGATGTACCCTCCAGAGGATGGAGGCCCAATTACAGGATCTATAAACAAAAACAGTTTGATTTGAGAGAAACTAAAATGTTGGGCTGTGTAACGTGCGCAGGCCATGTAACGGCATGGGACATCCGATCGACCTTAGACCATGTATGCATGTGAGATGGTAGTTGTGTTTTTTGAATGAGAATTTATGTTAAGGCTGTGTAATGACTAATGCGTGCAGGCCATGTAATGGCATGGAACATACATTGAGTTTGGAAACATTTGGGTTAGGGTAGATGGATGTTAGGCTGTGTAACGCGCAGAGGCCATGTAATGGCATGGGGCATCCTATTGACCCTAGACCAGTGAGGGTGTGGTTT
Organism: Hakea prostrata; assembly: GCF_041222555.1. Classification (NCBI taxonomy): domain Eukaryota; kingdom Viridiplantae; phylum Streptophyta; class Magnoliopsida; order Proteales; family Proteaceae; genus Hakea; species Hakea prostrata. The sequence continues at coordinate 48,419,345 of NC_142609.1, read as the reverse complement.
ATTTATATCTTCTTAGCATCATTGAGTCTCATCCATATCATTGGGCATGTCATGACTTTATTTTCTCATTTATATATGTTAGTTAATTTTATTTGTATAAGATTCTATTTAATTAAATATCAAGTATAAAAAGAAATGAAACTGTTGATATGTGTTAGGTTGTACTTCCTAAGTTCTTCCCGAAACTTACCCCTTACTTCTATAGATGATGAACTTGATCAGATGGATGATGGATATTCGGAGGATGAAGATCAAGATCATATCTACTACATCTCTTAGGATAGATAAATATTGAAATTTCCTATTAGTTGTAAATCTTGGCATTTAGACCTTTACTTGGATTTCATTAAAATTATGAGACAATTCATGGAAGCATTTTGATTTATATTTGAATATTTTTCGCTGCGATCATTTCTATTTTTGGTGGATTTTATTATTCACATTGTTTGTGGATAACCCTCTTAGTGTATTTTGGGTTCACTACCTAAGTAACGTCGATGCTTGATCAATGACGACTTTCTCCTTACACGGAGATTGGGGCGTTACAGTTAAACTTTCTCTAAATTTGCCCGCTGGACAGTGAACTTGAGCCACCCGAAATCCATTTCTTTTGAAGTTATACATACATGATATCAGTAGACTTCCAGCAGTGTGTTTGTTCTGGATTCAATTAATTGACCCAATTACTGCTGTAGTATTTCTTTTTCCTGTGTGTTCTTATATTACTCAAAACTTTAATCTGTGTGTCTAACTGCTGTTGTTAACTTTTCTCAGGTTCGGTCAAAGCTGGAATCTGTTGATGGACTCGTCCCTCCAACTCATGGTTTTACAATAGGTAGTACAAGCATGAAGAATGTGTGGCTGTCAATGGATCACCAGACTATCCTATGGTGTAATCAGTTGGTTGTACAGGTGAGTAGCATTTTTCATCTTCATATTCTTTTTTCTGTGGCAGGGGTGAGGGGAAAGAATATTTTGAAAATTGAAAATCTTTTTGCAGGTCTCACACACGCTTCTAAGTTTGGTCGACTCCGAAACAGGTGAACCATATCATAGCCCTGAAAAAAGACTTGCTGTATTCACCAGTATGCTTCGCAGTGGGATATCACAGAGTTTTAAATGGATGAGGCGTTCACAATCATTTGATTTATCCAGTCATGTTTTGAGTGGTAACGAGAAAGATGTTGCGGGTATTAATCTCCCTACACTCCCCCCCCCCCCCCCAAGGGCAGTGCATAAAAAAATTGTCCCTGTAATTTAACACCTCAAGATATTTTGAATTTTATTAATTTTATTTGGAATACTTATATTGGTTGTTGTAATACTTTTTCTCCAAGCCACCACTTCTCAATGTCACTTATGTTGGCAACCAGGGTTTAATGTCTAACTGAAATTGGTTTGATTTTAACTTCCATACAACCAACATGAAACTGTAACCCTCAAATAATGAGATGACAGAACCAATATGAACTCAGGGATGGATTTGGCTATGTGCATGTTGGTACTTTGTTTATGCCCTCCAGGCCTCCATCAGGGTCTGTGCCCCTTTTTTTCTTTTTCAGAGCAATGGTTGTAAATTATTTGCCACTTCAATTGTTCCATGGATGCCATTTTTCTTTTAAAAATTTGAAATATTCATTCCACTCAGAATATTCCATAGCATGGGAAGGCCTGGGAAGTCAGGTTTCAAATGATCTTCCCAGGTTTCAAAGTATATATATTTGATACAAGTGTGCTGGTTTCTTAACAAATCCAATGTCCTCAACAACTCAGCCATATTCTGACTATGTGGGGTTCGGCTGAATGGATCCTTGCCTTCCAATCAGCTCTATGCAAGGTCATGCTGGATACAAGGCCTGAGCCATGCTTGACTTTTCTCACCACTTCTCCCAAGGTTATTTAAGGTTTGCCTATTGCTCTTTTGATTCCTTCTATTTGGACTTAATCACTCTTCCATGCTTAGGCATTTAGAGGCATTCGTTGAATTTGGATGTACCACCTCAAACAACTTTCTCTTTGCTTATCATGTACTAGAACTACTCCAAAGTAGCTCTAATATGATCATCCCTTACTTTATCGTTCCTATTTTTATCACTCATCCATCTCAACATCTTCATTTTTCTCACAATGAGTTTATCTATGTGATGCTTCTTAATTGCATAACAATCTGCACCATGCATCATAGCTGGTTGTGTAGAATTTTCCTTCCAGTTTTGAAGGAGTAAGGTGATGATACAAAACCTAGGATGTAACTCTCCACTTCACCCGTCCTATTTTAATTCTTTGGGAAACATCATCCTTTGTATCACCTTCTTAATTAATGATCGAGCCAAGATACCTGAAGCAGTTGTTTTGAATCTCCTTCTCATTAAGTTTCACCACCTTGTTATCAGTCCTAGACTCCTAGTATAACCAAAGTTACATGCTGGATATTCTTTCTTTGTTCTACCTAGCTTAAGACCTTTTGATTCAAAGCTGATCACCTTAACTCTAACTCAGAAACTATGCCTATCGGTGTCTTCTCTACCAAAACAATATCATCAACAAAAAGCAACACCAAAGAACCTCATCTTGAACATCCCTGGTTAAGACTTTGCATAAATAAGGGCTTAAATCTGATGCTTGATGTAACCCAAATATCACTGGGATCTCAGTACCTTGCCCCCTATCGTTTTTACCATTGTCTGAAACAGATATCTTTAACTGCGTTCAGATATCTGCTTTAACTCTTCTCTGGTAGTTGCCTAATTAACTCTTTAGGGACTCTATTGGAGGCTTTTTCTAGATCAATAAAGATCACATGAACATCCTTCTTACACTTTACTCCTCAACATTGCTTATTATAGAGATTTTATGGACTGAACTCTGAAGTGTACAGCGGTTACTTTCATTATTTTGAGGGAAAGAATGCATCTATGAACTATAGTTCCCTTTCTTTTGATTTAATTTGCCCTTGGTCAAACATTTCAAAAGGAGTCCATAAGAAGCAGCTGTTTGAAGCATTTAGGTTCCAATCGTATTCATACACTGAATTTGGGCTAAATTGCTACCAGGTTTCAGCCTTAGGGTTTGGAACTTCAGTGTTAATCCAATTGTCGGTTTTGCTTGCAGCTTAATAATTACTACCTGAATGTTTAATTATCATAAACTACTGATTTCCATTAAAGGGGGAACAATGCAGAATAGTATAATTTATACTCAACACTAAGAGGATTTTTACTGATGATGAAATGGGAATGCTTGAATGAGAACAGAATCATAATAGTAGATTATTATCCATATAAGATTGATAATTTGACTACTGTACACCAAGCCTTCCCATTTCACTGAAAATGCACATGTGCTTCTCTGCTGGTATTCGATATATTTGATATTTGTTTGAAAAGTTCTTTTGAAAGTTTTGGCTGGAATTTTCCCACTATTATCCATTATGTTCTCTGGCAATTTAATATTTTGTTTTGGAAGTTTTAAACTTCTAACTGGATGGCCTGTATGAAATTTTAGAAAGATAACCTTTTTTAATAAACTGAAGTATCGAGGTGGGAATTCACAATTTTTTTGGGTGGTTCTTGCAGGGTCTAAAGCACAGATCTTATCCCCCTGTCCACGACATGTTCATTGGAGTGATGATGGCCTTGATAGGGACTTATACATTCAGACAACTACTGTAACTGTCTTGGCAATGGATGGGAGGAGGCGGTGGTTGGATATACAGAAACTGGTAAGTAGGCAATTTATGTTACATTTTCTTTTTTAATATTTAGATAAGAGTTGAGTTGTATTTTTTCTTTCTTCTTCTTTTTATTTATTTTAAATCCCCTTCATTAGATGTTTAGATGCTTCTGAGAAATGCTATTTTCTGTTCATGGTCATGCTTCAAATAGCTTCCCCAATATTATGTAGAACTTAGGGTTGTTTTAGTATCGTACTGTTTCGATTTCTGGTGGTGCGTTCTATTTTGGAAATTGTTGGGTATGATTTTTGGACCTTATTCAATGAAATAGAAATTAAGTGGAGTAGAAATTCTGAAATAGCTGAGGAGCTGTTTCAGAATTTCAATTTCGTTTGATTTTGCTTGTACTCTTTTAATCAGCATATGATTAACTTGATTGGAAATGTAGTAATTCCATGTTAAATTACAACAACCAATGGTCTCTCCAGCACCATCCCACCACTGCAACCATCATCACAGCCGGTACTCATCGCTGCCACCGTTGCCGGCACACCGGTACCACTACCAGCACCACTGTCATGACCATTACCTTGCTGTTATAGTGGATCTATTCTTGGATCTGTTTTAGTAATGAAACTTGTCATATTGATTAACCAAAGGGTAACAAATTTTTTACAGAAATTTATATGTTGACTCTTTCATGAAATCATCCAAAATTGAAATAGAAATCAAATCATATACAGTAACCAATGTTTTGTTGTTGATGAATTTAACCTTCATGTTTAGGGATCAAATCGGAAAAGCCACTTCATGTTTGTTACCAACCTTGCTCCATGTTCTGGAGTAAGAATTCATCTTTGGCCTGAGAAGGGTAAGACAACTTCGGACATACCCCCTATCAAAGGGGTCCAGGAGGTAACAACAAACATGGTGAACATTCCAGCTGGACCAGCTCCAAGGCAGGTATGCTTATGATGTTCTTTAACTGCTATCCCTCTAAATAAATGTGGTTCTAGCTGATCTTTGATAAGAGTTCTGGTAATATGATCCAACGGAGGATGAGATAACGTCCTTCCTCTTCCCAAAGGCAAAATATGGACAAGCCTACGAGCCTTTCCAAACTTCTTAATTACCAAAGTATACAATATATCATTCATGATACATGGGAAGAAGGAGACTCATCATTTAATGTGTTATAATATTTTTCCCCCCTTCTTTTCCATTGCTCCTTATAGGTTGCCTATCCCATTTGTGATTCTGTTGGTTTAATGTTTTTCTTCATGTTCAGTGATATAAACTTAACAAAGTCTGAAAATATTTTCCAGCTTGTAAAGGTTATTATTGTACTTCTCATAGCCTGCTTGGAGAAATTGTTCTTGTAAAATGTTATTCACCCACTCTTAACGGTGTTGTCTCAAATGAACAGAATAAGTCCCTTTTTTCTGTATAAATTATTCAACCCAAAGTTGATTCTATGGGTTCTCTCAATAGGTAATTGACCTGACTCAGCAACTTAATAAGAGACTAACTAGTACCCTGGCAGGCTTTTGATGCCATCAAAACCTTGAACATCTGCATGGATATTTTCATTCAAATTCATTACAGTTATTGGCTCGCATGAAATGAAACAAACTTCAATTATAAAAGAATCTCTAATTAGCAGCTTGGTGTCAATAAAAATCCTATGAAGGGGCATATTAGAAATGAAGATGGCCTCTTAGTCTGATATGATACGGTCACTATTCTCCTTGTTGCACAACAGTGGCTTGACGGTGGCCTCGAAACAGAATGGTCATTTTTTCTGAAAAGTTTCATTTATGGTGATGTGGGACAGATCAGGGGGCGTCTGACTTGCGTAGATCAGAACCTGCAGAAGGAGAAGCCAAGACACTTTTCAAGTGACTGTTCACATGAACATTGTTACTGATCCATATTTGACTTGGTGGGAATTCTTCTAGAAGATCCTACTGCTTCCAAGTATTTAACTGAACAGTATAGCTGTCCATGGCAGATCAATCTGTAACAATTAGTTACTTCAATATTCAAATCTTTAAGTGAAGGGTACAGCTGTCCTTTTGTTCCAAGTTCTTAAGCTGACTTGCATTAATTGATGGAGCCAAATTTAAAGGAGGGGACCACCAGGGAAAAGAATAGGAAGCAACACTTGGTACTCAAGAGGTGGAATCTACAAGGATCAAGCATTGGAATTTCGATGATTCCAGGAAGACTCGAAGGCTATTTCTAGTTTCTATTTTTGAGTCATTCTACTTTTTAGTTCTGAGTTTCTATTGTTTTTGGATGAAGAAGTATCTACACTTCAGACATTAAAGTTTAGTTTATCTAAGGTTTTTAGAAGTGAACCATGAAGATGTGGTAAGTTTATTGATAAGTGCTTTGAGCAAAGATGAGGTTCTATTTGTCTATGAATGTGATAATGAAGGACTGTCAAGAGCCTAGCTTAGAGAGCCAAATCTCACTATCCTTCTCTTCTATTCACTTGATCCCCTTGTATTGCTACTATATTGTGGCTACTGCAAGTTTTGAGAAGAATCTTTGAATGCTCCACTCAATCTCAAATTATTTCTAACTATTGCTTCTGCTGATCCAGCATTAAGAAGGCTTATACACAACCTGCGTTTCCAGTTCTGCTGTGGGTTTTACTGTGAAGTTCAAGCTTGAATAACTCCTGAACCCTCCATCAGAGTCTGCACTTATACTAGGATCTCCACTTAATCTCAGTTTCATGCTTTCAGCCCCTGCAGCTGGCTGGATTTCTCTATAGTCCTAAGTTTCTAGTTTGCTGCTGCCTCCATATCTCTTAACCTAACCAATGGATTTAACTGATGGTCTCCGCATAGCTTCCTCTCACTGCAAGCCCTACTCAACCTGAGTTTTGTTTCCATTCTATTGCTATTTTGGTTTCCAGACACTCATCTGCACTTGACCTGCTGTTGCTTTTATTTATAGCTTATATGATTCATCCTGTATCTAGGTATTTGATTAAACTTCTCAGGGTGGAAAGAGATGGCTACATGTATTAGGAAGATAACTAAAGATTTCACAGGTGAATCAAAAGGAAAACAACATTCTTATAGAGAGACTTGGTGGTGGTATGGTGAAGTTAAAGTAGCCATTAACAATAAGAAAACTAGCTTTATGACATGGCAAAGGACTACGATGTAGAGGGTCTACAGAGGTATAAGTTGGCTAGAAATGAAGCTAAGAAAATTGTGGAAAAAGCAAGAGAGAACAAGTGTGAAGATGTATATAATAAGCTAGGCTCAAAGGAAAGGGAAAAAACTAATTACAAGATAGCTCAAATAAGGGACAAGAAGAGTAGAGATCTAAGCATGTTAGATGTATAAAAAATGAAGATGATGAAGTACTAGTTTGTCACGAGAACAAGAAGAGATTGGAAATTTATTTCTCTAGCCTACTGAGTGAACGTACTTGAGGTATCTGTAACTTGAGTGACTAAACCATTTGCCATGACACCAATTTTCAAACATATATATGGAGAATTATGATGTACAAAGTGAATAAAGCTTAAGGAGGATGACAGTTGGCAAGGCACAAGGTCCTAATGAAATCCCAAAGTATGGAAGAGCTGAGGAACCTATGGGCTAGCTTAAAATACCAAGTGGTTTAATTAGATTATGGGCACAAACAAAATGTAATTGAATGGAGAAGGAGCATTATGGTTCTAATTTACAAAAATAAAGAAAATATTCAAAGTTGTTATAACTATAGAGACATAAAACTAATGAGTCATACTATGAAATTATGGGAGAGAATAATTGAAACCCATTTAAGACAAGAAACCACTATTAAAGAGAACCAATTCGGTTTTATGCTAGGAAGATCAATGGAAGCTACTTACCTTATTAGGAGACTAAAGGAAAGGTATAAAGAGTGTAAGAGAGATCTTCATATAGTCTTTATTGAACTAGAAAAAGCTTTTGATGAGTCCCCAAAGCGTACTAGAGAAAATAGATGCTGCAAGTAAATATGTGAACATAATTAAAGATATGTATAATGGTTTAGTTACAAGTGTAATAACAATGGGGAGACAAGATAGTGAATTCCCGATTATAGTTGGGCTACATGAAAGATCAACTGTAAGCAGCTTATATTTATTTGCACTTATAATGAATGATTTAACCAAAGATGTTCAAGATGAGGTTCCTTGGGGTATGCTTTTTGCTGATGATATTGTTTTTTTAGATGAGATATTGTTTTTGTAGATGAGAGACAAGTTGGGATTAATGTAAAATTAGAATCATGAAGAGCAACTTTGAAATCAAAAGGCTTTACACTAAGTAGAACGGAGATGAAATATCCAATGTGTAACTTTGGTTGTAATCTGACGGATGTTGAGGTGTTGAGACTTGATGAGACGAGGATTCCATAAAGTGATAATTTTAGGTACCTTGGCTCAATCATGAATAAATAAGGTGATATAGAGGATGATGTTTCCCAACAAATTAAAAATAGGGTGGATGAAGTGAGAGGTGTATCTAAGATCTTGTCTAATCAACATATTTTTTTAAAGCAAAAAGGAAAATGCTATGGGACCGTTGTACGATCAACTATGCTGTACAGTTTATAGTGTTTGGGCTGTTAAGAAGCATCATATAGATGAACTCAACGTAGCAAAAATGGATGAGTGGCAAAACTAGGAAGTTATAAGGTAAGGAATGATCAAATTGGAGTTGGATTGGGAATAACTCCCAAAATTGATAAGCTACGAGAAAATCAATTGAGGTGGTATGGCCATGTTCAGAGGAGGCCTTTAAATGCCCTTTTTGCGGAGAAGCGATTTAATCCTGATTGAAGAAATTAGAAGAACTAGGGGCAGACCTAATGTAACCTTAAGAGGAGTGGTGAGAAATGATGTACATAGCTTAGGCCTTGTATCTAGTATGGCCTCAAATAGAGCTGAGTTGGAAGGCAAGGATCCTTGTAGCCGACTCCATTTAGTTGGGAAAAAGGCTTGTTGTTGTTGCTTTATCAAGATTTTCGAGTGCACTTAGTGGCCATCTCAACCCTTTCTCTTGGCTGTGATTTCTGAGTTCTATTTTTTACCCTGGATATATACTGATTTAATTGTTAATTGTTATCTAACCCATCTCCTATGTGTCCTTCTCTAATTGAAACTTGACAAACGTGTAGCATTTAGTGCTGATTTTTATAGCTGGAATGACACCAGTAGGATGCTCTAGGAAATCCTTGACCAACCTAGTCTATGAATACAAGAATGTAGGATTGGAAGAATTAAGAAGAGGGAGGAGAAAAGAATTTTGGAAGCTAATGAACTGCACAGAGCTGAATACTAATACCAAAAGTAAAATAAGCTGCAGCTGGGAGGGACCTAAAGACGGCCAGTCACTTGGATGTTACGTGGGCTCCCAAAGGATTGAAATTATGGTGTCACGACTCACGATTAAGTAAGCATAATTTTTTAACAGAAACTAAACATGTTCTGGAATCCCATATCTGGAGAAAACGTTAACCTATTTTGTGCATAAACACTGAAATATTTTGATTATGACAAATTATGATTCATGAGTAACATATTCGAATGATTTAGATTGAAATCTATCTTGGAAGTTAGAACAAAGATCAACTACTGTGCTTCAGATTTCTGTAATACTTAGATTCCAGGGGAGCCTGGAATCCGAATAGTTGATGTTTAAGTTGAATCTATAACCAAAACAACTAAAACATTTGTTCAAGCAAAATAAGCACATAGAGGAGGTCAGATAGGACTATGTGACAATGTAATAATTGCATTGACACCTTTTGGAATAAAAAGTGGCTGCCAACATTCACAATACTCTTAATATTTGATTACCCTTCTTTGCACATGAATAGAACTTCAGCCCGTACATGGGGGAAGGGTCAACAATTGTCAGTGTTTGTGTAAAGCCATGTCAAATTAAATGATTGGTTAGGAATCAGGTAAAATGAGGGTCTCATGCTTATTCTATATTTGCTGTTTGTTTGACTAGATTGAACCAGGTGGTCAGACAGAACAAGCTCCTCCTTCTGCTGTAATTTTGCTCAGTCCTGATGATCTGCATGGATTTCGATTCCTCACCATCTCAGTTGCTCCTCGTCCGGTATTCATTTCTTTTATTGTCTTCTATGGATTGGTTGGTAAACATGTGTTGAATCTTTTGAAGTAATAGTTTTCTGATGGACATTCCAATTTCTATTGACCCTCTTCCACCCCCCACCCCTTTCCTTTTTGGATGTCTACAGATTTGTGCACCTACTGTTTTTAACTAGAAACCTCAGTGTCAATTTTATTCCTTGTGTTTTTTTGATAGCTCATGTCATATGTGGTTTAAAAAAAGAAGTTGCTTTTGAATAATCTTTTAGGAGATTTTGCTACTTTCATTTCTCAATGTTTTGTCTACAACATTGCTCTTTGTTCATTTATTTTGTCTATGTAGATTGCAGTCATGAAACTTGAGTGATTAAAGGATATCTGGTTTGCTCGTAAGATTTACGGTTTTAGGAATTTGGCCATACAAATCACTTGGGATTTTCTTGAATATTGCTCAACTCCTCTACCCACAGCATGCACCACAATGATTTCGTTTGGATTCTTCATCTGTTTTTCTGTTTTCTAATTGGAAGATCTGATCCTTTTACGGTTTCTCTTGTGATCCTGTAATTACCAGTAGCGAAAATTTATTTCACAGTGATTATTACTAATGTGGTTGGTGATTAGCACATGATTCAAATCGACTTGACCTTTTTGGTAGACTGTGTCTGGTCGACCACCACCAGCTGCTTCCATGGGAGTTGGGCAGTTCTTTAATCCAGAAGAAGGGGAGCGAGAGTTATCTGCATGGTCTCTGCTTCGTTCTTCCTTTTTCCAAGAGGTCAAAATTTTCAAGAAATCATCATTTTGTTTGCTGTAAGCCTATGTATAATTACGTTAGTTTAGATTACTGCTTCAGCAAACGGGGATTATAGTTTTCAAGCACATGTCGTTGATTATCATGCAGGAACTTTTGCTGAAGGAGGATCATCCTCTTGCATTGAATCTTTCATTCTCTGTAAGCTTAGGGCTTTTGCCTGTGGCTTTGTCTGTGAGAACGCTAGGCTGTGGAATAAAAAAATCTGGATTTTCAGATGAAGAAGCTGGTGATTTGGATCAGAGCAGTAAGGAATTCTTTCAACTGGTTCTACTTTCCAACAATATGCATCGTGTTCTGCTAATCTGCTTCCTTCCCCTGTCATTGCCAATTTCATAAATTTATGGATACCCTAAATCTTTGTCAATCATGAATACTCAATTAAATGGTTATATTTTGAAATTTCTTTTTGATACCAATGCAAGTGTGTGGAGCTGATTTATGTTTACACTTTTGTTTTTGCCGTTCTTGAATCTTGATTGGTAATCACTTAAAAGCCTTAATTGTTAAGGGGATCTCAAAGGTATACAGCAACACTACTACACATGTGCAAGCCTTCTTGGTCCTTGTACATGATACATACGGGTGCTCAAACATGACTTCAATGGAAAATAACTGGGTAAAGTTTCATTTTACACTCTATAGTAGTTGTACCATACTCTAATACCATGTTAGCTACAGCTTCACCTAGAAGGTCGAACTATTAGGGAAAGACATCTTAAAGATACACACCTACATTGATTGAGCATTGTGAGTGCTTGAGTCAGGTGATTGTGGTGATTAATGTATGTTGAAAACCATATATAATGCATTGGTGTAGAGAGCTTCTCTTTGAGTCTTGATTAGTCTGCCAAAGAATGTCATGTTATTGCATGGCTGTAATGCGACAGGCAATGTCCCAGCAGTTTTAAACTCTATCCCTGAAATAAAAAAGGGCCCACTGCACAAGACTTCCGTGTTTAGCAAGGTCTGGGTAAGGTCAAATTTACACAGCCTCACCCCTATTTCTAGGACTTGAATCCATGGCCAAGTTTCCAGCAAGTGAAACACCTGGCCGTTCTCCATATCCTCAAATAACAAGAAAAATAAATCCTAGAAAGGGGAGAAAAATTAGAGAAACATCCCTAGCAGATAGAAGTTTTTACTCAATAAAAAATATTTTAAATTTTGTGTATGCGAGAAGAAAAATAAGAAGATTAAGAGAAAACAAGAAGAAATGATAGATCTTTGCAGTCCTCTCATGGATATACATATCAGTAATAGTAGGAAGTCAAGAAGATTTCCAAGTCAGTTCTAGCTGGAGTGGAACTCTACATAGTAAACAATATAAAGAAGAAGAAAAAAAACCGACCAGCTCAAGACAACACAGGCAGGGATATTCCCCCTATTTTATAATGTACCATGCATAATAAATGTTACCCTATGGTGCATAGTTACGTAACATCTCTATTATAGAAATCTAAAAACCCTCTCTAACCTTCTCAATCCTTTACTAAGTACTAACATAAAAGATTCAAGTAACTTACTAAACATCCTAAAACAGAGATACCCTAGTAGATTACATTCCTTTTGTTGATCATAATGTTTCGAATACAATTTGGAATTGCAAGGTCTTGGTCGAGATAGGAAACTTAATAAGCTTTGAAACTGTGCAAAAGTAATGCAGAACAGATGAAATTTTACCTTTCAAATATACCTGTAAAGAACAGTGATGGAACTAATTGAGTTTTTTCGAAACTTTGAAATCCGTTGCCTTGTCTCTATTATCTTGTCCATCCTTTTTTAAATCTGAATCTGCCGTCATATTAATGAATACCATGGATCTCTCCAATCAATCTGACCCGTATTGGTGCACTTTAGTTCCCTTTTCTTCAGTCTGATATATTTTCAAGGTATATGTGATTCTCTTGTTTTTGAGCACCATAACTGTGGCCTCCCAAAACTTTGCCCCATACTAGGGCTATTATTTGATGGCACTTAAAAAAATATATTTTACTTGTTTGGCCTTAGGCTTGCTCTAAATGTTTTTAATAAGTTGCATGCATAAGGATTACTCTCACACCTTTGCCTCCAAAGTCTAAAGTATAGTATTAAATCTTGTTTCCAGAAAGGCAAAATATCCCAAAATTTCAAAATGTTTTGCTGAAATTTCAGCGTGATTTTGAACTATGCTCCAAACTCTGAGTCATTTTTCGAAGCAGGGTCTTGTTCATGAGATGCATAGGGCTGATAGGCCTGCATTTGGAGTAGCACACCCACTTCAGGAAACAGAGCTTCCTTTTATCATTGGATCATTCTTAAGAAAATCTTTGACTGATTAGGAAACCACTTTCTAGCAATATGAAATTCCCAACCAGTTTGTCATATGTGGAATATAAAAGGAATAGCCTTCACTTGAACTTGGGCATGGTTCTTCATATTTTAGAAAGCTTTCTTGAATCCTGAATTGTTAATTGAGTTAGTTTTGCAATGATCATAAGGCATTTCATTGATTTCATTTTGATTATAGATTTTATTGTGGGATATGAGAAGGTAAATTAGAATGAAGGGTCTATTATGCAAAGTTTCTGGTTTCCATTATGTGTTCTTGTCACGGCTGATGTTACTGTTGGTCTGTTGCTTCCCGCGTCCCCGTCCCCACCCCCCTCCCCCCCCCCCAAAAAAAAAAAAAAAAAAAAAAAAAAAAAGGGTTTGTATTACGTATCAAAAGCTGAATCAGCATGGGTCTCTCATGCATGTTCAAGCTTCAACTGTATTGTATTATGTTTGTGGTAGTTCTATTTTCTTATTCTCAATCCACAATCTCTGGTTTTGTGCTAATGATATCTCACATTGTGTACTGCAGAACTCTGCAAACTGCGTTGCTTCCCACCTGTGGCATTTGCCTGGGACACAACATCTGATCTCCACATAATTCCAAATTTGTATTCCGAGACACTTGTTGTGGACTCTGCACCAGCATTCTGGGATTCTTCTCGAGGGTCTGACACAACTGCTGTTTTGTTGCTGGTATAAAGTCTCTGGGTGTTCATAAGAATATATACTTGCAAGAAATCAGTGAAACTTTATTGCTACTGCGTAAGTTATGTTTTTATTTCTATAACTGGTTGAGGCCTTTATATTGCAGGTAGATCCACATTGTTCATACAAAATCAATGCTGCTGTCTCTGTCACTGCTTCTGCCAGCAGATTTTTTCTTTTATACTATTCACAGGTATTAATTTTTAACAGTCACCCTACTGCTAATACTATATCAGCCTTTTCAATTGCAAGTTTTATTTTTAGTTTTTGTACCTTGTATTTTCAACAACTTCTCCTGCAATATTTACTGTAGGGGATCACAACCTTTTGGTGAAGATTCATTTTCTAAATCCCAATACAATAAAAGTTTGTACTTGATTTGTTTTTCCTTTATGTGGGAATCCCCCCTAAAGAGTGACAATCATCCAAGAAGATTTCATCTTTTAGATTCATGCTTTGTCTTTTGCGATCTATAATTTTTATTCAATTCTCTGCATTCACTTTTAGGTTTATGATATTTGGTCCACAACCTGGTAAGTTTCTCATGCAAAATGCATAAATTTGCTTCCTGGTTAAAGTTGAGGTTTGAGATTACTGCCAGGCAGTTAACAGCACATTCTAATGTTGGTGAACTTAGTGTCTTTGTTAAGATTTCAATGAACATAAACTCTCTTGAGCGTGTATCAACCCCACTAGCCTCTGTGTTCCCGAGCGGAATTTGGCCAAACATTACCATAATTAAGCTGGATAATAATGTGGCTCTTGAATTCGGTCCTCACTGATTTTTGATATACTTTGAGGGAGGCAAATTTCGAAATACCCTTGATAGTTTCTTGAGACCAACAGAGTCGTTACTCACTAGAAAAAGTTAAATGTAGTTGCATCTTATAAACTTCACCTTTTGGTTGAAAACGAACTTATGTTTCATGCATTTTTAGAGTATCTCTGTGCAAAAGTTGAAGCTTGAAAAACATGTGATCAACCCCCCACCCCCTCTTTTTTTTTCTTCTTTTTTTCTCTCTTTGAAAAGAAAAAAGTAATTTGTGATTAACTTCTTCCCCCCCTCCCCCCCCCCCCCCCACAATAAGTAATTGATGGTTAACTTTCCTGTTACTGGTTTTCTTTCATGCAGATGGTTGGTTTTTCGATAGCTGTTATATTTTTTGCTCTGATGCTGCAAGCACGTGCTTGGGAGCTGGATTTGCCTCTTCCTTCCTTGTTGGAAGCTGTGGAATCCAATTTAAGAATTCCGTCGTCCTTTCTGCTTCTAGCTGCAGGACCCATCTTGATTTCCTTGTTCATCTCCCTGCTTACTTCGCAGACATTTCCTCCACTAACCAGCTTCATTATCGTCTCCATAATTTGCTATTCATTTGCAAATGGAATTGTAATCATGCTGATTCTAATCTCCCAGTTTGTCCTATATTTGGTTGCCATTCTACATGTTTTCATCAAGATACGGTGAGTAAGATCCTTCATTAGTCTATTCTTTGCTGTCTTCCTCCAAAAAACTGGTAGAACTTCAGTGCCTGCATTTCTCTAAATTGCATGCTTTTTCTACCTTCTCGAAACATGGGAATAAGGTAATTTAAACATAAAGAAATTATAAATACGTGCATCATATCCCTATTTATAGGCAGATGATGTTTCATTTGCAGTACTTGGCATGGTTATCGAAGCAGTAAAGTGACCACGGCATTTGAGGGCTTATGAGAGTGCCTTAGCTATTAAGCGACATTACCTTTGCAAACTAAGTTTTCCAGTGTGCATTTTTTCCATGCAACCATTTTATATGGCACAAATAGCTTATTGAAACTTATATAATTCTAGTTATAAGCTAAACGATTATCTAACAGTCATAGGCATGCAAGGTATTCATCAAAAGGACAAACTAATAAGTTCATCCCATCATAATACGGCAGCGACATAACATAATAATTTATTTATGAATATGAAAGTGCTAATTATACTTACTCTTTTCTATTTCAAAACACCAATCAACCCAATCTATTTCATGATTTGGTTTTAAGGTGCTTTTTTCTTCTTTTAATTTTTATTTCTATTTTTAAATCCTAAATTGGTTGTATGCTTCTCGTTTCACTGTTACAAAGTAAACCACCAATAATGTGTTGTACGATGGTGGTTTTTTTTTTTTAAATGAAGACTAAATACAAATTGTCCAGAAAGCGGCTGCCCAATTCCTTTGGCATCGGATGGCATCCAACACATTGCCTTGAGACACAAAGCAGTTAATTTTCTACATGCATGTAAAGCAGCCCAATGCTTAGTAGGCCTTCCAAAAATGCCTTGACGCCTACATGTCAGGCAACGCTTTCATAACTATGGTACTTGGTTGAAATTGAACTGAACTTGTTAGTGATTAGGGGTTGGTGTGTTAGATATTATTTTTACCTGCATGTTATTGGGGTGGTGGGGCTTTGGGAGCTTGGAGCTGATGTGTACATGCAAATTAAGTACTTGCTTAGCCTGTTGTGATTTATTAGTGGGGATTATTACAGATTACTCCCTCCTGTCTGGTGAAGCAATTGGTAATATTTTGCAGGTGGCAAGCGTTGGATGAAAATTTCCATTTTACATTTCAACAACGATTCATTAGGCTTTTCTCTGGGTTGTTTTCATTAAAGGTAAATTCTGTATCTCTAAGTCTGGTTGATAATTGTAGGTGTACTTCTAATTTATATCTGTTGGCAACGCGTGTGGATCTTTTATCTAGCTTGTATGCGTTTTCTGTGGTTGAAACTTAGACTTGATCATCCAGATCTCATGTAGATCTCATGTTCTTTACTCATCCATCCTACTCTTCTGAAATAGGCATTGAGGACTCTCAGATGCAATACAACTCTTGTCACGGCACTTATTGCCTCTGCTTTGGTGTGTTTTGTTCATCCGGCTTTGGGTCTGCTTATGCTGCTCCTATCTCATGCTTTAAACTGTCATAATGCTCTTTGCAGGTATGTCTTACCATTTCCTTCTTTTTCACTGTCTTAAATTTGTAATGCTCTCATGGCCTGTAACCAGCAATTGCAATGTGCCCATTCTTGTATTGAGGCATGAAAGGGTAATACTCGGGTATGCAATGCATGACAGACTTAAATTGTGATGTTGTTCTCTTATGGCAGCACAGAAACAAATTTTGGTGGGTTCAACTGTAGCGTTATGAGGAAAAGGGGGGGGGGGGAGAGAGAGAGAGAGAGAGAGAAAACTAGCACTGTGGTGTTATACACATGAAGATATATGTACAACTATTTGGCTTGGTTTCTTGCTTGCTGTTTCTGTTTGCCACGACGATTAAAATGTCTCCCAGACTCATTCCTGTGATGTTTGTGAACATTTTTAAGACTCAAAATTTTCCTTTTCATATTTCTTGATGTTTATGTGAGAAAGGAAATAGCACAACAGTTTGTTTTCAAATTTTTGCAACGGGATAATTTTATAGGTTACTTTTCTATAAAAGAAATGATGAGAGTACCGATTGCTTCATTTACCATGTTGATTCTAAGTGTTACTGCCGGTTTTGTAACAGTGTTTTGGCGGCTTCATTTCGCAGCCATTCTCGAAGAAAGGAGTTTGATGCCAAAATCAACAGCAACGATGTACCTGAACAGTTGAATTACAGATCCAGCAGTGGATTCAACCCTCTCCTTCCTGTGGAGGAAAACTTTCCTCACAGTCCACACTCTACAAAAAGTTTCGGTGACACACAATTAGAGATCTTCAACTATTGGCATGGCTTACTAATCTTGCACCTTCTTGCTGCCCTCATGTTTGTCCCATCACTTTTAGCATGGTTGCA
This sequence comes from Hakea prostrata, assembly GCF_041222555.1. Lineage (NCBI taxonomy): Eukaryota > Viridiplantae > Streptophyta > Magnoliopsida > Proteales > Proteaceae > Hakea > Hakea prostrata. Next base: position 48,401,908 of record NC_142609.1, on the reverse strand, counting down.
GGTAAGTATTATATGTTCCTTCTTGAGTATATTGGGCTTGCTGTGGAGGTTGGCGCAGCATCATGGATTTTGCATTAAGGACCTTTTTCGATTAAGTCAAGTTCTTGCAGGTCCCAAAAGCAACACAATATTAGACTGGCCTGGATCAATGTACCTCAATGCCATTAAACCAAATTGAATTGCTGAACTCAATAACAACTCCCCAAAAACCCAAAAAAGGAAAAGCACCTGGCAGGCGGTTTTTCTGCTTGTCTCTGCATCTATAAATCTATTTCAACTTAAAGGCAATATTGCTAGGTGAATTTAATTGCTCCACTACGTTCAGGTTCCCTTTTGGCCTTTCTGTTTTACCATTTGTTTGTGGAGCTATGCACCCACAGAAGACACCTCTAATGAATAGATAGAGGGCTTGTCAATTTTGAATACTTTTTGACAATCCCTTCATATATGAAATTACCTTATTGAGAAAAGAAGAACTACTTCACTGCATTATGTTCTGAAAGAGATCAATTATGTGAAGTGGAAGACATTAGGGTGTCTTTTTCAACATAAAGGTTGATGATATCTATGTCTTTTTCAACATACAGGTTGATGATATCTATTTACCTACATACCCTATAACTCATGATCCATCCCAAGAACTTAAATGCTCAAGGACATGAATGTTTTAAAATATGTATACCTGGTATTGCTTAGCATATTTGTATGCATAAACTAGACCCCCAACTTAGTATCCAAACCAAGGCAAAATGATCTTATGATCGTTGCATTTGGTCACTTCTCTTGTGGCATTCCATTTCTGGGCTTACTAATGAAAGCATGTTGCATCCTTAGGCAAATTTAACTTGCATTTAGCACTTATCTATATCTCCATTGTCTTGCAGAGATTTGGGATGGGTGAAAGCTTTCCATCATTGTCGGACTCCACTCTTTGCACCATTATCATCCTCCATGGACTATGCTGGTCAAATCCTGGGTTTAATTCCCTTCCGTTTGCGTTTTCAGGCATCTTGGGCCAGGAAGTTAGCCTGAGCTTTATCTACCTTTTTGCTGGATACTATTCTTACATAGTTGGCCTTGCTTTGGTTCCTTACAAATCACTTTACGCAATGGCTATCATTGGGGCCATCTCCATGGCTTTGAGGATTATTGAGAGGAGGAGCAGAGAGAAGGGGGAGGCCTATTTTCGTAGACGGAGGCATTCTCATAGACAGTGATACTATCTTAAAAGCCACACAAACCAGACTAGCGAAGCAGGTAGCAGCTCCCTCTTGATGAGTTTCCCTTCTTGTTTACATGGTGATATAGTGACAGGCACCATGGATAAAGCCTGGTTGCCAGAGGTTTTGCGGTTCCAGTGTGTTTGAGGACCTGTTTTGACAATGTTCATGAGTGAGGATAAAGGAAATAGAGGTTCTAATTGTGTGGCCTCGGCCAGCTTGTGAAATTCCATTTCAATTGCCCCCATATCCGCGGGATGTAGATATTACATGGAAAAAAAGTATGGGAAGGTTTCAGTTCTTTGTTGCCACATCAATCGGAGTAATGTGTTCTGCCAACAGAAGTCCGGCGCCAAAATGCTACAATATGCTGCTGCTTTATAGGATTTCTTATGTAACCTAAATTTTCCAGTAAGCATGATCTGGCACCGGTATTACTTTGACAAGTTTCTCTCCTCGGCAGGGGCAGAACTACACTGCTCCCCTCACCCAACCCCATTTTTTAAAAAATTTGGATTAGTTTCCTTAGTTTTTTCTTGTTTTTCTCTTTTTTCATGTGAAATAATACTCGATATAACAAGAGCGATATAATGCTCGATATAGGACGATATGTCTCTTAAAATCACCTAACCGATACGATACTCGATACGGATACTTTAAACCTTGATGATGAGCCACGTAGTTTACATGAATCTTAGGCATCTTGAAATCCTTTGCATTTGTGTGTGGTGGCTGACAAAAAAATTAGATAAAAAACACAATTTTGCATAGTCTGAACGCAATCTTTTGTTTTCCTTCCTTTTATAAGAATTAATATTCGTTTAGTAACCAAAGCGCTAAAAATATTCAATAAAAATAAATAAATAAATAAATAGACAATAAAAAATATATACAAAGACATTTCAAAGAAAAATAAATAGATAATTGTCAAAGAAAAGATTTTCCATAAAATTGAAATATGTACTTTTACATAATAATATAGTATATGTATATATATAAATTGTGCTTGGAAGCGGGAAGGAGTTGAATCATGTGTGAAAGAAATTTAAGTTGAGTGTAATTCCTTTTGGTTTCCAATGGGAGTTGTTTTTTGATATAGAGAACGACAAAACATGTTGGAGTTGTTATTGTAAAAAGCCTTCTAAAGCATGAATATTGAACAAATTTGTTTCTTGAAATGATAGAACAACCAGATTTGCCAAATATATTTTGATAATTTTCGATGTTCTGAGAACAATAAAAGCCAAAAATAGTTCTTCAGCCTGTCACCAAACTCGTCCTAAAGGTACATCGTTTGTTTTTCACGTTTATTTATTTATCACAAGTAGGTATACTTAGTTATGGATCAAATACGTGTGAAAATGCTTCCATGTGTGTATGCACAAATATCCATATACGAAGGTATAGAGAAATTTTAGATAGACGAGAGGAGTAATAATGTAATATATCTCAAGTCAATGCAGGGTTGGTTGAGTGGTAAGATTCATCATTTTTAGTGGAGATGTCTCATATGTATGGCATTGTCAATCATTTTTAAAAATAAAATGGTAATTAATTAGTTTTTTTGATAAATATAAAAAATTACTAATAGATTTCATAATACTCTATCCATAGAGTTCGAATATTTGGTAAAACTTGCAATTTTTAACTAGATAAACCAATTCCTAGTAATATTCATAGGTGACCACTCATTATAAGGATTTTTTTCTTTACCCAAAACACCCAAATTAATTTGGCTCCTGTTGTAGAAACACACCTAAAAGGTTTAGAATGTGAGCATTTTAAGGTTGTTTTGAGTTCATTGCTAGAATTCTATTGTCTTCCTGTTACAAAGTAATTTATTGAGTTATTTTTGTTATTTAAGTCATAGACTTTTTATAACTTAAGAAAAGTAACAATGCCAACGCAGAACTGTTCTAGTGGTGGAACCAAAACTTCTTAGTGAAAGGGTAGTGGGTTCCGGCTTAATAAGCTCCTTCCTAAAAAAGTTAAAAAATAAATAAATAAAGAAAAACCAATGGGGTTGGTCCAAGTGGTAAGCATCTTGATCCGCTTAAGCAAGGTTTCGGTATCGAATCTTTGTGGCTACAAAAAATTTCCGCTAGGAGACTCACCCACCATAGCTAGGTGTGTAACGCGGGTTGAACAAACATCGGTTTATAAACCGGAGTTGACAAAAAAAAAAAAAAAAAAAAAAAAAAAAAGAAGAAAGAAAGAAAGAAGTCACAATCCATATTTTATAGAATTTCCGCAATGATTTGCAGAAGAAACATGGGATGTTTTACTTTTATCTGCTAGTCAAAGCATGGCACCGCCAAAGAAAACATATTTTTCGAAAATACAGTCAGATCAAAATTTTGGTCAATCTCAACGGTTCGCCCAAGCAATTTCTACATACAATTTGCTCTCAATTATCCATGCATCATGAACGAGTCGCAAGGTGGGGCTGGGGCTCGAGGAGGATCTGATTTTGTAAAAATTAAGGAGTTTTTTTTGGGGGATTTGTGCTTATGGGGATGGCCACCGAAATTGTTTGGTTAACACGCATGACCGTCAAGCCGAGATTTTTGACCGTCAGATTCGAAATTTCGATTGAAATTAAATCTCAACAATTGAATTTCAATGGTTGAGATCAAAATTTTGACTAAAATTTTAATATGACGATCCATAGTGTGTGACTTGACGGTCCTACACGTTAACCCAAGCACGACCTGATGAATCCGAATCATCACCCCGTCAGGGGAGCCGACGGTTTTACCACCACAAGATTAGTGGGCCCCACAGGTTAAAAAAATCCCATCACCCAACCCCTGGACCCCTGTAATTTGTGGTGGTAAAGCGGGCCGACCGGTTGAGGATCCGGACTCAGACCCGATGGCCGCTGGCCCGCTGCAGATCTTATGTTATAAATTATAATCATCATCTGATGCATTTGCCCGCCACTTTTGGTCCTCCCCACCTCGCCAAACAAGGTCGTACTCACTAGTTTCATAATGACATGTTATTTCAAATTGTTAAGCGTGGTGAAGGAAATCATCAAAAGTGTCTAATCCTCATTTTTTGAATTTCAACCTATCTCAATTTAATTCATGAATCTATTTATTTATAGAGGTTTTATTAGGTTGTCCATCAGTCCAGCTGGATAATTTTTTTTTTTTTTACACACAGCACAGATTGCTCTCCGTTAGGGCAGATGATCCACACTCCCACCCCTACCCAAATCAAAAGAGAGAAGGCATGATTCTAGTCCGGCAGTTTCTTTCATTTAATGGTATGTTTTTCTCTTTTGGGTAAGAACATGAAGGGTGTTTTTGTGGATGCTTAATCCGTTAATCGGAAGGGATACTAGTAAATCTACTGCCTTGTTATGCCTTCTGCAACAGAAAGCTTACTTTAGCCACTGCAAATCGATCGGGCAGTACGGAATATCTAGAATGATTAATTCATCTTCTTCGCGGAATTAAAGCAGAGTCGATATGTTCGGACTTCTCAGGTTTTACAGAGGTTGAAGACTATTACTATGTTTTAACAGGATAATATGGCGTGGGAACTGCTTCTTTGGTTGATTTCTTTCTTCGTCTGTATAGGGCTTCTTGCACTGGTCATTTATCAGGTAGCTTTTAAGTTCAAAGACCCAAGCTTTGGCAAAAATTCTCTTCTTTGGTCTGTGGGGTTGGGGAGGGAAAAGGAAGGGTTTGTTCTCGAAGATCTTTTCAAGTTGTTGTAATATAGCTCTAATGGATAATCGGGCTTGCTTTTTATAATTTTTTAGGTTTTCAAATTGTGGTTAAATTCTCAATACATCCTTATATTTTTGCCGTTTTTCTTCCATGAAGAGCTACAGACGATTGTGTCTATATGGTTCAGCGGAACAACTAACCATGAAAAAATGCACTCTTTCTTGTCATAGTATGGATTGGTGCCTCTGGGTATTTCCATTCTACATTGTTGTCATGGTATTTCTTATCATGCTATACGGTATACCTGTCAAAAGTTCAGCCCTATTGGATCTTCTCCATTGAGATACATGGGTCGCATTAATAAGATCAAGGCAGGATGTTCTTATTAGTTTTGATGATTGACTTTGTATCTAATGGAGAACTTTTACTTGATTCTGTAAGATTTGTTTCGTTCCTAGTAACTTTGTTTCCCATGTTTCAAAATTGTGAGCAGTTGATGCATTGTGTTCTTTCATGATTGAGTGGAATTAAGTTATTATCTCCTATTGTTTCTCGACTGGGAATGAGCCGCGGGGGGAGCCGGGGGCAGACATGTGAAATTCTTGCTTTGATTTGCCTTTGCATCTTTGATGTGTGGTTTTCTGTTGAAAAAATTGTGGCTATGTAGTATTTGTTGTTTCTAATATGGCTTCTCAAATGAAGTGTTGCTAAAATTTTGAAATTTCTATGCAGCTTATATGCTTATCAGATTTGGAGTTTGACTGCATAAATCCTTATGATTCATCATCTCGGATTAATTCAGTGGTTATCCCGGAGTTTATTGCACAAGGAACATTATGTGCTCTTTACCTCTTGACATGGCATTGGTTCTTGTTTCTGATTACAGCACCAGTTATGTACTATCATATTAGATTGTAAGCATTAACTCTTCTCCAAGTTATTGTACAGTAAGTTATCAAACAGTAGATTAGTTGTGAGATCTTTGTGCTATTTGATTTGTGTAAGGATAGCTCCAAACTAAGTATATAGTGCAATTTTTTTCCTACTGGACATATTTTAATTGTTTCTAAGTAAATGTTACTGCCATAATTAAAGTCAAACTGTACAGGAAAAGGTATTCAGAAAACAAAAAGGTGAAGGAAGAGAAAGAGATCATTGTTGACCCCTCTACGTGTTAGTATTTTTAACATTTAACCCAAAAGATAAATGCCTCCCTGGTTATGCAACACATAAATTGAATCATAATATTCTGCAAAAATATATATACACCATAAAAGCTAGAGATGGTATTGAACATGGCATGATGCATATGATCCTCATCACTTTCTCCAAAATGATAGTCCACTTTAATATGTTTCATGATCTTATTGATGCAATAACACACATGTAGGGGTTAACTTTGCAATTTGATAATGATAGCTATTCTAGGAGTCTGTAAGAGGTTGAGTCAAGTTCCTACTTTATATTCAGCTTTAATACCCTGCCAGAAGTTTTTACTTTTTCTGTATATTCTGGTATTTGACCTACAATTGAGTGGATTGATTATGGAATGAGAAATTTCATTGTTGTTGCAGACAGTAACTCTTGGGATGTAAGTACTGCTACTTCTTTTTTCTTAGTCTTCTCTAGTTTCAAGTGCCATCTCTTTTCCTTATGTTAACAACCCCAACCCCTCCCCCCCCCACACACACCACACCCACTCCCCCCCCCAAAAAAAGAAAGGAAAAAAAAAAAAGGAGGGGAAATTTATGGGGGTTTTATGAATTAAATTATATACTCCTACTGAACAACAAAGTAGCATTTTTTTTTGGGGGGGATGGAAAACAGGGCTCAGAAATCCAGTAATGTGGGCACAAAAAAAAAAAAAACCATTTTAGTTTTTTTTGGTAAGAAACTGAAAGGGGCTGGATGGCACATGGGTTTTGTGTTTGTTCATCAGGAGTAATCTTGGAGTGAAAGATATAATAGGGGAGAAAAGGATATGTAAAATGGAAAGGAGAAAAATGGTGACATTAAACCACATCTATATCATTTTCTCCAACCTCAGATAAATATGAGAGGGATTTTGATATAAAATCTAAGGCTGTTACTAGATTTCAGAAATTCAAGTGGAAGAAGAAGAGAGTGGAAGAAGAAGAGTGGAAGGAACTTTAGGGTACTCATATGATTGGGGAGGAAATGCTATATCAAATGCGAAAGGAAGGGAACATCACATGGCTGACCTCACCTCCAACAGTTTTAGTAGTGCAGCTTGACTAAGAATTATCTTTTTTTTTTATTCAGTTCATTATCAGAAACTAACTTTTTTTTTTTTTGGCCCCCCCCCCCCCCCCCCCCCCCCCCTTTCTCCCCCCCCCCCCCCCCTCCTCTGGGGGCCTTCCCTCCCGGGGGATTGCCCGTATTACCCTGAATGAACCCTTGCTGTGCTATTGAATTCATGTCCATGGCAGGTTTTGCTCCTGTACTGCCTGAACCAGTATCATAATATCATGCTATAACCCAATTTAAGATATAGAGGGCAAGGAAGTAAAGATATTAAAACTTCAGAATTTTGAATATAGGAGAAATCAGCAAGGTCACAGCCTTGGTGACTAGGTTCAAGATAAGGATGTGGTAGAGACTAGAGAGGATAGGGATCTTGCCAGTTTCAGATTTATGTTATAAATTCTTGTCAACAATGAAAGGATCTTTCTTTAATTGAATGAAGCAAGGATAGTAGATTAATCTTTACCAAAAAAAAAAGAAAAAAAAAATAATAGCAATCAACTGCAGGTATTTTTGGAAGAGAATGATCCAAACAATAAAGCTATAAATGGCAAAAAAGACAGTTGAATTCTTTGCTGGTTGGGTTACGGCATAAGATTTTTGTACCATCTCTCCCTTTTATACTAGAGAAAAGAATCTTTATATCTATGCTAATAGATTCCACATATGATTTGCATTTCTTTTCCTTGTAAAGATTATTTTTTTAAACAACTGACATTCTGCCAATGTTTCAGATATATGAGACGACAGCATTTTATTGATGTCACTGAGATCTTTAGATTACTTAATGGAGAGAAAAAACATCGAATGGTCAAGTTTGCTTTCTATTTGCTTCTCTTCTTCGTCATCATATACAGGTCTGTTTCCCACTTAATTTTATGCAATTGGCATCCTGTTTTAGCTGGTGCACATTTATCTATTCAGCGCTCAATGTGGCAATGTTTTCCCTGCTTCTTGTGGAAATAAAGTTTTCACTATCTGCCCTGTCTGTGTTTGCTTATCAATTAGCTGAAGCTAATTGTACTACATTGATTGCACTGCCTAAACATAGTGCTGAATATGTTTTATATTTCTTCTTAACTCGCCCCAGAGGTCCTTTTTCTGCTGGTTAATTCTCTGAGAACACAAGAACCAAGCCAGATTTACCAAACAGTTTTTGGGTGTTCCTGTGCTTTCTGAAGAACAGAAGAACCTTGTTCCTAGATGGTTTACCAAATGCAGCCTAGTGTTTATGCAGTTACTAGTCTTGTATATATAATTACACATGGAACACAAACACACAAGCGCCATACACAAACAAGCATTGACCCATTTAGAACTCTGATATAACTTTTATTCCTAATCATCTCTCTTTTTTATTGTATCTGAAAACTCTGAATTGTTGGTTCTTTTCAGGCTTGTAGCAACTGCTGTCATGGTTCTTATTGATAGTGATGAGCCACGTCTGCATGAATCCTGGGTATCTTGAAATCCTTTGCATTTGAGTGTATTGACTTTCACTTCAAGTCTTGTGTTACAAGACATCACCAGATATGATGTGATCTTCCACCAATTGAAAGATCTATGTTGATGCACATTGTCTAGAAGTTCAGACAAAAGGTTGAAGTCTGTGAATAGGACTTAAAAGAGGAATTACTGTTTTGAGGCTGAATTTAAATTCTTGTGGTATTATGAAATACTTTTACTTGCAGAATTGGTTCTTGTTTAGCTTCTTGTCTGAAGCATTTTCCCTATTCTCTCCCCTGCTCCTTTCCCTTCACACGCCTCTTGGGAAGAAAGAATGGTGGAATGTAAGCATAACCAGAATACTTGGATTTGTTTGCTGCTTGCCTTAGAAACTAAGATGTTCTGAAAGCAAGAAAAGGCCAATTCAGCAGTGAAGAAAACCACTAAACAAACGAAGAAAGAAGCAAGGTAGATGGAGTTTCTCTATATACTCTAAATACAACGAAATTATTAGGTTGGTCCCGCCGCGCCCTTTAGAGTAAGTCAGCAAAAACAAAGCTTCATGTGCCCAATTATTAGTAAGAGACGGAATATATAGCCGCTGCGCCTTAGTGACCGTAGACTAAGGGCTTTATATCTTGCTGTGTAAGTATTCATATTCTCTCCCGGTGTCACATCCCTGCTGCCATGGACTAAGTCAGATTCATATTGACCCTTTTATATAGGGCTAAGGCTTTTCTCGCTTGTTACCTCAACTCTACGTACCCTAATCTTTGTGACGTCTTAGTTCCTGCCTTTTTCTCTGTCTCAGGTTAATGTCTTCTTTCCTTTTCAACAGTTCTCTAGGGCTTATATGGTTACATGAATCTATAGATTTGAAATTTTTGAATTTCACCCCATACCCATAAATCTACAGATTCACATTTTTATGGTAAAGAAATGAATCTCTAGACTTTAAAAATCCAGGGATTTTCAGTTGAATGGAATGTCCCAAGAAACCTCTTGCATCCATCATAGAGGTTTTTTGTATCCTCTTTTTTCTTATGTTCCTGCTCCTAAGCATCAACCCTGATTATAGTATAATCCGATTTGAATTTAGTTTGAAAAAACTAATAAGAAAAATGTTGGTCAACTGAAATCATCTGTACAATCTTCAATTCACATGATTGAAGGTTGGTTCTTATCTCCTGAAGTACAACATATAAAGATTTCGAAGGTATCGAATCTTTTTCTTGGTAGAAAAACATGAACTGAGAGCATTGAAGATGGAAACAACAAATTGATGAGAATGAACTGGATTTGCCAGTGGCTGGGCCCGTGGGCCCTAGTGGACCTTAGGGCCATGGGCTAATAGGCCCAGTGGCCCACGATGAGTTTATTCCAGTTAGTTCCACGTGGGGATGTTTAATGAACCTGAAATCTTTGCACGTTATCTCAATCCCAAACATGATAAGCACAGATCCTGTGTCGGGCGTTACGACATCACGCGAACGGTGCCAACCACGTGTCACATGGGTACGTCTCCACATCTCTATCGGTCAGAACACTTGAAATCATAAGAAAATAAAGATTAGTATCTTCAGATGAAATGATTCCATTTATCGAGGAGAGATTCTCTTAATTCTGTTATTGAGGAGAATCGTTTTCCTTCATAGACGGAAATCATCAGTGGGAGGTTTCTTCCCAACATTTCCTATGCAACAAACAAACAAATCAAATTCGGGTCAAGTTTGTTTAGAAGCAAAAAGAGACAAAAACTGCACATGGTTCGTTTTCCACCCAAGAAGATGATGTTTTGCACGATCATTCATCTAATCTTAGGAATGCTCATGTGTATACTTCGATCCCTGAAACTTGCTCTAGCATGTTCATTGATGCTGTTTGTGATCTCTCTTCAAAGCATACTGAGAGAAGTTGTATTTTATGGACCCCTACAAGCAAATTCATAGTTGCAAAAACTTTGTTCTGTTTTGAATTTTCAGTTCTCGTAGAGCTTGAGGCGATTAGATACGCCATCTTTTGTATTTTGGATTTTAGGATCACCCAGGTGGTTATTAATTCTGACTGTCTAATTGCTATTAAGGCCTTAAATGGCCAGGTGCACTCATTGGATTGGCCAAGTAATGACATTATCCTAGATATTTTAAAGCTCTTAAGTGTCTTTTCCTTGATTAAATTCAGCTTTATTAGCAGTTCCTTAATGCTCAGGTGAACATTCTTGTCAAGGATTCGAGGGTCTTTCAAGTTAGTAGATTCTAATGTTCATCTTCACCTGCTTGCTTTGTAAACCCCTCTTTACTTGTCTCATGTCTTTGATTTGCGAACTTAATAAACTTTCACATTTTTCAAAAAAAAGTTCTCCATATTTCTCCCGTAACTTTTCAAGCCAATTTGTTTTATTACTCGGAAAACCATTTACTGGAATTGTTTCCTGGTTATCGACTCTCGTTAGGTATTTTTCTTGTGTTCTTCTGGTACCATGGGAACCTCTTTCCAAGCAATTGAGAGGAACACATCAATAAGGTATAAAGGAAATAATTTCGCTCTTACAAGGTGATGAGAGCATTTCATATATGGGATAGCGTGCTTGTTGTCCATCGAAAACTACTTTTCATGTGTAAAAACTAGTTTTGAAAATGTTTTCTTTTCCTCGTAGTGTGACCCATGAGTAGGTATGGAATCAATGAAATCTCACGTAAGAATTGACAGGGTGAGACTTCTACCTTTCCCTAGACGTAAAGTGAAATAGTTGCACTTTTGAGAGGCTGAATTACAATAGGATAAACATTTCTCCAAACAAGCTTGAGTAGTTTTTAATTTTGCTTGGGTCATGTGCATAACTGTTAAGCTGAGATTTCGGACAGTAAGATACAAAATCTCGGTCAAAATTGAATTTCAACCGAAATTTTGATTTGACGACTGGCTTGACAGTCCTGATCATTAAATGCATAGGACCCAAGCAAAGTCCAGTAATTCTAAGCTTTTGGACGAGCTTATTGGATTCACTGCATGTGTATTTAGGTGGACATACACTCTAGATTCAATCACCTAAAAATGACAAAATATATATCGAACGATTGACTCATGGAGCATTAGCCTTTAGCAGTGCTCACCGAAACAAAAATATTGAGACTCCAAGTTTATACAGTGTTATAATTTCTTGGATTTTAATTGTTGTTCTTTTGATTATGTACCAAGAGCTGCCAATTCAATGCTTACCTGTTAGGTACAGCTGCCTTCGATTGGTCTTTAACTACTCATTGACTTCTTTTTTTTTTTGGTAAACAGTACTTCATTCATTAAAGAAAGAAAAGTACAAACACACAGCTGCATAAAAACACAAGGTTCACATCGAACCAAGGAGCGGAAAGCGACCAAACTGTCATACATGCAATAGACAGGGTCATCCTGAGTAAGGGATGGGTCAAGCCCACTATACCCTTAGAAATAAAGCTACTCATTGACTTCAATGCTTATGTATGACCAATTCTTGCTTCAATCCTGAGCATTTAATGTGTAGGACCGTCATGAAAACTATTTTGGTTCATCAAATTGAAATCCTAGTAGAAATTTTGATCTGGACCGCTGAATTGAAATATTGAATCCAATGGATCAAAATCTCGCTTTACTGTCGTGACTAGATTACCTATTCTCTTCTTACCAAAAATAAATAAATTACCTATTCTCTTTAACAAGAATAAGACCAGAAAACCAGACATGTCAGCACAATTTTTGCTCTTCCTATAATAGTATGGAACGGTCTACGAGGTTTACCACCCCACATGGGTTGGGTTAAAGCTCCAATCATCCACATGCCTCGCCACCCAAGCCACCGCCCACAGTCCCCCACATGTAATTCTCAACCAGAACCAAGGGTAAAATAGTCATTGAGAAAAATATATAAACGTCACAACAATTCACGATTTCCCATGCTCAGTTGCAGAGAGCCTTAAACGGCTAAACTACGTATACTTCAAACAGTAGCAGTTACTGCAACTCTACTTACTAGACATGGATCTCTTCGTCTTCTTCGCTTCCGTCGTCGCTGCTATAATCTTCGCCGCCGCAACTCCGGTGGTTAATTCTTGTCCACCGTCGGAACGAGCGGCACTTCTGGCCTTCAAAGCAGCGTTACATGAACCATATCTAGGCATCTTCAAGTCTTGGCAAGGCAACGATTGTTGTCACAGCTGGTACGGCGTGAGTTGCGATCCAACAACTGGTAATGTCGCCGACATAAATCTTCGAGGCGAATCTGAAGATCCGATGTTCGAAAAAGCTGGTCGGTCTGGTTTCATGACAGGTACGATTTCTCCGGTCATTTGTAGTCTCAATCATCTCACAAACATCGTCATCGCTGATTGGAAAGGAATTAGCGGTCAGATCCCTAACTGTTTGACCTCCATTCCTGAACTTCGAATCCTTGATCTCATCGGAAACCGACTCACCGGTCCAATTCCGTCCGATATCGGAAAGCTTAGTCGACTTACTGTACTCAATGTAGCTGATAATCTCATTTCCGGAGCGATTCCGGCTTCCATTGTTAACCTCAAAAGCTTAATGCATCTGGACCTCCGAAACAACCGTATCTCCGGCGAGATCCCTAGCGACTTCGGAAAGCTTACGATGCTGAGCAGAGCATTACTGAGTCGGAATCAGCTCTCCGGACCGATTCCGAGTTCGATCTCTCAAATCTACCGACTCGCCGATTTAGATCTGTCAGAGAACCAGATCTCCGGACAGATTCCGGAGTCACTGGGGAGAATGCGAGTTCTGTCGACGCTGAACCTTGACAGCAACCGAGTCTCCGGTCAGATTCCGGCGAGTTTAGTTCAAAATTCTGGTTTAGGTATACTAAATCTGAGCCGAAACGCGATTGGAGGTTTCATACCAAATGCTTTTGGGCCGAGATCATACTTCACTGCTCTTGACCTATCGTACAACCAGTTGAGAGGTCAGATTCCGAAGTCGATATCGTCGGCGGCGTATATAGGTCACTTGGATGTCAGCTTCAACCACCTCTGTGGGAGGATTCCGGCGGGGTCTCCGTTCGATCATCTTGAAGCGTCATCGTTCTTTAACAATGATTGCCTCTGTGGAGTTCCATTGAAAGTTTGTTGAGGTTTGAAGCCTTATCGTTCTTCTGCATTAATTACATAATGAATATTTAGTAATTAATTAAAGAAGTGTATTATTTATAATTAATCCGATCAGTCATGATCTTCGATGGTTGTTATTACTCGTAAACTGAAAATACAGTTTGGCATGCACGTGAAAGAATCAGAAATTGGAGTCACGAAAAAGTTTGGAAAAGGCTTGAATCGCCTTTTTATTATCTATGTGTACTTTTTTTTTTTTTAATTCCTGTCTCTGAAAGAGGCCTTATATGTACTTTTGAAGTCGGAAATTCTCATAAATAGATTTCCCTCGGATTCACATCGTCTCCTTTCCCTGCACCTTCTTCTCTCAGGATGCCGGGGCGTTTAAGAATCCAAAGTTTATCCAACAAACTAGAGTCGAAATAAAATTCAAATTTATGGGTGAGTTTAAATAAAATACAAATTTAGTTTAAATTGGATAACCATTCGATACTATGCCCTGGCCACTGGAGATTGGAGGGGAGGGCTGGACCTTTCCTCAGCCTCAAAAGTTTCAATAGATATCAAAGTCTCAAGTCTCCCTTTTTATCTTTTTGATTTTTCATAAACAATTCTCGTTTTCCTATAGTTCTTATTTGAACCCTTAATAATAATAATAATAATAATAATTGTAGTCTTTATTTATTATCCTTTATTTATTGTGGTTAACGTGGTGGTGTTAGTGGTGTCTAATGATGGATGGACAACACCTAAATTTTATTTGGGCTTATTTGGCTACATGAATCTCGAGATTTGAAATGACATGAGATTTCAAATCCATGAGCGCATGTTTAAAAAAATCAACTGATTTGTTAGCTTCAAACCTATCAAAGTTTGTAGAGTTCCGTGAATTATTCCATGTGAATCCACAAATTTCATCTATTTTATACTTAGGGTAGAATCTATGGATTTCACTGAATACCCAATAATGACTTAATTCATGTTTTTAGACAAAAAATTGAAATCCCTGGATGTTTTATAACCAAACAGGTATAAATCTTGGATTGATGAATCTAGGGATTTGAAATCCCTGGATTCAGATGACCAATTAAGCCCTTAAATTCTAAGCATTCAAAATAATGTTCGATTCTTTTTAAAGAACGATCTCTTTTTTTCTTTCTTTTTCTTCCACTTAAGTTGGTTATGTACATATGTGCATATGGTATTTTGAATTGCTGAAATTTGATAAAACTCAGGTGATCTCCATCCAATATTTGGCACCACAAGTACCGCCACATCAGCAGTACTACGGTAGCAAAATCCTCAATTTAGATTCAATTGTCATGCTTGATAGGGTTTATTTATTTATTTATATAGATGACATTATATATGCAAAAAAATTTGAAAGAATGAAACTAAAATTCTATCAGGGTTACAGATTTCAATTATAAAGGCATTAAAGATAGTCTAAAATGTGATCTAATCCTAGAAAAGAAATTGGATCCATCAATTGAGACTGGGTCACAATCAAGTGAACTTATCCTCATTTGATCTCTATCTTAGAAAACATTGGCATGCATTAAAGTGGTCAGCTTGTCCCTACAAAATAAAGTGTGCATGTACATATATTATCGAGGAACAAGTCTCAATTAAATTCTTAAGGTAAATCTTCCATGTTATCATGAATGGTGATATTCGTTTTCAATCATTATCATCATTTATGCTATAGAAATGACAAAACATTTTGCAATAATGACTTAAAAAACTCTATCATGGATCTATAAAGTGATAATATTATCTAGGGGGTCATCACTCTTTATTGAACAAAATAAAATATCTTGGCTTGTAGCTTTGTTTGTTTCTTTTGGAGGTCTTTTCTCCTCCTAAAATCTTAATGAGAGTGTTTGTCCAACACAATGAGTGGCTATATCAAGTAGGACTTTAATAATACTATCATGAAATCATAACGAAGAAGAATTTTCTATCTATTAGTAATATGGCTGTGGAATTTATGTAAAAACGTTGGTTAGCTAGGTTTGTTTTTCGTGCCGACAGTTGATCTGAAGTGCCAATCTTCCTTCTTTATTTGGGCTTAAAACTAACAGTGAATACTAGTGAAATTGAAATTTTTACAGTGCCCTCCCTTGTAAATATTTTTTTTCTGAAAAGATGACAAGTACTTGAAAGACATATAACAAGTTATAAAACCTCAATGATGACTCCCTAGTCTCTACCTTTATGATTTTTCTCTTTTCGGCGTTTTAATCAAAACGAGTCAAAGATGTCATCGAAGAAAGCTCTAACAACCATGATTCGGAACTTGACTAAATCTTCAGACTTGAAATCAAAAGCGTCTTCCTTGCGAAGACTCCGAACCTCATGTAAAGTCGTATAGGTAAAACTAATTGCATATGCATACATAGCCGATGAAGACATAGGCTCTTGTGACATGCAAGTTAATTAATTATTAATGCATTAATAAATTAAAAAAGATATACAATAGTTTCATGGTTCAGTAGTAATCTACATCTAGGTTCTTCGCAAAAGAATGTGAGATGAGATTTACGTTTACATGCACTCCCATCGGTGTTGGTCTTTGTCAACTAAACCAACTCCTAAAAATACATAAAAATAAAATCTGAAATATGGCATGAAAATGAGGAAGACTTAGGTTGAAACTCAATATGGAAGCATAGGAGGTGGGCTTCATTGAATTTATCACTTATTAATCACAAACACTAGTTAACTAATAAGGTCCTGCTCGTGTAATGTGTAATTAAATCGGTCAATCATCGGTTTAAATATGCAATGGCTTTGGCATTTAATCATTGGCATCATGCCGGAATATTATTAAAACCTTGCATCATTAATGCTTGAAGACTTGCTATATGACTGTTTGTTCCATAAATTCGGTTGAACCAAACATATGGCCTGGTTCTAAAACAAATTTGGTTTCTGATAATGCGGAAGGATTGGTCCGGTTCAATGATAAACCGGATCTGCAGGGTCCTGGAAGGATTGACCAAGGAAGATAACCAAAGTATCAGTTTAAGGGTGGTGTCCCTAACACGGTGGTATCTGCAGTGTTCAACATTGGATGGATGCCACGTGAATTTCATTAAATTGTTATTCCAAACATGGTTTAGTTTGTCTTAAAGAAGAACCCCTTTTCTTTTCTTCTTTTTTTATTTTATTATTTAAGTTGGTTATATGTCCACATAGTATCTTGAGCTGCTAGAATTTAATAATAAACCCACATGGCGTTCATCCAACATTGGACAACACAGGCACCACCGTGTTAGTGAGACTACCTTAGAAATATCTCATCCCCATTGTCTTGGAACACACTACTCATCACACAACAATTATATATTTGACTCTACGCGTTGTAGATTTATCTTGCAGCTTAGTTTTCAAATAATAAACTTAGGCATTATTTGTTTGCAAAAGTGGGGTGAGAAAAGATAGATGGAAAAAATAAACATGAGACCTAATTTACCGTGAAAGGATTTTTTGGAAAATGTGGGTCTTGCATCCCACACTTTTTCACAAACTTTCACTAATTTAGTGGAATTTTAAAAAAGAATGAGATGAAAATGTAGCATGCCACGTCTGCAGAAAAGCTTTCTTAATTTAAAAAAGCTTGTGTTTTTCACTCCCATTGAATCGAATAAGTTATACTTTGAGAATATATGGAAAAAAAATGTTACTCTTTTTAAAACTTTTTCTCATCCCACTGTAGATTCAACATACAAACCACGCCTTAGGTAATGGATTAAGCCCATTACCGGACCCTACAAGTTTGTTAGTCTTCTTCTTCAAAAATAAAATTTAAGTAAATTCTTGAGAGAACTACATGATGTCTAATTGAGAGAAAAGTTCAGGCAAAAAAAATAGAGAGAAAAGTACTTGAGTCGATCTGGTTTAACTTTACTGGTGGGTATTTAATACGCAGCACTGTGCTGCCAACGGTCAAGATAGAAATATCGACCATCTGTCTTGCTTTCAATCACCTACATGATGGACGGTAGAGATTTCAATCTCTAACGTTTGCAACAGGTGTTGTGCATTAAATATGCAACATTCAAGTCAAGCTCGAGTCGATCAGATTCTGACACGCTTGCGCATCCCAAGACGTATAATGCGTCCCATCGTCTATTTTTCAGATGTAGAGTGTCGGCAATTGGCAGCTGTTTCAGAGTGGGCCGAGTGGGCCGAGTGGGCCAAGATGTCTTTTAATTTGTGTGTAAGATTTTAACTTAAACGTGGGCTGTGTGCCTTTTAAAATTAAAGCTTCATTTATTAACTGGCTGAGACTAAGAGAGAACACACACGGCCCACAACTGAAGAAGGCTCCACCTAATTCATTCCAATCACTTCAATGGCACCTGAACCTGAGAAACTTTACATCACCCTTAATATCCCATGTCTTTCTCATGCTCTTTCCAGAGAGTTGTAATTTTAGCAAAGCATTTGTTAGGATTAGAGCGATGAAGCACTCACAATCGAATAGGAAACAAGGAAGAAAGAGACATGAATTTTACCCTGGTTTACCTCAATGTGAAGCTACGTCCAGCATTAGGTTTTTCACTATATTCAATGTTCTGTCACAAGAGAGACCCGTGTCCGTCGGCAACACAATGAGAAGTATTAGCCATACTCAACAACATTCATGGTATCGCTTTCACAACCGAATTGGTCCTTGACAATATGGCCCAATTCAAATCTCTCTCCCTCTCTCTAGGTATATTTCCTTCTCCAAAGGAGGGAAACTTCTTTTCCCTTGCTTGTAAAAACCATGGAATATTGTTTTACATTGTTCCATTGGGCCATTCTTTAAATATGAAGCCTACCCAACAAATTTATGGATTACAAAGCCCACGAGCTAGCCTAAGAAGGGAATGGGCTGAACTTCTAAATAGTTAAACTACCACAAATTTCGAAGCCCAAGCCCAAGCCCAAGCCCATCACTTGTGCTGGACTATTCTTTTAACTGGTCCACGGTTGGACATCAGTTGGGATTTTGCTTCTCTTCCCTAGCCTTGATATCTCTTGGAGCAACATTTTCCAGTTGTGGCCATGTATTAGACAACTGGAATGTGATAAAAATGCCAAGTGTCATCAATCCATAAATACTGGAATTCAGATCCTATCCATCCAAGCCTCTCGTCTGTCTGATCTATACAACCATTGGATTAACAGCGCACGGATGGAGGGAATGGTGATCGTTGGATGCCAAGGCTAAAACAGAATCAGTCTATTTAGAAGAGGAATCAAATCTTTTGAAAATAGACTAATTCCATTTCAACTTTTGCATCCAAAAGTTGCGACATGATCAAAGGGCCATATTCCCTCTCCCCCAACCCCTAAAATTTTGAAAATTTCTCGTTTCCTTCTTAAATTTGAAATTTTCTTTCTAACCCTTTTTCCATGTGTGAAGTATAAGTTTTTGGGCCCCCTAATTGGAAAAAAAATTAATGATAGATTTGATGGGTAGAAAATCCTTTATATTCTATGTGAAATATCGGTACTCACCAATGGAACAATTTTTCGCTGAATTTTGGCCGTTTCAGTGGATGGTGAATTGAAAAAGGCTAGCGAAAATGAGATTTTCCAAAAGTCAGGCGATTTTCTTGCAATATTCAAGTGAACTAGGGAATGCAGCTAAAATCGCCACAAAACCTTGCGATGACTCTCGTTTTCGTTCAAATCCTCGAATCAATGGTTGAAACTTGAATCCATGGAATATGGAACACCGATAGGAAAATGAGGAGTACGAAAGGGAGGGTGGGAGAGGAGGAGAGAAAAGTTGCAACGGCAACTCACAAGTGTTTGGGGGGGGGGGGCGCCTGAGACGAAATTTTGGGATTCCGCTTTTTCCTTTCAATCGGCGAAATACTGACGAAATTTCCCAAACTTTCGTACTTTGTACTCACCCCTTCTGATGTTAAATCTTGGCTCTGCCCTTGTTGTCATACTTTCCATCTTCTACGCGTCACCGATCCCACGATCTGATGGACGGGACGGGCGAGAGACTTGGATGGATTGATGAGTCCTCTCTCTGTGTACTATCCAAAGGAGAAAGAAGAGAGAAAAAAACCCACTTTGGCCTTTGCTGCAGTGGAGGAGAAAAATTAATAAAGTTGTGCTGCAAAGCTGAGATGACAGTGGGGAGAGACGCGTTTACACCTTTGCTGGGCCACGGTTCGGGCCCATATCTGAAGACTGAAAGTGACCCAGATTGCTATGACCCGACATCCACTGGGAGGACTGCTTTACTGTAACCTGCTATGTTATACCAATAATTCAAACAGATCTCATCACACCGGATCAAGATTTAGGTCCGTATCCGACTAGTTGACCACTCTTCACATAATGCAATCATATCATGTCAACCGACTGGCCCAGACCGGTTTTGGTCTGGCTTGGGGGATTATTCGGTTTGTTGCTGGTTTATAATCTGGTTCAAGCTTATGGGGCCATAATCATGATTTAAACAGGCTAATTATCTAATCAAAGTCTTTAAGTTTGAATACAATTTTGGAATAAGTGCAACAACACCAACTTCAAGGGATTTTTATCCCCTCCTGTTCTGACACGCTCCAGTTTCCTCCAGTGCACCGTCAGATGATGAACACGTGTAATATTCTAATTCTAGGATGGATATTCTTCCACTCTAACCATTTCATTTTTCTAACAGTTTTATCTTTTCTCTCGGCTCTGCTCTCCTCCGCTCTTCCTCTTCGGCTCCGGCAACACGGATTCACTGCCACCTTCGACTCTTAATCCTTCTTGCAGAGATACTGCCCCATTCAAGCTCCCCATCGACCACATTTAAACCAAAGATAAAGATGAAGATCAAATCATTTAACCTACAACAAAAAAAATCTCGAAGAAGAATACTATTCTTTCATGAAATTATCAGTTCCGAGCTTTCTTTTAACCTCCATCAGAGCCTTCTGCAGTGCTTATTCCATTTCCGATGCCTCAACCTTGAAAATAGCAAGAAAAACCAAGTTAACACTCACTATTTAAGAAACACATATTAGGTTAAAAGACAAACTATAAACATGGATTTTCAAGAAACAGAACACAAAAGTTAAGCACACCCCTACATAATCAATCGCAGATTCTACCCAAAAAAAAAAAAAAATCAATTGCAGAAGAGGATTTTCTACTCGGATTCTAACCTTCCTTAAGTTCATGATTTCGCCCTTTTAGATCTTTCGTTTCGTTCTTGAGCACCTGCTGATGTATCGTTACCATTTGAAGGGTGAGTGTTATCATTTTGCAACAGTAAGAGCTGAAAAGTAAGAAACCCATTACAGAAAATACATTTCCTAGAAAACCCACACAGAGACACAGGCGATGGATCAAGGACTTCTGTTTGAGGAGGAAGCATGGAACGCAAAGCCCTTTTTTTTCCCTCTCTTGAGACGTTCACACATCTTGTGACGACGATGATCATTCTCAAGCTCTCTGTTTTCATTCTTGGATGTTGGATTTCAATCAACGCAGCAAAGTAAGTGACGGTGGTGCCGGAGCCGAAGACGGAAATACAGAGGAGAGAGAAAATGTTAGAGAAATGAAATGGTTAGAGGGGAAGAATTCAACCATAGGATTAGAATATGAGACGTGTTCATCATCCGACGGTGCACTGGAGGAAACTGGAGCGTGTCAGAACTGGAGGGGATAAAAATCCCAACTTCAAGGGGTTGGCTCAGTTGAAGACCATTGTCACTTTTTGAAGAGAATTAAATGTGAAAATTTTGACATGGGAGCAAAGGTAAATAGAGAATATGATCAGGCAAGAGAGAATTTTTTTTTTCTCAATTATATATAGAAGCTACTTTGAGGATGTAATAAATGTGTGCATAACCACCGGGGGTTGGTCCAAGTGGTAAGCAGCTTGGTCCGCTTAAGTAAGGTTCCGGTATCGAAACCTTGTGGATGCAAAAAGTCTCCGTTGGGAGACTCATCCACCACGCCAGGTGTGAAATCTGGGTCGCGGGGGAACACCGGATTAGTCAGGGCAAAGCCTTGAAAACCGGGTTTAGCAACCAAAAAAAAAAAAATGTGTGCATAAGCTTGCCCAGGTGAACTCATATCACCCCTTTCCAAAAAAAAAGTGTAACAACACTATTCGATAATTATTTGGGAAAGCATCTTATGGTATGTAAATCTCTCTACTCTGCACAACAGTGCACGTATATATCAAATTGTTGATTGAGAAAGCAAAGCAAATTCAAGACTATTGAGGATTTTAAAATTTTAAATTTAAGCTCTACTCCCAGCCTTCTATTTGGTACAAAAGTGCACTATTGTGTACAATAGAGGATTTTTATCCTAATATCTAGCATGCTTTGTGTTTTCTATTATTCTCTCTTTTAAGGACCTATTGAATAACCCACCAAGCGTTTTTGCTTTGAAAAACTTCGAAAACAATTATGATTGTTCATGGAAGTAGTAACAATATTTTTATGCACTTGAGAAAACTTACTTCTGAAAGTGAAAACACTATCAATGAGATTAGCAGAGCTCTTACGTTCAAAATATCACATTCCATAAATACCATTTTCTAAACTCTTTCACTTGAACCTAGCCGGTAAACTTGCGCTCAATTCAATTTCTCTTTCTTAAAGCATAAATTTTCATAACTTTGAATTTATGTTTCTAGGGTCTGTTGGGTTATATGAATACAGAGATTTGAAATCTCGGATTCATGAATGCAAGATTTATACCCGTTTGGTTGTAAAAAGCTCTAGATTCATGAAATCTAGAGATTCATCTTTTTACACTAAAAACGTGAATCTGTAGATTTATGAGTATGAGGTGAAATCCTGAGATTTCATCCCTACTATAAAAACGCTAAACATTTGCATATGCACAAAAATCACAGACGAATCCACATATTCGATTAACCAAACAGTTAATTTTATAAATTATGACTTCATAGATTTGAAATCTCTAGACTCATGTAACCAAACAGGCCCTAAAATCATCTAAAACAAAAACGGTTTTTTATCGCTTCACCAAAAACAAATTTTCGATAATTTATCAAATGGGCCCTAAATTTGT